>NW_026635973.1:0-682500 GCF_028554395.1 Pezoporus wallicus
CAACGGAACGCAATGGAACGCCACGGAATGGAATGGAGCGGAATGTGCCTGAGCATGGGTTAGAAAAGCTGGGGGAGCTCATCACAGGATTCCAGTCCTTAAAGGGTAGCTACAAGGAGGGCAGAGGCTCTCTCTTCAGCTGGTTCCAGTCCCCCTGCCAGAGGCAGGCACACCTCCCACTAGAGCAGCTTGCTCCAAGCCCCATTCAAGCTGGCCATGAGCACAGCCAGGGATGGGGCAGCCGCAACATCTCTGGGCAACCCCTGCCAACGCCTCGCCACCCTCACGGGGAAGAACTTCTGCCTAATGTCTAATCTAAATCTCCCCAGAGGCAGGCCCCAGAGGAGAAAAAGACGTGGGTGCATCATGGAAGTCTTCTGTGTTCCTCCAGTTGAGCGGGGTTCCCACCTCTCTCTCGAGCACTAGTCAGGCTGGAAGCCTCAGACTGAAGCAGGACATGCTCCTCAAGCAAATGGTCGCAAATCGGTTGGAGGCGAGCAATAGCTGTTCAGTTCCCCATGGATTTGCTTCTGCTGCCTAGTCCTCATTTTGAGAAATGCCTGCGTCGTTTCCCTTGGGCAAACATAGGCAGACACAAGAGCGTAAGAAGAAGAGGAGAGCGTCAGAGAGAAAGTCCATATGCCCACTACTTGGTGTCCAAAGGGGCCAAGCGTCAAGGTCTAAAGGAGAGCCTATGAGGGGAGCAGGGCTACATCTGGCAGGGTACTGGGGGTACTCAAAGGCCTCAGTAGCTGGGCCCCATCTCTGCCGGGCCCGCTGCCTCCTGCCAAGGGCCCAGGGGCCGTGTCTCAGCTCAGCCTGGGGCCTTCCGTCCCTGCCTGAGCTGTGTTGTAGCTCAGCCTGTCCCTGTCTCCTGGATGGCTCTGGGCCCTGCACTGCAGAGGCTGCAGTGCAACTGCTGCTCTCCTGGCTGGACCCCTTAGACCTAGGGCACCACTTGGCATGCAGACTTGTAGGCATCACACAGCAGAAGCCATTCCATTCCAAGCCTAGTCTACTGCAGTGTGTTCCATTCCATTCCGCTCCATTCTAGGACTCTCCTTTCCATTCCATTCCATGCCAATCCGTTCCCTCCCATCCCATCCCATCCCATCCCATTCCTTTTGGGGTACATGGTCTAGTATGAGGCGTTGCTGCCCATGGCAGTGGGTTGGAACTGGATGATCTTACGGTCCTTTCCAACCTAAAGTATTCTGTAATGTTATGACTATAAATTCTGCCACCTCACTGCCTCTATGGCCATTGTGGCAGCTGACTATGACAAACCCTTAGCAGTTCTTTCCTAATTTATGAGACCTGGCCAGAGAGCTCATAGATATTATTGCTAGTGCATTTGCAGTAACATCCCTTCTTGATGTGATGAAGCCTGCCAACTTCTCACGAGTTGCTTTTTGTGTGGGTAATATGTTCCTGCTGCTGAAATTATTAAAAACAGGTACTTTGTGAAATAAATTCTTTACTGTCACAGCCTCAAAAATCTCTGCTTCCCACACATCTTGCCTTTTTCTTTCTTGGGGCTTCAGAATATCGTGAAAGGACAAGAGCAGACGTTTGAGGAGTTCAGTCACTACTAGCTGTTGTTGTTGAAGGGAATTTGAAAAGCACATAGGCATCCTAATCAAATATCTTCACTAGAAGTCCACAAGGAATTCTTTGTTAGTAACACTGTTTTCCTCATAATATAACAGTCCCACATGGAGTAATATTTAGGCTTTTTGTTGTGTAATGTTGTAGTGTTTGTTTTCATTCCCAGTCTTAGAAAAACTCCAGCTTGACCTTGTATTGTAGTTACTCATTATACAGTATGCTACATCAAAATACAGTGGTGTAAATTAGGTTGAAGAGGGCAAATAGTTTGTATGTGTTATTTGGATATGTATCATGTGTTTATACCCTATTCATTATGGCTGCACTGTACTTTTTGCACCAGATGCTGTGTTTCTGGTTGTACTAATTGTTTTAATGGCTGCCACTTTTTTGTAGGCTGGTAGGTGATAAGAATCCTGGTGCAGCTAATTGACAAAGCTGATAAAGAGCATTGGAACTCCACAAGGCAGACCTGTTAGATCTGTGATGCTGCTAACACCATTTTGGTTTTACTTTTTACTGACCCCTCTTTGTATCTTCCTTTACGTTTTAGTCTGGAGCAAACAAATAGATTCATGCTTTCTGAATGTGAAAAGCTCCAGCTTTTTTCCTGGAATCTGCTATCACCTAATACTTTATTTAGTACATGCCTCAGGCTTCTCACTCTGTCATCTGTAAGTTTTTCTAAGGCTTTCTGAAGTGTATGACACTGTGAGAGTTTACAGTCAAGTCATTTCTGGATTTTGGAGAGGTATTCAATTACTCCATCTTCTTTCAAAGCAATGGAAGCTTATCATTCTGATAGAGAGAAACAAGGAGGCAGCTTCAAGCCTGTGTGACACTGCTGTCCTACTGGTTACACTGCATTTTCCAGTGGGATCAGATTAGGTGTGAAAACACCTGCAGGTGTCCTTCTGGCCAATTAAATTCAGAATCTAATTCAAAGGTCCTGGCAATGACCCGGCACCCTCAACAGCTGCCTCTTTGCTCAGGTCCAGTGTAACAGCTGTGGTCTGCAGGGCTGTACTAAGAAGGGATCCTAGGGATCTCTGACAATGGAATTTATACATGCTGGGAGTGGAACTAACATTTCCCTAGGTTCCAGTATAAGAAACAGTGCTGTGGGACTTCCTTCTGGAGATGAGCCCTCCAGGCAATTTTCTCCCTGAGGCAGCCCAGATGAGTCATCATCTGTTATCCCTCTCCTTGCTGTGATCCTCCGGGGGGGGGGGGGGGGGGGGGGGGGAAGGTGAAGCCTGGTGATGAATGAGGTGGATTGGGAATCAGGTCTCCTGAGGACTCTTTCAACAGCAGGATGCACATGGTGTGTAAGCTGTTAACAGGTGTTCTCTGAACTGGAGATGCAGATGGCTCCATCTGCATTTACGAGATCGCTCAGCTCCACTTGTCTCTGTCACATGTATTCAATTTCCTGTACAGTACTCACTTTAAGCCATAAAGGTTATATCTGCATTTTTTGTGAAGAACATGCTTGACAGCAGCTGGCAGATCACATTCCCTTGCTTTTGTCATGGGAGCTCCCCACTCAGATATGCTGTTTCAAAATGCTAGGGAGAAACCCCTTCTTTAGCCTCCCCATGTGCTAGGCTGTCTATCTGGCATGGGAATGTCAAGGAAAAGGACTCCCATGCATCTCTAAGCACACAAGCTTGGTCCCATGAGCTGCTGCTTTTCCAAAAGTGCAGCTTAATTGTGGAAGTTAAGGCAGACCAAGAGCAGACATTTGTCTAATCAGTTATGTGTGAATCTTGGATCATGCTGTCCAATCACAGCATATTTTCCCACATTGAGTTCTTGCCTGTCACTGTTTATTTGGATATGATACAGTCACTTTCAACTCTGGCTCAAGAAGATGAGCGAGGATAGCGATGTTATACAAGAGCTGTCCCTTTTGAATATGTCTTCCCGTATCCACTCAGCTTGCCTGTGTCTTTGTTTCTCACCCAAAACAAAGTGAGATGAAGGCAACTCCACAGGAGAAAAACTCTGTTCTGGACCACTCACGGGCTACCATATTTCAGAAACACATTTTAAAACCGGCTTTGTGGGTTAATGTGGCTGCTCTTCAGATTTGAATTCATGCTGGCCACTCTGCTACAGTGACTGCTATCAACACACAGAGACAAATGTGCAGACACTGCCATTCACTGCTCAGTCTCTGGATGCCACTTCTGACTGACCCAGAATCTGAATCTAACACCAGTTTTTCCCAGAACAGGACATGTTCAACTTTGCTCTTCACAGTTCAACCCTTCAGAGGCTTTGCCCCGTATTTTCTTTCACAGCTATAAGTCAAATAGAGGCTATACCTCTGTTCTCTGGGGGCCAAAAGGGACACTGTGGTTTCTAGTCTGAGTAATGGGCCAGCAACCTGATCTGAAGAGTTTAGATAACTTCAGCGACCAACAGACATCCTGCTCCTCAGTATCTGTGATTTTATCAAGCACTTTTCCAATCTCTCCCTTACATCAGCCTTGTGGCCACTGGAACTAGAAATGGTAATGAAGAGGTTTCTATAACTCTATGATAGACTAAAATAGTCTTGTGAAATAAGTGGGAACCAAGATTGTTCCCTCCAGCAAAGAATGAAAGCTCCACTCAGAAACCAAGCTGCTCACTGGCCTTGCAGCTGTTATTGCAGGGTTATTCCAGAGGCAGAGTGGCTACATCCCTAAATGAAGGAAGTATGCCTCTACCAGTGCATGGGTAACTCTGATAGATACAACAATTAAGATTTATTAGTTTCCCACCCTAAAAAAAAAGGTACATTTTTACTCTGAGCACAATGAAGGTATGAAAAATTAATTATATCATCTATTATTCTCAGCTTCATCATTCAGAATAGGCAGGTTGATCAAATAAACTGAGTTCAGGGATGGAAAAGGAAACCATAGCTTTGCACGTTGTTTAGCATTTCACTGGGAGCTCCTTTTTTTTGCCTCTAACTAGTATGTTTGGTGACCCCAGAGGTGGTAATGTGGCAAAAAGGAGAACTCTTACAAAAAATACCTGGTCTATGCGCCTTAGGAAGCTAGCCTCTCTTTAGCTGGATGAATGCTACTATGACAACAAATCAACTCATAAAAATACATTTTTCATTCTAGAATTTCAAAGAAACAAGTATACAGTGTCAGATGTATTCATAAATGTTAAGGGCAGATATAGAAATTAGGTCATCCAGTCCGGATTGCATATCAGACATCCTATAATTGTACTGAGCTTTGTCTTTCACTGAGCCTAGGAGTTTGCATCCAACTGCAACATACCTTACAGAGAGCGCTGAGTGTTAGTACAGAGACATCAAAAAAGAGGGAGAAAGCAGCCAGCCCCTTCTGTTTTGTTCTATTGCTTAATCAGCTTTGTTATTAAAAAAGTGTATCTAATTTCTAATTTGAGTTAGCCTATCTTTAAACAAAGGTTTTTGTTAAACCTTTCTCTACTAGAATAACAGCTCTTTTAATGCTTTCTTCCCCCTCTCTCTCTGAGAGTACTTACATGCTGTAATCAAATAATTTTTCACCAGTAGGCAAAAAGCAGATTTATTTTTTAAGCAAAATCATATTTCTGCAGCTCTTTTTGCCACCAAATTTGATCCTGTTGCATGTAAAAGGATTTTAATATTCTTTCCACTAAAACATCCAGTTGCTAAATTTGCTCAGCTACAGGACATCATAGAACTGTCTAATTAAAGAATATGTATTACGTACCAGTTACGATATGCTCAGAATAAATCTTCAGGGGAATCTAAAACTTTATCTTTGAGTTTTTGAAGGCAATTGCTCTGCTATTTGAGCTAATGGAATATTTTGCTGGGTCAGCCCAGAGAAGGGGCTTTATATCTTTACTTCCATCTCCTTAAACAGTGTTGACTTTCACTCCAGTAAAAGAGGAATTCTCAGTGGGACCTTCCTGAAACACTAACATTCTCAAAGACCTTCTTGGCAACATGATATGACCATAACTTGACACCAAGCTAGAAGTTGCCCAATAAATGTTTGCAAGTCTGCAATTAATTCTGTTTCTAATAGTGTGCTTCATGCTGTGCTAGCAGAGTGCAGAGGAAATGGCAGAGGAGAAAGGTGTATGGAGGACCTTAGCTGCACCTCATGTACCTGCAGCACCTCTGCCCAGATGCAGGAGGCCCTCATCTGACTTTGCTCTGCTTGCCCAGCACTGAAGTCCTTGCAGAGTTGAAAGGAATGCCAAAATACTTTTCGCATGAAATGGGGAGGTGCTGTGTTTTTTTTATCTCCTTATTCATGATGAACTTTAAGCTAACAGAACTTGTTTCAAAGGTAAGTGTTAAGGATCCTAAAAGCTCATAGGAATCCTTCCAGGTTGCTTCCCGGGGCTCTTTGGGGAATACAGTATGCCTGTAATGAAATCACCCTAAACACTACTGGGCTGTGTGGTTTCCCCTTCTACCTGTGTGCTGCTGCTGTCCAAACTCAGATGATGTCAGCAGCTCAGTATAGGGGGCTTTTCTCCAAACAAGACCCTTTGACTCTGGTAAGGCTCTTCATGGGCTTTAGGATTTAGCTACATATTTGTCTATGCATAATCAGCCTTTCTGTGATAACTAAGGCTCTTGTAACCATGAGTCAAGATTTATTATTTACCTATTGGTGATATACTGATTCCAGGGAAAAAGAAAAATGAAACCACAAAAAAAAAACAAACCTAAAACTGATACGAAAGTTGAAGCCCAGATTCCTCTCATCCCTTGCTTTCTTACTAGACCTTTGTGGCCACCACAGCTTAACTTTCTTTCCATACAAAAATCCCATCCTCAGCTGACTTGGCTGAACTCTGGCTTCTTCTCATACAGTGATATATAAAGTAGCTTTATGGCACAGCTATAAATAAGGCTGATTCATTTACAGTACTTAAAATGTTGAGGATTTCAAAGAAGTCATTTAGAGAATCCTCTCGGGGTCCATTAAAGTATGGAAATATTATGTCTATTTGGTAATTGGGGAATTGAAGAACTAAGAGGTTAAATGATGACATGAAATGTTCATAGAGAAGTGAATAATTTAGTGTAGATTTCGTTAATCATAGTCTAGCACCTTAAGCAAGAGAGCATCATTCTTGCCTTGCTGCCTGGTGCTGGAGTCCAAGTTATTCTATTTCATAAACATGTCTACATCCTTAAAAAGAGGTAGCAATGAAAAGTAGTTACACGACATGTGTTCCTTATGCTGAGGCCAGTACATTTCAACTGACTTTAATTTGTAAAAAAAAATTAAAACTACAGTCTACCTCCTATTCAGTAAAACGAAGCTTTGAAACTGAGACAGAAATTTGATCTTTTGAGCATGGCTATAATGCTTAGAAAAACATACCATACATGACTCAGTACAGTTTATCTCTGTATTCAAAGGTACGCACCAGTCAAAGTCAAATTACTCTGCTTCACATTCATACCTGATAAGTTTCTGCTTCAGTAACTATGTTAAATAAGTTTATGAAATGAGACTTCTAAGCCTGTTTTCTAGTTTGCAAAAATACCCCAGAAGTCACTGAGTGTGTTTTAAAAAAAAAGAATTCTAAACTGCTTAAAAATAGAGTTCACTCAGAAATGCCACTAACATTTATCACATAGAATTGCTAAAAAAGAGTTTCTGTTAAAATCTAGTTATCTTACTTCAGTCAGTTCAGTTCAGTCATTATTAAAATGATTGCAACTGTTCATCTAAGTAGAATTATGTCTCTTCTTAACTCTGATTAAAAGGAATGAAAAACAAGGATTGCTATTTTTTAAAAGTTCCCCTAGGTGCCTAGTGAGACCTTTAGGTACCAGCACCTCACTATTTATAAGTGGAAAGATTTCCAGAATTCTGAAGGCCAAAGATCAATATGTATTCTCCTTAGAACTAGTAAAATTCATGGAAAGGTGTTTTCCAAGCAAATATATTTTCTTCTGAGTCTTTGGCAAATTCCTGTTTCCAACCATGATCATGCATACTAATGGCTGTAATCCATGGCTTTTACATGTATCCTGAGAACTAAACTCACGAAGTAGATTTAGGCATTTAGAGTTCTGGCACATCATCCAAAATTTAGACTGCCAATTTCAATGGAGGTATTTTTCTCAGTAAATCTCCCAAATGCCTCATATGCTCCAAGCACATGTAGTTTCATGTAAACCACCAACAGAAGGAGAAGGAGGCAGCCACACTGGTTTTCTGCCTTTTTCTAGTGGCTTGCTCATTTTGTCCAGTCTCATCTCTGGATTAGGCAAAGGATGAATCTGATCACCAATCCCAGATAGGAACATAGTACATTGGGCCATTTGGGAAGCAGAAGACAATCACAACCACTATCACCTTCACTTGTCGAGTAGTCATGTACAGCAACAGTCTGATACACCCAGCCCTTGAGCTTTAGGCTTTCTGGTCTTAAATCCTAAGGGAAGAGAGACAGCAAAATACCCTTGAAAAACAGAGTTTCATGCTATAATCTTGTGAACATTTATACACTGCTAAAAAGCAAGATTGTCTGTTCCACCCTCCTTGTTGACTGCAGGTGCTCCTTCTACCATGCAACTTTTTCCATCATGCCAGTGCAAGCACTGGCATTAGTGCACCAGCTAACCAAGCTGCCTTCTTGGGAAAATGATCTGCATTAATATTACCCCAGCAAGAACAGGTAAATTTTCAGCTGGAAAACATCTTTAAAGCTGTTCATTAAGGAGTGTCTCAATTGTTTTGTCAAAAGAGGGGAGGTGGTGAGGGAGAGGAGGTAAGTGGTGTATGGGGACTTCAGGGGTCTGACTGAGTAATTAGCCATAACGTTAACTTCAGGTGCCCTGAGGAAAGGTGGCCTCAGTGACACTTCATAGTATTTGCCATTAGATCATGCAGAGGTTTCCTGGCTTTGTACACTGGCTTTTGCAGAGCTTGCACTTAGCTATCTTAAGGTATATCTGCACAAGTGGTTATAGGCCATATGCTCCCCCTGCCTAAGATCCACACAAACTAGTGACTGACCTTGCATCTCAAAAGGCTGGTTTTCATGGGCAACAGTGTCTGTTTTCGTTTCACAGTAAGGGATGAGGTGCTTGGAGAATGCAATAGGTGGTTTACTGATGTCACAAAAACTTTCTTGCCCTTAGAGAAAATCTACCTCTCATTTATCATGACTGCATAGCTAACACACAGGGGGCTTGCACCCTCGTTTACCTTCTTGTAGGTTTAGTGTGCATTCATATCCTGAGCCTTAGGGATGGAAATGTATCTAGAATGCTTGTAATCCCTTCCCATCTTCCTCATAATGTCTTTGGTTGAAAGTCGCTTCCTGCACAGGAAGCCAGCACGGGTCTACACACAACTTAAATCCCACTTAAATTGCTATGTCTTAAAGTCCAACTAAAATAACTCCTGGGCCTCCCCACTCTATATGGGGATGAATTCCATGCTTATGGAATTCCTCAGCATTTCCTCCTTTTAATACTGTTCTTGTTGGCAAGGTAAATTAGCCTCTTCTGAGCACAGTACAACAATATTTAGCCAATGCTTGTACCCAAGCTTGTTTTATACTTTATCATTAAACCTAATTGTTATTAAAAATTGATATGATTAAGTGCCAAAAAAAGCTGCCATGCTTTAGGGAGGATTGATCCAAATGTCACTATCAGCACTGTGATTTACTTCCCTTACTGTAAGATGATTCACACATGACCATGATTATGGGAGAAGAACTTACTAGAAATTAGAGTACTATCTATTACACTTCAGAAATAATTATTGCCAGAGATGATTTGAACCTGGCTGGACTCACTGGAGAGGCTAACACATGTTGTTGTCAGGGTTCACAGTCTCAGTCTTGGCCCATTGATACCCTTACACTGCATCATGTAACAGGAAAAATGTATAACAAAAGCTTGAACACACATGAATATTAGTGTGAATGAGGCAACTGAATGTCAGTCACTTACTCATTATTTCTATGATATCCAGATGGTGAGTGGTCATCTTCTGTTGTGCTTTCCTTGTGAGATGATCTCTGCGTTCAGTAGACACATCAAACTAAAAACCAGTGATTTATTTTTTCATGGCTAAATGATCCAGTGCTACATTAGTTTACTTTTAAGATTTGTGATTCCTTTAATATACCTATTTTTTTCCTATTTGAATGGTAGTTCATGAAGGTAGTTGGGTTTTCTCATGCAGAGACACTGTTCTTGGGTGACATGGTCTAGATTGAGGTATCCCTGCCCATAGCAGCTGGGCTGGAACTAGATGGCCTTAAGATCCTTTCCAGCCCTAACTATTCTATGATTCTAATGGTATTTTTATGTACAATAGAAGATTTGCATTAGAACCATCTTTAGAGAATCCTCTTATTTATAAAAGTAGCAACACCTCAGTCATATACTGGTGCTATGTGATTCAGCTGCCCAGTCTCAAACTACAGTTAATAAAAGCAAAACTGTTGGACAGAGTCACATAAACAGGCTTGAAAGTGTCAGACAAAACTGTGGAGATGGTGCCGAGGGCTTTACGTGATATAGGAAACATGGGAAGGAAAAGAAACTTTGTCATGGCGAAGAATGCATGAAACCCATTCAGTTTTGCTATCTCACGATGTACTCCACCACAGGGAGCAGCTGCAGTTCCCAAACATTGGTAAGCACAGCCCAAATGGGATAAAACAGGAACCCCAGTCCTAACCATGAAGCAGTCACAGCACACTAGGCCTTTGACTCATTTGACCTTCCCCCATGTTATTTTTAATGTCTTTTTTAATTTTTGGCCATTGAATATGTATTAACTGTTACACAATGCTTACCAACTTTGTTATGTAAAATTCTAGAGATAAAGCCTCAATCCAGGGCCCCCCCTCTAAAGATTTTTGAACTTCCTGAGGGCTCTGGGAACACATCCAAGGATTTTTATTGCTCCCAGAAGATACATGGAGATTATTTGTCATTTGGAGAATGTGTGTGAATGTACTGGGGGGCTCTGTGAGCACACCATTGTATTACTTTTCTGGGGAGAAGATAGGATTCAAGGGTGACCTAAAACAGATGTTGAAAAAGGAGGGAAAGTATAAAAAAGAAAGAAAGGGAGAAAACCCCTGAGATCTGCTCAGGTTTACTGACTGCATTATGTATTTTATGATGGTGCCTTCAATATTACTCATCCACAATAAGCTCCAATTGACATTATAGGATTTCTTTTATTTTCATGTATTAACAATACAGCAGCGAGGAGCTGACACTTGTTTTCCACATCAAGCAAAGTTGTATAAGTCATTTTTTTCTGGCTATCACCTCAGCCTACATTTTACACTGAACAGTAATTCCATTTTTATGGACACTGTCAGATACTTTATTTTTATAGAGTTCCTCTTTTTTAAAAGAAAAAAACAAAAAGTAATTTTAAGGGTCTCATAGTGACCAGTCTTGTTTTGGATATTGAACCTATAGAGTCGCAGGTGCAGATAACTGCTGGAGCAATAAATAGCCCTGAAGAGTGAAATCCTGGCCACACTGGTATCACTGGAAGCTTTGTTAGTGTGATCAGCATTTCACCCTGTGCATTTAATATTTACCTAATCCTCAGGTGGACCCACAGGTATTCTGTGTTGACCCAAAAACAGTCCATTGGCTTTCATAGTCCCCACAGTTTGACATGTCCAGAAGAGCTGGTAACTATATAACGTTTTCCTTTCTGGTGATTCTGCCCTTTTTCACCTGGCAAACACTAATTTTTATCTCATTGGTTGTCCTGGATTGTGAGCAACTGATCTGGATCCAAGGGGTATAATTCTGAAATATCAGTATATTATCACAGCATCCCAGAGAAGTCAGGCTTGATAATTACCTCTTAGGGTATCAGCATGCCTATTCTGGGGACAGCAGACTGGAGTCAGGATAACAAAAGATATTCCAAGGCTCCAGTAATCACATTGGTAGCACAGTGGTAATGTGTGCTTGCTGTGTTTAGAATCTGGAAAAGTATTATGAAAAATATTCCCATTTCAAGATTTTTGGACAGAGTGGCCTGTTAACATCCTTCTAAATCTTAAGTGTACAGTGCCACTGTTTCCTGAACATACTGTGATTTGTTACTGTATTTTTAAACAAAAGGCATTCATTTGTACTGAAAATGGGATCAGATCCTGGATGTTGGACTGAAATCAGCTGTTCCAGGGTGACTTTTGAGATTTTAGATAAGCAACTCTTCAGAAGGCAAGAGGAAACAAAGAGAAAATACCTGTGGTCAGAAAGCTATCAATGCTTATATGAGAATACTTACATTAGCAATGTTCCCTTTGTGTATCTGCAGGAGGGCCACTGTGTCACATCAGGATAAACATGACAAACCATCTATCATTTCAGGTCATAGCAGCATTTTGGGAGTCTGAAGGGATCTGTTTGAACTGAGGAATTGTCTGAACTCATGACAATGAAGCATGTATGCAGTGATGCGGTATTCAAGGTCAGACTGGACAGAGGCTTGGGTGACATGGTTTAGTGTGAGGTGTCTCTGCCCATGACAGGGAGGTTGGAACTTGATGATCTTAATGTCCTTTCCAACCATAACTATTCTATAATTCTATAATTCTATGATACCACTCTCTCCTGGGTTCATCAGTAGCAGTTATTTTTCTCCCTCTTAGTACCTGGTGCAGTGCTGTGGTTTTGACTTTCAGCCTGATTACAATACTGATAAGGCCAATGTATTTAGTTGTTGCTCAGTAATGTTTACTCTGACCAAGGACTTTTTGAGTCTCCTGCTCTGCCAGGGATGAGGGGAAGCTGGGAGGAAGCAGAGACAGGACACCTGACCCAAACTGACCAAAGAGGTATTCCATACCACAGCACGTCATGCCCAGTATATAAACTGGGGCAGTTACCCAGAAGAGCTAGATCACTGCTCGAGTCAGGCTGGGTATCTGTCAGCGGGTGATGAGCGGTTGTATTCTCTTCCCTTGTTATTTCCCATATCGTTATTATTATTGGTGGCAGCAGCAGTGATTTGTGTTATACCTTAGTTACTGGACTGTTCTTATCTCAACCCGTGGGAGTTACGTTCTTTTGATTCTCCTCCCCATCCCTCCGGGAGCGGGGGGGAGGAAGGGGGAGGAGTGAGCGAGTAGCTGCACGGTTCTGGGTTACCGCCTGGGCTTAAACTACGACACGCTCTTAGGACATGAACACATCTTCAATTTCTGGTTCAGACTGCCTGTGGCCCTATTATCAAATGTATGTAGGAATGCAGTGAGGCTCACTGCAGCAGCCTTCCCTTATAATGTTAAGTAAAGGAGATGGTCTATATTAAATTTATCATGGGAAATTCTTGTTCCAGCGACAGCATTTGAAGTTTCACGTTGCATTCTCAAAGGAGTAACACTAACTTCACTTTTAAAATGGGAAAAGGCAATCACAGCAATTTTGGAATTCATCTAAAGTTCCACCTTTATCTCTACCAATTTCTGAAACAGAAAACAGCGTTTTGCTTTTTACCTGAAAGTTTCTGGTTTAGTTCGCTGACACACAGTAATGTGTCTTGGGTTTTGTATTGGAGGAGCATTTCTCCAGTAGGAACCAGGAACTCCTGTTGTAGATGATATCAAATCAAAATTATGTCTCCTGCTATAAAGATCCTACAGTATATATACCAAACAAGACAGTCAATAAAGAGTGGAAGGAAACAAGGCAATAGTAGCTGTTGTGTTTCAAAGTATAACATCATTAGAGCAACACAGACTTTTGAAGAAGTAATATAAAGAGGTTTTGTGAGCTTTCTCTAAAAAATAACTTTTATGCTTGGAAAAATGGAAAAAAAGATGAAAATGCTTGTATTGAATTATCAGCAATTATATAATGGTAGCACAGTGGCATGTCACAAGCAGCATATAATGCCTTTGGGAATATTCTTTCTATAGCTCTCTATAGCTTTTCTATATTTCCAAATAAAAAACATTTGGGAAGAAAATCTGAAATATGAATTTTACATCCTATCCAAGAAATTCAGCAAGGAAATCTACAAAAGTCATGAACACAATTCCTAATGATAGCTTGAAATAGTCAGGAGTATTATATCTGGCCTGATTTCCTGATATTGCATTATAGACAAATACCCCTTCACTGAATCTGCTGCCTCTTATAGTAGGTGAAACTCTACAGGTGAAATGAAACCAGTACATGTTAGAGAGAGAAAGAACAGGAGATATTAGAATTCCACTCATGCCCAGGATTGCTGTAGCTGTGGGTGATATGTCAGTGATCACTGCACAAAAAGCAATCTGTGGTCCATGCAACAGTGGAAGGCAAATACCACCAAAGTCCTAGCTAATCTGAAGAAAAACATCCAAATCTGGAAGTTAAACCCATTTACCTGTTCCAGGACTAATCCTCCCTTTTTTATTTCAAATATTTCCCATGTGACATTATATGAAGTATTTCAGAGACTCCTACTAGAATATTCACTTTCCCTGTATTTAACAGCACTTTCTCAACAGAGAACTGTATTTTCATCTTTTTTCACTTGTTCTTAATCCATTACCCACTCTTCTCATGTCTTTGATGCACAAATTTCTATTCTACTTTCTTCAGGTGAAGTTACACATGCTACAGTCCTATCACAAGGAAACTTTTTAAGCTGGGGTAGCAAAACCACTCACTACTGGAGATGATGTTTCGCATGCCAGTTCTTTCAGTGCTCAGGGGAGGAGATTAGTCATTTCTCCTGATCTGAAGTCATTAAGCTTGTTCAGTTGTTTTTCCTCTACCTCAGCATGATTCTTTTATATCCCCTTGTCTTTGTTAGCCATCTGGCAGTGCTTTGCCCCCACCTCCAGATCTCTTCTCTGCAAGTTTCCATTTCCTGAGGCTGCAAGCTCCAAAAAGTTTTGAGTTCCAGTGTGCTGAGCCTCTGTGCTGATATTTGGGAATTCCGAAGTCCCGTTGACTTCATGCTCTAGGTATATTGTGGCCCTGAAGTTTCTTTCTGAAATAAATAAATCTTGGTAATGAGTTGGTTTGTTTCACTTTCTGTGTAATTTAAACTGATTCAACTTGTGATCAGTTTGATCCAGGGTTATTTTCTATGACCAGTACTTTCATAATGTCATAACTACTTACAAAAGAAAAGTGGCTTTTGTGACTCTTATCTTTTGACTTATATTGTATTTCCATTAATGCCCTCAGATCAAGCATTAGTGATGAAATCTATGAGTCTATCCTTTGCTGTGGTCCTTTGTAATCTATAGCTCAGTTTCATGCAATGCATGCTGTCTCTAGAATACAGGAGGCTTAGCTAACACAGCGGGCATCTGTCTGCTGCTTGGCAGGCACAGCTATAGGAAGAATACTACTTCAGTTCTTCTCTGAAAGAGATAGCTTTTAAGTGGTAGCTAGATGCTTGTCTTGGCTACCTGATATCTAAGCTTTTACCCAACGGCTAACATCAGCTAGAGCATGGAAACTGTAGATTCAAATGTTAATGTGTTCTTTCAAAAAGCTTCTTATATCTGTCACTCACTTTTTCTCACTAGCCTAGTACAGCCCTTTTGTTGGCTCTGCAACTCATAAAGAAAGTCCCACTTATTTTCTCAAGCCATTATACACTCAATGCTTAATGTTGTTCAGTCATATTTGTGGAATTACAAAAAAATTACATTGGAGTGGTCGTTCATCATGCCCAACAAAGCAACTTATCACAGCAGGAGTCGCCAACTGGAACATAAGGAACATAAATGTCTTGCAAGATATTTTTTACTAAGCAGGATAAGTTTCTGGTTTTGAAGAAAATCTGCACATGGTCTTGCTGTCCTCTGAACAAATCATCTGATGCAAAATTAGTGTTTTGCTATCATTTGGCAAATAGTAAGTTCCTATCTCTGATTTGACCTTTGTAATTACACCTGTTGCTAGCAATTCAAGCAACCTGGGGAAAGGTCTCTGGATGCTCGATTTAGTTAGATGACTTTACAGTACTGCTGAGTTCTTAGGCTATTCCATAGCACAGTAGAGTCATCCCTGACATGCTTTTGGCCAAAGTCAATGAGCCATCTCTCCAACTTAGATTACTAGAGGGAGAATTTCCTCCCTTCTATTTCTCCATCTGCACTAAAATATATTTTGGAATTTGGAATACTCTGGCTTTGTCCAATTTTAGTGGCCAGTATTTCTTTCAGCAACCAATTGACAAGAATATACAGTTAGGATGCTGGGAGCAGTGCTAATACAGAAGCAGGAGTATGATCCTAAAAGACAAGACATAGGTGTTCATTAAATCTTGCAAATATTATTGAAAATGTATACCTTTTAATAATTAATGTGCTTAATATTATGCAGATGAGTAATTCCAGAATCATTCATATTATGAATTTAAGGATGGACATGAAGAAAGGGTAGACTTAGATATGTTTTGTATATAAATATATATGGGGGTTTACTTTGTCTAATGAGTTTTCAATATGTAAGTGACGTTTTTGATTTTCAGATCATAGAATCATAGAATCATAAAATAGTTAGGGTTGGAAAGGACCTTAAGATCATCCAGTTCCAACGCCCCTGCCGTAGGCAGGGACACCTTACGCTAAATCATATCACCCAAGGCCTCGTCCAACCTGGTCTTGAACACTGCCAGGGATGGAGCATTCACAACCTCCCTGGGCAACACATTCCAGTGCCTCACCACCCTAACAGGAAAGAATTTCCTTCTTATATCCAATCTAAACTTCCCCTGTTTAAGTTTTAACCCATTACCCCTTCTCCTATCACTACAGTCTCTAATGAAGACTGATTTATAATTTTTGGCTCTTATAAAATTATTTGTGACCACTGGGTAACAAGGGGGATTTCTGATTGGCTGTCAGTGATGTCATACATGTGTCAATATTTCTCATTAAAAGCCCAGGTATGACCTTTTTACCTTGGAGTTTCCATGCCATAATAGCTCTAAGGCACTCACGGTTAATAGATTTCTGAGGGATTATTGCACTCTTTGAGTAGCTGAAGTCACTTGGCTTTTGGCTGGTGCCTCATACTGCACCTGAGGTGTGTGATAATCCCTCAGAAATGCACTGCTTGTTGAATCTCGTGGCTTAATTATAAACATTAACTGAAGTCAGCTACACATTAACTAGCTTGCCCAGATGTTTCTGTACCTGATGGATGGATGTGATGACTGATGAAAAGAAATCATGCAGGGTCTGCTTCTGGTGAATTTGTTTGCCATGGAAAAAGAGGAAAGCAGAGCAGTTGCACTGCCCACTAACAAGAGAATGGAGACCTCTTGACTGCATGAGGATGCAAAACAAATTGAATTCTAATTGTTCCATCTGGGGGAGGATGCTCAGTTTAAAATCCTGAGGGTCACCACCACTCTCATCTTTAATCAGCCATAGCCAAGTAGCTCCCTTCTGTGCAGTCTTACACCCAGGATGCTTTGGGGGCAACTCCATCTCCAGTGAATTTCTGTGATACAAGAGACACAGTTTTGCCTCCCATCAAGGAAAACACACCTTTTCTTTACAGAACTTAAAGCTCTTTTTTCTGGCTTTTTTCTTCCCTTAATCTTGTCTTTTACTAACAGTTTGCTGCTTTAAGGTCTATGATATATTTTTTGATATGTTGGCACTTGCTGACTCTCATTTTCTTCATTGGTTTCTTTAATGAAAACAGGAATGAGAAACAATCTGAAGAACCCTCCTTTTAGGTGGTTTTACAATATTTTCCTTTACAATATTTACCTGAAATATAAGATTCTGGATAATTTTAATTTCTGTAAAAGGCTGAACTTTTAGAAAAGCTACTTACAAATGGGAATGTCTTGTACAGGAAAAATGTTTATAGCAGCCCTTCAGATCCAGGGCAAACACTCAGCTGAAATTATTTGTAAGCCCACTCTAAACCCCACAAAAATTAATTGATTGCTCTCCTAATGTAATGATATCCACAGCAGTGTGATAAGGTTCATGCCCACAAAGCACATGCAAGCATTAACTTAACATCTGTGTCTCTCACTAATAACTTGCAGAAATTAGGACTAAAGGTTGCGTGGATTGTCAGGGATCCCTTGACATTAAGGAAAGCCTCAATGGCCCTGCTAGGGCAGTTTTCCAGATGTTTTGCCTGGGAAGAACAACATAACTGTAAGAGGAACTGAAGTGTAGTAATTTGGTTTCAATCAGTATTTGTTTTCATGCCTAATTGAACATTGATTAGAAGAGTTGCTATCAGTACTTCCATAATATTAAGAAAGTCATGGTCAAATGGGCTGCATTTAAACATTTATAAAGAGTAAGTCTTTCTGCTTTCAAGTATAAGTCAGAGTTTTTTTCTGAAGTTGAAAGCAAATGTTCCCCTGTAAGCATTTCAGTGTATAATGGCCCACAGGATTTTCACAAACCTTCATCAAAGTTTTAGAAGAAGATTTTGAATTCAATGACCCATTAGTAATTTTCTTAGGTTTTATTTCTGTGGGTAAGCCTTAAAGGTGACTGATAGGTGACCATATAGATGTAGCTTGCTGTATGTTCTGTCATTCCAGCAAAAACAGTATGCAAGTACAATACAAAGCTGTGTGCTTTAGTGGAGGTGTCCTGCCAATACACTATGCTATGTGAAAGGAGAAGTACAGTGGGGTATTAAGAGATACTGTGATATTGAGATACCACAGTGTGTATGAAAGAAGCTGCAGAGTTAGTTTCATTTCACACATGGAGAAAGGACTGCATATAAAGATAGCAGTGTAATTTTCCTTCATCTTTGGCATTAGCTGCAGTGGAAGGAAGCAATGAACAATAATATTAAGAAATTGAAGAACAGGAATCCTCACGTTTCTGCCTCATTCTGCAAGCAAACATTGGATTTCTAATATCAGCAAATGGAGAGACATTATGTGAACTATGTCATTACCATAACCACAAGACAGCACTCTTTTATTGCACATTCTAAGTTCCTTTTAGACTATGTGTGGATATTGAAACCATGGAAATGCAAATGAGAGTCTACTGTTCTTGGTGTTTGTCTTTGAATTTGAGTAATGACACATGCTTGGAGAAATTGTTGTCAGCAAGTTGAGCTCCCTGAGGCTGTTCATCCACCATCAAAACTTACTCAGTGGGATGACCACAATTCCATTTCTTCTGTACTTATGGTTTGGGATTTTTTTCTATGGTCTTCCACATTTGATGAAAGAGGAACAATTAAAAGAAGAATCAGATCTGTGACTCAGAATGTCATTCTGATTACAACCTGTACAGTTCCCAGGTAGGGTAAGAGATTGGGCTCGTTCCCAAGCGTGAGATGGGTCTCTGCTTTTTTACTGAAGGCCTGGTTTTCCTTGATTTCAGCAGCACTGCCCAATGTAGACTGCATTAGCGCATCCTACAATGTATCCTTTGACAGGAAATCCTACAGAACTACTCAAGTCCTTTCTAATTCTCATCAACCATATTAATTATAACTCTAAGGCAAAAGGTGCCCCCTGTTTTGTTGTCCACTCTGTCCCCTCTTTCCTCCTGCTCATGGAACACACTGCCAACATTCTGTGCAGTCAGCAGAATAAGAGATGCTTTAGCTATCTTGGGGTTTGGATGAAGACCTCTTAATTGCAGCTGAATCTTCACAGGGCTTAAGTGCTGCTGATGACAAAAAAGATTCGCTTTAAGATGTTTCCTAAGCATCTGTTTAATCTTCCCTAGGAGCCCTCAGCCTTCTCCAGGTTCTTCTAAACGTATTGGTCTTCTGGTAAACCAAGATACCAACAGTAGTGAAAATACCTTCTCTCTCTTGTATGCAGTAAGATGTCACCTCCCTTTTCACTCCTAGACAAGCACAATCTCACTTCATTTTTGTTTTAAATCTGTCAAGAACATAAGCAGTGATGTGCCAGGCCAGCCCTCAGGTCCCACCAGCTCACTGTGCTGTCTCCAAGACTGATGGATAATGGGATGTATGAGAAAAAGTCAGATAACGAGCAAGCATACCATCATTCATAGTGCTCAGGATACTCTCTCAGAAATTTGTGGCTCAGGGACTTCCTGAGCCTTTTCCAACTTTACTGCATCTTTTTCATGATGAGGAGAGAAGAACCACACATAGTATTTACAAGGCAAATGAAGCACAGATTTATACAGTGGCATAATGGTGACTGATGTCTTTTATTATTTTCTTTTCCTCATTTTTTTTGCCTTCTATTTGATTTTCATTCTATTCTGTTTTCTTTTTAACAACATACGTTGAGGTGGAGTTTTGTAGAATTGTCTTATGGAATTATTTGTTCCAAGGATTACTTTTTCTATGTGCACTGCTTTATATATCTCCAACCTGAATTTCATCTGCCACTTTATCTGCTGGTCCTTTTTAATAAAGCATTTTTGAAAGTGTATCTTCCATGCAATTTATAAACACTATTGACCTCATCCTTGTAATGCTTATGTGAAAATTGAATGTATAACAATAAACATAGAACTAGACTCTGGCTTACCAAAATTCTCCTTAAAGCCATGTTTTACAAGGACAAGGTTGCAGAAAGACTTTCTTGCAGACATCTTTTTGAGCAAGCTGGAAGATTTCTAGAATTTGGTTATCTTACATTTATAATTGGGAATCGGAGACAGAGCACTAGGCAGAATTTAGGCAATTGAATATTATCCTGGGAATTCATTCCATTACTTTGATGTTTGGAAAAGCTCTTTTATGAGCCCATTAGCAAAGTGTGATATTCTTACAAGAAAGGTGTAGAATGAATTGCTATAAGGTTTTTCAACATTAGCAAACCCTTCAGCATACAGGCTCTTTATAGTCCTCAGCACCTGCTCATTGTTTTGAAAGAACAAATAAATAAATGAGCAAACAAATAAACCCACCAATACATCCACACAACCCTAGCAATAGGATTTATTTGGATTAAGTGCCCTATTTTATAGCTCAGGTTTTGGCCTTCATTCATTTCCCAACCAGCTGCAGCATTTCATCTTCTGAAGAGCAGCACTGACATCTGAGAGCTGAGTGCCATTGTGCTAACGACTCCATAAACAACCCCACCAAATCCTGCATGATAAATTTCCTCCTGATTAGTTAAACAGATATTGTATCATGCCAGCGGAAGGAATTTTTGTTGACACAGCATCTCTGGAGACAGTGGTATGTTTTCTTTTAGGATTTGAATGCTCAGCAACTGGAGTAGTGAGAATGACAGAAGATCAGTCAATATTACCCAGTCTTAATGATCTTACTTCACTTTTTAATTTCTCTCTTTCTTTTTCATTTTTTATCTTTAAAGAGACCTTTCATTACACTGCCAAATTCTTGCAAAAATGAAATTGAGCCTTTGAAGGGCAGAATGTGAAAATATTGTTAACCTCAATCACAAAATGATCTTTTTAGGTTACAATCCACTAAAGATACTTCTGTGTTTCAAACAGAAAAAGGGGTAAAAAAATGTACTCATTTTATGTTTTGAGGTTATTTTATTTTTAGTCCTTGGGTTTTACAGTAAATGCATTGGTGGGTCACTTTTGTGCATTATTTTTATACCTTTGTAGCACTATTTCCATGAGCATGTTGGTTTTATAGTGGAGTTTCCACTTAAGGCTGTTAGTAAATCTTTCCACAGAAGCCAGGCCTTCATAAATGACTATTGTTAAAGAAATGTTACTGGCTATGGTGGGTGTGACAATAAATGTAGGAAAGACCTGGCTTTTGGTTATTACTCTTGTATCAGCTTTCCCGTCATGACTGGAGGGAAGGGGTAATTGTGTCCTTTATGCTTTCATTTGGGCAGTGGTTACACGCACAGTTTTCAGAGGAGAAACAAATGACGCACAGAGGAGTGTAATCACCATGGCCTGCTCAGACCCTTGGATAGGCTTCCAAAATAATATGGTGTGTTCCACATAAACAGCAATTTACTGTAGCGGGAATGCGAATTCAGTATGCGACGTCTTGGGCTCCTAAATAGTAATGCTTTTTCCATGACATGTAAGGAACATTTCTGGTATTAGCTAACCACTGTAAGGAAAGCCCATGTACGTGAGCATCTGATTGACTGGATTTTACAGTTCTGTGTTCTGTGTCATGTACGGCTCTAATTACCATGCTTTGAATATTAGAGAACTCAACATGCTTTTAATCAATCCCAGGGGCTCTGCTATTTCCATTACTTAGTCTCAATTCCTCTTTAAAAAGTGGTACTGAGAATTTGTTTCACATACTTAGTGAATCCCTAAGTGCACTGCTCCTGAAAGCAGACACTCACACTAAATCTGGATAGTTTATATTCATTCTAAATGAAAACAGCAGAACAGTGGGATGACTGTGAGAAATTATGACATAAAGCTGATTCAAGGCCTACTCAGACTGTTTGACTTCAACTGAGTGCTTTTATCTATGTGCGTTATTTATGAAAGCGTAGACAGAGCCCATACATAACCCTCAACACAGGGGAGTCAAGATTTTTTTGAGCACCTTCCAGTCCAGCTCCCTTTCTGATCAATGACCCTCTATTATCATATTGAGCTATTCTGTTCAAAACCATGTGTGCAGATCTTAAATAATAGCAAGCATTGTACACTAAGGAAAGAAAAGCTTTGATAACTGACACTTAATGAAGTAATTAGAGATTAAAGCCTAGGTAGCAGCAGAACTGGCAGCACAGTGGCCATGACTTGAGACAAGGAAAGGGAGGGATTCAAACAGATATAGTATCAGTGTGAAAATCCTGACTGTGAAAATCCTGACTTTTTCTGAGCTGTATGAAGTGAAATATGGTGATTTTTCTGTTCCCCTCTGATGATGATCCCCAGTTGTACCCAGGGATTTAGCCCCTCTGCAAAACTGCAATATGATGACAAGAAGGGTTAGTAGGTTAGGGGTGGATTCAGTAAGGGTCAGCTGAAACAACTAACCTTGTGGTATGGTGTTCTTTAATATGAAACATGATTGGAATCTTGGAATAATCAACTTTTGTGGATGTTCTGGTTATGCAACGTTTTGATGTGGCTTTTTCCTTACTCCTGCAGAAATGGGAAAATTTGATTTAATATTTTCATTTTGTGCCAAATCTTGGAATAGTTATCCCTTAGAAACTGAGGGCAGTTCATTCATTTTTGACTGGGTACTACCACATGTTAAAAGTTCTAAGACCATCAGCTAGTAATCAGAACCACTTCCAAAATTCAAGATATATTAGGAGAAGAAAATATACAGGCATGTTCACTGCTTACATACATGACAAGAGGTTATAAGGAATCATCACTAAACGAGAAAAGAAAGGGACGTTGTATTCAAGCCCACTGCCTCTCTGGAAGAGGCAGCAGTTTTTGTTACTAGTTTTTTGTACATAGAAACCTACCCATCAGTACCCAGGCAATGGTCACCAAACCTGTTCAAAGTGATCATTAAAAAGCAATCAGATAACATCAGTTCAATTTTAGATTTCACCCAAGGCAACTTAAAAAGACACAAAGATGAGCGTATGGGAAGATTTTGGCAGGATACAAGCAGCTGCCTTCCAAATCCATGAATTTCAGTGGGAGATGAGTTGATTTCTAGCATGTCAGTTTTGGTGTTCTCTGTTTCAGAGGACCAGATTCAAGAAAAGAAGGGCAAAAAGATTGCTTTGGGTGATACTAGCTGATGCTTGTTTCCCAGAAATGATTTATGCCCATCTGCAGATTGGGGCTGCAGTGAACAAGGGATGAGGCTGCAGTGATTTGCAGATTGAGGCTACAGTGAACAAGGCATGGATCAGTCCAAAGTTGGCTTAAAATTACTGCACTAAATTTAATGTTAAATCTTCATTTTACTTCTGTGAAGTCTGAAACTCAGAATGAAGTGTGGGCATCTAATCTGGTGAAACCCTTCTCATTAAAACCTTCTTTGTTCATCTCTATCTTTGATTTAAGGCCTAACCCATAGCTTGTTCAAAGCATCAGAAAGGATTTTACCAATTTTTATCTTGGTATTTATTGATCTTTAAGTGGGAAATAGAGATAATCAGGAAGCAAGCAGTAACTTCAAAGAGAATATCTCTTTTATTTGTATTCATCAGCTTATCATTTCCACTTTTGCATTGCAATGCAGCTGATGCTCTTCCTGAAAGTATCAAGAAGTTTGCTTTTGAAAAAGCAAATGTTGGAATGTATTCTATAAATACAGTGCTAGTTCTCATATAAAGTTACATTTTATGGTAAATTTTGCTAGTCATATCCATTAGCCAAAAATTCCAGGTGCTTAAGTGTGTGGAAAAATAAGCTACTGTCTGTTGAAGTCTCAATGAAACAGTCAAAAAGTTGATGCTAAAGAAAAACCGATATGCAAAAATTATATTATCTTAAAGAGTCAATTTTATATATATATATAATATACATAAGGCACATGAGAATTCTTCAAGAGTTTGTTTCAAAAGTCTTAGATATTTTGAATATTAATTCTCACTTTGATGTTGAATGGAGCAACAACTTGGGTTCAGAAATTTATTCTTTTCATATTTGTTTTCAAAATAGGGTTTTTTCTCTTGTTTCTTTTTTTTTTTCTAATATTTCCTCTGTAAATGTTTTTGTTGTAGAGAGTGGCACACACACAAAATCCTTTGA
Organism: Pezoporus wallicus; assembly: GCF_028554395.1. Classification (NCBI taxonomy): domain Eukaryota; kingdom Metazoa; phylum Chordata; class Aves; order Psittaciformes; family Psittacidae; genus Pezoporus; species Pezoporus wallicus. Next base: position 24,193 of record NW_026635973.1, read on the forward strand.
GATAATAATAGTGGCAAAACAGATTTCAAGTTATGACAAGTAACATGAATATAACTCACCCCCTAATATGACATAGATAAGACCAAGATAAAAACATGTACTTTCAGGGACTAAGTTGGGAATATAGTGCAAATCACTGCATTGGTGTTTCTAGAGTAGATAACTGCTGAATGTTGACATCTGATCATGAGAACACCTAAAGCATCTTTCAATCTGATTGGTTATTCCAATTACAGCTCAAATCAGTTAAACTTAGTTTAACTAAAAATAGTTTTCACATAGATCACATAAGGATTTCCACTGTGAACAAACAAATAAACCACTATATTCTCGCTCCTTCTTCCCTGTTATATTAATGGAAAGACTGTGGATCACTGTGGTCCAAAGGAACATGCTCATTTGGAGAATAAAGGAAAACAATTTCAAATTAATCAGAATTAAAGTTCCCTGTAAATATTGCTTTGCTCATTACAAAGGCTGAAAGAAATGATGAATTTAAAACTGTTCCCCAAAGATTCATAGAATCATAGAATCACAGAAAGGTTTTGGTTGGAAGAGACCTTAAAGCTCATCCGGTCCCAGACCCCTGCCACGGGCAGGAACACCTTCCACTAGTGCAGGTTGCTCCAAGCCCTGTCCAACCTGGCCTTGAACACTGCCAGGAAGGGGGCAGCCACAGCTTCTCTGGGCAACCTGTGCCATCATAGTAAAGAACTTCTTTCTTAGATCTAATCTAAGTCTCTCCTCTGTCAGTTCAAAGACATTCCCCCTTGTCCTGTGACTACATGCCCTTGTAAAAAGTCCATCTCCAGATATCTTATCTGTCTCTATAGGTCCTGGAAGCTGCTCTAAGATCTCTCAGAAGCCTTTTCTTTTCCAGGTAATTGTATTGTCCATCAGTGCTGTTTACTGATTTGGGTTTTTTTTTCCTTTTCCCCTTTGGTTTTATGTTCTCTCTCTTTATTATTCCCATTATTATTATTATTATATTATATTTTACTTTCGTTATTAAACTGTTCTGATCTCATCCCATGGGGGCTGCAGTCTGTCAATTCATATTTCAATTTCTAATGATATCAGTAATTTCAGTATCATTCATGGGCTGTGGAGTAGGGTTTTAGAACATTATAAATAACATTGCTTGTAAAAGGCAGTCCATCAAAACAACTGTAAAATGGCAGGTACATAAGCATTCTGTGCTGTAATTCAGCTCTCTTATACTAAAATTAGCAGGAAAAAAAAAAAAGATGATTGGCAGAATCCTCTCTCCTGTAGCAGGAAAGCCTTGGTTTCCGTCAGTGTCCTTGGCAGTAAACAGAAATCAAATAATAATACAAGGTTCCCCTCCTAAGAAGAACATTCCTGCCATGGAAGTTCTGAGTAAGGGATAAAACACCATACAAATCCATGTTTATACTATTCCCTTTCCATGAGTTCACATCAGGTTGTCAGCTCTCAGGGTGTGATATCCCTTGTTGCCACTTTAGAGTCAGGATCTCCACCTTTGCCATGTATGAAGGCCACATATTGGCCTTTACATATTGTAATAGTAATTGTCTTGAGCTGTTAGACCATGGTAGAAAACCCCTTTTTCTCTGTTCCACAAAAATATTACTCATGAGGCTGAACATCTTTCCTCTTGCGTGATGGCACAGATGTTTTGCACGATGGTTTGGGACATATTTATCAATGCCATAAGGGATGTTGGGGCTTTTTAGCTTATTCAGGTAAAAACATTGTAGATATCTTCAACCTAACTTCCCCTGTGGATCTTGCTGAAACACTTTTTTGCTAAAGTGTATATATAACATGGACTTACAAGGTGATGATCACATTTGTGCTGTTGAAAACTGTAAGAGCTAACATATGCCTCTATCTTTTGTTACTGCAAATAATGCAGGTTTTTTAAAAGCTAATGGAACAATTTGTACCAGCAAATATTTTCCTCCTGGTTCCTGTATCTCTAGAACTTCCCTATCTTTGCGTAACTTATAAAAAGGTACTTTCATAGGGAATTATAAAATATAAAATCATTTAAGTTACACATGTAAAATAAAGGAAATGTATTTTAATGAGTTCCATCTCTGGGACTCATAAATGTGTTTCTTCATGCAAGGCCTGATCAAAAGACCATTCTAATTAATAGAAAGGGTCCCAGAGATTTCTGTAGGTTTCAGATTGGTCCCTTGTTAAGACTTAATTCCACACAGTTTAACTCAAATAAGTCACAGGTGGAACTGGTTGAGAAAAGATTTTATTTCATGTGAAAGTTTTCAAAGAAAAATAATACATTAAAGAAATATTTTTCCATTTGCAGCGAAAGCACCTACTAACCCCAAACTTAATGTTTTGGCTGTGTCTTTGGCAACAAGATAAATAGTTCTGGCATTTCTGTATATTCTATCTAGCATATAAGGTTAGATAATAAAGCCATTTTAGAAATTCTTAAATTATGCATGGTAAACTTGTTAACATACCTAGATGAAAACAGTCAAATATATCATTTGGTCTTAACATTATGATCTCAATTTGAGTAGTCCTAGATATGTACTTAAATTCTGAATAGGGTTTTTCACACTTTTCTTTCTTGCTTCCATGATTTCCATACGGACTAATTCTGTCTTAATTCCCTCAGCTTTGCAGTTCAGTATGTATGGTCCCTTATGCCCTTCACGTTGCCCACAGTGGTGAGAATTACTTTAAAATCTCACTTGTGTACCTCATGTTCTGTTACAAAGTCAGAATAAATACATGAATTGCTACCTTCAAAACTTATTGTCTTTCTTCAGACGTCAAAGATTTATGACTTTGTTCACAAGACAAAACACCATGCTTACCTAAAACAGTGAATAGTTGCAGGTAGGAAATGTAGACAAACTAGGAGGTTTTAGAAATAAATAGTGAAAAATCCTGTCAACAACAGGACAGAGTTCAAGAGAATTTAACCTTTCTAAATTAAATTTATAAATTCAGTTTATTAATTCAATTAAATTTATAAGTTCAAGGCCAGGTTGGATGGGGTTTGGAGAACCTGGTCTAGTGGAAGGTGTCCCTGCCTATGGCAGGGCGTTGGAACTAGATGAGTTTTAAGGTCCCCTGTAAACCAAACCATTCTATGATTCATCATTCTGTGATTCAGTGATAAAGTATTTATGTAAAAGACATTGTTAAGTTACTTCTCTACACAGTATGCCTCATGTACATATAGGTGTTTCTTGTCCTTGCCTATAGTTTCAGCTGAGCAAGGTCTGGATATTAAGCTGGGTTTTTATCTTGTTATCTTTCAAAACATGGAAATCCTGTGGACAAGAGTTCTTCAGCTATGCCTGCACCTAACTTATCTATGGTTCTATGATTCTATATTGTCAAGTGATGCTATTAGTTACCAGCTAGGTTTAAACCATTAAAACCATGGGAACCATTTTTTGGTAATTAATGGCAAAGTGCTGAGAGCCATTAACCAAGGAGAAATATCTGAGCTCCTGGTCATTTATTGGCATAAAAGACATAAAACTAAATCCTGACTTTTAATTTGGTGCTTATTAGTGCTTGCTTAGAGGAAATGCCTGTGCAGTAGCAAAGTGTGATGCTTAGTATTTTGGTACTTTCTAACTTGCTTATGTGCCAGCTATTGCACCCAAATAAACAGGACCTCTGGTGGCTGCAGGAATGGACTCCATAATCTTAATGACAAGATTTCAAACTCTCAAAGACATTTATGACTAAGTTTATGTCTAGGTGTAGCCACAAAACTGGCTGTCCCGAGGTCACAGGGGAGGAAAGTCTCAGAGAGCACACTGTGAGTGTCTGAGAAGCCTGGAGGGTTGAGAGGTTTGTCCAATTAGCTGAGCCATTTGAAGACTGACCAACTTGTACCAAAACTAGGCTGTTTAAGGTTTTTGCTTGCTTTTGCAAAGGGATGTGTGTGTTTCCACTGACTCATGAAGAAGACTGACTTTGGAAAGCTATTTTAAATTAAGAAGCACTCTAAACTACCAAGGATATTCAAAATCAATCTTGACTACCTTCTACAATAGCCATATTTTCCACCTCTAGAGAAGACTTGCTTTGGCTTCAGAGAAAGAGAAATAATGACAACCAGCAGCCTCTTGCCTCCTTTAATAGTGCCCATATTTGTTGTGTTCTTCAGCTTACCTGCCCAGCCACTGAAGAGAATAGATCATACACCACCACTCAGTATGGTCCAAACTGCAGATGTGGTCCAATTAGAAATGATAAAATCTGCATGTAAACCACCCCACTTGGATACTCTGCTCACTAGGCTTGCTAATAGAAGAGCAGAGGTTTCAATTTTCTATTGAGAAGCTCAGAGTAATTATTTGGGAATTTGGTCAAAATATTAGTTCAAACATTTAGTCAGGTTATCAATAAGAAACTGCCCTTATCTTCCAAATTGTAAAAGTAACTACTGTATATTTATGCAGCATATTTTTGTTGGTTTTGTTTTTAAAAGGAGTCAGCAGTCCTTCAAGTCCTATACACTTGTTGTAAGTCTATAAATGCACAGCTATAGGGTGTAAATAGGTATGTATATCTATATCATGACTTACTAGTCAAATCCGCACATTTGTCTTACTCATCTTATTTAGAAATACTTGTTTTTCACAGAATAGACTTATTCACAAATGGACTCTGATGCTTATGTTAGTGGGATGTGTCTTTTAGATCAGACCTCAGAATTTATGATGATTCCTTAGCTTGGATTTTGGTTACTTTCTGTAACTCCTTATTTAAAAATGTAAGCTTGCCTCATTCATTCTTTGTCTAATATATTCTGATCCAGAAATGTCAGTATTTCCATTCTACTGTTCATATTTTTAGTGGTTCATATTATTCCTACAATTATTGCTATTGTAGGAACACATGGGAACCTGACTCGGACTGACTCCCATTGTGCCAGGTGCTGTCCATGCACAGAATAAAAGCTAGTTCCCACTTCAGGTCTTGAAGCTTGTTAAGTGCTTTGGGCTGAAAAGCTTTGAGTGGATATAAAATATTAAAGCTCATTTACAGAATCTGTTTAAAAAGATAATCAGGTTCTATGGGGAGCCAATTCAACAAATGTGTGTAGTAAGATATCAGATTTCACTGTGTTCCCCTCTGATTCCGTAGACGTACATGCCACACTTAATTCTCACTTATACCAAAGCCAGTTTGCATTGCTTTTACAATGAAAAGCTTAAAGTAAATGCAAAAATGAGCCTAGGGGATGCATTCTTTTCCTGCTGCTATGGTCAGTGACAGGTTTGAAAAGGGATGGGTACTTGGAGCAATTAATTCTCCTTGGCTGTGGGAAAGAACTCAAAGAAACCAAAGAATCCATCTCTGCTGATGGTCTATGCAAGTATTTCTACCCTCTCTCCTCTCGTCACAATCTTTTCCTGTCTTCTGTGATGCTCTCTAGCTGTCCTTCCATGGCTATTTTAGAGCTTGCATGCAGAAATCAGGCATGTTTATTTGTCTGAACTGAACTACACAGAATTATCCAATTTTAAGAACATCTGGAGACTCCAGACGATTTTCTGAATTTCTTTAACAGTGCTTTAATAGTTGCCCATGAAGTCATAGCCATCCAAGGACTTTCAGATCGGGCTGTGCTCAGCTCAGTTGTTAATACCTAGAAGATAGAGACATAATAATGGATCAGCCTAGCTGTCCATCTACTGTGCTCTCCTGTTTCCTGCAGAAGCATGTGGTTACATGAAGATACCATGGGGCTCCTCCAGTATATCCTGCTAGCTTCCATCAGCCTGGGGTTTATGAATTTTTATGCCAGATGAAATATGCTGGTGTTTTTCATTGCCTTCAATGACCTTTTCTCTCAAGAATTTGTCTAAGGTTTTCTGATTTTATGCAAAACTTTGGTAGCTACAGCATTCTATTACAAAGTGTTTCGCTCTTTAATAGAACCACATGCAGAATGAAAAAAATAACTGTAGTTTGTTGCTTATTTCACAACCTGCCATCTTACAATCTGAGCTTTTTGGGTTCCTTTAGTTCCTATATTAAGAGAGGTTTGCCCTTTCTCACTGTCTCACGACCACGTTTGTGATCTCCCTCATTCACCCCGTCCCCTTAAACATCTGCTGTTGCAGCTCAGCTCTCTGGTTGACAGTTAAGTCGCCCACAGAGACATACCAACTCATGTTAGGGCTGCTTCACTTAGGCAGAAACAAGATACATGAATGAAACAACTTCTAATAATAAAGTTATAACTTTTCATGTATATTAGATTAAAAGAAAACTGTGTAGCAAAGATGTCAATTATATTAACTTAAATAGGTAAGTGGCATTAAAAAAATGCCCCCAAAAACAACAAAACCCAAAGAAACCCAATCAAACAATCTAACCATTGCTCCTTAAGTTAAACCTCTGCTGCTGTTCCAAAGCAGTGAAGCAGACATGGCTCTCAAAATAAGTATCACAAGGCACAAGAGGAACCTGGCTGCATAACCACCCAAAATATTATCTGTTTGGGACTCCCCACTCCACCCCTAAGTTCAGAATAGCTTGAGCATTAGGTATTTTTAATTTGTTATAACTTGTGAGCAACTGGCTGCACTGGAAACTGCAAAGAGGCTGGGACTGTATCACAGTCTAATAAAAACCCCAATGAAAGTTTTAAGCTAGTTCACACATCTGCGGTCTGATGGGGGGCCTTACCTAATATGTGCCGTTTCTGCCATGCTCCCCACTATTCCCTCAGTTGTCACAGGCGCAAAAGTGTTACTATGATGTCCCAGAGGCATCTTTATGGCCTTCTCTGAACTACCACCATCTTCAGAAAAACCTCATGAGAATTTATTAGAGGGATATAGGTAATTCTCTGAAGTACCTATAATTCTCACTTCTGAGGACTCTTTGAAAGGATCATAGCCTACCTCTGGTCCACAGATTTCAAAGGGAGATAAAAATACATGTCTGGTATTTTTATACCTTGGATAAAAATAATCAAGCTGCTCCTTTGGGTCCAACCAGTGTTTTAAAATGTTTGCTCCTCCAGGTACTGCGATTTCACCACACAGGTCACAAAAATAAAGTCCATAATTAATTTCCAAGATTTAAAAATGGAGACATTTAAACCTGTTCACATCCAGGAGTTGGGGGAGTTCTTAGTAGCTCTGAATATCATTAGAAGATGAAGTAGATTCAGCTAACAGCGTTGGCTGTCCTTGCTTCTTGTACATATAGGTGTGCTATGTCCAGTGGAATTTACAGCATTTTATTAGGTGATAAGGTGGGTCTTCAGTCTTTGTGCAACTGAGGCAGATTTCCAGTGGTCAAAGGCTATGATAGACAATACAGAGGTACAATCATTGCTTTAAATACAGAGTTATAGCTCCTTTATTCAGCCCTCAGGCTCACACCTCACCATGTTGTGTGTGCTTCCCAGGCACCCTGCTTCCAGCATGGCAAAAGAGCCTGAAAAGATGCACTATAAAACCATTCAAATGCCTTTCATTTACAGAGCTTGTCATATTTCAAGGCACATTTTAAAGATGTGCAAGGTGCCTTCCTTTCTCTATTCTTTCCACTCAAAGGAAGTCATTACAGTAAAATGTAATGGAAGCAATGTCTGGCAGGGGCTCGTCAAAATTTACTTTGAACTGTTATGAAGAACATTTCCGCTCTGTTTATTACTAAATCCACTGGCCATAGATGATCCAAGGCTCATAAAATCAGGTATGATGGAACTCCCTAAGGAACTATCAGAAAGAGAAAGACTCTGCATGCATGTGCACGTGTATGTGTTATTTCTCTTTCATTCTGGCTGTGAGAAAAGTAGTGATTGAATGGCAAAAAATGTTCTGTGCTCTCAGAAAAGTAATGGCACATGGCAGCTATTCTCAGAATGAAGAAAAAATGCTCATTAAATTATCAACATCACCTTTTTTTCCCTCAGTTATTCTGGAAGTACCTCCTTTATACTTCAGAACTGTTTTGCAGATTATGACAGACTTTTCAGCAAATTTATTTCAGAAAGAAAAAAAGTCTGTCTTACGTCACCAAGTAAACCCAACCTGCCAAAATCAGGATGAGGGAGAAGCACTGATGCTTTCTTTTTCTTTCCTCCCCTCTCCTTTCACTACCTTACATTACAATCGTTTGCTATCTTCTTGTGACATTCCTGAGCCTTATAAGTTTCAATCCTACATAAGATTGCTTATCTTCAGTTCATCATTACTTTAGTGGGAGCTGAAAGATCCAATTGAGCAGGACTGAAAGAGAAGTGGCTAAAGCTGCTGTTAGATGGCAAGCCAAAACTCTGATCCCGAGAACCCCTGCTCAATTGCCACTTCTCTGTAGAGATACTTAAGCTTCAGTAGGACATTATTTTTGTGATATTCTTCAGACATCAGTTCAAAGAGGCATTAAGCTACCAGTAATGCTGCTCCCTGGGGTAGGAGAGAAACCACAGCTCCCAAAGGGGGTTTGGGGGTGTTTTATCCACTGGCTGCTAGATGCAGGTCAAGCTATGAGGCAGGAATCTGCACCACTGAGTACCCTATCAAGGTGGCTACAGAAGTGGCTCCTCTCAGCTCTAGCAGGAGGAGAAGCGCAGTAGCCCCAAGGCAGTGACAGACGCCAACTGCAGCAACTTCAGACAAAAATGGGAACTGAGCCCAGGTCTCCTACATTGCCCAGAATGCTGTAGCCCGTGGCTGTTATTTTAACAGCAAAGCATGACAGTGCCTTGGCTTCGAAAGGACAGGCACTTCTCCTTTCAGGCAATGACACAGTGAAGACCCATTTGGCACCAAATCTTCAGAGAAAAGCTAACTTAAGACAAAGTTATGTCCTTAGAGTTTCTTATCTGGATAAACAAGCTAGGAAATTCCCTGGTCAACAAGCAGGTTATTTTGGAGTGCTGCTCCAGAGCACCATGGAACAGTCACTGAAACCAAGGCACAAGCACAGCCTAGAAGCTACTCACTGATGTGGATTTAGAGCTGATAGTTCCAGGAAAGATTAGTTAGATCTGCTTTGTAAATACACCTAAGAAAATATGTTAATTTTAAAGGACTTTAAACATATGCCTTTGCTTAAAATCCAGCAAAGGACTGCTCAATCAAACCTAAACTTTCTTGCCATCTGAAGTTTGTACCTCATGTGACTGAAAAATAAAAGTATCTGTCAAATTGCTTTCTTTGCAAGTCTCAACCATCGCACAGGGGAAGGAGCAGCAAGCGTTAACAAAAGTTTTATAAGCTTTTTTGTGAGCTTTGATTTAGGTTTATAAAAGCAGGGCTAAAGCCTGAAAAATAAAAGATGAACTTTTATCTTCCCTTGTCAAATTTTTACTACCCCCTGTTTGCAGTTCCATGGTCTCATGAATACAGAAGCAGCATTCAGAAAAGTGGTTTACTCAAACAGCTCTTTCCAGCAGTAAAGAAATAATGAGTTAACACAAAACAAATAACTTTAGCACTTGCAGTTGCTCTCAAGAGCAAAACAGGTTACAATAAAATAGGCAGAGTATGTTCACAACCAGCACTGTTGCTTAGATATATGTTTCCCTGTTGCGAATATGTTAGATCTTTTGTTGATTGTGGAATAAAAGAGTGTCTAACATGGCTGAACGCAGTATTTTGTTATTACTGTAATTATGTCATCTATTACCATCATCTTAGCATTCAGATAGGATCGGGACGTGCTTGGCATGGTTCAAACACAAACTAATGAACAAGTCTCTCATTTAAACAACATATGCTGTCCACATAGTGCTAAGATACAGGAGACGGGGCTGGAACTCAGCTGAGATGATAGGGAGGGAAAGAGTGACGGCTAAAGGAATAGCCAAATATAATAAATACCTATTAAATCAATAACAGCTTTTCCATCGGCTTAAGTAACTTTTGGATCAAATCCTAAATGTACTATTTGGAGGATTTATAGGTTTCTTTTAATAGACACGAACAAAAGTCTTTTTTATTAAATTATGCATTTGCTGCTGTGGCTTATGGAAACGGCATGCATATCTACTACTAGTGTGACGGACCTCAGCTCTGACAACACTTGTGCATTTGTTCAGCTTTACATGGTGAATAGGCTTAGTGTATAAAATTAAGCATAGGTACAGGGCTGAGGCTTTTCTTAATTGTATAATAATTTTATCTGGAGATGTACCAAGTCCAGACCTCCTTTTCTGTGACGTTTTTTGTTTGTTTGTTTTTAATCTTGACTCTTTCTGGTTCCTTGAACCAGCATTTCAGTATAGAGAGCACCACAGGGAGCTGTGCCTGTGCAGAGCAGTCTGATGGACTCTCACAGAGAGGCAGCACAGAGCGTGCCCCTCTTGCTCCCAGGCAAGATGACGTGGTACCCCCAGAAAAAGCAAGCTGTGCCTGCTGAGGGCTTCGAAAGAATGGCTATACTCAGCCTTGAATCTCAAGTAAACAAAGCAGCATCCCTTGAGAGGCTAAAACTTGAGAGAAAGATCATATTTTAAAACCAATATGCTTAGGTTATCTTCTTGGAAAGGTTTAGGTCAGTGTAGACTTATATAAGTATAAACTTATGCGGGTAAGTTTTCCAACGTTCCTTTTCAGGTCTTAAATATATGCAATGGACTGAAGACACAGACTCTTTGTGTGCAGGGTAAAACGTAGGCACTAAAGCACCTCAAAGTACAGGGTCATAATAGGCAAATGAACCTGAAATCATCTGTGCCTGCTGTCTCAAAGAGATGGTAGTTCTGGTAGAGGTGATGCTTCAGACAATAGACTCCTGCTGTGTCTGGGCATCCCAGAGTCTTATCTTAACCTATAGCTGGAGAAATAACAGCGTTGAGGGCTCAGCTCCTGCGAAAGAGAAGAAAAACAGTTCCTTCCAAAACAAGCTTCCAGCAATGGTGGTTTCACCCACGAAGATGATTGTGAAGTGATGTGGTTACTGTTCATCATGAGCCCCTATAGCTGTGTGTGAACTCACTGATAACAATACAATAAAATATTTTCTAAGGTGAAAAGGAGGTAGGAATCTAACTTAACTATAACAAAATGTATTACAAGGCCTCATTTAGACAGTTCTGCAAAGAACCTAGGTCCATGATTAATCACATGCTTATGCCATTACTAGTGTTAAGAAGGTGCTTATGCTGCTGGCATTCTTAAGATGAATAGATGTACACTCAAAAATTAATAGATTCAACTGCTTTTGAATTCTAACTTTATAATGGTGCTCATGATACTTTGAAAAATATTAATTGTAGAAAACTAGACTTCTACAGGCAAAAATATCGCTTAGTTTGGATGTTTTGTCTTTCATGTTCCTTTCTTAAAAGAATTTGCTTTAAAAGGGAACCTATTCTATTCTATAGAAATAGTTGTAGAAAAATACTGTTTTTATATTTTAATGTTTGTTTCTCAAACTCTGAGAACTTTGCTCTTAAAAACTGAAAACAGTGATTGAGCTTAAAAGGTTCCTGAAACTGCTGAAGGAAAGAACCAGTTCTATCTTTGCTAAAATACTTAGATCAACAGATCCCACTGCTGCTTTATTTCAATTTGTTGCTTTAATGCCAGGAGTATCTGCAAGCTTGATGAAGTAATATTTCTTCCACATTAAGCTACAAATATACCCAGCAGACATTTCAGACTCACTCAGAATCAGAGTATTCAGAGATTTTAATTCACCTATGCTACACTGTTCTTTGCTTTCATATGTCTTCTTCATTCAAATTATTCACATCTCTAAATGTAAGGGCTGCTTGTGAAAAGAAGGGATTGCTCCAGGTGAGCTAAAATTATATAAATTAATAGAAGGAAGTAAGAAAATGGAATAGAGAAGGACAATGTGCTTTTGGGAGAGGGGAAGAAAAAGAAAAAAAAATTAGAAAAAACTAAAACAAGGGAACCAGCATGAAGTGTCCTTGTTAACCTCTTCCAGAAAACTGAAGACACTACCATTTAGAAGAAGACTAGAAAAGGAATCACTAGTGAAAAGTCTTTCAAGGGTCAGGAGCATGTAGTTATGTCCTTATTCTTTTGAATTCTGGTATTGCATATTGCTAAATCCCTCCAGGGGCAAAAGTAGATGTGCCAAAATATGTGAGAAAGATTCATTTCAAATGTTGCTGGACAGAAGCTGAACATGGAAAGAAAATCATGAGAAACCCGTATTGCTAAAGATTTATTGACAATTTTGTAGATTACAGATGTTTTAATGTAAGCTGAAAACATTTGAGGGTTTGTACAGAATCACTTCTAAGATTTTCAAAACTTTTCAATCACTTGATTTAGTGGCCAGTGGAACCTGAAATTATGAAGTCTGTTTTCCCTTAAAATGTGGAACATCTCATGGGGCCAATGGCAGGGCAAGGTGGAGATGCTCTTCAACCAGAGACTCAGTCAAACCATTGCTTGTCTACAGGGACATCCATGCTCAACAGAAATACAAATCTGGCATAGGTGGAATACCTATATCCCCAGCTTTCATTGATTTTGTTCTTAAGATGGGAACCTACTGTGAATTTTAGATCCAAAGTTGCAGTTGGATCTGTAACCTTAATCTCTTATAAGATTTTCTTATAACTCGTATTCTTCATATATGATCAACAGTCATGACATTGCTTCTGCAAATACAGTAGCTGTTCTCTGGCAGATTTTCTCAGAGTGGTAGCACAACAGGGTGAAAAATTGAATATGCTGTGAAAGTTATTATCAAAGTTACTTTACCTCTTTAAAATGTGGAAAACCTTATTCTTATGGACTTACTATGCACCAATTTAAACAACAAAATGTATTTAATATTTTGCATGGAGTGACTTCCATCAGACTTTGAGGGAAGTTAATAAATCAACGGAAACCACTTAACTGCAGCATTTTCATGGGTCCAGTGGAATTCTAGGCAAATAACAGGTTTGTAAGAATGAGAAGTTGCTTATATTATACACACAATCTAATGTTCAAAGGAGTGTAAAAGATGCTTAAGTGTTAATATTTTATGTAGCCTTCGCTTCCAGTAGTAATTGCAAGCCATTAAAACGAATGTTAAACCATAGCTGTTAGCACTGGCACAGCCCCAAGTAAACACTGAACCCTCACGGAAGGCGGTTAATTGGTACAAGAAGAGGTAATTTATTAAGGAACACTGAAACCCTGTATAGACCCAAAGATCAGACTGAACTGCAAAAATCTTGTGTGAATATTACATCTGATAATCAGATTTTTTTCCTACACTGCACTTTAGAGTTTCAGCCTATTCAGAAAACTGAAAAAACAACAAGGTTTTCCTACATGGCTCCAATAAACCTTTATCTGGTGCCCTTCAGTCTGCAACTTCCCCCCTCTGCCCTCCCTGGGAAGTCTGTTGCTCACTAAAACACAAGCTTATTTGGAAGAAAAGCGAACACGACGAGACCAAGTGTGTGGGAGCCCCGTTGCTTTCTCTTGCTAAGTTGGGCAAACTGTACTAGAGCCTTACTAGTCCTGTATAGGTCCAATTGCCTTTTACTGGATTGATAAACTTTTATTTTGCATGAATCTTTTTAAAAAGCAATCTTCTACAAGGCTTCTGGTGCACTAAGGCATGGTAAGGCTTATGGAAGTGGGTAGCAGTCAGTTCTTCTCAGGTCTTGGGAACAATTGGTTTTTTAATGACTGCTCAGAAAAACACAGTTTAGCTGTTTAGGCATTAAGAGTGGAGTTCTGCCTTCAAATCTCTATGCTCCACCTCCTACTAACAAGCCTTAGGAGCATTATGAATGTTAGCATCACTTTGGTAAGGAAAGTTACCTGGAAAAGCTGCTAACCTAAAAGCCAGCTACAGTCTCCAAGCTGGATGAAAGTGTATCAACTATTTATGCTCCTCTTTCCCTGGCACAGTCTTTCTCTTGGTCTGCCATGCAGATGTATGCTGCATATCTGGTGTTTTATGTGAAAGGTGCACAGAGCACATGTCAGACATGTAGTTCGGAAAGGCCAAACTTTACGATTTGGTTTTCAGAAATTTTGTACATAGAGTCAAATTCAAAGCCCACTGAGGTCACTGGGAATTCTCCCACTGTGCTCAGCAGGCTTTGGATCACGACCATGAACCAGAATATCTTTAAATCACTGTTTAAAAGCCTAGGCAAACTAAAAACAGACTTGTGAAACCCTCACACCCCCTCTTCTGTTTTGCCTCCCATGGAAAGGTAGCACAAAAGCAGGAAATGAGGAATCTGACAGCTGTAAGGGTTTTTAGCTGTGACTCCCAAATTTTATTCTTGATCTCTAGAGGAAGCAAAAAGTGTTAAATCTGTTGAAATTATTAATCTAAATGATAAAGGGAAGCCTAATACAATAAAGTGATTTGTAATTTTATCTGGTTTAACTTAATTTATTTTGCAAGACTAAGTGCCAGTATTCTGGGAGGAGCCAGTATTTCTCATACAGAAGATTATTTACCTCTAGAATTAAATGCACTGATACCTATACTTTGCTTTTTCATAGGTCTGATTTAAAGAAGTCTTTAATTTCTCTCAGTGTAGATCCCACTCCTGTAGCTTGTTTTACTCTAATGTGCTTTCAATAATAAATGACATTACTTTAGAATTGGTGTCAATGAAAGAAAAATATATGCATACTTTAGTGATTATATGGACTTGAAATCTCCTGATTTGGGATTCTCATATATGAGCTCAATCCAAGCCTTGATCTTAAGAAAATGGACCAGAAAAAAACTTCGTGGATTTATGCACAGTGCTTTTTTCACTTGTAATTTCACGCTCATAGGACTTCACAAGGATCCTTCAGTTCTTTTTCTATGCTTTTTCATTTACCAATAATTTTTATTGTTCAGCATAGGCCCTTGAGGCTTTCAAAGCAATGTTCCAGTGTTCAAGTGTTGGTCACCCAACTGCATTAAAAATATTATTCTAATTCTTTGTTTTCCATTAAAACAGCATCTGAGAATACATTACATAATTCCAGCCTTTATTTTTGCATGTTGCATGACACACACTCCACAAAAATACCCAACACCAAAAAACCCCGTATGAGCAGAGGTTCTTAATTCTCAATGAATGGTAGGTAAAACCAAGCATTTCATTTGAAAACAGCTATCAGCCTGCAGGGCAATATCTGGAGTATCCAGATATTGGCAATATCCATACACACTGATTCAGGAAGTCAGAGAAGTGCTAAGAAGAGTTATAATAACATCACATTATATTAAAAATTTAATTCTTCAAAAGAAAAATGCATGCTACCTGAATTCAAGAGCATTAATAGAAATTGTAGAATTTTCAAAGTTTCTTAAAGTCTTGAGTTCAGTGGCTTGTTTTGTTTCTTTGTTTGCTTGTTTGTGATTTTTTGGGAGATATGTGGGTTTTCTTAGTGTTTTTTTTTTGATGGGGTGTTGGGGCATGCAGCATAGTGCTTCTGTAGTACGAGGCAGCACTAACAAGGATTACTCTGTCTAGTTACTACTATTAGAAGTAGCAGTACATTATACTTTAGTCATTGGACTGTTCTTATCTCAACCCATGTGGTTTACATTCTTTCAGTTCTCCTCCCCATCCCACCCAGAGAGGGAAAAGAGGGATGAGCGAGCGCCTGCATGGTGCTGAGTTACTAGACAGGTTTAAGCCATGACACACAGAACGTTTCAGTTCAGCACAACATATTCTTGACATTCCCATTACTGTGTGGAGCCAGTGTGAGCCAGTCTGAAAGGAATCCTTCACTAAATATTATGACATTTCTGCAAAATAATGTGCTTCACCACCTCCATAGTAAATAATTTCTCCCTTATAGCTAAATCTACCCTTTCTCAGTTTAAAGCCATTCCCCCTTGTCCTATCACTACTTTTAAAAAGTCCCTCTCCAGATTTCTTGTAGGGCCCTGTTAGGTATTGGAAGACTGTTATAAGTTCTCATCTGAGCCTTCTTTTCTCCAGGCTGAACAAGCCTGAAGAACAAATTGAATGTTCAATGTTTTCAGCCTCTCTTCATAGGAGAGGTGACCCATCCCTCTGATCATTTTCATGGCCCTTCTCTGGATTTATTGCAGAAGTGGTGGTACCTGAGCTTCCTTTGTTGGAGCCTAAGATCTGGATGCAGAGAGCATCTCCCTTGACCTGCTGGCCATGCTCCTTTTGAGGCAGCCCAGCACATAGTTTCTGAGCTGCAACCACACACTGCCAGGTCATGGTCAGCTTCTTGTCAATCAACAACCCAAGTCCTCCTCAGGGCTGCTCTCAACCCACTTTCCACCCAGCCTGTATTTGGGCTTGGGATTGCTCTGACCTGTGTGCAAGACCTTGCACCTAGCTTTGTTGAACTTCATGAGGTTTGCACCTCTCAAGCCTGTCCAGGTCCCACTGGCAAACTTGCTGAGGGCACACTCAATCCCAATATCCATGTCACTGACAAAGATATTAAATAGCACTCATCCCAATATCGACCCCTGAGTAACGCCACTTATAATTGGTCTCCACTTGGACGTCAAGCCATCGACCACAACTCTTTGATTGTGACCATCCATCCAATTCCGTCCATCAAATCCACATTTCTCCAGTTATGAGTTGAGGATATTGTGTGGGGCAGTGTCAAATGCTTTGCAATGGTCCAGGTGGATGATGTCAGTCACTCTTTCCTTATTCACCAAAGCTGTAAACCCATCATAGAAAACCACCAAATTTTTCAGGCACAATTTGCCCTTAGTGAAGCCACTTTGGCTGTCACCAAGCACCCCCTTACTTTCCATGTGTCCTAGCAGTTTCCAGGAGGACCTGCTCTCATGGAGCCGGTCATAGATGTCTGTTAGTGTGATAGTGCCATCTTTAGGCTCATGAAACTGAACCTTTCATGAACTATCAGCACACAATAAGATACTTTTTATTAAGACAAATATTTTGAGGATAAAAGTATTCAGTATACTACTGCAGAAAAAATCCTACTGATATTTAGAGTTATTGCTTTAACAGCCCACAAAAATGTTTTCATCAGAACTATTCTTCACTACATTCTTTAGTTTTGTTTATATTTCAGTTCTTTCATAGACTGAAGTGGAGCAATACTTTAGCTAAGGACATTATATCATGATACACAGTGTTATCAAGAGCAGTATATGCCTTTCAGTGCAGATATAATGCTCCATTTACATTCACCATATGAGTTCACTTTTGAAAATAAATCTTCAGATAACCCACAAAACGAGGAGGCAAAACCAGGGAGAAACCAGAGGCAGTGGAGTCAGTGGATAAAAAGGGTTCTCTGGGGGAAGTACTTCTAATGTTACTTACACAGGCATATATCATGCACTTCTGCTGAAACAGAAGGATTTATCATTTTTATATGCACATATGCCATAAACCATATGAATGAAAGTATGGTATTATTTTATATAGCAGAAAGAAAGAAAAATTCTTAAATTTTGAAATCAGATGTTCAAAAGGTAAGAGATGCCCTTAATAATCCAGTTTGCTCTGCTTTGTCTCTCTTCTCCTCTCCCTCCTGGAACTGCCTATGTACATCTGGCTCATTAAATACACAATCATAGGCTATCCTACACAGGATCTTTGTTTCAGTACATGTACATTCAAGTCAGTAATGATGGCAAAACTCTAGTGAAGAATCCTTTGGGTCATCTATTTTAGATGAATCTAGAATTTAAAAAAAATAATCAAAATTGAATTCTGCTCAAAAACTGATCCAAAAAAAAAAGGATCTGCATCGACTTAAAAAATTAACTTCAGTATGTTCAGCCAGCTATGCAACATGAATTCATGATGAAAGACAGAGAAGCCAGAAGAGATTTATTGGCTCTCATTTGGGATGATGTATGTAATTCTCTCACGTCTTCACCACTTGTAATACAGTCATCCCCAAGTGATGCCACTGAAACCTGCATTTTAGATCATATTGTCATGTGCTTAGACTGTCTATAATAGCTATTTAAAAAAATAAAACTTCAATACTCCACCATACAAAAATTTAGTCAGATTTTACAAATTTCAGATCTTTTTCTATATATATGCTCTATGCTTAAAAGACCAGGTAATTTAACTTTGGGACTCAACAAAAACCATTAATACTTCAAACAGTGATCTCAAATCACTTTGCTATACATAAAAATGCCACGATTTTAAGGCTTTCTCGTCCCTGACTCTTCTGAACTGGGAGAAAGTCTGGTGGGAAACCTGGGAAAGTTTGTTTTCCAAAACCTCCATTTTTATTCTGACAAGCAGTGAAATAAGTATCTGAAACACATCATTTATTTAAAATGAAATATTGTCCATTTTGGCCATGATACTGTGATGAGAAATTCCAGATTCAAAAAAGATATGAAGCAGTGATTTATGGGATGCTTCAGATCCCTTAGTGACTTCTGTTCAGTAAAAGGGTAATAGTACAGGATATTATTTAGCATTTCAGTAAATATGAATTGCATTTAGTAAGCATCTTCTAATGGAAAAAAGTGAGTGGTTATCCCATAACTAATTCTTGTAGGTGAAGTTGGAGGCTTTCACTCTTACAGGAATTCAAGATCTCAGGGTTTGCCCTCATCACCATTTCATAATTTTTCTTATTATCTTGCTGTGGGAAGTGTCCTAGCAGTAAATTTTCTTCCTGTTTGAATCAAGAAGTAGGATCCAAGAGAATTCTTCAGCTGGGACAGAATTTCCCCTTTAACTATTTTATGCCATCTCCAAAATGAGCTTTTGAGGAAAATGTATTCAAGGCACTTGTGATGTCTTTTCTTTAAGTAACAATGGTTCTGCTAGGATCATACTTGCAGGGGGTGAGTTTTTAGCCACTAAGAAAATATGGTTGACCCACTTCCTTATGATCCCACTTGTTTAGCCGGATTGGATGGCCAGAATACCTCATATGAACTCTTGCATGACATAATTTTAACCCAGTAAAAAATCTGAATGGCATTTTCAGATTAGAAGAAATGTATTTTGCCTCTATTATTTGTCTGTATCTACTTAAATGTTTGATATACATCTCTGCCTCCTGATCTCTATATCCTTTGTACTCCTTGATAGTCACAGCAAGAATAGGGACACATGCTCTAATAGAAAGCAAAGATAACACTGTTTTCTAAAGTACTTTAATATGGCTGATGCTGTAAGGAGTGAAAGGCTATGCTCTCTGACTACCTGGATTAGAATATAGCTGATGGTCTAAGAAAGAAATAAATGCACCAGGTTTGCATAAAACCACTTTTTCTTTAACATGCTAAAATCTGACCTTCTTGTTTGGACAGTCTTTGATACCTATCATAAATTCTGGTAAGAACTCAAGTCTATTTGGTTTTAAATAGCAGTTAAATTACAGAGCCTGCACTAGACAGCAAAACCTATTTGCTTGAGGATCTTTAGGGTGTTTTTCAGCCCAGAGGCAAGACTGGTCTGGAAAGATTTTGCAAGAACAGAGATCTTGAAGGTACAGTATTATCTTTTCAGACCTAATCCAGCCCGTTAGCTGAAAATGTATGAATGCTACTGGGTTCATATAAATCTAGTGAGATGACATATGTCTATCCCTCTTCTGTTAGAGGGGAAACACACTGCTCATTGTAGAAACATTTTCTCATGGCTATTTTTTCCAGCTTCTATGAGGAAATTATTGGACAATCAGGATCAGGATGGGATTGATACCATGGAAAATTTCATGTTTCAATAACTGAGGTGCTGTACTCTCTATTTTTGATGACATTTTCTCAACTGAACCGGGAAGAATAAAATATTTGATTCTTCCTTCTTCACCAGATGTGAGAGAAAAGACCCAGAATTTCTGGATATAAAGGTATCAAATGAACTCCGGATCAGTGAAGCATGCCTGCGTATGAACTCAAAACTCCCATCAGGCTTCAGGAAGAGTTATTTTTCTTTCAGGGATACCATTTGTTTTCCATTATAGCCACCTTCTGTTAACATTTTTCTGAGATGAGACCTTGTATCTAATTGTATTCATCCACAGCTCAGCCTGTGACTGACTTTCCTGGCACCACATGTCTGTGCTTGCCCTAAATCCAAGATAGTCCACGAACTCTGTGCCTATCTATGATCATTTCTTCCTACCCCATACAGAAATTACCTGTCTGGGAAGACATAATTGAATTCCCTCCTACATGAAACCGGTATTAATGTTATCATGATGCCACAAAAAGATCATGGGAGCTTGTAGAGTGAAACATTTTCAAAATTAAGTGGGACATCTCTCAGTTGACTGTGAAACCCTTCTTGAAATGAATTTTTTCATGTGTCTAAATTTACTCTTTCTGAGGGAAGACTGCGGACAGGAATGGATGGTTCTAGCTTAGTCCTGTCAGCTTTATTTATTGTTAGGTTTCTTTTCCCGTTTTGTAGTGGAACTGTATTTCTGTCTTTTGACTTTTTGAGTATTTTCTGTTGACTTTTCAATTTCTTTCAGAAAACCCTTTTCTATCTCACTTTCTGCACTTTATTCCTAGCAGACAATCCTTTAATCTGGGCATAAATTACATACCTGACTTCTGCTTTTGAGACTTTCAGATCATCGAAAAGTTTTCCCCTAATAGTTTCTTACTAGATTTCCCTCTTTTCCTTTTCATCAGTATACTCTGAAGTATCTTTTTTGAACAACCGCTTGAAGTAATTGCCATCTCTCCTGCATCTTCTGTATCCTTTTGTTTGTTGTTCTTTTCCTGCTCGCTCACCATTCTTAGAATATGAAACTCAAACATTTAATAATCACTATGATTCAAATAACATTTCTCTTCTAAGCACTCAGTTTATTCTTCCCTACAGGTCAGTATTTTATGTAAAATAGCTACTGCTATATTAGCTTCCTTCTGCATTTGAGACAAAATGTCTACAGGACATTTATCCAAAAGGTTTCAGCAATCGCTTCAACTAGTAGCTTTCAGTAGGGTTATGATATTTCTCTTGTTCTTCTTAAATCTGTTTACACTTACAAGTGTACAGAAAATTAATGCCTTATGTTTTCCAAAAAAACACAGCTTGCTTGTCCAATCCAGTCCTCTCAGTCAAAGACAAACACACAAAAGATGTCCACAAAACAAACTGCATTAATCACAGTAATGTGTGCATATAGATATACACGTTTAAACAAATACCTCTTATAAAAAACAGAAAGGCTCAAATGTGTTTTGTAGAAAGGGAGTGAGAGAGTTAAAAGGCATCATGAGTTACCTCTGCAATAGTAGCTCCTGGATAATCATGGCAAATACACAGATCCTTGAACTGAAACACAAAAAACAATCTTTTTCTCTTCATCATTTCAAAACAAGCTAATCCCTTGTGTAGATACTATTTCCTGTGATTTGCCTCTGAGTATTGGTTGTGTGATAAAACTCTTTCTGCTTTATGTTTCCCTGCTCATCTAAGTCCAGATATGTTTTTTCCCTTGTAAGATCACACCACAGTTATCTAACATTTCTGAAATATTGAAAATGGAATGATTTGACAATAAGTTTTCACTGGGAAGTTACAGAGAGAATTCAAGCAGGAGCAACACTGGTTCCCGACAAACTCTAGAAATAGGATGAGCACCTGAAATGAATGGGTTTATTTCCCCTGTATCTTTCCAAGTGGAGGTTGAATTCAGAATTTCATACTGGAAAGCTTGAAAGTTTCCACTCTGAAAGAGATGCTAAAACTTTATCTGATCAAAGCAGTATGTAGGCCATTTTCCTGGGAACACAAACTGGAGGTCCAGCTCCAGATAGCTCCATCTGAAAGACCTGCACATATTTCTGAAGAGATAGAGACAAGACTGATACAGGCCCTGCTCATTTTGAAAGGGATAGGTTTTTCTCCTTGTTGGCTTAAAAAATTGCTCCAGTTTACCCTATGATGTACATTCCTTTTTTTGACACTTGCCACAAGCTGGAAGATACTATCATCTCTTTTAGATGACTGTATGTCTTCAGTTTTCCATAAAGTTCTCTGTTGTATGAGTAAGACAGCAGGGAAATGACTTGCCAGAGAGGCAAATCTGAAGGCTCAGAGACCACACAGCTACCTGAAGAAATCATCCCCATTTTCCTTCTCATGGTACAGGGATCTCAAAACCTACAGTGTTTGGTTTGGGCAGAACCACACCTGAGATACCGACCTTCAATGTCTGTATGTGTGTCAGACAACAACTTGATGTGTTTGCACTGAAAAGCACTTCCAGAAGTTTGGAGCTCCCCTCCTATCTAAGACCAAAGGATCCTATGTCCATAAATTGCAAATAGCCTGACATTCATTTTAAATCATCTGTTCACCTTGATAGCTTAAAAAGGAAATATTTTTCTTCCCAAAGAGTTTCCAGGATAATTCATCAGTGTTTGCTTGGTGTTCGGATTTTGCAGTAATATGCACTACATAAATATGTAGGCAGCTTAGTTTCATTACACAGATATCACTACTCATATGTTATTTAAAAATAGATTGAAGAAGAGGCCATACTCTTTGAAATGCATTGCAGCTTCATCTGTCAGTTCCTGAAGAAAAGTAAATTTACCTTCTATTGATCATTTCCTACTGACTCAGCAAAAATACTGAAAAAAAGGGTTGAGGCACATTAGAAACATTTACCAAATTTGACCCTGGTTTGCAAAATCAATGGAAACTTGCCATGCTTTAAAAGGTAAGAAAAAATAAAAATAAAAGAAAAAATAAAGATGCTAAAAATAAATTAGTAAAAGAGGAAAGTTCCTGTAATTTTAGGTTGAAAATATGAGTCTGAGTAATCAAGGAAAGTATTTTTACTGCCCTGTCAATATTTTTCCTGGAAGCTCTGGTAAATAGACTTTCTTTAGATCTGCAGTGTGCGTGCCTAATGGTCTTAGGTGTCTCTTACCGCAGAAAACTTTCTCCTTAAGAAATACAGTAAACAGGAACTCTGTGGTTACGTAGTTCCTGAAAGAAGAAAAAAAGAGAAGGAAACATGCTCCCTGCCATGACACATGGACAATTTATATTGCTTTAAGAAGAAGCTGTTCCTTTCTATTTTGAACCTTTCATGTCAGCCTTTGTTTCCATTGCATTTAAAAAATCTGTTTTTAAAACCTGTCAGTGAACTGGACCATGTTTTCTCAGACATTTGAATTAACGTCCCCACAACCCCAGGAGCACTGCAGAAGTGCTGGAAAGCAGAAAGGAGCTTTTTTTTTTTGTCTTTCTAAACCTCTATTTGTTTACTTTGCTGGAGGAAAAGATCTTCTTTTCTGAATGAGCAGCTTGTAGAGGCTCTGATCCATCCAAGACTGAACTACTCTAGAAAAATTACCATGAGATCACTTAGACACATAATTATGCCAGGTTCCATGTCACCTCAGTTACTTCTTTTTTGCTACACTCTTTGCTTCAATCGCTGCCACTTGTGCGAATGAAATAACACGTCTTGTTGGCTCTGACCATCTCTCCATCAGCCACAGATGGAGAAAGGAACCAGACCCTGGTTTCTTGAGTAACACTGATCCTATATTCACAATGAAATACATCCTTCCGGTCTCCCATATGGATGCATAGTTCAATTGTCTAACATAGGAGAAGGTTGGCATTGCAAAGAGTATATTCGCAGAGGAATAAACCTTAGTACTCAGTGTTACTGTGCTGCCATGCAAACAGGGTTCTCTGTCACCACGCCTCATCAATACAAGCTTGGTTCACTCTTGACCACAGCACTGATCAGAATTAATAGTTAGGAAGCATATCTTCTTCTCTTCACTCCTGTTAAAAGTAGGTAGAAACATGAAAGATGTGACATATAACATTGCAAAAAGATGCAGATATATTATGGTAATATTACCTGAAAACCAAACAAGATCAAGACAATCATCAAAAGAGCAACATTACATTTAGGTTATAAATATTTTATTTCCTTTGGTGATAAATTCCTCTCATGTTAAACACACTAGTTAAAAAAAAACAACAAAAAAACCCACAGCAAAACAACCATTATTTGACTGCAGTCCTGTGCCATCAGTACTACTGGCAACGCAAAGCAAGAAATGGTTGATAAGACCCAGCTAAATCAAACCAACTCTGAATCATTACAATGGAAGTAGGGTAGTAACAGGATGGAGTTTGCAGGTGTCATGTGTTTTGGTCGTTTATTTTATTCCAGTGATCTTTGTACTCTTATCTTTCCTGAGAGCCCTCCAGTTTTTTAGTTAATTTTCCTCTTTGGCTCAAGTACTCAACTTTCTGTCACTGTGATTTCTCTCTGTATCTCTTGTTCAGGTCACTTACTTCTTGTGCGCAGCAGCAGCTGAAGATGTTGAAGGATATCTCTTGTTCTATTGCACTGATGTCTAGTGGTCTGTGGCTTCTTCTCAGCTGACTTCATTTGTCCCAAGGAGCACAGCTTTATCTATTTCCTTGGGCACAAAACAATCTTTCCAGCCTGTGTTGTCAGCAATACTGTCTCTGAAAGAAAATACTACTTTTATTTAACCAGATATAATGTTAAAGGATTTTTCTCACTGAAAATTGTCATGTTGCCGAAACAGGGAGGTTTCAAGTTTGATGAATTTGCTGCTATGAAAAAGTGAAGGTGAAAAAACTTCACAAAAACTTTTCAAAAAGCCATATCACTTTCAAATAAAAAATTTATTGTACTTTGAAAAAATCTAACTCAAACACCAAGACCAATCAATGGGAAAATGGGGAGGAAAAATAAAAAGGAAAAAGAAAATAAACCACAATAGTTTACAAACATCAGAAAAATTTTCAAAATTTGAAATATTTAGCCACAGTTTTTGAGTGGCAGATACAAAAAAAGTCTTCTAAACTAAACTAAAACCAAAACTAACTAAACCAAAAGCTCCTTCTACCACTTTTTATCCAGTGTGATAGTTAGATTACTGAAGTAAACCCTATGATTCCTTTCAGTGACCTAACATAAATGATACTTTAATAAAGTTTTCTCTAGAAAAATATCTTGACTCATTTGTTAACCTGTCTAAAGGCAGATTTTTTGTGAAATTTATTCCTCAGAGAGTGTCTTACAATGTGCGTTGTTTTTCTGAATTTCCTAGGGGTCCTGTAGACAATGAGTTCAGATCCCTTCAGAGAGAAGAAAAAATGAACCCACAACTCCAGCATCTTCAAGGGATAGTGTACCAGTAATTACTGGGCCTCTTATTTTCAGTTTAATTCTCTCTAAATAATTAAGATTTCTGTTTCAGTTCAAATATAATTTATTCTCATCCTGGACTGACAAGAACCCCAGATCAGTGAATGCAGTCAGCTTTATTATAAACAAATATGTTTTAGCATAATTAAGTTGATTTCTCATAAAGTATTTCTGGCACAGTTAACGTTATCTCTTGTATTACCATAGTACCCTTGAGGTGAATGATTGATACATGTTCAATTTCACAAAGAACTGAAACTCAAGGCCTGAGGTCTAGAATAATACCTTTGAAGTTATTGTTATTTGTTTAGTTGGAGTTAGAATCAATTACAAGACCAGCATCAGCCCCTAAAGAGCACAGTTCGGGGGATACCTATACCTATTTGGATCTCTCCAGAAACTGCACCTTGTCCTGGAATCCTAAAAACCCCAATTAAGATATCAGGAGCATATCAAATCATCTCTTTCCACTTTTCCTTTAAAAGCTTTACAGGTGATGAAGAGAGGAGCCTGTGAAAGAGCAGCTGAGATGAAGGGATAAGCAGATGGAAATATTCCTCTAAAGATCAAAATATAATGTGAATGCCCACATACTGGAGCTGTTCTGGTCTTCATCTTTCCCCAGAACAGATAGGAGCCCTCCTTTGTCTGCCTTTCCTAGGGTTCTCATGATCAGCAATGATCCCCCAGGCACAGTGAATCTGACAGAGCGATCACACCAGTGCTGAAATGCTCACTAATGCAGTGCCTCCACAAATCTTGCTCCTATCTCTTCCTGAATCTAGCCCTGAGAACTGGCAGGACTCCCTGAGAGATAGCCTATTTACACCACATAGCGGCAACGCTCTGATCCACCCACCAGCACAAGATCAGTGTGTATGAACAGGGTTGTGCAATAAACAAAACGTTAGCTGTATCCGAAAAGCTTTTCTCCGCTCAGCTTTCAGCTTTGTACTGTTTATTTTTGTTCAACAACAAAAACAGATGTTTTCTGGTGTTTTCTTTTTTTTCTTTTGCTTCTCCAGATGTACCATTTAAAATGTTGTCAGCTGTTCAAAGGCACTGCTGATTTTTGGAGAGCAGAAAGAGCTGTGGGAAGTTAGCTGTTTGGCACTGGGAAACTGGATTTTCTAGGTGCACAGTCCATTTTTTCTTGTTCCAGTGGACACACCATGATTAAGGATTCACTTAGGAGTTCTTAGAAGGGTCCCAGTTCGGCTTAGGCCTGCAGTGCAAACTAAATACATCTCAGCAAATTGGACCTTGGCGTGAGCAGAACATGTATTAACGTACAGATCACAGCTGCCAAGACACACAAGTTCTCCATGTGATTGCTTGGATTTCTGGCCTCTCTCTTGTTGGGGAGGAAATGTCATGATCACATGGAGACTCTAGCATGAGAGGCCACTGTAAAAAACAAATAAAACGGAACCATATTTTCTGACTGGAAACAGAAACAGGGTTTACCATCAAATTTTTACTACAAAAATGTTACTGCAAAGTATAAGTAATGATACATTTTTTTCATACAGAGAAGTAAACGAAGTTTCTTTTTCTGGTTTGTTTTTTTTCAATAAAAGCAAAGGCCAAAAGGGTCTGACTGCATTCTGCGTTTAGATTTGGAGAGCAGTTCCCTCCAGCGTGCATATTTGGTTATGATTCTGTTTTTAGCTCAAATCCCACTAATGTGTTGGGCTGTATATGTGAAACAAGGTGAAGGATATTCATCATCATTTGTAGCTGGTGTGAATCCATCACATCTCAAAATTATATATTTGGATTCTATACTTACAGCATGGGAAAGAGTTTTATAAGCCAGAAGATGATAGTCCCAACAACTTGAAAAAACAAAAACTGAAGTTACTTCTATATTCTTGCCTGAGGAGCTGGAATCAATAGTGGGTTTTTTAAATTCAATTTATTTTTATGTGTATTTAGACTCTTCCCCTGAAAATTACCCCTTTCATATGTCTTGTAAAGCACTGCTCTAGAGTGGAACCTGAGGAAGGTTTAATCCTGAAATTCAGATCAATTGTTTAATTCATAGCTACATTAAACTGTAGATCAAAAATTTTTCTAATACTAAAGAAAATAAGATCATGTATATTCTGCAGAGTGGATTTCTATTACCTTTCTGTATCATCACGCTCTGTAAACCCCATGAAAATCAATATAACTTCACAGTTTCAGACAAATGTTTTTTGGCTTCTATTTAACTGTATTCATCACATCGGTAATTTTATTACTTAAACTAGTTCATTACTTTTGGCTGTTTGACTTTGAGGGAAGACAGATAGAACTTGCAGGCTCAGTCCCCTGACAGACACCCAACCAGGCTTCCTCATTCAGGAATTAGGAATAGACAGCAGCTGTAGCACAGAAATACTGCAAAATTACCTGACTTCAAAGCAGTTCACTGGGTGGATTGACCTAAACCTGGACCTCCATTCATTTTACAGAAATGTGGAAATGTTTGGGTCTTGTTCTGAACAGGAATTGAACAATCCAGCTGAAATGTCAAAGAAACATGAAATGGAAAATTCAGAATCATGAATTTAGAGACTGACCTAGGACTCATTTTTAACTCTTTCTCTCCTTACAGTAATAGTGAGCCATTGATAACTTAATCCATTTATGAACTTGATTGAAAAGGATCAAATGTAAAATTAAATAAGTAAATATTTCCTTTGTATTGTGTTTCCTTCTAAAAGACTCAACACCACAAATCATCGTGGAGGACAGAAGTTCCTAGAATTATGAAATACTGTTAGTTTGGGTTATACAATTGCTCAGAGTTACAAGCAGAGGTTAAGATGGAAGAGAAACTTTTTTCCAGTTTCAGAGTGATGGAAGAGACATTCTTTGTGAGTAGATCAACCTAGATCTGCCGTGCGTGCTGAACTGCGTACTCTTGCTTATTTTGTGTCATTGGCTACTGTCAAACAGTCTTATCAAACTGTAAACTGATGATTTGTTTCAAGTTTTATAATTGCGTTCTGAGAATTGATTGTTTATAAAGAAAAATGTACACTGCTCTAGATCTGTATCTCTTGTTACAGTAAACAAAGAGCATCCCTGTAGAATGGATGTGCCAACAGAAATGACAGTCAGCTATGCTCATGACTCCTGAGACACCTTTGTCTAGCCTACTTTCAAAACCCTTCAGAAAACACCAGTGTCAATTAGCAGTCTATTATATATATGCTTTGTACTCACACCAAAAAGCTTTTCTGTAACATTTATGCATGCATCACTTGTGCTACACTTACAGTGTATTATTGTACTATATTAATTATTGTGTATACTTAAGGTACACTTTCAGCATAGATAAGTTTCAGTTCTCATCCTCTTTATGGAAAGCTGTTCTGCATTTGAATACTGTTATTGTGTTGTTGCTGCCTTCAACCTATCTTTATAAAACACTGTTCAATCTCCCAGGCTATGCAAGGCAGACTGCTTCTACTGGTCCTTCTCAGTAGCCAGTTTGTCTGGCTTATTTAAACAGCAATTGTCTCTTTTTGGAGCTTTTGCAAGGATTACTTTGATATTTTTCATGTTTGAAATCATAACATGCTCATTTCATCTCATAAATCTTTAGCATGATAACTGACTATGCTGTAAAGAAGGTTACATCCAAACCTGATCAAAATCTAAGCATTCCTTTACCATCTATGGATTGTGCACTGGGGACACACCAAGGAAACACTTGAATTTTCTAGCAGAAAAAACAGAAACGTTTTTAAGGAAAACCACTCCACCAGCTGTTTTCTTTGCTTTCTTACCCTCATCTCAGTTCCATATCTCTTCTCAAGTTGATCATGCTGTTACTACATAGACTGTGACATGTTTATTTTTGTCTTTTAAGTGGTATGTTATCTGAAGATTTTAATTTAGCGGAGAAGCTGAGTTCCTTTAAAACCCTTTTTCAATAAATGATCATCTTATCAACGTTGGCCCATTATAATGACATTTACTACATTTCATTACAATAAAACTTTCAAAGTGTGGAAAAGAAAGGGCTGATGAATGTTAAGCTAAGTAAAGGTTGTAACATTCCTGTATTTTACCAGAATACAGCAAACATGAAGCAGTAATTTCTGTTGCTCCTTTCCTGATGAAAGAGCTATTGGAAGAGCAAATTTCAAAATGCGATTCTCTCTGTATGCACTGAAAATGTTTCAATCACCAGAAACTCAGCATAATTAAAACTTAGTTTTGCCAGTGTTATTTCTCCTTTTAAGATATTTAGCAGTAGTAGTGTTTACATCATACCCATTTCATACCTAGGGAAAGATGATACCATCTGGATGACAAGAATGGAGCAAGGATTCTCTTTACAAGACAGGTATTGGCAAATATAATAATGGTAGTAGTAATAATAATAATAAACACCGAAATAGTCAGATATCAAACAGAGATCCAAGCTGCTGGTTCTAAGCGATACTGCTCTTTGTTCAGGCAACAAATAAAGAACATTGAGTGAGCATGTGCTATACCATGCTGACATATCTGCTGATCAGATGTATGGAGGTAAGTGACAGAGAGAGCAGGAGGAAATCCATCAGCCCTTTGGCCATTCTTGTCTGGTGAACTGGTTGTCTATATCCTCTTGCTTAAAAGTGAGCTCTAAACTAAGGAAAAACAAAACCCCCAAAATATCTAAACAATGAATGTTCAACAAAATACAATGATTAATGAATTCATTGCTATTTGGACAAATCAGTTTCCCTTTTTTCCCATAAAAAGAAGATAGGGAGCATCTACTTTTTAGCCATTCTTTGGTATTTTTGCTAATTTTTTTCCCACTTCAAGTTTGCCTTAATATGGGAGAAATTGCCATTTACTCAAAAGACAAGCAAATTGTGAGAGACTCAGACTTTAAGTTTGCTTTGACTAAATACCTAAAGATTTAGATAATTATGCAAAGCTTATCCAAACAATTTGAACCTCTTCAGTCATCACCCCTGGCTGGAGATCTCACAGAATATGGAGGCTGTCTTGTGAGATGTCCAATACTTCCCATTTCTGGTTAATATTTTGGCATTTCTCTGTTCCTGTCTCGGTATTTTGGCTTTTATCTGTCCCTGTCTAGGTATTTTGGCTTCCCTTGGTTTCTGTTCTAGCTGGAAACCAAAAGTGCAGATGCATGTGAAAATGAGGAATAGTGAATAATATAGCTAAGCTGAATATTTCATATTCTAAACTTTTGATTCATGTTCAGATTTAAAAATGAGGAATTATTTGGTTACCCCTTGTTTTTTGCAAATCTCATGTGCTTCCCCTACCATAAAGGCTCCCAGAAGAGTGTTTTCTTCTTAATTCGTGGCAGTTATGCTACATGACTTAGTACTGTACTTCTTGTGATGCTTAAACCTCAAACAAAGATGACACTAAAATCAGCTAAATTTTTCTAAGAAAGTAATTGATCCATGTCTTCGGGGGGGGGGGGGGGGGGGGTGGTGGTGGAAATGAACAGGGAGAAGAAATGGGTCAAAAAAGTTCCTATGATTTTTTAGGATAATTAGTGGGTTAGAGTTTCCTTGCAACAAGCGGGTATTTTCCAGCTGGCCAAGGGCAGCAGTGATTTCAGATCCAGCATGTCTGATGAATTTCTAATGAAATCCAAAGAATGTCTGCCCTGGCTCTTTAGAAATAGAGAAGTCTGTGCTCAAACCCTGGAAGGCTGTCAGGCATGAACTCGTCTGTGTCAGCCTGTGGAGATTTGCAAAGGTTTGCAAGAAAATAACTTCTCAATCAATCCAATGTAACAGCTATCAGAACTACTTGTCCTTCCCACCACACTAGGACATATATTCTCCAAAAATACCCAATCCAGCTTAAAATGAAGCTGGGTTCATAGGCTCTGACATCAAGGATCCAAGAGTAGCTGCAGTTGGTGAACCCCAGTGATTCTGGAAAGGTTCTTCACAGGATCAAAGCACAGGTTATCTCAGTTCCTGGGAGCTCCCTTCATGAGGGATGGTCAACTAAATAAACAAGGAGATGGGGAATTTAAAAAGAAATCAGATTACAGTGAAAATGCTTCAAGAGCCTCTGGACTCAGTTATATCTGATATTTATAATACCGTTTCCAAAAATTTAAAGACCAGCTGCAAAGCTTTAGGAATGGACAGGTAAATCAGTAAAATGAGCCTAAGTACAAATGTGAGGCCACCCAGGTTCATTCCTTCAGCAGTTACCAAAGTAAATATGGGATGCAGAAGTAGGTGTGTCTCCCAGAACTATATCCCTTCTCAAGCAGGGATTTCAAGCATCCTTCAGTGCTACCTGCTGCTGTCTCAGCTGTGTAACTTAGAAGCTCTGGGCAGAGCATGAAGCGAGAGGGAAGGAGTTGTGCTTCTGAAGTTATCCTAGAATCATGGAATCATGAAATAGTTTGTGTTGGAAAGGACCTTAAAGCTCATCCAGTTCCAACCCCCCTGCCACAGGCAGGGACACCTTCCGTTAGACCAGGTTGTTCAAAGCCCCATCCAGCCTGGTCTTGAACACTGTCAGGGATGGGACATTTACCACTTCTCGGGGCAGTCTGTTCCAGTGCCTCACCAACCTCATAGTAAAGAGCTTCTTCCTTATTGGCAGAAGTTGCTGCCTTGCGGGAACAGGAAAGCTCCCCCACTGCATCCTGCGCACTGTTGTGTGTGAATAAGCTGGACCTTTGCTCTGAGTCAATTTTCAAGGGACAATCACTTCAGACCTTCTGGAAACTTGGTGAAGTCTGGAAGGAACAGCACCTCAGCCCAAGGGATGGCTGTGTTCCTAGAGAAAAATGGCCAGAAATTGAAAAATCTGCAGTTTTCCTGATTTTTCATTAATACAACGTTTTACATTTTATTTCAGGGTTAAAAGTGATGCAAACAGGACTGAAAATCTGTACTATTTCACCTTTTTGTTTTTTTCAAACCCATAAGGTTCCTAGATTTTTTAGCAAGGAATAAAAAACAGTCAAAATGCAAGAGCTTTGCTCTGGCTATACACCAAGTAGCTACTTACGTGTGAGTTATTTTAATAATTTAAAAAATAATATTAATATGATACACTGAAAGGTCATAAAACACTACAAAATGAGAATGTGGCCTCCAGTGAGTAGCTCTGTCCTGGCAAGCAGGTCAGGACACCACTGCAGAGCTTAGTGGTGTAAAACTCAGTGCAGAGGGAATGCACAATGATATTTAGGTATTAAGATCCCATTATTGAAAGACTGAGGTCTTGGCACTAGGAAACAATTTTCTGTGAGGAATGAGATGTGCCTTGGGAATTAGTCTGAACTGTGTAATTGTGTATTCATTCACATGCTACTGGTGTCAGTGAAGAAGAGGAATGAACTGCTCAGTGAGACTCGTCTGGATTCTTTGTTGTTGTGATGCTTCATCTCCTAAGGTGACAGGTATTTGATGCCATTTCTCATCCCTCTCCTTTTAAATTTTTGATGCATATGGAAAAAAAAAAAGTGGTGGTGGTGGGGAATTATCATTCAAGTGAAAATCTGAGCAAGCAAATACATTTGGCTCTAGCATACATGAAAAGTTTATTCTGGAGCCAGAGGTGGTTACTCTGACCGTAATTTTACACAGACAGTTACAAGCGGTTATCTTGGTTGGTTCATACCATTTTAATGTGAAGTGCTTTACTGTTTTACTTTTTAGTATTTTTCAATAAATAAAGCACAATGACCTTCAATGGTACATGCTGCCAACTACTTTCCTAACCACTGCTCTTTACAGAGGATAAATTATAATGATCAAAGATAAACTAAAGTATTAGGCTTGAAGAAATATGACTTCAGGTTTAAAAGTTCATTTTATGAGGTAGATAATTTTTAGTATTTTTTCAGGCCTCGTAAATTTGATTGTTTTTTCCTTAGCTCTCTAATTGTTAGAAAGACAGAAAGTTGGGAAATACAGTTTCTTTTGTATTCCCGGGACTTTCTAAACATTGCAGAGCACAGGCCAATCTCCATAGGCAGTGAACATGTATTACTGACCATTGTTTTTGTATTGGGAAGGATCTATTTAACACTTCTCTGCCAAGAGATAATCCTATAAATATTCCTCCTATCCTATGAAGAGGATCATAGCATCTATGAACTAACAGAGCATCTGCTCTGTTTGAAGCTTGTTGCTAAATACTATCACAATGAGAACCATAAAATCAATTACTGTTTTTTTTTTCAAAGACAAGGCATATATTCAACTTGTGCCAGACACAAAACAAAGAGAACTCTCAAGTGACAGCAGGCAGGCAAAGGGCAAAAGCCAGTGCTCATGCTCCTACATACATCTCCCCATCAACTTCCCATAACAGGTATTTGGGGGTGAGGTGTGCCCATGCACACACCCTTGTGTTTGGTCTCAGTTCACTGCTCCAGAATTATTCTGGCAGTGTATGGAAGGCAAAATATACCTCTCTGTATGTAACTGGTGGAGATTTCATTTAACGTTGTGATGAATCAACCACATTCTTGTGTGTGACATCTTTCTCTAAAACATATAGAGTCAAAATGCAAAACTTTGAACTGCTCCATCTTTATGTGTTTTAATTATTTATTCATAAATTTTACTTGTATTAAAAGATATCTTCCTAACCTCCTCTAGATTGTCCTGATGTGTTTTTAATGTCCTCTTAAATGATGCATTAGTACAAGGAGGGCATGAAGAGTTCAGCATTATTTTTCTGGTTAAGTAGAAGATGCAGAAAAAAAAGCTGAGATATTTCAGATTTTCAGCCCTGTTTGTATCATATTTAACCCTGAAGTGCAAGGTAAAACATATAGGACTCATATTTCAATAGAATTGAAATTCAGGGCTCAAGAAGCACAGTAGCAGGACAATGGATGTTAAGGAACTTCCATGCTTCCTAGGCACTCCAAAATAAAAATTACAAATATAAAATACACTTCTTATCACCAGTAGAACCTAAACCATGCTACACAGGAAAAATACTCCAGCAACTCTGTGCATATCATGATCATTTTGTGGTGATGTAACAAGTTACCTCATCGTTAGGAACTGAAAACTGAGATGGAACAAATAAAGATGATAAAAACAAACCACCATTTCACTCTTTACACATTAGAAATAAAACTGGAATCTTGAAAAAATATCACTGGAAGGTGAGTGCAGCCTCACTGCAGTCTCTTCAGATTGTGGGTTGACAGGATGGGCTCACAGGAGACGTATTACCCATAATTTTTAGCAGACCAAATTTGCTGATTTTTGTACAACCCTCTGATGTGCATGAGATGACAGAATGAGTCTGTCACCCATCCCTATGTGTCTGCAAGTGCAGGCAGAGGCATGATGGTGGGATTATTTCTGGGGAAGAGCTTGGCTTCTGTACACAGGGCATAAACTTCTGAACGCTCCAGTATGATGCGTATTTTCTACTGCCATTGCAACACAAGACTTCTAATCACTCACTTGTTTTGTGTCTTTGAAATTTGTCAGTCAAGTGGCAGCTCCAGTTTCAGTATTATTCAGCTCATTAGTGACCAAGTAGCTGTGAAGCAGTGGCTACACCCTGCAAACTTAGAAAACATCACAGTGTCCCCTGAGGCTGTCTGCTTTTAAGGTTTTTACCTGAAACTGAAGCCAAGACTCACCCCTATGGGACATCAGGAGTCTGTTACTGTACTACAAGATATGACCCAGAAGATGGCTTTCTTTCTCCACACACTGGGAGGGCAATAACTTAAAATTTCTCATAACTGGCTACAAAATGAAAAGAAAAATGGACATTTCTTGATTTCCACAATATAGCTCTAGAGGAACCCAACATGATGCCTTTTAATGTTCACAACTTTATAGTCAGGCCTGCACTATGTCAGTGGAGCTTCCCACTGTTATTATCCCCACCTTCATTTTAGGCAGCTGTGGGGGATGTTGAATTGTTCAAATAGCATGCAAAGTAAAAGTAGTATCTTCACTTCCCTAAGGGAGGGAGGGATATGCACACGTGTTCCTGTGCACATGAGAGCAAGGGAGGACAGAAGGGTGGAGGTGAAAGAAAGGGAGTGAAGTTACGAGGTTAGTTAGTGACAAGCACTCTTGTGGTACGTGTGACAACCAAGATGGATCAGGTATTTCAGAACTCAGAAGTGCAAGGCATTTGGCAATCTCTGATCTCTTAATTCAATTGATTTTTTTCCAAGAGTTTTTCATACTGATGACTTTTTCTGAACCTAATTAGATGGTAGGAATCAGAAAGAGGACACTGGAGAATTTTAATAAAAGGAATTGAATTGTTTCTTCATCTTCACAACCTGCGATTTATGAGGGAATTGCACTGGCTTTGTAGCAATGTAAAATAAATAGACATTAGATGATGACAGGCAAAAGAGAATTGCTGCCAAAGCTAGAAAGAGCTTGGCAAAAGAAGAAAGAACTACTACATAGTCAGTCATTCTTTACTGTACAAACCTTTTCATAAGGCGCAGGAAAGAGATATACAGAAATACTGGACCCTTGCTAAAAGATGAAATGGATTTTCTGTAGCATACATTTTTCACCAGCAAGGGCTAAGATGCATCTCAGTTGCTACAGAATCTTATTTTTCTCTTTTAGCATTCAGAGAACCAATTTCAGTTCGTAAGGAGCATTTGCAGCCTGAACTTCTAACATCAGAAATAAATAACTGCAACAAGAGGTCAGGAAGAGAACAAAGTTGTTACGAGCATAAATGCATATCTGTCAAACTCCATTCTCATGTATTTCCTTTTTAACTGTGTCTTTCTGAACTAGGCAGAGTGATTTTTCATGCAGTGAACTTCTAGTAAAATTGTGTTTCCATAGTGCTTGACAACACTAAAATATATTCACATGCACACGAAGTTTCAATATTTGAACACTCAGAAGCTGGAGATGGAAGAAGCTCCCTTCCTCATGGGCTAAGGTATTACCAAATCTCTTTTATCTTTTCATCATCCAGGTATAATCTAGGAACTACCTTATATACTTATTAGCTACATCACTGAATCACTAGAAACACCTTCATTCAACCTCATATTCACTTCTGCTGGCTTAAATCAGAAGACAAGAAGTCCAATGGCACAAAGTGTCACAAGAAAGACAGCTGAAATGTAGCTTGTCCTTCTTGCTTTCACAGGGGCTGAGTCTTATGTCAGAAAGCAGGTGTTGCATTGGATCACAGCAAGCCTTCTGGTCATCCATGCTCCATACTTTCACCGTGACTCCTTCAAAAGCTCCCCAGTGTGTTAAGTAAGGTGAAAAATTTCTTTGCATTACACCATAGTGACTTTAATTTGGTGAATTTATCACTTTGAATCTGTCTCCCACACCAGTCAATTCCAACCAAAATTTTAAAAGCAATAGAAGACAACTGAATGCCAACAGTTTTTGTGGAAACTGACGTTTAGTAGAGAAGGGAACTAGTCTGTACACACTTGGAGATATGATCATGTCAAATTCAGATGTTGGATTTTCTGCCCAGGCAAAGCCACGGGGGTAGTCACTGCATATATATTTCAGGGCTAACTAGAGTATAGTTGTGTTGTGGTTACAGAGGTATCAAAGACATTCAGAACAGGGTTTGGCTTATTGGAAAGGGAGACTAAAGAAAAAACGCTGCACAAAATTTTTCCTTGTCTTTTCCCACTATCACTTGAGGAATTAATTTGAGGAAGTAATATTTCATTCATTGCCAGCGCCAATGTTGCATTTTAACATCATACCTCAAAGACATGAGGAAGGTTTAACGCGGAGAAAAGTTGCCTTTTCTGAGGAAGCAAATTGCAAGTACAACAAAAGAATGTGGCACTACAGAGTGTAAGAACACAAATCATTATATAAACTATGTGGGTAAAATCTAGGTCTACTGAAGTCAAATAGATTTTGCCATGAACTACAGTGGATTCAGGATTTTGTCTGATGTAAAGCTGGTAAAGCTGAAAAAAAATCTCAGCGAATGAAAAGTGCACATTTTTTGTATATTAACCAAATTCTTTTAGATTCTTGGAAACAACCTATGTAACCATTTCAGGATTCTTACTGACCATCTTTTCTTACGAACTGCCTGCTTCACTGCATTGCTCATGCTTAAAAAGAAAAGAGATCCTCCAAAAAATAATAAAAGCTTTTCTCACATAAGAGCAGGGGATTATATATGGCATGGGTTTGGAAACAAGGACAAATGCCCAGAGTAAACAGCTATTAATATAGAGGAGCTATTACAGAGTTTCTCCTGGTATTACATTGCAAACTGTCATTTTCAGTAGTACTGAAGGTATCTATTGATGTAATGGTCTCAGGAGACAGGAGGACTTACAGAGTTTTTTGAGACGTGAGGGTATTGCCCTGACCTAGTCACAGCAGTTGAATTGTTGGGACTGTTGATTCATGATTCTACAAAGACCTTACTATTCTTATTCTCCAGAGTGATTATACACCTGACAAATGGTAAAAGCAACATTACTGGACCTCAGAGGGTTATTTTACTTTTAATGCATGCCATTATTAAGCCTGATAGCCTCTCTTATTGCTGTTTTGATAGCTGCCTGCTGTGTAAATGAAAGCACCACGTTTCCTGACAGCTCATGCACAGGTGGCCCCAGTCTCATTCTAAACAAGTTGGGGAGAAATCAATCTTGATGAGGAGGGCATAGAAGAGAGGTGTCAGTGCATGTCATCCCAAGTTTGAACAGAGAATTTCACCTTGTCACAGAGAGAATGAAGGAAAGGGGCCCAGGGAGAGGATGCTAACAGGCACCCCCACCCCCACCACACTGGCTTATTTGGTCTGGGACCATCTCTGTTGAGCCTTATGGTGGCAAGACAATGTCTTGTAACCCTTCCATGTAAATGCTGTGGTATCTTTTAACTGCAGGGATTTCAGGTGAAAAGCACTGACATCATTACTCATGCTGTTGTTATGCTGCCACAGCCATAAAAAATGGATGCAACTATTGTCATAGCTGAGTTAATCTTCCCAGCTGTCAGGAAAGCCCATGCTATGTGTCTATGTCAGCGTAAAAATAATACTAATGCTGACCAGAAGTGACCATACTGGGGGACAGGCTCTGTTCACATGTATGTTTCATTACAATCTTAATGAAGGTTTGACAATGAAACAGAAGAATTGTCCCTTGATTTGTAAATATGTACATACAGGGTTTTAAATATTTGGTTTGAATTTCCAAGTCTCTTTGGGTTCCACTAAAGAACCACAAAGCAAGCTTTGACCTCCCGAGGACTCCTGTGGCTTGGGTAGCCTTTTCTATGAGAGTTATGAGACTTTGGCTGGGAGACTTAACAGGAACCACTTCCTGTTAAAGATGCTCTGC
Source organism: Pezoporus wallicus (assembly GCF_028554395.1). Classification (NCBI taxonomy): domain Eukaryota; kingdom Metazoa; phylum Chordata; class Aves; order Psittaciformes; family Psittacidae; genus Pezoporus; species Pezoporus wallicus. Next base: position 62,596 of record NW_026635973.1, read on the forward strand.
CACTCAGGAGTGCCATCACCACCACTGTGCCCTCCAGCAGCTGTGCTTCTGAAGTACAAGCTCTCCATTAATAGGTGTTTAGCCCCAGCCAAATACTCAACAGTTGGAAAAGAGGAGCCCACAGACTGCAGTCTGAGCTCCAGAGAGATAGGACACCATTATGTTGCAGTCCTCTCTTCTGGGAAATATTTACCATTTCTAGTTTTAGAAATTGCCCTTTCCATATGCAGAGTATCTGAATCACATTTCAGTGATACCAAGGACTCTCTGCTGACTCTTTAGGACGCTTGGACACCCATCTCTTCGAAAGGCTATGCTGCTGCGCTGATTGTTTTTAGCATTCTGGCATTTAAGCTAAGGACATCCCAGTGAGCAGATTGACTCAGATGACCCTAAGATAAATATTGTGTGTGGATTAGAAAGCACCAGAGTCCTCTCTTGACACTTGTGGATTTATAGGCCTGCAAACCTGACTCTGAGCAATTGGTCCCATGAGGAGAACTGTGGTGCCATCCCCCATAAATGCAACTACTCTCTACTGTATCTTGACTCGTTAATCGCGGTTTCCTCAAAACTGTGGGAAGCAACTGAGCAGTACAGATCCACTGGGAACAAAGTAAGTTTCTTCTCCAGACATTTATTCAACATCTCCTTAGCACTGTCCCACAACAAACACAGCTCTGACCTTTCCTTACCAATATTGCTTTTACAAAACAGACTCTTACCAAGCCTCTTACAGCAGCCTCTACACACCAATGAAGTTCAATTCTAATTATGGTTTGGGATTATATTAGTTAATTAGCTGTTACAGCTTTCTGCATTTCTGGTTTAACTGAAAGCAAAAGTTGCAAAAGCCACAAGAAAGACAGTTGGTCCTCAGAGAGTTTTTGGCCCAGAGAGAAAGAGTAAGTCCTAGAAAGCCTGTGAGTAAACCTGGAGCGGAAGTTTGCTATTGACCTTTTGTAGCGAGTCTGTCTATGAATTTTAGCCTTATTTAGAATGGTTACAAATCTTGAGAGGCTTCCTTGAATTCACACACTGAAATTCAGTTTAAAGTCTCGTAAAAACAAGAAATGTTTTTCCTGCAGTATTTGGTGGGTGTCAAGACTATGATGCTGTGTAACCTGCTTGGCCTTTCCAGACTCCACTCATAAGAAGGTGGTAATATACTGATGGGTTACCTAAAACCTTGTTAGCAAAAAGTGTGAGTTAATTCTTAAAAAAGAGAAGTATCATTTATAAAAAGCATTTTTGCAATGCTGTAATTCTGCTTCCAGTGAAGCTGGAGATAAAATTGTCAATGATTTCAAAGTGTGCAAAATGGGAGTGTCACTTAACACCTTTGATAGTCCTACCCCAAGCATCCTCCTCCTGGGTAACAGTCTTACAGTCACGAGCTTTGCTTTAAAAACATCAGCAGAAATAGAGATGAAAGAGGCTTTTTACTCTTTCCTTTCCAAGAAGTCATATTTTTCCCTCACTATGGTATCTCAGTGATCACAGTCATTTATCTTTTAGAGATGAAGATCAGAGACAAAAGGAGGTTAAGGGTCTGATTTTTCAGAAGTGTTGTACACATGAAAGTCACCTCTGATTTCAGAAGAATGTCTTTCAGTGTATTTTTCAGGCTTTAAATTATCACAGAAGGTCATGCAGAGCAAAGAAAAGAACTCAGGCAGTGTCCCCTCAGCCTCAGCCCTAAGCTCATGGTCCCAATGGATCTTGCCTGATGTACTGGAGAAGGTTTGGGACTGCTGACAAGGCTTCTATGGCTGCCAGTGCAGTGGTCTGCATTACCTTAATGCTTGCACCCCTCCTCTGAAGTCAGGACCCACCACAACAGACATAAGGAAAAATGACAGTTCCTACTCCAAGAGCTTGTATTTTAACCAGCCAAGACCAACAAGTAGAAAGAAGGTACGTTGTTCTCTTGTAAGACACACAGGCACTTCAACAACGACTCCCTGTATCTCTTCTCCAAAGTGCTCATGTTTCCTCCACCTAGATGAGAGGGCTTTCAGGCTGCAGGAGGATCTCTTCTTGTGAGTTTCCCATTCAGTATTTGGCCTTCTGCAGGAGCCTTACTGTCTTTTGTTTATTTTGAAACCAGGCTAGGGACTAATTCTGATCTATCTGACAGTGAAGTAAATCGGGAGAGCCACAAGGAAGAGAGGAAGTGCTTTAATGGAGAAGCACCAGAAATGTGCTCAAAACTCGATTCACACTAGGCATGGAGAAGTCACAGAACTTTCTGTGAGGTCCAAAGAAAATTCTGAGTGGAAATGTTTTTTTTCAGTGCCTTCACCCTTCCAGAGGAAGTTTAGTGAAGAATATGCAGAACCAGCTACCTGAGAGTGCATGTCGCAATAGGCTAGCCTGGAGCAACAACTTTGCCGGACACAAAGGGACTCCTATGCTGGTGTTGTCTGGTTAGTGGGTAGGGAATTCCATCTCACATATTGCCTCTTTGGCTACACTCATTCTAGAAACCAAACAGGGCCAACATATACACATGAGTACTGTTGCACAGTCATCTCTGCTGATTCATTGCTAGCATGCTACACCACACAGGAAACCATATAGTAAATACACTTCCTTCTATATCTGTATTGTTAGGTTGTCCTGTAACAGCTAGCATTCCTGGGCACTGTTCAAGGGAGAACACAAGGCAGGGACTGTTCCCAAAAGTCAGGATAGATGAGCCCATTATGTTCCGGAGAGGTAAAGAGAGTTTAGCCATATGGATGCAAGCCAGTCCCTTTGCTCTTATTCACCCCGCATTGTCTTATGTGGTAGGTGTTTCTAACACCCCTAAGAAAATTTCACAGGTGTCACAGCCTGGATGGTGTGAGGTACTAATCCATACCAACTCTGTTATTAGGTCATTACATTTGTGCTTAATAAACGCTGTCTTTTATATTTAAAATAGGGTCACTTTTGTTTTACAGAAAATGCTCTTCTTGGCTGCATGTAAACCTCATTACTAAGAGCTAAGCTTCCTTTTTTTTTAAGTATGCAGCTGTTTTGATTGTTGTTAGGCCTGCATTTGGGGATTATCACTTTTATTTCTGATTAAAATATCTACATGGTAATGTAATTGAAACAATTGTTCCAAAGTAAATGCATTGGTTGTGGTTTTCATTATCAGGATAATCTTCCTCTCTCCCTCACACCCAAAGCAGTGAAATCCTTCCCTCTCCAGCAATACAAAACCGCATCAATGTGCACAGCAGATTTTAAACAGTTTACTGCTCACTACCCATTAAACTATTTTACAAACAACAATGAAACAGGAAATAACAAAACATGCTCTTTGAATTAATACTTGAGCTAAAATACTCTGCGTTTCTCTGCAGTTCATAAACCGCTCCAGCTGTGTGTTCACAGTTTATGACATTTCAAGAACCATGCTCCTCAGCAAAATTAAAACCTTCACCACAGTTGGGGACCTGCTGCAGCCCCACGAGTTCTACTGTGCAGTAGAGGAGACAGAGGTGCACTGCGTTGCTGAAGGATGCTATAAATGTCTATATTGCTGCATATAGGTAGCTCCCAGGCTGCTGAAGTGAAGCCCTTCCGTCACAGGAGACATGTGGAACATGTATTTTCTCTCTGCTGTAAGTGTAAACAAAGGAGGAGCTGATGATAGTGATGCTATGAAGATAAACCTCGCGGTGTCCAGAGGCACCTCCTCGTCCCGAAACAGTGGAGGAGTACCGCCACCTCTCGGCTAAATGCTAAAGTGACGGTGTCAGCATCATCCAGGTCACAAATGTCTCCCGACTTGTCTCCTGACGGGAGTCGGTAGACTAGTGGGGGAAAAAAATGTCTGGTTTGTTCCATGTTTACACTGCTAAATACTACTTGCACATGTGAGCATTTATTAGCACTTACCGGTTTGGTTTCCCATCTACTATGTCTGAGGCACTATCCTAACAAGGGTGCCAGAAAAACACTTTGAGTCATTATCTCACATCAAGACCAAGCAGCAAACTCGGTTGATGTAAAGCAATCCCTCCAGCCTTTCAGTGCTGGGCTTCTCCCAAGGCAATGACATTTGTGTGAAGATTTATGTTATTTTGTTATATGGTGATGGAGTTCTTCCAAAGGAATAAATTACGTATCAGTGCTGCACTGACGCTAGGCAGGTAATGATAGTCTCAGAAGGGACTCAACAACATCTTGCAAACATCTGTGGTCATTTGTCTGAGCGCCAGTTAATCTGTGGTGGTCTGGTAGATGAGGAGGGCTGTATCTTAGGTTCTGGAATTTAAGAAACTATAAAGAAAAGAAGGGATGGTTCCAGATACTGGCTGAAGAGCTCTTCAGGTTCTTCATGGAAAACAAAAAACTGCATGGTGCTTCATGCTGCTCTGCAAGCCAGCAGCTATCCAGCTGTAATTGCTTTCAGCGAGTGCAGGGAAGATGGTAGGGCAAGAGCATAGGGGTACAAGCTCATTCTTTTCTGCCATGGATGCAGAGGACACCTTCGAGTCTTGTTTTGTGTATGTGCTTCATCCACCCTTGGTAACAAAAATCTGATCACCTCCTTGAAAATTCTGGAGAAGAACAGCCAAAAGAGTTGTAGCTATTGCCAAGTTACAATCAGCCCCTATGCCCAGACAGATCCATACCTGGGGTCCCTAACACACACAGGTCCTTCTGCTTAAAATCTGCTGGTTGGTTTGTACCCAGTAGAAGAACGCCATCATTGCTTACTTAATTTGGAGGGCAAGAATGGACTGAATGTTGTCTAAACTACATAGCCAGAACCACTTTAGGGCTAAATGCAGCAGGGAATATATGTGTGAATTTGGAGTGTGTGTAGCATGCATCTGCACAGATAAACATGCTGAAGAACACAACTTTACACTGACACCTGGAGTGGTTCATCAGATCTCATAGCCATGCCATGGGATCTTTAAACCATGCTTTAAAATACAAATTGTTGTTTATTATCTGTACTCTTCAACAACTACTTCAGAATTATTTCTAGATTTATTAGGAGATCCCAGTTGAATTCAGGATCTAGGGCAACCACTGTGGTCTTTCTCTCATATTTCTACATAAAACCTGATCAATATACGAGTCTACCACAAGGAGACAAAAGTTTTTAGTCACTCTGTGTGTTGGCCTAAGTTTATCAATCACTCAAAACACCTTCCTGAAGAAAGCTGGCAAACGGAATTAGAGTTGTTTGGGCTTTTTTTAAATTAGAACTAATATTGCTGTTTAAATACAAAATACAGAGCAAAGGTTTAAGCACTTCCTTACTCTCATTTTGGTTTTAGTTTTCCTGATAATTGGCAAAACCTCCATGATTTTAGTTTTGCAGGAGAACTCCAAGAGCTGCTTGGCTCTTTCCCTCTCTATGGGTTAGAGTCTTATAAAAAGCTGATCCCTGTGACTGTAAACAGGGAAAAGAAAAAAGAGTATGTTGGGAAATGCAATAATAGTTTGTCAGAAAAAGCAAGCGAACTGTATCCGGAAAGCCCACATGTATCTGCCTCACAAAACTGCCTTGAAAATTTAACTTTTCAAGATGAGAAAAGCCTACCAGAATGGAAATTAAAATTAAAGTGCTGAATGTCCGCAACTTTACATTCCACAATGAAGTAGGAAAGTCTTTGCGATCCCTTGTTTCTCAGAAATCATCCTCTTTATCTCAGAAATGGTTTATGGTACCAAAACTAAGCAGTAGATTTCCCTTTTTGTATTATATGTTTGTATAAATAAAATTCGACTTTATAACATACTTCTATATTCCAGACCAACTTGCAGAATAATTATAGCATTAAAACCTAAGCTTTTTTGCAAGAACAACTGTGGTACATTGTAGAATTGCTCGGCTTTGTATGTGTTGCTGTGAAAGAATTGCTTGGCTTTGTGTGTGGTGCATCCTCAGCCTGCATAGATGCAGAACATGTTTAACCAACTTTTACAATATAAATATTTGCAATAAAGAACAAGGCTGTGCTTTCATGTTTATGTGTCAGACACAGATCCACGGTGTATGCTGCCAACCTTTTGTAACATTTAAATATATGTACATCTATATGTTTCAATAGTACTAATTGCCTGATGAAACATTCTTCCACTTCCATATTCTCTCCCCTCAGGAGGCAGCTGTTTATAGCATGTACCACGGTGAGGGAAAGCACATGGTTCAGACTTAGGAACGGGGTGTAATCAAGGCAGCTATAAAAATAACTTCACTTTGTAAAGGCTTCTCAGGTTTAATTGAGCTCTTAACAGGCACAGTAAAGTGCAATGGTGATGAGATTGACAAAATTTGACTGCATCTTTCTTTATGAAATCCTGAACAAAGGTGTATTTTTTGTTCCAGGGCAGACTAATTTTGACTCCCTGTTTCACTACATCTTTGAAACTATCAAGAGAACTGGAAAAAGAGTTCTGAAAAACTGCAGTGCTTGGACTTTATCTTCTAGTTCTCCAAACAAAGGTTTGGTCTTCTTGTCTGCTCGAATATATGCTTTCTCTTCCTGCTTTAATAATAGAGGATTCATCAGTACTCTGGGTGATGAAAGTAACAGAAGTGATGGCCTCACTAAGAAACATCAGAAGGATTCTGTCATAATTTCATTTCTATGGAATACTGCCTTAGTTTAAACAAAACTTGATTATCTTAAATGCAACATTCTGAAAGCTTTTAAATGCTTGATCAAGTGGTCACACTTCTAAAGCAGATACTCACAGCTACCAGTTATATACCGTTGCTCCCCTAGCTGAATCACCTGAGTAACTTCTGCTTCCTTCACTATGCAAAGGGAGCTCCTCTGTACAAGTACACATACACACACAGCCCTATCTGCCTGACTCTGGTTAAAAAAAAACAGATTAATTTTAATTTACAGATCTGATTTTCTGCCACTTGGGGCTTTTGCATCCCACTGAGGCTGGGCAGGAAACCCACAGGCAAGAGGCTCTGTCGCCAGTGGCTCCTCCTGGCCCTGGTGCACAGCCAGGGGGAAACCTGGGTGCAGCAGAGCATGCAGGAGCATTTTCCCCACTCAATGGACAGCCCCCCCCCCCCCCCCCCCAGTCAAATATCTGCAGCCTCTGCGTGAAGGAGGAGAAAGATACACTGAAAAGGTAATTGCATTATTCTTTGCAGAGTTACAGGCTGCGCTGTTAATGTTCAGACACCACTTGCTGTGGGCCTCCTTAAGCTTTTTCTTCATATTAGTAGCACCATAGAAGGCAGCGTTGCAGAAAAACATTTGTAGAAATTGGTGAAAGCCCTGTGAGATCAGTATTCTTATTGTTGCTTCTGAGTTAGAGGTGAGGGAATTAGCAAGGGTAATAGGGGAAGACTTGCCATTCAGAGCCAAGTCATCTGTTGTTTTAATCCACTTCTAACTCTCCATTGTCTAGTGACATTAAGCAATTGGTTTTCTAGACTCCCTGGTGAAATAACATTAATTGTCCGACCCGCCATCAGTATGTGCTGGTCCTTCCCTGGCAGAGCAGATTGGCCACTTTCTGCTTCCTCCACGAGCAGAACTAAAAATGATTGTCCCCTTCTCTGCTGATTTAGTCTCTTCCTCTGCCCTCATCCCTGAAATACCTGAGGTAGAAGGCTTGTTCTACAGAGTGCTAAAAATGTATATCATGTCCTAAGTTATTCTGGTCAAGCTTAGATCGACATCCAAGCTAGAAATTATAAAAGCAAAGGAAATGTTACAGGAGATATTGTTGATTGCAAAAAATATTGGAGGGGGAAGGAGGGGTGGTGTATGCATAGAGAAGCACTGCTGTTTTGGCTGTAACTAGTAATGTAACTATGGGGAGCAGAAGGTTCCTGCTGGTTTTGATACTACCATTTCCTTAATTCTTGCCAGGATACCTGAAACTGGGAAAAGTACCACTTCTTGGTGATGTAAATCTGTGAAACACAAGACCCAGGACTGGATCTCCTGAATTGTCAACTCCAGTGTCTTGCTGACACAGACAACTGCACTGTACATAAATCTATACATAAATATACTGGAAGGATGTTGTTCTGCAGAACTACTTTAAAAAGCATACATACAGCAAAAGAGAAATAAGGCAGCTCATGAAAATAGCTCCCAGAAGGAGCTCCTGGTTCTTCTTAGGCATTCTGTGGGCTGTAGCCACCAAAATAAGACTATTTCATTTTAATTAATAAGTATAAAAGGTGGACTATTTCCACCATTGCTGATTCTTTGATATCTTTCTATTTCAGTAAGAAAGTTTCTAGTCTTCTGAAATTCTGGGGAAAAAAAAGTAACAAACAAGAGGATGAAGTCCTGCAGAACGGAAGAATGAAAAAATTCCCTTATCATCTCACAAAATTTCTCCACTGATAAAATCCTACTTTTTTAAAAATAATCATATAAGAGGAAAAAATCATTACAAAAAGCTGTCCCACAGCTGTAAGTATCAGACTGGCACAGCTTTACAAGACAGTGTAGCATTTTTATTGTCTTTATTTATTTTACTGATAATAAAGACAAAGTTTTATCTGACACAATTTGGATCACTGTAATATACAGTAGTAAGCAGTTGGTGCTGTTAAAAACAGTGTTTCTGTCACCTGCAAAAGTCGGTTTCATTTCTAAAACTGTAAGTTGACTCCATCGGTGACGTATTTTCTACAGTCTTTGTGTTATTTATGCCTCATCTTCTGTCTTCAACTTCTTAATTAAAGTGGAATTGAATGCACTTGTTTTAAAAGGCAACATAGTGGACATGATTGATGAAGAGTAGCTGCAAGAATCAGCACTCTGAAACCACTTGATCTGACTGTCAGAGGACTTTCTAAAGGCTAAATTAGAAGGGCAAAACAAAGGAGCATTTTATGTTGAGACTGCAGATGGTAGTCTGAACCCTGGGGTCTAGGCAGATTAATTTCAGTATGAATTTATAATGCTTTAAGGATATACTGTTGCTGTATTGATAACAGTGTAATTAAAGAATCACTGTAGATTGATTTAAAGATGTAGTAAAAACGAAACCTTGCAGGAGAAGATGAAACTTCCAAGAAAAAGTCTTTCTTTCAAGGGACAGTTCCAGGGCCCTTTTCCCTTTCTTGAATATCCCAGTTGTCTTGCTGTTTTCAGGAGCTTTGATACTTGGCCAATACTTGAGCACAGAGTAATGAAAACAAGAACTCTAAAATCATGAGTCCTGCCTTTGAAATGTCTGAGGGTGGAATTTCTTCTTTGAGGTTCATCTATTTTAAATGTTTGTGTTTAGCTGAGCATAAGTTGACTGAGTAATATTATCTGATGCACTCTAAGGTTTAAAGTTAGTGTGATATATCAGTGTGCATTCCATAATGTTCCTCTCACTGTATCCCATCTAAGTATTAGTGAAGCATAGATGGAGTGATCAGAAAATACCATTCTGAATGTTGGCTTTCTCTGTTAAGACTGATGCAGCAGAGGGCAAACATTTTTTTTTTGTGATTATATATATTTACATGCTTCTGAACAACTGGAAGCTGACAAGTATACCTAAGGTACTAATGTTGAGATGGAGCAGTCAATATTCAGTCTGTCTCAACAGATTTAAAGAGAGATAAGATTTGGGAGAACTAGATATATGTAAGGTCCTTTCCAACTCTAACTATTCTATGATTCTTTGTTGGACTATTATTATCTTTTTATATAGTATGAGAACTGAACACAAAGACTGCCTTTGCTCTTAGTCAACCTCATGTCTAAGTAGAGTGAGAGTAGTATGAGATATAGGTGCATATTGTAGTAAAAGTCATCTTCCTAGTAGGAAGAATGTACAAAGACCACTTGAACTCTCCCTGTTTCCCCAGCATGGAATGGCAGGAAATTTGCAGGAGGCTGCTAGGGTTTAGATTTGACCGTAAAGGACACAGGAAATATTTATTTAGAATTAGAATTGGCACCTGCTCCTTCGGTGGTGTGGTAAGAACTACTGAAAGGTGCCATTAAGGAAATGAGTAGGTGGAGGCCTGGGAGGTGACTGGGAGGTCTGACAGCCAGTAAGAAGCTTTTTGCTAAGGGCCTGTTTGTATCTGTGGGGGCACAAACAAGGAAAAGTGACCACTAATACTGTGTTTATATAGGCCTTCAGTGGATTCCAGCAAAATATTAACCTGAAGGGCAAGTTTAGTGCCCTCATGGAGATCTACTAGCACAACCATATTCAGTTCATCTGCTTTCTTACTCAGAGAAGTGGCTGTGAAAGTAATTTATGACACCCCTAGATCCAGGACTTATGATGCAGTGATTCTGTCCTGGTGATGAAGGCATGATGGACTGTTCTACCAGCTTATACTTATCAGCTTTTACAGTAGTGTCTCTGCCTCTCCAGCAGGAGCTTTTGTTACACTGACAAGGGAGCTGCTGCTGAGAAGTCCTACACCAGAGAAATTCTTATTTAGGGTAAGGTTCCTTTGCAATAGTCCAGTAAAGAAAGGGAAAATTTAGACATCTGGTGCTCAGTATCTAATGGCACAAGTGCTGTCTTTCAAGATTTGTTCATCCTCTTTTCTTTCAGTAAGATCCATCTTTTCCAATTTTAGTAGGCTACAATATAGGTGCCTTGCATCTGGGCTTGGCAGGTAATCCCCTTTAGAGTCATTTGAGACCCAGTTAGTTTATCAGTGGCAGTCTGGGGGCATGTTTCATCTGATTTCAGACTCTACTGACTGCTGAAGAGATCTCTATTGACTGTGAAAGGAGTTTCAGTGACAAGCTGTGATACAAACACTTACTTTGTAGATCCCTAAAATTAGAGCAGATGAATCCAAATCTCTGATCAGACATTCAAATGTTGAAAATGGATAATCCCAGAGGACATACCATACCATTATAAGAGAGTAGAAAGAAATCAGGACCTGCATTCAGGGATGGATTTACAAACGCTATCTTCTCCACCTTACTTAGCCATTTTACTAGCATATTTGGCTTAGATTCGTAGATGTAACTTCATTGGACCCATATTTCCTTTTTATACTGACAACTGTGCATGGACAAGGCATGGTCAGTGCTTTGGGCTTTGCAGGATTACATTTTTTCATTAATCTCTCCAAAGCATCTGAAAGGGAGTGATCCAGTCTAGGAAAAAGGCTCATACAATTTATTCTTTCCATAATCAAGTGAGAAGCAAAGACTAAATTACATCTCTCAAAAGCAATGTTCAGCCTGTGCCCTAGGTAGAACATCTCCGTACCGGCCATCCTTTGAAGAAGGACATGAGGTACTCGCATTAACCATTATGGGTTTGTTTTAAGGGAGCTTGGGTTCTGTAAACAAGACACAGCAATGTTTTCGTCTGGCAATCCACACATTTTGCAATAGCTTTCAGAGGCTGTAATAGGAGACAAAAAAGTAGCCAAGTAGCCAGGAGAGAAAGCGAGCCTTCTCTCCAAACAGAGGGAGCTCTTTCCTAACCACAAGCAGTGGCGTGTACTGCTTTCCCCCACGTGGCAGTGACATGCTGGAGGGTGAGATAGGCTCACTGAGGGAGAAATTCAAGTGGAACTTGTTACAAAGCAGCTCTGCTGGACAGCTCTACAATAAAGCATTTGTTCTGAGGATACTCACTATCTCACTTGTTCTTGTGAGCTGTTATTCCAAGAGCATAACCACAAACCATGCCTTTATGGAGCTAGTCCTGATGTGGCCCAGTAAGTTGCACTTGTAATGCCTCTTCATAAGGCATGTCTTATCCCATGTATTGCTTCTGCTGCCTTTGCCTCAACTCTCTGTGTCCACCTGGAAATGCTGAGACCAGGACTGTGCCCTCCACTGTCGATGCCAGTGAACAAAGCTGCAAGAATATGCTAGAAAGTACTGCTGGAAGAACGACCACAGGAGACATGTTGCAAGCAGCCAGGGGTAACAACTCTAATTTGAACATTTTTGTGTGGTTTTCTTGCAGACTTCTCTTTAAGCAGCAAGTGAACTACTCGTGCAACCAAAACCTTGTGGTTGAGGCTATGGACTTCTAGCTCTGCCCATACCAGTGGAAGAGGTTACTGCTTCTGCCTGCTGGAGGTTGCTGTTCCCTCAGCTCACAGCTGAATTGCTCCTGTGAGTACACCCTACCCTGGTAAATTCACAATGTGCTGGATAGGCAACGTCTGGTTATTTAATATGGTTTTGAGCTCCTGTCCCGTCACAACAGGACCCAAGCTGAAGGTTGCTGCACCTTCAGTTGTGCTGGCACAGTATGACCACATTTACACTATAGGATTAGCTTAAAAATGGCTTGCTGGATGGCAGGAAAACAACAGTGTCAGCAAAGAGCAAGAGATACGGAATTTATCTGTTACAGCAGTTAACTTTTGCCAACAGAAATAAGACCGAGACTAGGAAATCTAATTCTGTTGTATAGAATTAGCTGCCATGAAGAAGACAAGAAAAGCCTATGCATCCACTGAGTCCTAAAATATACAATTCAACTTAGCTGCAAATTCAGGAGTTAAGAGCTGGATGTATGCTTCTTACAATGAAAGAAATTAATGGCATGTAGGGATCTTTTTTTCTTAGCACTGATTTTCTATTGTTATACCGCATAGAATCTGGCTCCAAACCCAGACACCTGTTAGCTCTTGGTGGATGATATTCTCCCTGCTACTTGCAACAGGTTCCCACAAACAGTAGTGCACCTCAGCTTTGACAGAGCGTTTCATCAGACAGTGATCAGTGTTCTCAGTCAAAAAAAGCATTTCCTTATACAACTGCGTATATCAGGACCATCTGGAGACCCCCACCATAACAGTGCAATAAAATATACTTTATATTGTGACATTGTGCTTATTATAAGTTCAGTTCTTTCAACAGACGTATAAACCAATAACTTCCCTTGTGTTAAATATTCCCCAAAGAAAAGTAAATTGACCTCTTCAGGGATTTTCTGAGGATCAGAAAAATGTCCTTTCAGTATCTGTTTTCCATTATTGTCATTACAGAGGGTGATGATAATCCTTTCAGCATTATTGTTTCGACATGTGCATGATTTATAGTTGGACATCTAAGTTCATTTGATGCTGCTGTTGAGAGCAGCGCATTGTATCAGAGATAAAAGAAATGAAACAGACATGTAATCTGATAACTAACGTGTGAGTGCAACAGAAATGTGGTCTTATTTAACATGATTATAAATGACTGCTTGAATTTCAAATCATCAGCAGAGTGTAAATGCTCTGAGACAAATATTATAAATAAACAATTTCACAAGAAGGTATTCAGATCAGCTGATAGTATCCCAGTGAAAGGACAAAGAGCTCTGCTGTGCACCCTGGCATTGGGTCCTGCTGGAACTCCTAAGACAGACAAAAATCCTCAAAGAGATCAACAGGAAGTTCACATAAACAACAGCAGTAAAGAGTCTATTAAAAGCATCTCTACTGAATTAGAAGCCCATTTGTTGTTTGGGGGTTTTAATAAAAGGAGCTGTAATAAATTGTGCCTACACAGGTGCTTGTACATGGCAGCAGAATAAGTGAGGAAACAGCTTGTGCACAGCAGACATTTGCTGTTCCCAGACAAGGGAATGGTTACCTACAGCAACCTCTGCTCAAAAATATTTCAGGCTAGCACACAGTGGGATTTTTTTTATATGATGTCAATGAATTCCTAACAACAGCTTACCTGAAGCACCCTGGAAAACCAGAAAAACAGCAGTCCATTTTCATATCAAGCATTGTGTCTTCAGAAAGAAGCATAGGCAAGTTTGTGGGTAGGATGTCAGGGTATTCCTATGGAGAAGCAGATGAAAATGTTCGTATCTCAGCTACTGGGCACCAGTTCTCACCACGCTGGGTAACACATCAAGCTGTAAGTGCAGCCAGTGTGACAAAAACACATTTTTACTTCTGCTGCTCCTTCTCGGTGGAATAAACCTCAGCTAAGAGCTGGGTCAGTCTCAGGACTCTCAAGTCAGATATCCCAGGTTTTTAGGGAGATGTAACTCTGTGCAAGAGGCTTGTGTGGCCACATGCACATGTCTACAACTAATCTGGAGACACTCAGCTCCTCATGTTGACTGTGGTGTGAAGTAGGCACTCTCAGGGTCTCATACTTCTGGATGAGATTAACTGTGTCCTAGAAGACACTGCTTATCCCCAGTGACTATGACAGTTGTATGAGGCAACTGTATGTAGGTGTCTGTGCTGGAGATGTCAAAAGGTAACTGAGATCAGACACATTGCTTGGCAAATATCCGCCTTTATTTTATAATGTTGGAGATGCTCTTTGTTTCCTACTTGTGCGTTGTATTGAGTAACGGAGTCAGTGACATGGAGGTCTTTTTCTGTCTTTTAAGTGAAATACTGGGAAACAAAACAAACCAAGAACATCAGTCTATTTATAAATGTTTCATTAATAAGTGCTGAATTCTGGTACAGATACCCTTGCTTAGTAAAAGTACCCTTTCTTAGTTAAGAAGAAGCTTTATCCAGTTTCATTCAATAGAAATTAAATTGTTAAATTGAAAGCTGTGCAGATTCTACCAAATATTAAAAATATGTGGACTGAATATAGTTTACTAGAATGACAGAGTTGATGATAGAAACCCAAAGACCTGCATCTCAGTGTTATGCTGTATTAGCTAATTGTTTTCTCTGACATTAAATTTATCTTCATTTCTGGGTGCAACTGGACCATATCCTTCTAGGACAGCCATCATTATCGCTCCAAGGGCTGATCTGAGCCTCTGTGATAAATCTGTTCAAGTCACTAATTGGTGCTATGCTGGCTTAGCGCAGCTGGAAGGTAAAGGCTATTATCTAATGCTATCCAGGATTTGACTGAAAAATTACTGATGAAATTATTCCTATTACAAATTCTGATTTATTCAAAACAGAATTTTTAGAGATGATTTTAACTGGATTATGAATAAAAATGGAAAACTTCTCCCTGAAGCAAAATCATTTAAAAAGGAATCTTATCCAAAACATTTCATTTTGGTAAAACCATAATAACTTACTTCACTTACACAAAAGACGTATGTGATATGACATATCTCTGCATTCTCAAACATCGGATTTAAAAATTGCTTCAAAGCAAAAATGGAAATATTTTATTCTGAAAATATTATCTGTTAATATCTAAACCAACAGAACCTTTTTTTCTCTTTTCAGTGATTGGGAATTAAACATATTTCAGCAAAACCAACCCAGTTTCTCAAAGTAGTGCCAATGGACAGTCTCACAGTCTGACAGCAGTTCTTTGTCCAGGTCCCATTACAAACTTCTCTCCCATATTTCAATTTCTGTGTGAAAAACCTTTGAAAATAGGAACTAGGAAGAAATATAGTTGAACTTATATTATTCCATCCTCTTTACCTCCCTGATGCATCACTAATACATTCTATTAAAAAATGCACTTATCTATGTGTCATGAGATGAAAAGATAGTTAAATCATCAGCTGTGATGTTTATTTAATTTAACTAAGAGAGGGATTTAATTGCTATGACTGATCTTTATATACAGATTTCTCTTTTTTTAGACTGTGAACTGTGTTTTTGAAATTAGCCTGAAAGTAGCTGAATATGTGACCCTCAGCAGCAACAACAAATGGTACACAGCAGCTCTGACTTGCTATCAGAGTAATGGATCATTTTAAAGAACCTGGAAATGATTAAACACGGGTGCTGCTGCATGCAGTCTTTAATTGATTGATTTGAGTTTGCGGTCAGAAAATTACTGTCAGCTACAGCTTATCTATAATTATCAGTAATCAAAACCAGACTTTTCCTTCTTCCTAATACTGTAATGCTCTTTCAGTGCTCTTGACATATGTGTGACTCAGGCATGCATCTGCAGTTGCCTGACAGTGTTAGCCTGAATAGCATTATGCTCCAGTACATGCTCAGCAGAATAAAGAAATACCTTTGTACCTCTGAAATAATCCCTGTGAGTAAAGAACAGAGAATTTAGCAGGGAAAAGTCTGAGGTTTAGGATATTCTTTTCATGTTGTGCTGATGACAAGGGAACAGCAGGCAAAAATCACATTCTTTCTTTCTCCCACCCTTGTTTGTGTACTGGGTGAAGAGCAACCAGAATGCTCCTGGAGCAGGAGAAAACTTTATTCCATATCAGTTAATGGAAACACAAAAAATCATCCCATTCTCTTGGGCATCCCTCCTGGAGTGATTAGAAAGATATTTTCTTTTGAGGGAAGACTACTACCACTTATTAGCAAAAAAAAGCCTATTTTATTTGTTAAGAAAGACCTGAATAGTATTTTATGTTATTGTGCATAAAGACTTTCATCATCAGTCACTTTGGAACCTGCTATCTTTGTCCCTAGGACTCAGTCTCTACAGTCTTTTGAGCAAGCATCCTGTAGATGTGCTTTATAAACAGGTAACATCTTCTCCTATTAGCTAATGCTGATAGACAAATGTATGCCTGCCTGCTGCTACACTCCAAAACACATAAATTATGGCTGGATTTCCTATCTTTCTATTTATATGTGTCCTGGGTTCAGCAGTAGCAGTCATGTTTTTCTTTTGTGTTAACTGGTGCAGTGCTACTGCTGAACCCAGGACAATATGTTAAAGCTGCAGAGACTTGCACATGGGTCCCTACCCATGGCAGGGGGATTGGAACTAGATGATTTTAAGGTCCTTTCCAACATAAAACAGTCTATGATTCTATGATGCTTGTCTGACAGCAGGCAAGCTGTTTCAGAGAAACCTACCAAAGCATTTGTGGTGAAAGAGAATATGCACTATACTGGACAAGGGCCTGAGCAACCAGAGCAGAAATGCTGGGGCCAAACAGCTCTCACTGTACAGAGAGATTCACAGTCCAGAGTATTCTGCTGTAGCTCTGGGATTTCTACCAGCTCTCCTGCTCCTACACTAAATCAAAATCTAACAGCGGCAGCTCAGTGTGCTTCCTCTCTTCTCAGAGTGGGCAAGAATAATAAGCAAAGCTTAAAGCAGTCAATGTGTGGCTGCCTCTTTTTGTCTTCCTGTAAAATGGATTGTTAGTATCACTCTGATACCATGGGTTTGGGGTTTGTTGTTTTTTTTTTTCCTTAGAAAATTCTTGCAGCAGAAAATACTATGAAAAAAGGGGGAAAAGACACAGTTGTGCTTTGATACCTTGCAAAGGGGAGATCCCTGCTGTTCCATCATTTCCCTCATTTATCGGGGAGGTGTTGCATTACACTGGATAGAAATGCTACCCCAGAAAATGGTAAAATGTTGCAAGAGAAGCTGCCAATGTCAAAAACATTTTGGCCCCCACTGAATTTCTCTCTGACAAGAACTGAAAGGACCCACAGTTGACAGGATGATAAATTTCTACTGCAGCTTTGAGACTGGAAGTGCAAGTTGGCACACAGCAATCGCACTTCTTAATCAGTTCAAGATGGATTTGGAAGGGGCACCCTGTCTTGGTCTTCCATGTCTTGTGCAGAAAGAATGTTTAAGATCAAGTATAAATTTCACCTCTGAATACCCAGTAGCAAAACTGGAAGAAAAGCAACCCCTGGAGTGGCGAAGAGTAGAATTAGTGAGAACCCTGGTGGGAACCGGCACAGCTTTTCAGGACACAGTGCCTTTATGCCATTGGGTGTTAGTGTTGGAGTTGAAGTCAGGATAGGTTAGCTTTTGCTACACCAGACCCAACTGGCCTACACATTATGTCCCTAGAAGCAATATTCTATGTGGAAGCTGCATGTGCACATGCTGATGGATTTTGTTGCTAGCCACCACCTGAACTAATGTGCACCAAAAGCAATGGAAATTCTGTTGAATTCAACACTGTTGGAGCAGGTCTTAAGAGTTTACAGAGGATAAGTGGCTATGCAGCTCCTCTGATTGCTGAAGAGACACCAGCAAAGAAAGGAAGGCTAATGGCTTCATAATTCACAATCAGAAAGTGATAATTGTGCTCATCTAATCTGCCACCCTGTACGACATAAACCACGGGATTTCTTTAGCATCTTTAGTTTTGGACTTTCACCCCTCATGAGCTGTTCACTTTAACTAAACTCACTGTCTATTTAAAGTCCCATTTCTAGTCTGAGTCTGTCATGCCTCATCCTCAAATTGATTGCTTCTCTGGAGCCTACAATCTCCTCAGAAACACTTCATAGCTTCCTTTTCCATAATGCTGTTGACTAACTTTTGCCCAGAATTCCCAAGACCTCAGAAGACTTCTATATTACATTTTATTTTTGTGCCTTATTGCAGGCTGTTTTCGTATACTTCTGTGTATGAAGATGCAAGCTCCCACACAAAGAAACCCACAGACCACAGTAACCTCTTGAATGGGGGAAAAAAGTCTCCTGTTGTTATGTCCATTTTTGGGAAGCGCATATGAACTACTCGTAATCTGAGTTCATCCAAAACTATTTTTGAAGTCTCACTGTCAGCATTTTTGTCTCAGCAATATTTCTGCTCTGCACTGAAAGTCACTAAACTGGAACATTAAGCTTTCAAAAAGAGGAATTAGAAATGTTTGTGTTGAGCTCAATGTACTTTTCAAACAGGAATAAAACTACTAGAGAGAGCTTATCTTCCATCCCAAGAAAAGAAGCCATGGATGCGTTATATCTTTCATTTTCTTATCTGTCATCATAAAGTGTGTTAAATGACAGGTTTGGGGTTTAAAGTTTCTACATATCAATCTGCACATTTAATTCTTCTTTAAGTCGTATGTCCATAAAGTGTAGCATGACAGCACGTTAGCTATTGAAGGCTAATAGCTGCTATTTTTACCTCTGAACAGTGTTGAGCAAAATTAGCCAAGACAACCAGAAGACAAAAGCATATTCTTGCCACCAACTTTATACCTCTAAGAAAATGTCTTCAAGTTTCCTGCCGTTTTCTAACTCTCTCCAATTCTGGATCTTGCCAGGCTTCCTGGTGAATTTCTTTTCTTCTGTGTGGGTGCCGTGGACCCAGGAATCCTGTTACTGATATGAGAATGTCAGTTCTCTTCAGTGATCTGAATGGTGATTGTCCAGCAATGTTTGTCATAACTTGTGTTTTCAAATCCCCTTTCTTCCTGAAAGAGAAGCCTACACATTTTTAAGTAAGCTGTTCACACCAGTTGGTTTACTGTTCTTTTTTAATAAGTCAGAGGTTTATAAGTGAAGAACTCTCTCTTCCTAAATTTAAACTTTGCTATCAAAAGTATAGGAAAATATGGTGTGTTTACAGAGTTACTGAAAATTCTTACTAATAAAACAAATCTTTCATAGGTACTCTTTTCAATCTTCTGCATATTTTAGTCAGTCAATGCTAACTGTTAACAATCATTAGCAAGCTGTTACAATCGTTTTTCATGTAAGCCTGTATTACTTACATACGCAATTCTTGTATTTTTCTCCCTAAAACGCTAAACAGTGATGGTCATATTCTTCAGCAGAAAGTTCCTAAATGACCACTTGCAGATCAACTGCAGTCACAAAGAGAAATTCATAGATACTGTAGACAAATCAGTTTTCTTAAATAATAGCATTTGCTTATGTTATGTTAGCTTACTATTCTCACTTGATGATAATGTGGGTATATAAATTGTAATGATTAGTAAAATCTCAATAAACTTCAGAGGTTTCTAAAAGAGGTCTTTTCATCCCAATTGCACATGTTTTTACATTAGTTTCCTGCTACGTTCTGATCTGGCACAGGCAGGAAAGAAAGATCCAAGAATTAATATCTCTTTTTAAAATAAATCTTTGCTTCTAAATATCAAAGATTATTTTACCATGAAATGAGACTCATGACCTGCAACCACTGTTTCACAAAGACCCTGGTAAAGGTAGAAGTAAAGGACCTGTACATTTCTATGCATATCCTATAACCACATCAGTCCTTTGCTAAAGAATGATCCCTAGGACAAAAAAATACAATATAGGAGCAACATCAGAGGGAAACAATGACAAAAATCTAAGCTTATAGGCAACACTTTACTGCTCATAGCATATAACATGCAATTCTAATAAAATCTAAGAAACTATTCCGGTAGCAATTCAGATAAAAACTAGGAAACATTATATTCTACCAGAATTCTGGTATTATAAGATTTGTCTAGCTAGAAAAAGAAGCTATCAAAGATCATTTGCAACAGATTCAGCTAATTATACAAATTATCATTATGATACTGTGATGGTTTTAACCCACTCTTGGAAAGGTGAATCTACACAGAAAACGAACCAATCCTGACAAACAATTTGATAAGCCTACAATGTACAGGAGGCTACTTTCTACCTTTTAAAAACCTTTCAAGTGCCATAAGCCAGAGTCTAGAAATGAAAACAGAACACCGAGTGGAGTATAAGAGTGATATCTGGGACAATGGTCTCAGTACCTTAGTATATGTGCAATATGCACAGGACTACATTAAAATCCTCTACTCATCTTACTTTTTCCTATTTAAGTTAACTTAAGCTACAAAGAATGACGTATTTGTGAACAGCAGGAAAGAGCATAGTCCATGCTCTAGCATGACAGATAGTGCACTGGCTCATTAAAAAATAATGGGAATTGCTTTCAGAAAGCTTATCCATTAAATACATGTTATTCCTTCTGCAGGGACCTAATGTAACTTATTATCCTCCAACACAATAAGGCTTTCTTTTCACAAATGAGGGTGAGACAAACTGGTTAACTGCTTGCTTATTCTAGCTGGACCTTTCAAGGACATTTTACTGCAAAAAAGAGCTTCCAAAGAAAGGTGGAAGAACTTGCTTTTATTTTTCAACCATTTCATCTTCTAGTTCTATTATTCTTTTTATATTCAGTATTCACCAAAATAGACTTGTCCGTTGTACTTAAACGTTCTCATTCGACTGAACTGCAGAGGTAATTAAAAGAAAGAAAGGAGATGGAGAGTTTTCTGAGGTATATTTTTGTCAGCAGTTTAGATTTAAGCCCATGAAATTAGGAAGAATTCTTAATGCATTTGGCACCTCCTCTTTTTTAATATTTACATACATATTTTTAACTCTTTTCTTCAGGGATTTTATTCCCAGCAGATGACATTTCACAGCCTTGTACAGTTGTCATTAAATAATGTTTTTTTTCCCCTACAATAAAAATGGCAAGATCTGTGGAATATAATCCAGCCTAAAACAGCAACATAAAATGCCTATGTTATCACAAAATGGGCTTTTATTTAACTTTAATGAAATGTTAAATCCAGCAAGATTCTTACCAAAGGAAGTCCAATTCAGTTGCTTACAGAAGACACTCGGGTCTCTAATGATCAGCATCTGATTCCTTTTACAACTATCAAAATGCACTTAAAACATTAAACAGACATTTCGTTTTACGTAGAATTGGAGGTAAGATGGATACATAAGTTCTGCAAGTATAGATATATAAACTGGGAAAATAAAAAGCAGCCACTAAACACTCTGATCTTTTGCTTAAGAGAGGGGTAAAACTGTACCAACCACATTTCTTTCAAACCCATCTCTTCGTAAGCTGCTGGTGAACTCCAACTCACTTCATTTAAAGACCTGTTCTTGGTTCTAATTATGGAGGAATGTCCTCTGCTCTACTGCTGAAGTACTTTTGCTATTTTAAACAAATAATAAAGCATTAAACAATTGTGAGCAATCTCAGCTCTTGAAAGCGAATAATACAGAGCTCTTACTTTACCAGTGATTGCTGCTCAGTGTAACTACGAGTGTAACAGAGTTAAATGACTTCTGTATATCTGTATAATACCACTAGCTGGTCCTTTTTCTTTTTAACAGATCCTGAAGGGCAATCCCACTACATAAATATGTTTCCTGTACTTGGAGTAATGGAACCCAGGCCAGCGTAAGCCCAGTACTACCCAACACTTGATTTTCTGGGGTATTTATAGACATGATCTTTAAAGCAGCATTAATATGACCCATTTTAGGGTAACTGAGAATTTGGCCCAATACCCTTGCCCCTCCCAGGGCTATAGCTGTCAAGGTTTCGAGTAATGGAATCCAGTAGCATGAAAGAGTAAATTTATTTTGCTTAGGCACACACACACACACGTGGGAACATCATAATTTCCTATGACATTTAAGAGAAGAAAAACTCGCATACATAATATTCTAAAGGTTGAATATTTGGCTACCAATTTTTTCCAAAATAACTATTAAAGTTGTAATCGAAAGAGTTCCAGGCCACAGGGTTGGGTGGTTAAATTACACACTGAGGGGGAGATGGGCTGTGAACACTCAATGTGAGCTTTATTCTCTCCAAAAATTCTTTCATTAAGGAAAACCGAAGACAGGCAACTCAATTTTATAATAAGAAAGTGCTTTTTTTTTTTTTTTTCTATTGAACTGACCATTTTGGAAACTCAAAGGTTTCCAAGTATGCTATTAATTTTTTACAATGTCAGCATGCTTTTTATAAACTGTTTGGAGGGGTTTTTTTTTCTGAATTTTAACAGACGTCCGTTTTGGAAATATTTTACACTCCAGAGGAAAGATTTTGCTTTCCCTGAAGTGGGGAACAGTATCATATTTAAGCCATATGATCTATTTTTAAAAACGCCATAAATATAGAACAAGCCCTTTCCAAATTGTTCACATTATAAACAGTGCCTAGCAAGAGCTGCAGCAAGGGGTTTGTTTGCTCTTAAAGGAGGTTTCTTGCATGGGTTTTCTCTGCAAGTATCAGGGTGAAGGCATAACACTGCTTCAGCTTCACTGGGGCTGGGCGTATCTTCGCTGTCCTTCTGGCTATCTCCTATCTAAGTGATCCAAAGGCCACTGAAGCCAGTAGGAAGCCCTCCAGTAAGGATAATAAGCTTTCCTTAAACCATCTAAATAGATGTACAATGAGGGTAGATGCTCCAGCATGCAGTGATATAGGAGGAATTGAGTCCCATTAGGACTGATTGTGTTCATTTGGTCCCATTTCTGTAGTACCACTGTTGCCTGCAGTGGTCACCACCAATATGGTCAAAACATGGTTTTGAATTGCTTTCTCTCTGTCTTACCTGAAGACAAGTAACTGTTAAGCTTACTTAACAGTTGTTTGAAACTGTTAAGTTTGAAAGGTCATGGTTTTAAAACCTACTCCATTATAACTGAAACTGAAACATGAGAACCGTCGCGCCCTTCAGAAATCAGTGTCTTTCAAGATTTTTTCCCATCTCATCCATAAAATATTCTATACTTTCAACCTTGAATGTTTCAAAGACAATGTTTTAATGCTGTGTTACAAATAAGCTACAGATATTTTCTTTTTTCCAGGCTTTCTCTGTTGCTTTTTAAATTGGGCTGGTGGTAACAAAAAGTCTTAGTGGCAGATACATCCATCCTTTCCTTACTGCTCCCACCACCTCAAAACCAAATTAAAACATATTCTCAGTGTATTGGCAGCGCAGAGAGCATGAGCTGCAAGGAGTGTGTCCAGTGGGAAGGACCTGCTCAGCCACTGTGTGGGTGAGTGGTGCAGCTCTGTCAGGCTGCCTCAAAGAGCTGCCAGGTTTTAGACCACCCACTTGCATGTTCCTTCCTCCCTTACCCTGGTTTAACAAGGAGGCGAGGCCTTGCCTCTGAAACAGAACTTCTTTCCAGGATTTTTTGTTTTCCTTTAAATTTATTTATTTTATTTAGAGGTGACATATAAAAGGCACAACCTGGCAAGGGATAGAACTGAAGAATTCAGTAGCTCTCCAGAGAAATCAGTTACAGCCCTGGGATTTTTCTCTAGGAACCCAAAGGAATTAATCTCCTCCTTTCACGTAAACAAGCCTTATGCAGAGCCTGGGTAATAACATAATTACAACCACACTTCACATACATATTACCATCTGCCCTTCTGTGTTCTGACAGCAGGCTTACGTGAAAAGAAAAAAAAAATGATTAGCAGAGAATAAAAACATATCAGTAAAGAATAATGTGTGTTTCCTTATTAGAGCGCTTAGGTCCTCTCCTAGCTCCTTATTCCAGTACATACAGAACTATAAAACACAGATATGTTCACAGGATATTAAGCATTAAAGTGCTGATGTCAGCAAGCCAACAAAAATGCAAAGGACAACATACAGAAGTGTTACTGGAGTTACCCACTGTTAAGTATGCATTTTATGATGAATTTTAAAGTTAACCCAAAAAGCCTGTTGATAGGGTAAACACATAAATTGCTAGATTAAGCAATTCATATAAGTCCCATACATTCTGTTCCCATAAGAAACAATTTCTTAGCACCACCAGCTGGAAATACAGCTGAGTCTTGACATATTTACAATAAGCACCAACACCCTTCATTCTTCTTCATCACTTTGCTAAAAACTTATATATTTCCTAATGTTCACCAGGCCCAGCTAGGCATGAAGACAAGAAACCAGTTATATACACACACACGGAAAGACACATATATACATATATATATAAAATACGTAAACAGTTATTTAATCAGTAACCTTCAGACTCTGAATTTTTTTTTTAGGTGAATTTACCAACTACATTTTTCCCTAGGGAAATAGCAAAATCTTTGTTTGCCTCTGACATCAACAACTTGTTTACTCTTAATCTAAACTTTGCGAGATCTCATTAATACTGCACTGACGTTGACAGACATGTCCTCAGTAATTGTCACTAAAGAGTTTGTGAATGTGTGTGCATGAATATGTATGATACAGAGACAGACAATATGCACGCAGCCTTTTCAGAGCAAACAAACTGGGAATCCTGGCATTTTTAATCCCTGAAGCCTGTGCAGTGCACAAGGAGTGACCTGTGGGCAAATTGATGTAGAAACATCACATTCCTCACTCTCTCCTAGAAAAATCCTGCCAAAAACCTTGGCAAATGGTGCAGAACAGTTTTTTTACAATTAGGCCCCAGGGAGTCACAAGTATGAAACAGAGAGACAAAAGAAAGCAGAAAGCATCCATACACTGCATTTTCAAAAGTGCATTTATAAATAATAAGAAAGGAAGGAGGGTGTGGGGAGAGAGGTTTACAGTTTGGTCATTTTATCCCTTGAGTGCCATTAGATGTTCTAGGCTGCATGTATCTGGGACCATGCCAAGTGTTTCATGTCCTTTCCACAGCGTTGCTGAACATTCCTGCCAGATCCTCCCAAACCTAAGCCTGCTGACTCTTCCAGGTAAGAAACAGCATTCAAGAAGGTGTAAGTGATGTGGGCTGAGCACTGCAACACAGGATCTGTACAGAAAAGGTTTCCCTTCTCTGCTCAGTGCTGAAGTAGTCAAAGCGTTTGGTCCCTATGGAGGTTGAGTGGCCTGTTCCTCAAATTCGATGGTCTGATTTTAAACTTGCCAGAAGCTCAGGGCTCCTGCACCCAAAGCAAGATCAACTGGAGAATAAACGGGATCAGTCTGGATGTGCAAGATTGCAAGGTCAAGTCCTGCTATACAACACACACATCCTTGGCATCCTTTTTCTTTCTTCCATAGGGTCATGGGGACAGTGAGGAACACTGCCAGGTTTTGTATGGAGTCTTTACACCTTAACAAAGTGTTTATGAAGTCTTCCTCTTGTCCTGGGTTCAGCAGTAGCAGTCATTTTTCTCCTTCTTAGTACCTGGTGCAGTGCCGTGGTTTTGACTTTCAGCCTGGGAACAGCACTGATAACACCGATGTTTTTTAGCTGTTGCTCAGTAATGTTTACTCCAACCAAGGCCTTTCTGAGTCTCATGCTCTGCCAGGGAGGAGGGGAAGCTGGGAGGAAGCAGAGACAGGACACCTGACCCAAACTGACCAAAGAAGTATTCCATACCACAGCATGTCATGTCCACTATACAAACTAGGGGCAGTTACCCAGAAGGGCTAGATCACTGCCAGGGTTGGGCTGGGTATCGGTCGGCAGGTGGTGAGCAGTTGTATTCTCTTCCCTTGTTATTTCCTTTATCATTATTACTATTGGTGGTAGCAGTAGTGGTTTGTGTTATACCTTAGTTACTGGACTGTGCTTATCTCAAACCATGGGAGTTACATTCTTTTGATTCTCCTCCCCATCCCTCCAGGAGCGGGGGAGAGGAAGGGGGAGGAGTAAGCAAGCAGCTGCATGGCTGACTGGGCTTCAACTATGACACCTCTCTTTGAGGGTCTATTGAAAAAACACTCTACAAAGCTACAAATCTTGGCATTGCTTCTTAAATATCATTTTGTCTTTGAATTTCTTGGGTTTCTCTTCACTTAGCATAATCCCTCCTGATTTCTGTTTAACATGGGGAAAGCATATCAGAATCACTCTGCAGTTCTCTCATAAGCAGTAAATGAAGTCCTCTCATAAGCAAGAGTTAAACAGGACAATTCCAGAAAGAGTCCCAGAGCCACTTCTGCTATATACATTTCAAAACATGTTGTAATGGTCTTGTTACTACCCTTAAACAGCTGGACATCGTTACTAAATGACCTCTCTATATACAAACTTCGCAATGTTTCCTGATGGGCCATCTCTTCTTTGTTGATTTAACTTTCTTCCACATCTTGATCTCTTCTGTGTACCTCCTTTGATTATAGCAGCTTAAGTTTTAAATTTACCTTTAATGATAATACTGTAACAAATGGGGCATGAGACTGACATCTTCTGGATATGAAGACATGTAAACCCCACTTTTTATTGTCGCTATGTTGGGCATGTTTGCCTAAGAAATAAGGAAAGTGCTTGCTCTAAATTCCTGTCTCTAACCAAGGTTTGTCTACAGAGGGAAAGAATTGAAGTCTTTGTTTTTAATTGCGAATACATACCATACTTTCAAATTGGTTTCTTTATTTAGCAACAGGTTTCACTCTTTATGTGGTTTCCTTGCTTCCACTTTCCTCAGCAGGAGACAATATGGTCCTCTTAGCCTCTGAGAAACTGAAGATCTTTTGTGTTTCTGTATTTATCTTGAATATCTAGGACTTTGTAGCAGTTGTTTTTTTCCTATATGAGAAGTCTGTATTTCAAGGATATCTTGGAAAAGACATGGGGTGAATGAAGAACAAACACCAAGCAAGAAGACCATGATGCATATGCTGCCTAAACTTTCCCTTGCCTTCTCCAGCACCCTCCAAATCAAACCCTCCACTAAAACTCAAAGATCTACATGAAGCATATGTAAAAGCAATAACTTGTCTGAAGAATCGATGTCTTTATGCTGCCTTTTAAAATAGTTCAGATAAATCAGTCAAACAAATAATGAAAATCTAAATTAAACCAGTTGGAGAGAGCCTAGAAAAGGCCAGTGTCCCTGGAAGTGCTGAAATAACTTTTCCCTATCAGCCAGCAAAATATATATTAACAAAGAAAAATCCTAAGCCAAATCTAATTGGGGCAGCAGGGCAACCTTATTTACAGAACATAGATGGTTTTCAAATACTCTCTAAATTGATTTTTCTTTTTAAAACACTGCTGCTGTTTCAATTAGGCAAATATTTAGCTGAAGGCATTGCCATACCAACATTCGGGAACCAAAAAGAGAAGCCACTTTCTGCTAATGTATAAAGTAAGAAATGCAAACAAACAAAAACCCAAACACAAACCAATCAACCACGACAAAAAGAAGAATCCTGAGTACCATGTGTCCCCAGAACCATGTGTGTGGTGACCCCACGCACATGCCAGCAAGTGCAAGCAAACTAAATGTGCTCATTAAGGCACAATAAGACTCCATGATGCTATGTGGAGGTTGTATGGCAACCATGCAGTCTCCAGCAGCAGAGTTTGAACTTGAAGGAAGACTGAAAGGAAATTAAAAGATAAGAAAAAAGTAGTTATAGTCATATTCAGGTTGCAGTAGTATTTGAAAATACAGACTTTAATAATACAGCTTACAGTTAATCTGTTGGCACAACTGTTGCCATCATTCCCTAAGAAATTCGGAAAGCTGAGGGTGGTCTTGTCGCTAAATCGCAGGACTGGGAATCAAGTTCTTCTTTCCAGAAAATGCCAAAGCTTCCCTCTGATCCTCAGCAAGTACTTTAACCTTTCAGTTCCCTCAACCTTCCAGTTTTCTCACAGATAAAATATCTAACCTATTTTAGCCCAGCCCATCCTTACTCTTTTCCAAGAAGGGCTTCTGGTAGTATGCTTTGAGGACTAGCACTGAAACTTTCAAGTGAGAAGAGCAAATAATTAGTGATGCTGGAGGCGCTCTATCAGCTGAACATTGTCCCTTTATAATGCCTGATGGTCCCAGTGTGCAACACTTCAGTGAGAATTTCACCTACATTAAAACCCCATGATCAGATCGACTACAACTCTCATTTCTTAAATGCTGAGCACCACTGATGTAAAACTGTACAAAAGACAATAAGGTCAATACACTGAAGCTCAGGAAATATACCAGAAGAAAAGGTTTCTTGTGTTAGAAAGTGTGTATTAGCTAAACTTTACATTTGGAATGCTGGTCTCCTGTGAACCTAGAAAATATTTTCCGTATGTCCATGTGCTGGAAGTTTCATAAAATGCTGAGCACGTATATTTAAAATAACTCTGACAATGTATTAAAAAGCTCTAAAATATTATGACATGGCCAATTTCCATGCTTTTTAAAATCCATGACATGACACAATATATTTTATGTGTGGAAATATACATCATAAATATTGGCCAATGTCATAATATTTTTAATGTTTTATATGTTGTCAAATCTGTTTTAAACACAGTATGTGTGCTATACATTTACTGAAACATAACTCAGAGAGATGCAGGAAATCAACTATATTCTTTTTCCATGTGGGTTTATTATATATTTTATGGTTTTGTTGCTCCTTACAGTGTAAGGTCTTTTTTTATCTTTTTAGTTACTTTCTTTTTCCTTCTTTCTTGCTTGCTTCTTTGCTTACTTTCTTTTTCTTGCTTCCTTGCTTTTGCTCACTCTCTATTGTTTTCACACTTTCTTCCTTGCTTTTTCCTCTATGTTTCTTGAACAAGGTAAATATTGTTTAAAAAACAAGACCAGGCTTTGTAGTTTTCTATTGATAACTTTTCTCATGTCTATACATCTGACCCAAGTAACTCCAAGTCCTGGACAGGTATTATTATGTTAACTTGGTCTAACCACTTTAAACCCAAGGAAATAGCTGCCTTTCCTAATGCTCCTGCAGCTCAGACCTTCTTAACCTAGCCAGAGTGCCGCAGCTCTGCCGCAGCACATTCAACCAAGTCCTCAGATATCACAAGTATAAGCACAGCAGCTGAAATCATGCAAGACCAGAAAGTCCCTTTCTTTGTGAGTTAATATTATTGCAAGGCAATGAAACCCTTTAAGGCCGAGTAAAAGTTCAGCACCTCAAAGTTATCATGCCTCTAAGCTGATGGTTGTCACCTTCCTGGCTTCCAAGAGGCCAGTTTTGGTGTGATGGCCAGTTGCTGTCACAACCACTTTCAGATGACTACCCCTGCAGTCCTACAAAGTCCCATATTCCCATGTGGACCAGACCCACCATCCATTTCAGGGACCAGACATGACTGAACTTTTGTCTCAGTAACACAATCTTCCACATCCAAAGACAAACTAATAATGCAGAGTGGAAGAGTTTCATCATGATGTAATGCTATAAGATAAAAATTATTAGAAAGATACCACATAAGATCCACTTTCTTACATAGACTGAAATCTCAGTCATGCTGAGACTGATAGGAAAATCCTACCTATCAAAAGGTAAAAGGCATTACCTTTAGCCTTCTTGTTTATCAGAGGTGACCATGAGCTTCTTCTACAGACACCTTTATAAAAACTGCTTAGCTAAGACAAGAGTAGGTCACACAGATGTGACCTACAACAAGTAGGTCACACAGATGACTGTTTCAAAATGTTTTAATAGAAAAAGAGTATTTATGTAATTAATGATGTTCTTTAGGTGAAAGGGAGTGGTACAGTAGCTGACCAAAAAAAAACACCAAAACCCAACCAAAAAAGATTAAGAAAATGACTCAAAATATTTGAAAATATTGTTTCATGCGGTTTATTTTATTTTTACAGGTTTTTCCCTTTCCCTTTTTTATTCTTCCTCCATTTTCCCTTTAGAAATGGAAGGGAAGCTTAATTAAAACAAGTTGTTCTGCAAGTAGCAGAGCTAATGAAACCTTGCTTCCTGTGGGTTTTTGTCCTCTATCCCTTGCTGTGATAACCTTAGCTCCCATTCTCATATCCTCTATGGCTTCCCTTGCAGCTCCCCAAAACAACCACTCAAATTCCCACACTCCCAACAGTCCCCACCATGTTCTTAAAATTCACTCCACATATGCTACTGTGTCCCCAGTTCCTTCCTAAACCACTGGCTTTGTCAGAGGTTGTAGCAACTTCATTATCCCTGTGACTGGCAACAAGCCACATGGTTTTAAAACTGGTATTCAATCCTCACTCCAGTACCCTTGGATTAACCTTAGTGTAGGCTTATACTGCAATGATCCTGGGGTTCAGGGAATAAATAGAACTACATTTAACAGTATTCTGCAATGTTAGACATTCAAAAGAAACATGAGAAACTACTAATGTGAATGAAAATACAGCAAACACATTCCAGAATAACACTCCATAAGGGTTCACATCTACACTTGCACCCATTAAATATTTTATTGTGAAAAAGCGTTGCAACTGCATTGGCACAGGCAGCCCAGCTTATGATCGAGGCCTTGGGCCTGCTGTATAAACTACCACTGGATTCCCTGACAGGGTGAGGAAACCTGGAAAGTAAACCCTGGGAATTCAGTAGGTGGGCAAGAGGCACTAAATCAACAAAAAGAAAACTATTTGTGCCTGCAGAAGCAATAATACAGAGCTGAAGAGCCCCTGTGCTCTGCATCTGAAGGTATTTTGTACAGTGATACACCTGGGAGCACCAAGACACGGACCAGCTCATGCTCTGATGTGTCCTAGTGAGGATAGACCTGGTCCATGTTCATTTAAGAGATGCTGCTAGGATGCCTGGCTCGAACCTGATACACTGCCTCTTCCCTCTTTTTTGTTTCTGAAGCACATGCAGCGTTGAAGCAACCTCATCAGGATGGCTTTTCCTCAGATATGACAGGTGATTTCATGTGTTCCAGCTTCAAACAGCCAAGATAGAGTGTGAGCCTGAGTGCAAATGGTCATCCCTTTCTGAAACACAGTCCTTTTCAAGTGCTTCTCCTCGGTCATCCAAAAGGCAAATACACTGGCAGGCATTAGTCACTTGCAGAACTCTGGAAATGAAGGAGGGTGCCTGAGAAGTATCAGCCTTAGCATCTGAAGTGTGACCACCCAGTGTTTTGCAAGTCACTGGAGACAGGCTTTGCAAATGCACTGAGCAGATGTCGGCTCTTCCTCTCTGCCTGCATTTGAAGGCAGCCAGGAGACTATGAATCCCATTGGTATGGAGCTTGCAGGCCCTGCAGACACACAAGGAACATGGAAGTAAACTGAGATTGCACTGATGAGCTTCTCCGGTGCTAAAAAGCATAGTCAGGACAAGCTCAACATCCTTCTGTGGAAGCCCTCATAGCCAACCCATGTGAAATAACTTTCTCCAAGTATAACTGAGCTCCTTCCACCACTAAGCAGTGGTCCAGTGCAGGGACCCTGAGGAGAGCTGCTGCCAAAACGAATCTACGGAGTATTTCCCAGCCTTAACTGACCTTATACGAGTATATAAGCCAGTAGGTCATTAAGCAGATGCCTGCTCAGAGTAAAGCTCAGTTCCATCTCCACAGCTGTGAAGAGCATTAGAAGTGCAGTCTCAGTGTGATGCACTCAGTTTCCAGTATTTCTGCTCTAGCCAGTGAATCCCAGCACCTGCAGCACCTCATGGCTAACCTGGACAGACAGCTACCAGTCACCCCCCTTCTAGGGGAGGGGAGACATACCTATTCCAAAGATCATAGATCAATAGAAAAAGATAATCTGATTTTGACTAATGCACTGGTAGCCATCATATTCTAATATAGGTCCTCACTGCTCAGCTTCTTTCCATTTTGCTACTTCACTCCACTTTATGATTTTAAGCTACCTTTTCCTGAGCCAAAAGTTACTGCAGTCAAGCTAGAAAAACAAAGTATGCACAGCAAATATGTGAAAGAGCACATTTGTAATGCATTTCCCCTCTTATTTCAGAAACACACTCTTACAATGTATGCCTATGGCAGGGGGGTTGGAACTTCATGATCTTAAGGTCCTTTCCAACCCTAAATATTCTATGATTCTATGAATGTGAGCCAGTAATTCCAAAACTGGATGGAGAAAGAAAAAGATGGTAAACAGTTTTATTCTGGGACATGGTCATGTAAAAAGGGAAGATGAATGGAAATAAAAGAGTCTACATATCTAAGAAATAGTAAATGTAATCACTTGAGATGTTCAGTATAGCATAAAAGAGAGGTCTGCTGAAAACAGTAAGCTGAAACAGAACATGAAGCAAAGCTACTGCCATCAACCAACAGCATTAATAAATTATGGGAATAGCTGTGGAATCTCCTACAATGCTTATCACTCAACATTAAGCCATCCAAAGCAAATGTACAGAAATGTTGGGGGGGGGGGGGGGGGGGGAGGGGGGGGGGCAGGCCAGCAAAATGCTGTTTGAATTTCTTTTCAGGAGGAACTTTGTCATAAGCCTTGCTAGGAAGTGATTTCTTCTTTTTCTTCAGGGAAAGACAAGATTTTGATGACATTTATAAGAGAGGATCTTTGGCTCAGACATTCTGTATCACATAGGTTAACTGAACACACTTGGATCTGAAACATAATTCATTGTTCCAGAAGTAGCACTCTAGCTAAAAATGATCCATTTACACCCGTGGAGAATGTTTCATTGTTCTCTAATAATAAAATCCATGGACGGACAACTGTGAACAATGTGTAGTACAATAGGTTCTTTAAAAGACTAGGTCTCCCAGTAAAGCAGCTTGCTATACAATAGAGAGAGACAACATGAAGACAGCCAACATCAACTTATGCCGCTAGGAGTGGAAGGAGGGAAACAGGCTACCATTATGTCAGCCATTTCAGCTTGGCTGGGATCAGAGCCTCAGAGGGGTGCCTTGCTCTGCACAGGATAAATACACTGCTCCTGACAGCGCAGAGAGCAAAACAAAGGAAAACCACAGAACTTGGATAATTGCACTTGAAAAGAGAGGGATTGCAAGCAACCTGGGTGCACAATTCAGGGGTCTGATTCCTCCACGCTCTCCCCAGGTAGTTTGAGAGAGCAGGAACAATTACAGCTGCAGTGAGAGAGCGCAGGCAAAGGGGCAAGAGAGGGACTGCCAAAAATAACCCTCCGTAAACTGCAGAAGCAGTGATTGAGAAAACAGAGTCAGGGCTCTACACATACTGCCGCATGTATGAATCCCAGAGCAGTGAGTGTTGACTTCAAACTGCAGAGCTTTTTCTGTGCAGGGGGAGAAACCCGACTACCTCTTAGTTCTGGTATAACTATACTTCCACTTGCCACATCTTATATCCTGCTGTAATTGCGTCCCAGTGAGCCATGCCCGTACTGCATATGTACCTCCCAGCCTGCCCATATGCTTCTTAAGTGGTGAGCTCATCTAAATCAGCCCTCTCATTTCCCTCCTACAGAAACTATTCATGGCCATTCTATTTCTATTCTGACCAGATCACTGATGCTCCACAGGACTTTGTGGAGCCAACCCTACCGAGATAATTGTCAGATTTAGAACTGGGTAAGCAAAGCTTTTCCCAAAAATATTTATTTGGTTGAAAGAATACAAGAGATTCTCAGATTCTTGAGAACAGCAGGTGATTGTTTTTACCAACATGCACCCTCAGTTCTTATGGCATCTTTTTATATAGCTGTAGGCATCAAGCACATTAACCTCTCTGAGGCCATGCTAGGTTTGGGCCATATCAGGCTGACAAAAGCTGACATGTAGACACGAAGGTGAACTCAAGCTATCTTAAAAGTCATGTACAAGTTCATTCATGGCCAGAAGTACTCGGCACACACAGTGGGGGAACAAAATGTCAAGGTTTCTCACGGCCAAATTTCCAAAAGCTCTGTTTCCACTGCAGAAGCCAGATTCTTGACACATTTTCTAGGTCTTTAAATAATGGGCTTCTGAAATAAATTTATTATTTTAAAACAATGCTTCTCTACAACTCAACCCAAGAGACTGAGCTCACTTGACAGCATGGCTGCATGCTTAAAAATCCAGAGAGGTGCAAGGACCTTCTGAGAATTCACAGATAAAATGTGCTGGTTCAGAACCCTTGAGAATTGGGTCTGAAAAGGTGAAAGAAGCTCAGGTCTTTCAAATACAATGTGTTTCAGAGGTAATCACCAAAATAATTCTAAGTCTCTCTGATTCAAAGCAGTATGTAAGTCTGTATTGAGGATTTTCCCAGAAGTTCATTTTTGGTGGAGGTCAGCAGCATTTCATCTGGATGTGTAAAAGGCGTAAGTAGAATTGATTTATATTGTCAAAATGTTGATGGCAGCGTGAAGTTTAATGAAGGAGTCTTAGAATGGAAAGTCTTTATCCCACTCCAACTACAACAGCTACAGGAGCCTGTGTTGTATGTGAGTTTGAGCTGCGCAGATACATGTATCTACCAAAAGCAGGACTAGATTCAGCAAAATTCTTACCTGCTGCAAAATCTTCATCACAGACACATAAATATAAGAGATAGCATGTTTGTGTCCAGAGTACGGAAGAGAGTGTGACTGTGACCAGTCACAAGGGAGAAGGTACCTGAGCTGTTGTCCTCAGACGGCACCTATCATCATATGAGCTGGAAGAGAGGGGGACCGTCCCCTTCCTTGCAGAGTAAAAGGAAAAAGATAAACAGATTATCTCACCATACAGTGTTATGTGTGGGGAAGATAACTGATAGTATCTAATTCAAATTAATCTTTAAAAATGGAGTGATAGGTGGGTTTTGAAGGGTGTCTGTTCTGAAAGACTGAAACATATTGTTTGGGATGGCCCAGTGGGACATAGCTATGAACTATGGAACAAAAGCACAGGAAGGAAAATCCAAGATAACTGTCAGGAAAAACTTCCTAATGGTGTGATATGCAGCATAATAATGTGGAATAATCTTCTAAGAGAAGAGGTGGAAGCCCAGCTGAATGAGTAATTTTAAATTAGACTGTAGGAAACAATTCAGTGTTGGCAAGGGGTATGGACAAGATGACCTCATCAGCCATTTCCATCTCAGATTTCTATGGTTCTGAGGACAGAGAACAATAAAAAGCCACTGCACAGAATCAGTCCCAGAGAGAGTTGCAATGGGATAAATGGGATTGGCTATTGGAAGGCATATATTGCAAAAGAGACTGTGAATGAGGAAAAGTAGATGTGAGGAGAGATGAAGTCATCGATGTGCTTAGAATGCAGACTTGGAGGCAATGGTAGTCGAAGTCCTGGGCAAGGCATATAAAGTCAGAACAGCCCAGCTTCAAAGAGGTAAAAGAGAGCAGAGCCTGAGGCAAGGAGGGTAAGTGGAAAACATTTTCACTTAGCAGGTTCCAGGTGGCTCACACTCATTGAGAGCCATCAAGTCAGGGCAAAGCCATTTTTAATACTAAAAGATTATGTGAGAATTCAAGGAGGACGCCCAGATTTTTCGAAAGTTATCAATACAGGTATTGCTCTTCTGCTTCACAGCCACACACATCTGCTTGGCTCACCACCAATTGGAACAACAAAGAAAGTCTCCACTCATTTGGCTGGAGGGCTCAGGGTCCATGGATTTGTCTTCTGAGCCAATCCCTTCTTTAACAGCTTCCTCAGTCAGTAATGAGCAGTTAACATGCAGGTTTCCTTTTGCTCATGCCACACATAAACCTGGATCTTTAATGTTTATTGGAGAATAAAGCAGTGCAAGAAAGACTAAAATCCAGAATTCTGTTTGATCCTGCATAAGTAACTAGCTAACTATACAATAACTTCCTATTTGGAAGCTGGAAATAAACAGCAGCTTCATAAATAGTAAGACTCTTCAAATTGTAATTGTGGAACTCAAAATATAATGCATTTCAGCCATTTGGAGCAGGGTTGGGAGTGATCTGTCTGTCATTTTTGCAAGGTGATTTATGGTTTTTGATTACTTGACCTCATTATAAGGCAGCTCCCAAACTGTATTTGTGATTTGTGCTGTGACAGTTCCTTAAGTTCTGCTTGTTGACTGGGTGCCTGGAACTTTTTGAGCAGTGGCATTTCAAACGGCATGTCACAGACTCCACTGTGCAAAGTTCACAAAAATTCCAAATTGCATAGGAGATCTTACAAATACATAGTGATTTTTGAAGTATTTGCAGAAAACAAATACTGTGGGCCTCCCCATTACACAAACAGTTGATCAAAAGTGAATTATTTCTACATCAACTGATTTCTTCAACCAGTTTCAAGACATAAGAAGCACATGTGTGACTATCTAGCCAATTCCTCATCCACCGAGTGGTACATCCATCATGTCTACAACTCTCCAATTTAGAGAGGATGCTGTGTAAGACAGTGTGAAATGCCTTATACAGTCCAGGTAGATGGTGTCAATTGCTCTTCCCTTATCCACCAGTACCATGGACTCATCATAGAAGGCCACCAAATTGGTCAGGCATGATTTGTCCTTAGTGAAGCCATGTTGGCTGTAACCAAGCACCCGCATACTGTCCATGTGCCTTAACATAGTTTCCAAAAGGATCTGCTCCATGATCTTGCTGGGCACTGAGGTGAGACTGACAACCTGTGATTCCTCAGATCTTCCTTGTTTCCCTTTTTAAAAATGGGGGTTATATTTTCCCTTTTTAAAAATAGGGGTTGTATTTTCCCTTTTCCAGTCATCAGGAACTTCAGGCAGCCATTACTTCTTACATGTGATAGATAATGGCTTGGAAGTTATGGGAAAGTTTTCTAACATAAGAAAGTTTTTCCTTTACCTTGTATCATCCAAGATAAGAGATAGGAAGTCAGTTCACAGGAAAAGCATGGGAAGGAAACTTAATTCAAGGAGAGTACCTTTACTGTATTTATTTTGTGTTTCTCCTTATAAGTACCGTGATAATTACAAGTTTTAGCAGCTTAAGCACACTAAAAAGCATGAGATTCAAAACTTAACGTATATGGCAATGGACCTGAGAATAACCACCAACAGTTACAGTTCTGTATCACCAGTAACACTTCATAAACAAGTTATTACAGAGAAATTTAACATAAAAGAGCAAATCTGTCTCTGCAATCCCTTGCTCAAAACTGAACAGTTGTTGAAATTTAGAGCCAAGTTGCAATTAGTAGCAATTGCAGCTTTTCATTCCCAAAGGAAAACCAGGAAGAACACCTTTAGCGCATAAATTACAAAATACTGTCATGTGTATAAAAATACTGTCATTTCCGTGCAATAATATAAAACAGAATATACAGTTTCTGTAACACAGTTTTTCTCTTAGGCTTCAGGAGAATATCTTAGACAGAAGCTACCAAATCCACTTGTTATTAAATAGCTTCTAAGATGTGATATCCCTAAACCATCAAATCTCACGTATTATCACATTGCTATATATTATTGCTGGTTTTGTTGATTGTCACTATGAATGACCTTTATTTGTTACCATAAATGGGGATAAAAGCTGAACAGCCTATTCTAATAAAGTCAGATGAAGCCTTTTCAGACACTTTCCAACATAACCACTGAAATAGTATTATATAAACTTTCCCTTAAATAAGTGACATAATTTTGAGGGCACTTACATGAGGGAAAGTTGCTGCCATCAGCAGAGTTTGGAATACCTGTTCTTTAAAATGCATTCTAAAAGGATATATAATAAAGCAGGGCATCAGCAGGCAAAAATTTGAAAAGGGGAGTTAGAAGGGGAACCAAAAAGTAGATGTTATTCTAGAACATGGAATGACTGAGGAAAAAATAAAAAGGCGTATTATAGAAAAGCAAAACAAAAATTATCGTGTGCAAGAAATGAACATATGTTAAACGGTGACTGAAGTTCAAAGAATTTTTGCTGGGTTTTATATATCATTTAATAAAAATACATATGTTTGTCTTCTATGGTATTACTTGGAAAAAAAAAAATCAATATCATAATGAGCAATCTTGAAATACTTCCTAGGTGAGCATGGGAATGAATTCATTTTACTGTTAGACAACACTAGCAAAAATGGACTTAAATCTTTCCCAGAATTTCCTTGAGCTCTGATTTTCTACAATGTTTTCTCTGTTTTACACCAATCTGCCGTAGTGTGATGAGCCTGCAGAATAAAAATGCTTGCTTTTTCTTGAACTAAGATTCTTCTAGCATGAAACAAGGTAAGGTCGCAATGCCACTGCTTAATTATTCAGCCTTTAAGCTGCCTGTTACAGTTCAGTGTAGTTACTGCCAGAGGGGATAACTTTAGTGTTCTAAACCTGACGTTTGAACAGACATCCTGGAACCATAAGGTTTGGATATTGGCAGAGCAGAGCAAGTTCTTCGTCCTTCTGTGGTAGCTGTGTTTTACTACTAGGCAGTTTATTGAACCAGGGGTCTTTAAGCTGTGCCCTTAAAAACCCAGAGCTTGTGTGAAAATTAAAACTCCCATGCTGCTTTCCATGAGGCCATGAGCCTGTCCCAGTGTCATGGGCCAAAGTTTCCCATTCATCCACTGCTGGGCTTTATGCTGTTCATTTTCTGTCATCTACTGCAGGGATGGCTGTGTGTCAGCAATGTGTACTGTGAAATGTAAAGTGCTATGGGAGCCTTTGTGATGAAAACTGCTACCCTGAAGTAAATTGTAATTATCATTAACACATACGTGAGACATTTAAAATGTGTTCTGTCCAGACCACAGCTAGATCCGCTAAAGACTAATCAATTGACTTACAGTTTATAATCCTGTTCTCAGCCTACTCGGCAGTGCTTGGGGATTGTTTAGTACCTCATGCATTTAATGCTCAAGCCCTGTGGTGATATTGCCTATTATCATGATTTAACACTGACTAATACCCTGCTATTCCTGGCAATACCAGCTATTAGTTGAAAGAGAAAAGATTAAAAATGTAGTTGGGGCTTTCCCTGCTAATTTTTCTGTTATTATGTAATAAACTATGTTGGTAAAACTATCTGGCTGAAAGTATGGCCCAATGAGGATATCTCCCATGCAGCCATACAGGACCAATCCATATAGATGAGCCTGCAGAAAAATACATAGAAGAATATGTCTGTGAATATACTTGTATGTGTGCATGCATACACAATACCCATAATACATTTAAATCAAATGTAATCATGAGTACACTGTAAGTACTTCACAAGCTGTATGTTCATGGGTCAGTACAAGCAGTGCTGAAATACTCTCCCAGATGGAAAGCAGCAGACATTCTGCACCAGCAGCGTTACACAGCTGTGTTTGCGGAAGGGGAAGTAAAGTCTTCCAAATTAAACTGTTGTAAAATTTAGATAGGCAAAATTCAACTGCCAGAGTTGGACTTGGCTGGCATTCTGAGACCTTAATCTTGCAAAAGGTCTCGTGTGACCTCTACAATCATAAACGGTGTGTATCTGGTTTTACATCTCATTCAGGAGATAGTAACATCTGCATCCCAGCAGAGGCGTTCACCTTGCACAGCACTGCTCTGCCGCAAGAACTTGCATTAGACACTTCCCTATTCTGACTGTTTCTTCTAACTGCAAGGCTGTGTTTTTGGCTTGCACATCTCCAGTCTATCTACCAGCCTCCTCACTTGGCATCCCTGATGGCTTCAGAAATTCCAAACAAGCATAAGGCTATCAGTGGGCTACTACAGGAGCTTGTTATAGGGAATGAGACGGAAGATCTGGCATCAGCTTTTATGCGATGCAGTTCTCATCACATGGGGCTGAGTCAGAAGAATATAGGCATTGGTT
The DNA here is from genome assembly GCF_028554395.1 of Pezoporus wallicus. Lineage (NCBI taxonomy): Eukaryota > Metazoa > Chordata > Aves > Psittaciformes > Psittacidae > Pezoporus > Pezoporus wallicus. Next base: position 102,325 of record NW_026635973.1, read on the forward strand.
GAGCCTGTTCCATCCAAAGAAGTTTATGAACAATACATGATCCCAAAGGGGGAAAAACATAAAAAAAGGGAAAAAAAGCCCCCCACAGTTTACAGAATACCCTGAGTGGAAGAACAAAATAATGAAAATCCCTGCCAGAACTACAGCTTTGCAGAACTTTGGAGTAAAAATGAAGGCAAATTAGTCAGTACTATGTTCTACGCCTGCAAGTAATGAACATCCATGAAAGGAAGACAAAGAATATAATTATTTTCTCACAACAGCAGTGTCTGGAAAACTTCCAAACTAGTTTTGCTGTAAGGACGTATACCTGAAACTGCAGTATAGCAATTACCAAGGAAGCTACTCTTTCTGAATGATACGCGCAAGCTCCATGGAGTTTCAAAGAAAAAGGGGACAGCTGGACAGAGCTGAGAAAAGTTAGCTGGAAGTCAGGTGATACAGGCTGACACTTGCATTTACTCTAAAATATAGACAGAAACTTGAGTTCTAGTCACTCCAGATAAAAAGACCAGAGTCACAACTGCACATGCCCAGAGTAAAGGCATTGGACTTAAACAGTTCCCAGAACATTCTAAGCTGGGTGTGCCACACTTGCCTGTTCACCAGCACAAGGAGTTTCTCAGTTTCCTAATGGCATTAGAAATAAAATAAAACGCAATATCTGAATATAGTCTGCCCTACTACTGGAAAGTTGTTGGCCAGTAGCAGTTTCCAGCACCTAAGAACGACCCAACAAGTATGAAACTTTTTGGTTAATAGAGTCAGCCTGGGTGCCGGTATCGGAGATCTGCATTCATAGAATCATAGAATAGTTAGAGTTTGAAAGGACCTTATAATCGTCTAGTTCCAGCTATGCCACTAATATTCAGTATGTTTGGGCAGCCCAGTACCACATTCATTCTGAATTTGAGAAACAAAATTTGTTTTTACTCCATTGTACTTTTCCTGCTTTTTACACAAATCTAATACCTGGACTGTAATCTCCAGGGACAGAAAGAGCATTTTCTTTTGTGCTTGTACAGTGCAAGGCACAACAGATCCTGTTCCTCACTACTGTAACAGAACAAAAAAACATAACTGAAATGACTAAGATGGTGCATTTGCAACGTAAACCAATGTCTTCACTAGCAATGTCTCCAGGAACATTTATCCACTGCCAGTAGTTCCTCTTACCTGCCAAAATCTGTTCCACTGAATTTGGAAAGGTTTTCCCTAGAGCTGGATTGACTATGGAAATGCCTTTTTACTATTCACCTACTTGCTTCAACACCAAAACTCTTGCTCTTTTGAACTAGATGTGTGAGAGCAAAGAAAAAGAGCAAACAAACAAAATTCTGAATGTCACAGATGAACTAAAAAGCTTTCCTTGCTTTTTTTGCCATAATACAAACAAAAAGACTAAGGGGACGCATTCCTCACTGTACAATTACAAGGCATGACATTTCAATTGACTTTGCTCAGGAAGGTTGTCCTAGGTACATAAACTGACATTCAGGAACAGGACACAGAACACCTTCACAAGCAAAGAAAATCACAACATTCAGTCACAAGTGCCTTCCTTAAAAAGAGAAAAATATTATATACTGAAGGCAAAAATCCATTAATTTTTTAGAAGTGTCTTAATTCTTGGTTTACTGTATTAGCTTTTTTTGCCTAAATTCACTCATTGATCTGGCCATTGTATCAGCCTCTTAGTCCTGTACAAAGCTGAGCTGAAGATAGTTTTTGAAGCTGCCATTCTCTACAATGGCTAGGAGGAGGGAGGAGGAAAGGATGGGGAGCCAAGGGCTGAGGAGAAGGATGTAGTGGAATGAAAGATGATCAGGGAAGGGAAAAGGGAGAGTCTGTTTTGTTAATGCTGTTCTGGCCACCTCTCATGTCTTCCTCTTGAATTTTTTAAGTTCTTCAGCTGCATGTATTTAGCTTTCTGGCTGGTTTTAGTTTTTGGCTACCCATCCTCTCTCTTTGCATCTACTCATTTTTATTATTTTTTTTTTTTTTGCTTTAAGAAACTTGCTTAAGCTTTTCCGGCCACGTCTCTCTCACATTGTGTGGCTGCTTCTCTTAGCTTCCTCGCCAAGCTCTCAACCAGGGCTGCTTGGCTTAGACCTCCCCCTACTGCTAAATGCTATTATGAAGCTCCAGAAACCTGCAGCATGATATGAGCACTGAGCACATTTATACAGGCAGTGGGGTGTTTCACCTCTTCTAACAAGACAGGGTGATGAAGACTAACTTGCACGGCCCCCTTCTCACCTCACAGATCACACAGCAAAAATCTGCCTGGAGTAATCTGTTCCCTCCCAGATTTACCTCTCCTGAAGTATTAATATGCAATAATGGGTAAAGCAGCCAAGGGCAGGTAACACAACTCCTAAAACGCTCTCAGTGCCAGCATACGGCTCTTCAACAGGCAACGTAAAGTTTAAGGTAGCAGTCTCCAGATGTTCTGCTATTGAATTCTTGGGATCCATATTCTAGGCAAGGAGTATAATTTAAGACATGTACACACATACTCATTTTTCTATCTTCTACCCAGAAGATAGATACTTCTATCTATAAATGCTTTGATGCAGCTAAAGTATATTCTTGTGATCCTAAATTTCTATATGAAGGCTCTGTGGACACTTTGTACACGCATCTGTATATACAGCTCAACATAGGAGAAGGTGGGAATTAGAAAATCAGGTTTATGAAACTGCTTCCTGTAGCACTGCATTATAACTCAAAAGGAATGCAATTCACCAATGTAATTAAATAGAAGCTTAATCTTAAACATGCACTTTTGCATGAGAATGGCACTGTTTATATCACTTGTAACATTTGTTCTGAAGTGCAAACTCTGTTCCCACTCTAACGAGAGCAGCACAAAATCCATTTACCTATTCTTGAAGAATAGGAGAACGGAGATGTCAGTGCCATGAAGTTACATGCATGTATTCAAGCATACAATGGCAAATCCATCCCAGAAGGCAGGAGAGAAACTCTTCAGTCCAGTATATAAAAAGAAGATGACAAATAGATCAGCTGTATGCATCACTCATTCGTCAGTATATATTCACAGAAACATTAGGTGCCTATATTGCTTTTGAGGTGTACTGAGGAACTAGAGCATCAAGGGGTTGGATTGTCCTTTTTTCTCACACTTTGTACTCCAGTTCATTTAGACAGAGGTGCTCACAGACCCTCAGGGGCTCTGCAGCAGAGTGTGGTCTTCTGCACTCATTGATGAAAAGTCCTGCTGACCAGGGAAAACAGGGACCTATTAAGAACCTCCAAATCTTCTATAAATTGCCTTTTTTTTTCTAGCAAATTATGAATGAAAAAGGAGAAGTAAACCCAAACCTGTTCTGTGCTCTGACAAGCTTTCCACTTCTGTTTTGCTCTCATGTGTCTGCTGCTTTTGTACATAGTCTCACGTGTTTTCTGGCTTTTGATCTTTGTGTTTATGCTGAAGATGTTACACTGTACCTCAACCACACTGGAAATATACAAAAAACTGTTGTTTTATTGCCAGATTCTTAATTTAGCATTTCACAAAAGTGTGATCTGGGACTTCACTGCAATGTTTCTACTGGAGTATGGTTAAAACCCAGTCAAGCTCTCATCAAAGTCAGAAGCCAGTTAATGTTTGCACCCATGACCAAAGCTTTAATTAAAATTATCAGTATGTTTTTTACAGGTCTACTCTTCTCACAGGCTCTGAAAGAATTAGCTAGCTATATGTTGGAACCAAAGGAATCTTTCTATATACCACTGAAGGTCTGCTACTTCTTGGATGGTCCTTGAAAGAGGCTTAACAGTATATTGAAAAAGGAAGTAAAAATGAGTATGTCAGCTGAAATCAGAAAACTGGAGAGTACCAGTACAATATAATTATTTAACCTGGAATTCCTCCAGAATACTGGGATGATTATAAATCTGGATATTCTTGTAAGTCTTGTAAACGACTGAAACTCAGATGTGATAAATTATTCAGCCATAGAGTGGGATCATTCTCGAATGCTGCGGTATGAATTAGAGTGCTTACATATTGGAAAGATTTGCACATATCACTTTCTTCTCCTGTATTTCTTTCAGCACTGCAGGTGTGCTCCACGTTTTGCAGGCAAAAATCAAGCCATCTCTCCCCCAAGGTCTTGCAACCTCATCAGACAAGATAAGATAGGAAATGAAGGCACCAAGGAAAATCTGAATGCACAGGGAAGTTTATTGGTTCTGTTGCCTATTATTTGGTTTAGCTATCTTTTGACATAGACAAAGGGGGATAATACTCAACTGTAGCTCCTGATCCCTTTCAGAAATCAGCCTTTCCAAATGATCTAACATACTCGTGTACTGTTTTAAAGCTAATTTGTACAAACTGAAAGTAAGTGTGGGAAAAAATAGCCAATAAAAAGATACCAAACAACCAACCATGTTTTACATGAATAAGTAAAATTTACTTTTTTATTTCGTTTCTGTGAGTGTTCCTTAGGGTTTTTTTAAGTCTGAGCAAAATAGATTAACAAAGCGTTATCAAGGAGATATTTTAGCTGTTTCAAATCACTTCAGCTGTCACTGCTTAGAGACTGTCCTGTCACTTCGGTACGTGGAGAACTTCTATGGCAACGAGTGAGTTTTAGTGAGACAAAGAACTGAACTAGGTAGAAGAGAGGATGCTGGTTTTGCACAATGCCTCTCTTGTGTTTAAGGTAGTGAAACATTTGGGAATATTGAAAAATGTGGGTTTCATGAACCCAAAAGAATCACAAAATAAAAAATCAGAATGAAAGTTGCTAAGTCTGACAGTGGGCCATAATAACAAGTTTTGAGATTCAGATTTCTGGGACAAAAAATAAAAAACAAAAACGGAAGGAAATCCCAGTCTTCTCTTGCAGTTTACTGGTATAAACATGAAATATGTACATGTGTAGTAGGAAAAGATACTGCTACTAAGTTTAATTCCATGAGATGTTTTTGAACTACATTAAGGACGAAAACTTTCCAATGCACATGTGTACCAAATCTAACAAGATCACTGGATTCTTTGTAAAATATATGGACTTTAACATTGTTTACCTGTCTTGGGTTTAAAGAGACTTCTGAGTCACTTTGCACAATGAAAACCAATAAATACTATCCAAGTTTCTACCCTTTCTTCATTAAAGGTGTCCCACTGAATACCTGCCTTTCATGCAGCTGGTACAACAGTGCAGCCTCCAAAGAGTCATTACAGGATTTTTTTTAAACACACTGAAATGCATCTATCCTCTTGTCGTTTCTAGACCAGCCCAGTTTCCATTGAAGCTGATGGGAAGATTCCCTTTGACTTCCATGGAAATTGGCTTGTTTCAGGCTATATTGCATGACAAAGTTATTTTACTTTCCATTGAAGACAGACTGTAGACCCAGTGCTGCTCACCCTAACATAAGGAAACCATCCTTCATGGCATGGTAAGCCTTACATTTCTCTGACAGGGACACAAATCACGAAGTATACCTACTTACAAATAAGAGAAGAAGGTCTGTAGATTTTAATATTCACTGAAAAATCTACACCATAAGGCCATACTTCAAAGTTTATTATTACGTATACTTACTGGTCAAACATTAAGTAAATATTAATTTGTATATCAATTCCTTTTTATTGAACTCTCCTCAGTTAAACATATAATTTATTTTATGCCATAATGGTGTCACAGAAGGCGTTCCAGGGGCAGAAAAGCTTTTTACCTCTCAGTTTTGAAGCTGAGAGTCTCGACAATGGAATTTTATATGAAACAAACTTTGCCAAGTGAACACTAAATTCCCCTAATTTTTCAGATGTTCCTCAGTTCTGCTCTTCAGGCTTTTCTAATTATCCTATTAACATGAATTACTTTTTTTTTTTGTTGTTCTTTGCAGCTTATATTTTCTTAGAAATTAAGACAGCATGTAGGATTTAAGCCATTCTTTTTACTTTCCACATCAACGAATTACTATCCTTATAAGAGAAAGATTGTGATTCACAATTATGAGAAAATATAGGATGCTGAACAGAATAGGAAGAAGGACAGTATTGTTCTGCAGCTGTACACTATCTTTCCTTCAGCAGAAGCAGTCCATTTTCACAGCAGTTTAGTATAGATACAGATACAAAACATCAAAAGGTCAGCAGATAAAGGTGGGGGTGATTTTGTGACTGATTTTCACAGTGCAAAGAGAAAAAACAGACCCATGTGTCCTTGACTACTTCCTCTAAATAATGCCTTAAAAATCAAAACCGTTTAAAGTTTATTTTCTCTACCACCTTGAAGGTTGGAGACCCTTAAGAAACACCATGTTTAAGCAGCAGCCACATGGACAGATTGCTTTTGCATGGAACCAGTCAGTGCTTCCCTCCATAACTGTTTCTTGTCATATTGCAAGATTAGCTTTGAAAGATGTTGAAATGGGCCTGATAATGGTTATCACTGAATGCTCTTTGATGACTTAAGTATAGGTTTAGTGGTCTTGTTTCCTGTGCAGTGTATTACTACATAAATGGAATAAGCAAGATACCAAGTTTGATATTAATGTGCTGCTTTGCTGACAATCTCATGAGGGATGTAAATGATGGTTAAGCAGACATGCACACTGCACCATTCAACTCCTCCACTGTTTTTGCTATTAGATATGGATTATTGAGCCTCTATAAGGCAGAATGGGAGAACTGGAGAGGCTCTGTGGAAAGGCAGAGGGGGTTTTAGTCTCCAGGGCTGTGATTCCGACAAGTTTTACAGCCAGTGAATTCAACATACACCTTTAATTTAAAGTACAAATAAATAAATAAATAATCCTGAACAGACCCATTCTAGAACAGCCCTGGTCAGAAAGAGGCAAAACTGCAGAGATTGTGCAGCTGCCGTGGACAAGGATCCCAGCACACATCAAACTGCAACTGAAGGAGGCATTAAGAGAGGGACTTCCGACACGTCTGAGCTTAGGCCACTTGACTGCACAATTGCACTTGTAGCTGAACCCCTTTCACAGCCTCTTTGCTGCCTGCAGGATCATTTGTTCAAGGAAGCCTACATCACAGTAGCTATTTCTGTGGAAGAGCTGCAGGAGGATCAGTGTCTCTTTAGAGTTATATCTGTGAATATGGACCTAAATTCCTACAGATTACAATTTAGCAAAAACTTTTAGTCATTCAGATACAAAACCCTTCAGTTTTCAGACCTGCAAATATTATCATATTTATATTCTTTCTAAACGAAAACAATTCCAGGAATAAGGAGAAGGAAAGGTTTGCTTTTAGCAGCAAGAAACTGAAGTCTGTCAGGAGCCTGAGTCTGTTTGTGTGTGTGACATTGTGGAACATGCTGTGGATTATAATTGACAGAACAGACTGTAGAATTATGGCCCCTTTCTAACTGCTGGTCTCTGCACTTGAGCCATGAAGTATCATTTCTCAGGAAAATGCGTTTCTCATCCTTTAATCTGGAACCACTTTCATGTTCTACACAGGCTCCATCACATGCCAGTGAAGCCTACCTCTTCCATGAGGATGTTGCACAGATGTCTGTGACTGCCTGGGGTCCTCATGGGGCAGAAGATACCCAGTGTCTGAGCCCAGAAATTTATTGCCAATACAGAAGTATGGCACCAATAAATTTTCAAATTACTCAGGTATTTCTCAGTGCTCCAATAATGAAATGTGCTGATAACCAGTTTCATAATCCACTTGCATAACTACATGTTACTAACCAACCACAAAACAAAGTTTTTCCCATTGTAGTATTGTGGATACTTCATGCCTTGCAGGCAAATAGCTTTGGTTAGGGGAAACTTCTTGAGAAGTTTCATGGGTCTGTGACAAGAACAGCTTGTCTGAGTCTAATTTTACCCAATAGTTGCATAAATGAATTTTTAAAACATGATCCATATTCTTAATGTCAAATCCAGCACTGTGCGGTTTCATGCAGCGCTAATCCCATGGAGTAATATATGACTTAAAGCTTTGGATCAGAAAACTCCTGGATATCAGTTATACTAAAATTATGGTGCCTAAGGGCAGCTAAAATAAATAGAAGAGAATGGCACAGAAGCGAAGAAATAGAAAAGACAGACAAACAGTATGAGAAAGAACTTTTGCAAAACACTGAAACTCCCTAAGATAGCATTTAAAGACTTGGAACAAGGACTATATTAGTCAGAGAGGCAGATGTTAATTAAAAATTCCATGGTGGGCAAGCCCAAGAGAAAAAGAAATTACGCTTGTACATTTAAATCAGAATGCTTAAAGAGAATCATGGAAGAGACAAAAATCCTTGGGGACACAAAAAAGTGCTTCAGCTGCCTCTCAGAAACCTGGCCCTGAAATTCCTAATGTAGGTGAGAATTTCAACAGAAAGAGACTGCCAGGGCAGGAGGTCCTCTACCCATATCTCCACAAGGCACAAGGCTCTACCTCTTTGGATTCTCCCACCCTTTATGCTTCTCCTGACACAAGGGGTTGCCAACCTACAGACTCAGCTGAGTGTATGAAGATTTTGTTGGTCACACCTGTCGTGGACCAAGAGATGAGCTTCATATACAGCTCCAGCCTGCTTGCGTGACTTTCTTTGGATCATAAGGTATTGAATAGACCCTAAATACCTTTATCGACATTGCACATGCGCTCACTTCAGAAAGTGCCTCCTGAGTCCACTCCACAGAACCAGTGGGTTCACTCTCATGCTGTCCCTTGATGGCAAAGGTGAGGCACCGGCTGTAGCATCTCAGAGGACATACCACTGAGCCAGCACTGACCTGGGCACTGCCAGCCCTTGCATGGTCGCTGCCCCAGGGCTCACAAGCTCACAGTATTTGTGTCAGCAGACCCTTTGTCTCCACCCCATCCCTCCTGTGCTGGGCTTGGGGCAGCAGGCAGCAAGCTGGTGGGGTACAGCAAGAGCTCGTCCCTTCTTGTGTGTCTTCCTGCTCTTCTCACAACAAGAAGAGCTCACAGCTCCCACTGTGAGCACCTGCTGTGCCAAGGAGCTGAGGAAATGCTGATACAGCGGAGGAGAGCCAGCAACCACCAGATGTGAGGAACAATCTCCAGATGTTGGGGAAACGTCAGCCTCCCATAACTGGGAAAGGTGCTTACCACCATAATGGCAGGGTCACCCTGTAATCTGTTCTTTTCTCTCTTATTTACTCCTGCCAAAGCAATCAGCAAGTTCAAAGCTGTCACTGAACTCAGACGAGGAGGGGATGATTACAGAGTGCAGCAATATTCTGCATGTAAACCAAAGCACTTCCCATTACGTAATGCGATGGCACATACGTTACAGGCTTTCACAGTGCGAGGGTGCCTTGGCTCTTCATCACATGCTAACCTCGTATTTTGCCTCTGGAAGTCTTTAGTTGTTTCCCTGAGTGTCAGTGCCAGCTAAGAAGGCAGTCATTAAGCTCACTTGGGTTTCTGCTATATTGATGGTCCAAGTCTCCTAAATGATATTTGTAAGACAGCAAATGAGCCTGTGCTTAGTTTTAGCTGATGAATTTGACAGCCAGATCTATCACTGCTTTTCCCTTGAATCTTGTGAAATATTATCCAAAGAGATAATCCACTGTGATAAATAAATGAGCTCCTCAGCAGATGGTTTCTCTATTAAAGTCTGAAATCAGAGATGAGAAAAACTGTATCTGCTATGACACAACATCCCATCAAACCCTGACAGATTTTTTGCTGTTGTTCATATTTATATGATGAAAACAGTCAACATTTTTTTTTAAGAGACAACCAAGAATCTCAGCCCAGCCTCAGTCAAAGCTTTTATTTCCAGATGTTCTTCTCTTTATAACATGAAACATAAGAACTCTTGTAACAGTGTCAAGATAAAGATGCCTCTAGCCTAGTGCCCTGACTTTGACAGCAAAGGATAGATGGTCTTTCAAAAAGCATATAGAGAACATAGCAAGTACACCACAGTGCCAAAGTACACACTTTGCCCAGCCTAGCTTCCTAGTTTCTGGTACATTTCCTACTTATAATTATTGTCCTTTTTGTATAGCATTAGCTTTGCCCTCTAGATAAGATTCAGAATAATTCTAAGATTAGGCAACCTGGATGAGTAAATTAAGTGAAAATTATTTTCCATTAATAACTAAAGCACAGGCAAACCTGAAGTCCATGTGTATAAACATCTTCCCAAAAAAAAAAGGAGTTTTTTTTATGATTAAAACTGAAGCAGGTAACAAGATCATTGTCCAACAGCAACCAGACAACTTGAAATGTTAAGAGCTTTCAGTTTCACTATAAATAGTGCTCTTCACTAGAAATGTGCACACCTCTACAGAAATATTTACCCTTTGTCTTTTCAATTCGGTGTCTGTTTTTCTATTTAATTTACCTTAAAAAAAGCCATCTTCTTGCCTCTTCTCTAAAAACAAAGGCAAAATCCACATTAAACTCAAAGTGGAAAAAAAACACACTAAAACCATGCCTGCTCAGGGTAAACATGCATCGTGCTATACTTGATCTATATTTGTATGGAAGTAGCTGTAAAATTGAAAAAAGTCATATTAGAACTTCAGATTCATGGTAGAAAAATCAGGATCAGGTGGTTTTGTCCATCTGACTCTAACACAGATACACACAGAGAAGGGGTCCTCTGCCTTTGTCCAAAGGAGTCTCTATTTCCAGTATGAGATCTCACACAGTAGCTTTCATGTACAAGAGAGCACTGAAAGGCTGTGAAAAAAAGCCAGCTAAGTCTCTTAAAAACACTTTGTGAAGCTGGACATTTTAGGTTAAAAATACAAAATACCTTTTTTAATGATAAATTGGTCTCTGCTTATGAATTTTATCCTGCTGGAAACAAAAGAAACCACTATGTGCACCTTATGGTAAGGTTTAAATAAATATTAGTTAAAAAAGCAAAAGTGCGGTCTCTTTTATTGCCAATTACAGGTTTACAAAGTTAAACAGGGAAAAGTAATACTATAGCCAAAACAGACTTCCAGAGTGCCCTCCAGAGTCTTACTTGCTGTTCACTGGACTAACACAAGTTATATTTTTATACCACAAGAATGGGCAGGGAGTATTATTAGGGAGTTGGTAGCTTTATGATATCAGCTTCACATTCAAGATGCTTTCTTCCAGAAATCTCTGAGTTTATGTGGAATCCTTCAGGAATATAGCAATGAATTGAAAGAAGCAGTAGCAGTATTTGTGAGTAAAAGAAAAAAGGCAGGCTTGGGGTCAGTCTAGGAGCCACATATAGCTGTAAAATTTGGTTCAACACATTCAAAGCAAGTTGCTGGCTTTCTGCTCCCTGTGTTCCAGGAAGAGAGCATTCTTTGGCAGGCACTTCATTCAGAGGTTTCGATTTATGGGAAAGAGGCTTGCCTCAAAGAGGTTATTTTTCTTATTTGACCAAGGTTTGGTGTTTTCCATCATTAGAACTTTTTGCCTCAAAAAAAAAAGGTTAATTTTCAAGATATTTGTTTCCATCCAATAAGTGGGAGTTCCTAAGCTTTTGTACTAAGGCACTCCTAGATGAAAGTGAAATCTACCAAGCGAAGCTCCTAAAAATGTCAGGAAATAAAAATACTGATCCTTAACCAAATGTGTGTGATCTTTCTGGACACCCGTGCTGATACTATGCTGTAGGAGCACACCCAGGGCTGCCCAGATAAGCCAGGCAAGTACGCTGGCTACACTTTGCAAATGGAAGCAAAAGCAACTTTGAATTGTCCCCTTCTGCACCATGCTTGCTGCAGAATTCACATCTGAACCCCCATTTCCTAAGTAGCAATCCAGTATTGTTAACTACAAAAAGAAAATAGAATATGAGTGGCCAGATCTTCTGATGGAGGAGGCATATCTCAGTTTTGCCAGTCTTACATTGTCTAAGATCTGGTCCAATACACACTTGCTGTGATATTTCCATAAAATATTGGGGTTCTTGACCTATATTGTTTCCTATGCTGATCTCAGAGTTTTTTCAAGATGAGAGGTTTCTACTTAAAGAGATATTGTGCATTTTCCAAAGTTGGCGTGCAATAATGCCATGCTTTTGGCAGTGGAACAGAATTTGCCATCAGGATTTACATGAGGTAATGCCATCTGCATCACAGCTCTTTTGTAATTTGAGGTCAAGATTGTAGGGATTAAGATTACTGCTTGTTTTAAAGTACACTATAAAGACAGAAACTTTAAGTGGGCTCGTAAAATGGAAGGATCCTTATGTCAGGCCATATTTTCAGCACATTGCCTGTTACCGCCTAGAAGAGTACTTAAAAATGCAGGAAATGACCACCATGTTGTACCTTGATGCATGCACCACATGGTCTTTTTCTATTTGTTTTTGTTGGTTTAAGAATCCCTATGCCCGATCCTCGCAGAAACATTTTAGAAAGCAACATCATACCTTGATTTCCAAGGCAGGATGAATCTCTCTTAACTTTCAGTGTCTACATTGCACATATATTAGTTTGGTTAGGTGGCACTCTAAATTATGCAGTCATTTCATCTCATCCTTTGAAACAAATTTGATAGAGCATGTAGAAGACCTCTAGGCTGGATTTCTTTGTCTCATAAAGGAGAGAAGACAAGCCCCTAACAATTCAGCTGGAGATCTGACAGCAAAAAGGGTTAAGTAGCATCAACCACAGAAAGTGCTTAGCAGCACCTAAATCCAGACCTCCTCTCTGTGCCCAATCTCTGTGTTTGTGGCAGTACCACCACTTTCCACTTTCCTGCAGCTTCATTTGCCTCAGGGCAATATTAGCATCTCTCTTATTTCTGCATGTTCTGGCTTTGACCTGCTGACATTAGAGCTATTTGATTGCATAAAGTCATCATTTGTTATGCATTTGATATGTTTATTTTTGTTTTTTTTTCCGGCAAAGTTTGTGCTTAAATCCAATCCCTCTCTGAACAAGGGTGAGCAAAGACTGCTAGAGGAAACTGCAAATTAAAATGGAGGGTTGGAGGGGAACAGCATGGCTTTTCTGCCTCTCTGGGCTGTATTTTCCCAGAGATTCTTCTCTTGGGAACCTCCCTCATACCACATTATCTGAGGGCACCTTTGACGGGTCTCTACATCAAGTTCCTCTGTTATGTGCTGTGACCCTCATCTTTTCAGCAGTGAGAACTGAAGGACTGGAATCCAATTCATTCGAGCCAGGTTACAGGTAAGTCTGTTTCAAGGGTGAGAAACTGAACTGAGGTCCCCAGGGAAGGCAAACGGTTCCATTGCGTTCTCTTATCTAGATTACTCAGGACGCAGAGGCTGGACTGAAGAGGGCTGAGTACGTCATCCAGACACTATGATAGTAGGGATGCATATGAACATAGCTAACAAAACAATCCTAATGCCTGTATTTGTATGGTTATCCTTTTTTTCTTTTTTTTTAACGGGTTTTAAAAGCACTTCTCTGATAAGACAGAAAAAAAAGAGAACATTGAAAATAGCATATCATAAAACTGCACTCTGGTGAGCTGCTTTTACACAAAGAGAAGCTCCCCAGGTGGTGGACTAAGTGGCAAGTTTCTAGACTTTCACATCACTAGTCCGAAACCTCCCCATCTGGCAAAGGAGCAGAGACATCTGCTGAAATTGAGAAATTCTTATTAGCTGAGTTCAGGACAGAGAAGCCTGCAGCTAATCAATGACACCACTACCACCATCATCACCCAGAGTTGCCAGTGCAGCCCAGATGAATTCAGAGTCAGAGTTTCAAGGACCTAGTGACAACAGAGGTATCTGACAACAAAAAAAAAGATTAGAGATTCTAGGAATTGTGGGTCAAAGATTAAGTAGAGGTCAATCTAGTCATAAATAAATGGATAAATTCTCCCTGATGTGAGGCTGAGTAATGAGAAACAGAACAACTTTGGTTTACCCAAATTAAAAGTACATGAAGCTCATTACCACATTTTACCCTCAACTATGCCAGTGAACTGGACCAAACCAAATTTTCTACTACTGAGGAGGTTGGACCTTATAGTCACACCTTTTGAAGGTAACAACAATGCAGAGCTGTATGAAAAGTCTCCAGCAACTCAAGCAGGTGAAAACTTTTAGCACATTTAATCCTTTGTGCTCTAGCTTAAATGATTATTCAAGGTGTAACACAATAGGAAAGCTGTTCTTACATGCTCACACACATACCAACAAGAAGCATGTGAGACTCACCAGAGAGATCTCGAATTTGTTGTCATTATAATCTTTGCCAGAAGGTGCACACAAAGAGATGTTTTAAACAGCTGAGATAGAATCAAGGACAGAGTAGTGCAGAGCATGTTTTTCAAGTGTATTTAAGAATCTATTTATTTAAATTTTATCTGACTCTGCAGAAAGCTCTTTCCATGAAACTGCATCCTTCTTTTGTGTACCAGTAAACAAGACAACACAGAACTCTACTAAGAGTGCCTGAGAGTTAAAAGATGGAAACTAATTGGGAAAAAACTCAGCAGTGAATCTGCAGAACAAAAGCGGTATTTAAACTGCCTTGCACTTCCCCAACACACTGTGTGCGTAGCAAGGGCAAGGGCACCCGTAGCACTATTAAAACACTGGGGTTTTTACTTCAGGCTGTCATGACATGCTAGAGCAAACTGAGAGTGAGGACAGAATCAGGCCCAAATGTTTTATACAATCTCTGAATTGACGAGCCTGTGTTTCAGCCATTAATTACTTGCATTGCCTTGTAAAATTCATCACTGCTACTAAGCATGACTTAAAATTCCAGTCCCAACATATTGCATATATTCCCCTTGGACTGCTGTCACAAGGAGAAGTGCTTTCTATGAACCCTTTAAATGATATTGAAAATGGTCTTTCAAATACATTTTTGTCAGGGCAAGGAGAAACACAACAGCAAATCCATAGGACCCATTCAATAGGCAGAGCCCACAGCCAAAGCACTACACCTTCCTTTCCTGTTACACTAGAATTCCCATGGGACAGTCAGGAATTCCCTGTTTGGTGCTGAGTATCCCAAAATCCTAGAAACCCCTTGTGGGTTCACAACAGTTGCTGGAAACTCAGACTTCTCCTGACATAGTTTTGCTGCAGAGCAGATGTAGTGCTGAGAAGCTCTACCCAAGTCTGGCTGGGTTTAGTCTTTCACTAGGACTAACCAGCATGAGTGCTGCAGTATGGCTATCTGCCTCCCAGATCCTCATATATTTCTGACCAGGGCTGGCCCATGCCAAGGGGACTTGTGACAAGCTCCACAGATTGCTCACAAGGCCACATTGCTCCTTGCCCCTTGCCTGGGCCCTACCTCAAATTTAGGCACCTTTGACAATAAATAAAGACTGGTTAAATCAGTTTTACTCTCTTGTAATGACACATGCATGATTACGTGCCTGGCAACCTTCAGTGGATACACATGGAGGGAGTGAAATGTGTAAGTGCTTTTTCCTACTGTGCATGTGATGAGGTATTACAGCACTAGGATGCTCAGTTGAAAGCAAGGCTCCAGTTCAAAGGAAATGCAGGTGGTTTCAATTGGTTCTATAGACCAGAATGCTTGCTTAATAAGAACAAGCCAGTACATGAAGAATTCAGAGGATCAACAAACTGTTCTCATTAAAGGCTTTCTACCATAATGTGCCTACAGACACATGCACACAAAATTAAATAAATGTCACAACATAAAGATGTGGGCTATCAGCTATCGTATTTCAGTTCACTTGGGGATAATTGATCAAGCAGTACATTCTTTAGTGATGTAATATAAGAAAACTACCTCTTAACTTGCAATAGTAAGTAATATGAAAAGAAGAAATAATGCACAGCTTATATACAACTTCAACTGTATGTGTTCTGTTTACCAGGCCACCACCAAGGTTGATTACTTTGGTCAGCCATTTTTCCATAGTTTTAATATAGCTGGTTAAGTAGTAAAAGATTCTTATTTTTCCACAGCTGCCACCTGCCTGGAATTCAATAGACGGTTCTTAACTGGCACCTATTCTTACTGGAAATAAGCCTACTAACTGCAAGGTGGTCCTGATTATAGGAAACTGGAAGGGATATATTGTTTGGGAGTTTTATTCTGTTCAATATCATTGCCAATGACCTGGAGAGGGTGATGGAGTGCACTCTCATCAAGCATGCAGACAAAGCTAAAGTGGGGGAAACAGTTGATAGGCTTGAGGAGAGGGCTGCCATTTAGAACGACAGAAATGAGCTGGAGGAATGGGACTACAGGACCTTTATGAAATACCAGGAGGGCACATGCAGGGTCCCACACCACAGAAGGAGGAGCCCCTCACAGCAGCACAGGCTGGGGAATGGCTGGGGAGCAGCAGTGCTGAAAGGAGGCTGGGGATATTGACAGAGCAGAATAGTAGTGCCCTGGCAGCAGAGACAGGCAACAGCATCCTGGGCTTTATCAGCAGGATCATATCTAATTACTGAAAGAACAGTTTATTTCCCACTACTCAGTCCAGAAGAAAGACTTCAATGAAGTGTCCATGAGGATACTCAAGATGCAGAACAGGTCTTTCTCAAGGAAATTAAGCAAGGCAGGAGGAAAGCTGGATTTGAGACTTATCTCAATGCCTCCTCCTCAAGCTACAACACTGCATTGCCAGTTTAAAACAGCTGAGGCTTTGAATGTTTAAAATATCACTACAACAAATAACGTCACTACATTCCAGCATGCAGAAGGGATGAAGGGGTATATCCAATAAGAGGTAAGTATTTAAAACCTAGGAGATGTGCTGCTTCTTAGGTTTATGGCCTCCATAACAGAATTCCCAAGTGATGGGCAATACATAGCAGCTTTCAACACAGAGCAAGCTAAACAATATGGGATCAGAAAATGCAGTACTTCAGGTAGTGATCTGTTCAATGTCAATACACCGAGTTAACAGCTGCCTAAAACTAGTCATCGTTTTCCCCTGGATGATTTCTGCCTTTTATCTAATACTTGTTTGACATAAAATACCCTGAAAGTCTCTGGAACCCAGACAAAAATCCATGGTTCCACCCTCCTTCTTGATCACTTCAAGTCACATAATCGTGCTGTCATACATGCTGGTCTAGTGAAATCTTGCCATCCTAACACATCTTCAGGATGACATGAAGATATTGTGTCCAGCTTGGTTTGGTCAGTAGGATACCCTCATAAGCAGTGTAATGGCATGAGACTGAGAGAATTAAAACTGAACTTCTTGCATGCTATCCCTATTACATTATTGAAAATGAAAGAAGAAAGCAAATCTGAAAGTAATGGATGGGAGTTTTCCTGTTGCTGCATTAAAAGTAGTAGCTTCCATAGGCCTTTTGTGAGCAGCACCGTCTTCCCACAGAGCTTAGCTGAAGTGTCTGTTTTGAGGATGCTGTTCAGGTACAGACATAAGCATAGTGCAAAGCTGCACTATCCTCTTGAGACTGGGAAGTTGTGAACACAAGCAGAGGAGCACCTCAAGCTGACAGGGAAAATTAAAAGCCAGAAAGTGAGACAGAGCCAGATCCATGAGTCAGGGCACCCAGATGTTGTCAAGTCTCACATTTCAAATCCTATGACTAGATTGAGCAGGGGCTGCACTTTGTACGTCCCCTTCTGTATGCTTTTCCCCAAAAGAACAAGCACACATAGCCTCAATCCCAAATTGTCAGGCCTGGGTCTCTAACCATAGCTTAGCCTGACTCCTTCACAGCCCACAGAGGCAGGATTTCCTTCTTGGCAAGCACACCACAAGAGGGGAGCTGATGTGCAGCACTGCCCCAGTGCAATAGAGTCAGGATGGTACATGGGCAAGTACTCAGCCTTGAGGCCTGGAAGGCATCTGAACTCTATCAGTTCTCCAGATACAGCCTTAGTCTTAATTTGAACACCCTTTTCTCCTTTGTGCTTTCATTTTCTGAGTGAAACCTTCACCTTCTTGAAGTTGATCATTATTCTAAATGCATGAATACATGAACTTCAGCAATATTTATTCTTAATAAAAAGAACAGTAGGAAGTTTGCAAATACATCTACTGTATAAGAAATTGTATGTGCAAACCTGGGTATTCACCTAAAGCCTGATCTTGCAAGAACTCCACATATGAAAATCACTTTTAATTCAGGCTGTGTTTTGCAGGTTGATGGCGAAAGCACTCAGAGCTCCCTCTTTGCAAAGCAGAAGTATTTTTAATTGTCATGGTTGGTGACCTTAACGCATATAAAAGTCAGTAATGCAAAACCATATATAGTCTTGCAGGTACAGTACCACTAAATAGTCCAAATGTACAGCAATTACAGGGGCTTGTAAGACACATCAGCAAAATACACCTGGTTTTGTACAGAGGATGAATTTTGACAGAACAACAAAGGTTTGAGTGCACATATACTTACAGATGCTGTTAAGATGGAATTTTGGGGGACCTGATCCTATGAAGCAGATTTCAAGCCCTGCTAACATTAGTGAGCAGCAAGGGTTGTCAGCAATACATTAGACTTCATGCCTGGTATTTGCAAAGGCTTATAGGAGGCCTGCACTGATTCTAAATTCTGTTTCAAATCTTGGTCTGAAGCCACTCATCTCTATAAGCAATTCACCCATCCCCAAATAAAATGATGCAAAAGGTTCAAGGAAAGGTTTTGGGGGCTTCTCCCAGCTGTATCACATTTTGGTCAAGCATCATTCCTGCTCCAGGGATGCTGCTGAGAGGCATTTGATGCTGAACAGCTACCACCATGTATGGGAACATCCCCTCCCCAGAGCAAGACCCATCAGCTGTAGCCAAGGTTCAGCTTGGCCTAAGCCCCTAAACTGAGATGTCAAACCCATAGCTGCTGAGGTAATAATACCCAAATATATAAGAAGTAAATCTATGCTTTAAACATAAAAGAGAAAAAAAAAGAAAAAATCCACTCTTAAATTTCTGCTTCGAGTAACCTAGCTCAATATGACATAAATATCTTGGACAAATGTGTGGCTCTGGAAATACTGAAATCCTGGCCCTATGAAATGGCTGCTGGGATTCCTGCCATTTCCTAAAAGGTTAAGCTGGGAAACAGTTTGTCCAATTACTAAAAAACAATGAAGATATAAAGGAATTATAACCTAAAACCAGAGGTGTTGAAAGAGGAGAAACAGACACACATAATAAACAGCATTGATTTAATTAAGGCAACAGAGTAAAACATTCACAAGCTTGGATGCCCCTGGTGCACGTGTGTGCATGGTGGGGGCATGCGGGGGTGTGTGTAAGCACAAGTGCTCCTCTTGGGGCTGGTTTCTGCCCAAGTCCAACTAGAAGTGTCAGAGACACAAGGGACATAAACTTCAGCTCCTCTGCTCTATAGACGCTGCAGAAAGCAGTACTGACATGGACCCTGTCAAGCATGCATGGCCTAGACCCCATCATGGAAACCACTGCTGGTTGTGTATAGGAAGATGGACACTGAGATGGACTTTTGTGCCTTGAACTTCTGAACCCTGCAGGAGATCCGAACCGCCAAAGCACACTTTGGTTGTTTGTGAAGAGAGTAATTTATTGAGCCCTGTCCTGGAAGAAACCACAAGACGTTCTGAAGGGCTAAATTCAACAGCTAAAAATACTCCTCCAGAATTGGATACAATGAGAAAGGCTTCAAGATTTAGACAGATGTGTGTTTCCAAGGGCAGTATTTTATTCTTCAGCTCTCAGAAAGTAGTATTTTAGTACTTTTGGTAATTGGAACAAAGACACATTCAGCCCCCATTGCATAACATCCAAATGACCACAGAACCATTTCTGGTTGCCCTTTTCAGGTGATAAGCAACAGCAATAACATGTTTGGTAGTTCTCATTTCTCTAACAGGAACCTCCAGCACACTTGAGATGGATACTGGAAAGGTGAATAAACAAACAGACCAATCAGCTGAACATGAAGTGATCTGGAGACAGTAAGAAAGAAAAAGAGGAAAAAAAGGGGGGGCTTTCCATGTGTTTAATTTAGAAATTATGTGACCACATACAAAGGCACGTGATTCTTTTCCTTTATACATTGGTTTCTGAGCCTCTCTGGAATACCTGCACCACATTTTGAAGCTTTTCTTTCACACACATGGAAACTAGAAGCTTACTTTAAAACAAGATGCACAAATTCTAAGGATCTCATACACTCTAATATTGCAATAGGGGATTTAAACAAATCACCAAATATCTTGGGATTCAATGTGGAGCGAGTTGGTACAGTCCATGTGAAAAAGCACCACCTAATATCAGAGTAGGAGATTATAATGAGAACCATCTTATTTAAGTGATGCCAGAAAAACCAAGCAGCTACTCTCAACACTAGATATTTACAGACCTTTTCACCATGCTCTAGATTTTTTGGCTGGTTACTTTCAAGATGATTCAATTCCGTTACTTTGGAAGAATGCTGAAAACCACAGAAATAGCCATTAATCTTTGGGAATGCTGAAGTCTTAAGTATCTCAAAGCTCCCAAATGTATTTCAAGAAGCCTAAGCTTTTTCCCATAGGAGTTCAGGGATTTTTGTTTCTAGGAAAGAACAGTTATAGACACGACTCAGACTAAAAAAGCAGACATAAAATTACAATGCAGTTCAAATGTGAGTTGAAGAACTTCTGTCACTCCTGAATCTGCATAAACACTGTTAATTATTAGTTATAAGAGTGATCTTCGTGCATTGAAAGTTAGGAGCAGATCCACAGCTACAAGGTGCAACCTATAGTCAGCGCCCTGAGCAGAGCTGTGACTGCTTACACTGGTTCAGTAGCCACCCCACTACAACTTAGGAAAACTATAGAAAGGAGACTGAACAGCAGGATCAGGAGCCTGGGCTTCCACAGGCAAAGAGCTCACGTACCACATTTGCACATGCCAGAACAGCATGTGCAAGTGTGACATTACAGAAATCAGTGCCAGTCGCTTTGTCCTGTCCAACAGAACCACAGTACTCTTTCAGTAAGATTGAGGGAATGAGAAGTTTACTGTACTTTTTTCTACTTCAGAAGAAAGAGAATCCCAACAAGGTTGGTTTCTTGGTGGCTTTGTGGGGTTTTCTATACTATTCAGATCTGGTCAAGCATTAGTTATTTGTTTCAAGAGGCTTTTTTTTTCAGATAAGGTAATCAATGCTCAGGAACCACAAGGGGACAGGCTTTCGAAACAGCCTTGCTTGTTTAAACAGCTAAATGAAATTACCAGATAGATGCACACTTAAACACCTGGATACACTATTTCAGTGACACTTTACTGAACTTTGATTTTTTTTCACTGACAGGGACAATTTTGTCCTGTCACTTTGGAAAACTATCCACTGACTTTCTTGCTGAAAGGAAGGTTGGTTACTTTGCTTATTGGTTTTAGAACAGCCTTTCTACTATTTGTCATTCTCTGTTTACTTGACTACAGTGTCACAATTATATTGATGACCTTCAAATCTAGTGGGACAAACTAGAAGTATAAAACATGAGGAAAGAAGTATTACGTAGGTGTATGTTGTGCATAAGGCATAAGCATATCTGCATATGTTACACACTGAAACAATGGTGTTCAACGCCATGAAGCTTCCAAGTGTTATCAAAACACAAATACAATTCACTAGTGTATTAATTACTTGTAGGCTTGCTTGCTTCCACAAAACCATTCAGGTTGGAAGGGAACACAGAAGGTTGTTTAGTTCAACCATTTCCTCAGAGCATCCTTTTCACGCATGTCGTCATAGCTGTTATTTTACACATCTCCATGTGCTACTATTCTTTCTCATTTTGTTACTGTCATTTTCTTTCCTTCAGAGGCCCCACAATATGGTCTGTCATTTTCCATCTATACCTTTA
The DNA here is from genome assembly GCF_028554395.1 of Pezoporus wallicus. Classification (NCBI taxonomy): domain Eukaryota; kingdom Metazoa; phylum Chordata; class Aves; order Psittaciformes; family Psittacidae; genus Pezoporus; species Pezoporus wallicus. The sequence goes on from NW_026635973.1 coordinate 124,063, forward strand.
CTGCACTGGTAGTCATATCCCATTTCACTGGTTTTTCTGTCTTTGTCCATGCCCAGCTACTTTTTCATCTATGTTCTCACCTCCCAGGACCTGTTTCCTTTGCACACTTTCACCCTCGGATGTCACTTTGTATCACTTGTTTATCTGTGCAGGAATATATTCCTGATACTCTTTAACCTGCTTCATTTCCAAAGACTCATCTTTATCTAGAAGAGATTGTACTATGCACCTGATTTTATGCTGGCAGAGAAAAGTCTGGCTGGCAGGAACGCGTGCCTCCTTTTAACAAAACAAACTCCTCAGGTTCAATATGAGCCCATGTCCAAAGCAAGCGTTCTTAAAGAGTAAGGAGAACTTTAAAGAGAGGAGGGAAATGAAGGCATCCAGGGAAAACACGGCTTCTTAATTTTCCTGCAAATTATTCACCAGCGCTCCCTTCTCCCAAACCACCTTGACCAAACAATCCGTACACACCTTGCACTGCTCTGGGTCAATAGCAGCAAACATCCAGCTGTGCCTGGCATGCAAATGTTTGGGTTATGTGCTGCCAGCTGCAGGTGGACTGATTGATGCTGTGGTGTGGGTTTTTTTGGGAAGGGGGCCATGCAGGAAGGAAGGTGAGGGAACGGGGCTGGGCTGGGCATGTTCTGCACTGCAAACCTCACGGTCCACTGGCATCACAACCTTCCCTAACAGACCCAGTGCTGTATTAGGAGCCCCTTTCACATTTCCATGTGTGACCACAAGGGCTGACCCTCAATCTTTCCCTTTTCCACTGCTTGGTGGTTACCTCTGAAGTGCAGTTCAGTTTGGGTAGGATTAGGCAGGCACATGAACTTGTGCTTGCTACCACAAATCCTTTTGAAATGCAGCCCTTCTTAGGCACTCAGCAGTTAAGGAAGAGCAGGTCAGGTCACCATGGGCAGGGGCTCCACACAGCACAGAGCTCAGGAAGTGGCTATTGTCACAAATTACCTTCTGCTGCCTGGATTTTTTCTGTGTTTTTAGTTTAAATAACAGCAGATCACTCCTGAGCTCCCTCTTACCTTACCCTATATCACCAATGCATTAGAAACTGACAGTGTATCTGAACATTTCCAGCTGTTAGCTTTGGTGATAGGCCTAAATCTCTTCACTGACTTCAGCAGTCTCAACCTGAAATGTTTGTGTGGTTGAAGAAAGTTAATGAAACCTTCCTGGTGCAGCTGTTATGCTGAGTTAATAAAGCATCTCCGCACCTCTCCATTAAAGTCTCCTCTGAACATTGCTGCAATAAGAAGCTCATACCCCAAGGATTCCCATTCTGCTTCTTCAGAAATGAAGGTGTCACAGGTGATGAATTAGCAACCAGGAATTAGCCAAAGGGCTTAATTCAGACTTCTATGAGGTGTGATAGGTACATTTGTGTGAAGAGAGGCAGTGTATCTTTGACATTTGGCACAGTAAATATGTGAATGTCTCTCCGAAGGTGCTTGAAAAACAAACTGTGACAACTTTCAGCAGTTAGTCTTAGGATGATAGAATATGGTAACAAAATTATACACATCATTATCAGTGCCTGAGTCAATATGTTTGTATTTCTTGGAATATAGAACATATCTTGGAGAAGCTTCCTTTTCTTAGCACATGTGGAGTGGTATTCTCCAAATGAAAGCCATTATCTCCCCTTTGTGTTGGGGCAACTTCCACACATCATCTCTTTTCCACCTCATTCCATTATCATTTGCTGCTCCTTCTCCTTTATTCCCATAGAAGGAGGGAGGATGTTGGCAGCCCCCTTCACACCCTGTCTCCTTTCAGCTCTCCAGCAAAGGAGCTATGTAGCCAACAGTGTTCAGCTATTTAGTGCACAAAAGCCAAAGTAGCAAAGCCGTGGCATGGGCACAGCTCTCAAGACCAAATCTGCTCTTTGCATGCTGCACTGCCAGCATTTTTATGCCAGTGAACGCTTTTCTGCAGTCAGGTGTTTTTCATTAGCAGGAAAAAAGAGATTCCAGGTGAAGATTTTATAAATGTGTTGACAAATGCCAACATTTTTTATTCAAGTTATGATTGAAATGATTGTAACCTCCTAAGGAAAATGCTAGGAATGCTTTTGATGTGGTTAAGAGTGGGGGGAAACAGCTGTGAGTGCCAGAATGAACTCTTTGATTCTGCAGAAAAACTGGACAACAAGCCAGAAGGTAGTTTGTTCATATACACATTGTGGATATGCGGCTTAGCACAGTGTACTGTATGCACAGGTTTGTCAGTGAACCACAGAGGTGCCATTCTGATCCAGGTTACATTTTAAAATAAATGCTTAAATTCAACCACTTTGCACAGCCTGAAGCCCGAAGCCTACCCTTCTGGTAGGCTCCTATCTGCAGGTTCTTGTCATCTTTAACAGTGTACGAAGCAACACAGCTGACAGTCGCCATATGCTTCTTCTATCACCTTCCCCTTAGGATACCTGCATACTTAGGTACCTGTCTGTATGGTTGCCTTACATAAGGAGACAGAGTGCCTTTAATTTAGTCATATGGTTTCTGACCAGCCTGAAGTCTTGTTTGTACTTTCAGGTCTATCCAAGATTCATGTCTTGTGTTATACTATCTGCAATCCCTGCAAGCACTACTGAGAGTGGTTGTGTAGTTTGGCTCAGCTAATAACCAATGCTGTTCCCTGAACTGGCTCACAAAAGAAGCTCTAACTTTGTGAAGTTATTTTCTGCCCCAGCGCAGAGTAATGGTAACATGAATCCCAACCTCTTTCACATAGTGAAGGAGTGCCACTGATATCTCAGAAAGTTTAATACCTCATCTGGCATGATGTTTGAAAACTCCAGTAAGTTAAAGAAACAGCAGACTAAGAATGTATATGCAGGTTGCCACCAAAGCAGAGAAGGATTGCTTCTCTGATCCCAATGAACTCCCTCATTTTTTCTTTTACATTGATTTCTATGCTTTTATAGTTTTTTTTAGTATGACCCCTAGAGTTCAGAGAGTCACTGTTTGGCTGATTAACCCTTCTTTACACTGTGATTGTGCCATCAATAATGCTTATGTTTTAACAGTAGAAGAATTTTAGGCCAAAAAAAAAAAAAAAAGCAAGTTTCACAAGGAAACAGAGCTACTGTTGAGAATCCTGTGTGCACCAGGACATGCACCATGAGAATCAAGCAGCAAACAGGAGAGTTCTGAATTGAGCCCCAACATCTGCCACGCTGTCAGACAGTGCTGGCATCTGTCGTACTACGTGTATCTAGGAACCCTGGTGTGAGATTCCAGTGCTGTGGTAGACATAATCTATTTTTCAAGTATTACAACCCAGCAATCCTACCAGCCCAGTAACCTGCTTATGTGCACTTCCCAATCTTTCTATTAATAAACTAAACTCTGAAGCATCAGATTATTTTCTGTAGGTGAACACCTAAACATGATAAGAAGAGAATGAACATGCTCAAAAAATAGAAGGAATATTATGCTTGCCAGTGAAAGGTCATTGAAGTGGCCAATGGAGCCTGTTGGTGGCTCATTTCCCTTTGGACATGAAGCTTTTGTCTTCAGCATGCACAGAACAGCCCAAAAATTAGGTCTGTTACTGCCAAAGATCAACTGAAGTCAGTGTGGATGCTGTACATGAAAAAAATAATGCTTAAAAAGAATCTCAAATTCATTAATTGCAAGCTGTTTTGAAACAACAGAGAAATTAGTGAATTCTTTGTCAGTAGAAGTGAGAAAGAACAAAATTACCATGGAAAGAATTTTTATGTCCAAAAGCACACAGATTCTCTGTTGTGGTTTTAAAGAAGAAGGAAGGAAATGTTGGTTTGGCTCATTTTGATCTTGAAAGGCTTGTAAATCAGTGATAATAAGCTTTCCTAGTCTAGCCTGGGAGAGGCTGTCCTGGAGTGATTTGCTTTTCAAAGAGCTCAGGATAAACACTTCATGGCTCTCCAGTTTATTCCTGTGGAGTAAGCAGGAGAGTTTAAATTGGGGAAGACTGCTATTCAGGGTGGACCAAATCTTCCACTAACCTCAAAGCCAGCACAAATACAAATACAATTACAAATACAGCAGAGCTCAGTTGCTTTCATATTCCAGCCAAAATCTCTCCCTTGTTAAACTCTAGTAACTAAATAAAGGATAAATAAACTAAAGAAAGGTTAAGGATGACTGTTTCCCTGGTTTTGTTATGCAGTTGTGTCACAGGATCCATTTCCTCTTGCTTTGTCTTTTAGACAAAGTCTGTTTATTTGGTTGGACTCTGCAGAAGGACATTGGTCCTGAGAAACAGGTTTATGGTAAATAGAATTCATCTACAAAATATAAACACACCGAACTCTTTGTGTCAGGTGAAAGGCCATGAAGAAAGTTGTCTCAAAGTCAGTCCCACAGTACAAGCAAGAGAGAAGGCAGTGGAGCTCTGGGGCTCACAATGACGGCTGTGGAGAGGGGAACCATAGAGCAACAGTGTCAGCCGCTGTGGCAACTCCCAAGCAACACTGCACCTCATAGGGCAGACCAGAAAGACCAAAGTCCTATGTGTGCAGGGCAGTTTTCCACTATAACATAATAACTGCATTTATACCAGTCAATAAGTGTATAATATGCATTCTTTTCCCACAAAATCTCATTTCTAGTACAGTAGGAGGCTCAAGGAGGTCTCCAGTTGAAAGAAAGAAATCATTTGTATTGGCGAAACAAATAATTAACAATAAACCAGAGATTTCCTATTGTATTAGCTGAGAACAGAGAACAATACCTCAAAGAGTTTTGCAAACTAAACAGATGCAGCAGAATTTGAAAGGCAGCCACAATAAACCACTATAGAGCAGCAGGTCTGGATAAAACAAAATAAATGGTACAAACTCTCCATCACAAAAGTACAGGGATTTTAGCATCCCTGGAGTAGCCACATTATTCCAGGGGCAGTAAAGATGCATGTATACCACAACCTACAAAGACTGAAGAGCTAGTGCTGGCTTACAGACTGTAGATGTCATTACTGCATCATCTGCATATGGCTATAAACTTTGCTGTATAGATCTTAACACCATACTGTATAGGGCTTGACATGCCCTGTGCTGTACATCTACTCATACCATACTTTTGCCTTAAATAGCTAATGAGCTTACTCAAATCTTTTCAGAAGGATCTGGAAAATCCACATCAATTCACAGAAAAAAATATGTCATGGTAGCTACTGGGTGAACACAGAAAGGAAGAGGTGGGTCATCAGCAATCAAAGACTGATTTTGCATTGTATGTTTGGGCTGCAGACAGCAAAAACAGAGGACCTTGGAAAGAATGAAACTCTCTCCCTCCCTCTTATTTATGTTAAGGTGCGCCTAGAGACTGCAGTCAGCATTGAAGCTCTGTTGTGCTAGACATTCCAGAGAGAGATAATCCCCCATCTGAAAATAATTTGAAATCTAACCTAAAAATACAGAACAGAGAGAAGAAACAAAGACACAGAGATGTAAGGACTTGGCAGCAGTTAGACAAGAAGTCAATGGAAGAGCTGGAGACAGAACCATGCCTCCTGCCCTTCAAGGGATCACCCTTGCTAACTCATGCTCTAGCTCGAAGCCAAGCAGCTTATATGCTCCATTGCTTCTAACATTGTATGCATTGCTGCTCCCTGAAAGGCTTTGGAAATATCACACTTCTTCCATGAATGTCTAAAAGAAAGATCAAAAGACAAAAATAGATTGTATTGAAGGATGTTGATTCACATTTTGGAACAAAGTTCATATTCAAAATCTTTAAGGTAGCAAACAAAGCAGAATTATAACCATTTTCTTGTCCATGAGATTAGAGCTACATAAAAAAGACCTGGCTCTTAGGCTTTAAATAAGATCTATGCAATAAAAGAATGCAAAAACCGATCCATCTTCTTCATCTTATTTTTTGCTCACTGGAAGAACAAGGAGATTATTGCTGAATTACAAGGCAATAAATTCTGACGCAACTACTTTATGGACATATGCTGGAATCATCTTGTGGAATTTGTTTGTAAGGGAGGTCATGAAGTCAAAGAAAAGTTGGTCTTTTATGAACAGCTGAATAACTTCATGAGTCATTACCACTAAGTGGCTGTTACACAAGAAAAGGTATAAAAATCTTATGTTCTAGAGCACAAGATGATTCTTTACACATCTCATTTTTAACAGAATGAAATACTGCAAGGGATTAGAAAGAAAAGTTACACCCTGATATTTATGCATTTTTCCTAGTTTGGTTTGCTAACGCACGTTCATGCTGTCCTTGTTTTCCACGGATTTGCCCTTCTGGAGAGAGGTTTACACTAATGTTGACATCCCAGCAGAGACTGTATTTAGATACTGTTTCAGATCACATTCTATTATTGCATTAAAAAATAAAGAAAGCAAGATTTGTGCTCTACACTTGGCTCAAATCTGTAATTTCATGGGACACAAACACTTAATATCTTGTAACTCCCAAGCCTTGGCAATATTACATTTTACACTATATTACTGTTGACTACAACAGCACCCCACCTCTTAAAATCATGTCAAAATTAACTGTCAAGTGTGAGGTTTGCATTCTTACAATATTCACTCAAAACTTTGAGAAAATCAAAACAGAGATTCCCATCATTTATTACACAATCAATAAGAAAGTTGCATAGTGCTGCCAAAACCACTATAAACATTAAAATAGTATTATGTTGGTAGTTTAAAACATAATATGCTGTATAAGGTTATTCCTTGGCTTCAAGTAACCTCTGGAGATGATGAATACTGTATTTCTAGCCAGCACACCTAGGTGCTTTGCAGTGCCTCTGGAGGCATGTGCTTCTTCCCACTGACAGCTCAAGTAAAATTATGCCCCTAAACTTAAACACTCCTGAATCTCATTCTTTGGCTGCTTTAAGTGATTTAAGATAAATTATACTGATACCCACAGGTGTGTCTGCTGCTGTTTATTTCAGTCACACAAACAATATGACTATTTTAAGGCAAATCAGTCCCTTTAGGTCATTCAGTCTGCATCCTGTGTAAAACAAGGCAGGGAATTTTGCTCAGTCCTGTAGTGAGTTCAATGAATGACACTTGAAAAAAAGCTTTAAGCGTTTAAGCTTCTCAGACTGACTGCGCCAGGAACAGTCACTTCAACAACCTTTGTGGCAACACAGATTTTTATCTGAATATTGGCATTTCTTCCTAAATCATGAATAAAACTTTGAAAGTAACAAGGCTCCTGCAGCCTCTGTGGAACTGTAGCAGAAACAGACCTATTCAGATATGATACTCCAGGCAATATAAATATATGGAAAAGTTATGTCTCCATTTAACACTGAACACCAACGATTAATCACCACCATCATTTTAAAAGATAAAACTTTATTTCTCAAAGGTGATTTTTTTTGTCGAGTGTTTAACATCATGTGATTGGTTTCTGTAAAGCTTTTGTCTTGTTGGTTGAAGAAAGCTTACTATTTCTTTGTGATGGAGTCAGTTGTAACCCTTAACTCAATTACAACAAGAGGGTCTTGTTATTACACCAGACAAATAAAGTATTTTTAATCTCCCACTTTAAAGCACTTTTGGCAGGCCTCAACATAAAGTCTGTGTCCTTTCTTCCCAATTCTCCCATCCTTTATGAAAATGAATGTGAAACTAGCACTGGCCCAGCAAATATCCAGAGAGAGACACCACCACCCCTATACCCCTAATTCTTCTCCTGTCATCCACAAAATGCTCAGGTTGAGGTGCTTCATGGTATTGTGACTCCTCACATTTTTCTGAGCCCATATGAGAGGTAGTTTCCCCTCCTGCAGGAATATCCAGCAATCCCAAATGCACCCAGCTCTGCTTAGGAGAAGTTTTCTTCAAACAGGCTCCAAGCAACTAGCAGCCCAGATGAATCAGGTTGCCTGCTCTGCCTGCCCGCCTTTTACTACCCCACTGAGCCATTCCATGCAACACCCACAACATTGGCAATTAGATTTTGATTTCAAATAGTGCACAGTTTAAGAAGCTTAACCTGCCTTGCAGAACTCCACCAGGAAGTCTACATCATGTTTGGTATTAGCACCCTACCAACAATGCCTGCCTGGCATCCAAAAGGCAGATTCCTAAAGTAGCCACCACATGCTGTAACAAAGCTGTGCTACAAGTTCAACATTGTGCAAGACAAGAACTGCTCACATTTCATCAAGTCATTACCCCATTGCCGAGGATCTCAGGGGAGAAGTAGACTTTAATAATTTGAGGTGCCTGTCTTGGAGTCTAGGTCTTGATAGGCATAATCAAGATTACAGCATCTTTCCTATCACAACTGCTTTCCCTCAGGAAGCCTCAAGTTTTTGGAAACTACACCAGAGTGAACTCCAGCTGGGGATGTGTTGTAGCACTGATACCATGCCACAGAGCTCACTCCAGTTTCAGGGACCTAATGAGTAATTTCAGACAAATTACAGCAGCCTAAACAAGAACAAAGGGCTGGTGTATATAAATAATAACTACATCCTCTCAGACTGAAGACGCTAAGAGACGTTAAAGAAAACATACACTTTCTGAGGCTTCTCACCTTAAATAGAAAGACCAAAACATCACAAGCTGGAAAGAGAGAGTCATCCTACCACAGGACACAAGTAAAACAGTCTTTCAGCAGACCGACACACACAGATCTCTCCTCTCCTTGCAGCAATTTGGACCTGAAGCCACAGCCAAGCCCTTGCTCATGGTTAGCATTTGGGTTAACCATTGCAGATGCTCCTGAGTTCTGACTACTAATCTTTGTTTCAGCCATTCTTAAGTCTGCTGACCCCATTGGTAGTCTGCACAGTTTCAGCTCTCCCTCCCTGAATCTGGGCAGACACTATTATTGTTATGACCTGGAAGAGTATATAAAAGTACAGGATAAAGCAGAAATCACACCATCTGAGCACTTGCATTTCAAAGGGTTGGGGTTTTTTTCCAGTTACTTCACCTTGCTTTACCTTAAGGCAGAGGTTTATGCTATGTATGACCACAAACAGTTAAGCCATTTCTGAGAACATTGACAGAAAAGCGTGAGTATATATTTGGGTTTTTTATGTTGGCAGCCTTTTTTATTTTTCTAGTTTTGAAGAGCTCAGCATCTCAGCAGGAAGTGGAAGAGAGTTAAAGTTTGACCCTTAGGTCAGAAAAGCTTTTTGATGCTCCAGTGAAAATCTGCTTTTCTATCACCAAGTCTGCAAGAGATAGAGCTTGAGTATCCTGTAGTTAGTCAGTCAACAAGACAGTGGGTCATTCTGGTTTTCACTGTTAGCAAGACCTAGAGACATGCAATTGTTCTTACCTAGCTCTGCTCTGAATTTGCACATGGCAAAATTTAGTTATTTAGGAACTACTGAGTATCAGACTGTGGATTTTTATTGCTGGCTAGATAGGACCACTCAGGAGAATAAGAACTTGCAGACTGTGTGAATTCTAAGTTTGTTAGAGTCTTGGATGGATTATTTCATTTAGGGTTGAAGTTGCTTTAGGCCAACATTTAATCAACTTACAGCGAACCGTGATTACTTCTTAAAAGAAGGTAACTATACCAATTTTACCAACACATTCTCCTCCAGCTTTTTTATCTAATCTTATCTGATCATCTTAGCTCACGTCCTTTGGAGTTATACAGGAAGCCAGACCTATACATTTGGGGAACTGTACATTAAATGGGAAGTGGTTTTGCATGCTGTCTTTTTTTGTGAGAAGCACATATTATGTCATATGCTTTATTGATCACCAGTGCTCACAGAGGTGAGGTGAGACACTCAGACCTAGAACCTTGCCTCCCAAAGATCTGCTGGCAGAATGCAGGTATAAGATGTAGCTTGCGCCCAGCAGGAAGCAACTTGTAAATACAAGATAAAGCAATGCATAGAAAAGAACTGGCAGGAGTGTGGATGTTGAGAAAGCTAGTAGTTTTCCTGTCTGAAGGAGCCAGGACAGCAGATAATTCTTTGGAGTGATTCCTTCCTCTTAGAAAGTACTTAAGTGACCTTAAGCTGCTGAGCTGGCAGCAAATACAGCTTGAGTTCAGCGGATGCACATGTCTGCACTGCGTGATTCCACCACAGGGACACAAGACCTTGGGAAGCAGCTTTAATTGAATAAAGCCATCCAGGGCATGGACAGCACTTGCATTGAGTTGTTGGAATAGAATGAATTGAAAGAAACGCTATGGCCTAAAAGCCATAAAACTGTTCTGACCACATCTTCCAATCATTTTTTGGCGCCGAATTACACAAAGTTGTCTCTTCTTGTTTTGTTGCACAGATATATGACACATTATTCATTCACTTTTTCAAAAGATCATGCATAAAAATTATCTTCAGAGTGTCCCTAGATGTACTGCTGAAAACAGCAGCACAAACATCTTTTACAGAGAGTTCTGCTTTTTTTTCCCCCTTTGCAAAAGAAATACGTCTATCTCCTCAGTTTGAAAAGGGCTATTTATTAAGTGTAGACATACATACCTGTATATGACATATTTATATGTATTTACATTAAGCCTATTTTTTAAGAGTTCAGGAAAATATGAGAAAAAAACTACTACAAGGAAGTCTTCCTCACAGTTCTGTACTGAGTCTCACTATCCTCAGTGTAGCAGCCTCAGGTTCCTATAGTATTTAGATAGTGTACATGATGCATTTGAAATATCATTGATAACTGCTTGCATTGACTGTACGGACTGCAGAATAGCCAGTAGAAATAATTACCCACCTTTGCCCAAAGGTTATCAGTCTCCTTTTTATTTTAGATTGCCTCATAACTGTAGTTTTCATTAAACATTTTTCATACTACAAAAGAGCTAGGAGCAAGAATGCTCAAGCCCAACTTAATTCTACATCAATAGTAAAAAAAATAGAAGATATTAAAATTTGCATCTTTCAATGTCTACACCAACACTACGTGAAAGGATTGGAAGAAACTTGCCCATGGACTTTTCAGGACAGAGATTCTTGTGCCTTCTGACTGCTCAGAGTGCTATTTCATGGGGGAAATGGTAATAACATATTATGACATTCAAATTAGCAGGTAATGTGCAAATAGTGTGAAAGGTTTTTATCAGACAACCAATATGTAAAAAAAAATATATAAATCCTAATTTTTTCACTATAATTTTGCTTCATGTTACCTCACAAGTTCTTCCCTCAGTGAAATGAGGGCAAACAAAAGGAAATAGGACAACCTAGACCTGTAGTGTAAACCAGCTTACAGTTCCCCTATCACTAAATAAAATCATGTAAGAAAAATGAAAATGTTACCTAAGCCTATTTAAACAGCACTGTGGGCCATACATTATTCATGTTTAGCTTCAGTGTGAAAATACGTGCTGAAAATTTTGCCTCTGCACTAATCCTTTTGGCTCAAAACAGGCTCTGTGATGCAATTCCAGCAACATGCAGGCAAAAATTCCTGTACTGTTTAGATGAGTAACAGCAACAGATGGAGCTATCTAGTGTGAGGTTCTTGCAGGGCTTGAATGTCTTGAAACACAAAACAGCTTGATGAAACGTGTGGCATTATAAAGAGCAAGTACAAACTCATAACAAAAGGCCAAACACTGACAACTCCTGAATGCGCTACAAGCCTTGTGCAGCAAAATACAAGAGGTATTAGTATCATGAACCTCAGATACAGTAATAGATTCAGTTAAGAGACAAATAGAGGTTGTTCCTGTGGCCATGTCATGTTTTACATGCTTTTCTAGAACATGACAGGATTTTAATTTCAGGATATTCTAGCAATTTCAGCCTGGATAATAAAAAAAAATCATTTTTCATGGGGTTTTGGGCTAGAAATATTCTTTTTCTGCACAAGTTGCCTTTCTCTGTGAAACTGCTCTTAGTCTTTATCCCAAGTGCCTTCTATTGATGAGTTAAGGAAGTTGCCATTGCACAATTTTCTACTTTATCATAATGTTTTAAAGCTTAATTTATATTTATTATTATACTGTATATAGAAAATCAGGATCGTGAAAGTTAACCTGTAATATTTCAGCAAAGTCAGCAAATATTGTTGCATGAACCTTAAGCACTTTATAAAAACACTTCCATAAGTAAAAAATTACCCATACTTGAAAGGTTGTTCAGTCAGGCTTTTATACCAAGATTGTCACTGGGATGCCTTAGAAGCTGTGGGTTTTAGAAGTATATTTTCATTTCTTTGTCATATTTTTCTTTCCTTTCCTCTAAAAAGCTTTTTCTGCTCAATGAAACATAAATAGTTGATCACTATCAGAGACAGAAATTTTCTGTATAGTACCTAATGCACTTCCAAACCACAATTACTTTAATGAAATTTTTGGGCTTAACTATTTCTTCCTTTGCTCCAGTATTCCATCTCATTTATCACAGAAACTTAACAAGCAAAAAAGATACAAAGGCATAAAAGTACTTTTATGCTTTCTTATTGTATATGCTGTACGAGCTATTTGACCTAAGAGCAGCTAACTGTAAGTGACATTGAGTGAAACACAAGACATTGATCCTCATTATGAGGCAAAACCTACCTGCTGTTTTTAAGTGTGAAGTTCTACAGTCTCATTCATCTATATTTCATTCTATTTCACTTCTTCTTTCACACACAGTTCATGCTGCCAAATACTTCCAGAAGTTCTATCATAAAACTACACTAGTTTTGAAAGCAAAAACAGTAGGTACATTCTAAATTGTTATTTATACAAGCGTATAGATATGCAAATGTATAAGAATTGTCTGAATTTTTATTTCCAAGGAATCATGTAGATCAGCTGATCATCAGCATCATTAGAAAACACCGTACAGCAACTGGTTGTTTAAATATCAGTTTAAATAGGAAATTCTAAGGGAACAGGTACATTTAGTTTGCAATTCCAAATAGAAAAAAAAAACATTAAGAAACAAAATCAACACTAGATCTTTTCAGTACAAGTCTTTCTTTATGAAAGGATCAATTCAGTCTGACCTGGTTCAGCTTAATCCTGAAGTAATGCAAGTTACCTATACCATCTTTTCATAAGTTGGCATTTTAAACAGGTCATATAAGATTTTAGAAAACCATCCTCAACCCCAGTGCTGACTCTTACAGAAAACAGCTACATGTAGTGGTGGTTTTGGGGATGTTCCTCCTTAGCTTTTATACTCTTTTCCTTAGGAAAACACAAGCTATTCTCAAACACATTAATTTGACTGATTGACACCCGAGGGAAAGCTATGTTTAAATGGAAACTACAACTGTTTGTTACCTGGCCTTGTCAGAAAAAAATACCCATCTTCTTTTCACTCACTGAATTACACTGGCTACTTCAGTTTAATATCTGGAACTTTCAAAGTGACATGTAGCAGAGAGAGAATGCTTTCTATCAGCCTCTTGCCCTCAGGGAAATCTTGTTTTCATGAAGTTTAACATGAAACACCAGCTGACTTCAATAGGACATTTGAGGATCTTCTCTTGTGTCTATCACCATGACATATGAGCATCTTTGGAAGTCACAGCTGATTATTAAAGTTTCCATAAACTGGCATTAACGTCACCCCCTTTTTTTGAAATTGAGATGTAGAAAGGCTACATCTTCAATTTTAAATGCTAAAGAATTAAAAACCACTTGAAACGTTTGTTAAGTATTGTTTCCTTTTTGGTTTTAGTAAATTCATGTTCCATGTCTTTCAGATAGAGAAATCCCTCTTCTGTCAATAACCTCACTATATTTGTTGGGTGGTAAAAGTGAATTCCAAGAATACCACTGCTAGATATCTTTATAAACTCATATTTGACTTCTAGTTAAAGATTTTGCTTAAAGCTGGAGACCTAGTCCATGGAAAGTTAGGAGTTCCAGACTGATATTTCATATTAATTTCAATGGACAATCATTCCTTTCTATGTTACAATCCAATCTGTTTGTCCTTTTCTATTACTGATAGTCTCTCATATACTATAATTACATAAATAGAATTAAAAACCACTTCTGAGCCTGGTGGCCATTAAGACAGTGCAGGGTGTGGACAGCATGAACTTCAGACTGGAGTGCAAAGGAAATTACACAAGGGAGAAATCAATGTAACTAGAATGGACTCACTCAGCTCCTTCCAAATATACTGATGATAGTGTTCTCTTTTTATTCAAGTACACAGTGATTTCAGCTTTATTCAGCCCTGCCTTTTGAGTGCCAGTATTTTAACTGAATAGGTTTTAAATAACCAAGAGGAGTAGGGAGCTCACTAGTCTGATAAATGTTGTAGCTTCTGACAAACATCTTCCCAGATCCGTCTTTGAAAGGGATTCAAACCACTATAAGGGCTAGAGAGAGGGTCAGGAGAGTGAGTGACATATTCTACCATTTCTGTATGCTTCAGGACTTGAGCTTTTTTTCATCTGCATCTGGCATGAGCCTCATTTGCAACCTTTGCCTGCTGGTGAGTGCTAAAGACCTCTAGAAAGGGAGTTGTACTCACTACGAAGACCTGTGTGTATAACAAATGCCACTGCTGTTGCTTGTTGGCCCTTGCTCGTACTCCCAGGGACTTGAACAACCAGGGTGCACTGTGGATGACTTTCTGTAAGAGACATCTGTAGTAAGCATGCACAAAGGGATTTTTTGACACCAGCAATAGGTATTTTTACCAGATCATGATGCATTCATGCCATGTTTGTAGATGTTCTACAGCCTGAATTATTTATGAATGTCTTAAGGGGCATCTGTTGCAGACAGAACAGGGCCCCCTTGAGATAGCTGCTGCTGCATCAGCTCATGAAACTTAAGCTGTGCCTACAGGGTTCTCACCAGCCACTTCTCTTGGTATATGTTTCTACTTTCTAATTTTAACCTTGAAGCTGTCTGCTGAAGAATGACTCAGAGAAAGAATGGGTGACTTCGTATGGAGGAAATTACAAGTCCAGTCACAGTCAACCCAGACTTCTGACCCTGAGCCTGAGTCACATTAATTGTATGAACTGTAACCCCCACACAGAAATATACACAGAATCAAACAATTACTTCTCAAAAAGTGTCTGGACTTTCATGAAGGTTTGACTCTGTCTTGGACTGGAACTGAAAAAGGAGACAAAAGAAAAGGCACTTTTTCCAGTCCTATTTAAAGAAAAAAGTGTGGACAAAAAAAATCTTGGCCTTACTGTAACAGCAACATTGTGCTTGGCTTCACTGGGATACTCAGGAGTCCAAAGCATATTAAGTGTGTTAGGGATTCTCAGCTGATACAACAGGCAAAAGCCTTCTCACTTCAAACAGCATTGTCACAGTTGGTCTAAGTTGTTGGTAAGCCCAGAAAAGAGGGTAAAAACTTTTTGAGTGTGGTTTGAGGGACAAAGTGGCTTTCTGCCCTGTGGATTTTTCCAAATCAAAGCAGCCTATGAGCAAAACCCTTACCTCTAGATTAAGTTTCAAAGAACTTTTAAAATGAGATAAAAAGCTATTTTCCCTCATTATAGAAAGGGAAAACTGGAGGAATCCACAGAACGGAGCTGCTTGCAAAATGTCATAAACAGAGCAAGAGTAGAAGTAAGAGCTTCAACCTCTACAGACTACCCAGCCATGCTCTATCCACTATGAAACACCAGCCTCCCATCATGCAGGGTATATCCAAAGCAAATTATACCTTTAAGACTGATCTTGCTTATTTAGTAATAAAAGCAACCACCAGAATTCCTTGTGTTACTGTTCACTTACTTATATGTTCTTCTAATATGGCCCCACCTGCTGTCTCTGACAGAGAGAACCCCTGATCATCTTAAGGATAAAACTGGGGTGATGTATTTCTTTAATTTACTTCTTTCTGCTTAAATCTGAACATAAAGATAATTTTCTGATACAAACCATGAAATATGTAGGAGATCAAAGTCTGCACTGTTATAGTTGCTGGAATACCTCCAGTATTCAGAATTTCCTCAATTTTAAACCCTATTTACACAACTTTAATTTTGCATCATATAGGGCAAACTGGTTTTGTGGAAGTTCCCCTAAATATCAAGACAATGAAAAAGAGAAAGAAAGATGTCTGCAAAGACCCAGAGAGGTGGTGAGAATTAGATAAGAAATTGCATCTTTCAAGGTTTCCAGGTTTCCCAGCTAACTAGTCAGCTAGTGGAAGGATGCACCAGGCTGAGAATTGCTTAACTCTTCTTGGAAGTTCCTCCAATCCCCTCACTGAATAAACACGCATACTCACCACCTCCTTTTTGATTAATCTTTTGTGAAAGAATAGAAAGGAAGTCGGGGTCCTTTGGAGGCTCTCCAGATCCATCCTTGGTGAAAGGCAGGCTTCACTATGCAGACCTTCTTTTCAGCAGTGCTGCACTGTGTAATTCTCAGTAACTGACATTAGAGACAGGTCTGAGGAAGCAAGGTCAGACCCCAGGATGGGACAGACAAGGGGAGATGTCCCTACTTCTTGAGGAGATAACGTATCTATTGCTTCTCAGACTTCATAATAACTGCCTGCAGCAGCACAATTGTACCCAGGGCCTTCTTTGCAGTAACAAAGAAGAAAGATGTGCTATTACTGTTAAGAACTAAACGGTGAGCATCAGGGTCATTAAGCAGACACCATACAGCTGGTCCTGCTGGAATCAGTAACTGCTCCAACCCCATGTCCAACAGTTCCTGGGTCAGCCTAAGGCAATATTCCTGCTGCATGCTCCCAGAATTATGACTTTCATCTCTACTTCAGTTGCAGAGAGTACTTCACAGGTTGGATCATAGAGCAGGACTAACATCAATCCTCCTCCCTAGCAAGGAAGATGGCAAGTCCCTTAACATTGTAAAAGGCATTTTAAGAAAGAAAAGTGAGCCTTTGAAACTTAAAGTGAGGCCAAATAGGGTTACCTTTAGGAAGGAGCGAAGTCCTAAGACAAGACATGTCTCTGCCACTCCCGAAATCTGAGTTCTTCCAGAATCAAAAAGTAATTTTCTATTTCCATATCAAACTTAGAAAAATCTTCAGGCTATTGTCTGTTACACTTTCATTGGGGTTAAATGGAAAAGGACCAGAAGGACATAAAAATCATGAAGCTTCCTTCTCCATATACTTTTAATCTAATAACTAGTCTGCCTTCACTCATTGTGACAATTGTTTCCAACAGTGGAGCCCTGAATTTTGCTTGCTGCTGCTGCACCTCAGGGAAGAACTGTTACGATAAAACTGAAACCTAGCCTAAGATGAATCTGTTCCACAGACAGTCATTTATTCAATGACATAAGCTTTACTTCTTTGGATGACTTTCTGGGAATAGGAGACCATGGATTTGGAGGAAGCTCTATTTTTAAGAAGCCAAAATCCCTAGGGATTAGATATTCATGAGGCTGCAACCACTATACATTAAACAAAAGGAACATCTTCTGCTCCCAGTGAAATGTCATGATGGCTCACTCTCACCAGATGAGCTATTTGAACACTGGTTCAAAGCGAACAACTTCTACAGCACTCAGGAACCACTTCAGTAGTTTTCTGTATCTGTAAATAAGGTGAGTTGTAGCACATTACACTATTTTCTGGAAGTGAAATATTTCTGTGGCTGTTTGCTCAGAAAAGGTTTTCGCATGTGAGAGTTAAAGCAGTCATCCCAAAAATGTTGAATTCTTTCCTCCCATTTGTTATCATTCCAGTCAGCAACACCGCAGACTAGTCTTACCCCACTCATCAGACTACCTGAACACAGAGCAAATAGTTCATGACAAGCTTCCAAATCTGAAATGAAGTGACTCACAATAACTAAACAAACTGAATAGCTGGCTATTCATAAATTACTTACAAAGAGAACAAAGGTTAACATTTGGAAAGCCATTTAGTACTCATAATTGGCCCATGATCTCTTTTTTTGCCTTTTAAAATAACAAGAGTGATCAAAAAAGCAAAACAAGCCTTGAAAGACAAGAAACCTAATCTCAGAGAGATGAATCTTTAGATCACGCATGAAACACCATCGCTGGCTCAGCACAGCAATTACTTTGTGCTGTTCTACGAGAGTTGGCAGCCTTGAGCCAAAGAAACAAGGCCAGAATCAGCACCAACTTGCCACTAGCAGTAAAAAGTATAAAGAGGTTGCTTTAACTAGGCATTTCCAAATCCACAGGGGCCTCTGTCTGCCAATTACTTCAGCTTTCTTATTCTTACTCTACCTGGCTCCATATAGGTCTTTCTGGTATATTCAGCTGAGCATTTGAGCACTTTCTATTAGCAGTAAACAAAGTGTCTAAAATGTCTTACTTGTGATATTTTATTTCACCTATCCTTTCTCCCAGAAAAGCAGCATGTATGAACTGAGTATTCCAGATGATCTTGCACATGGTTCCAGCTAAGTCAACTATCTTTCTCCTCATCTCTTGCAAGCCTTTTGTTGTGCTACCCATGTGGCCTTTCATCTCTTATCTGAGCCTATCTTGTGATTCTGAAGAATTATTGGCAAATAATAGTTTTACAATTTTCATCTTTTTATAGGGAGCAATTTTTCAGATTAGAATTATATAATGAAGGTAAAACATTTGTGATACACAATACTGTACCTAAACTGCAAGTGTGCATACATCCCCCCCCAAGGTTGGCTTGTACTCAGCTGGTGGTGTGGAGGAAGACACCATTAAAGGTATAGATTGCTGTAGGGATAGAATTTCACTGAGGGTTTTGTAAGGGTCACCTGTATTATGACTACAGCTACATCCGTAATCAGTGAAGCGAATGATTTTGTCTGTCAGTTATTAGTACTCCCAGAGCTAGCAAAAATAAACACATCCAAAACACTGTCATCTTCTGATTTCTTTTCATCACATGTCTTAAAAGCCTGTGTCTTTGGAATTGGTTTTAGCCCAACATATTTAGTGGATTTTAATTATGTATTTCCTTCTGCTTCTGGCACAGGATATAGCATTAAAAAACTTCATGCACATGGTGCACTGATTTTCAGCAAGGCTTTGCTTTGCTATTCTCTGCTTTCACACATGGAATCCTAGAGCTCCACTTCCCAACCTATTCAGCTTGATTCAGCTCTGGGGGTTGGCATTGCTTTTACTCTCCAACACTGCAAAGTTTCAGTGTAGAGAAGAGGGAATCTATCCATAGATACATTTGGCCAAGACGAGACTGCGCTCTGCAGTAAAGACCAGGGATTCCTCATTTAGCTGGCTAGCAATAGCTGCACAGACACCTCCATGGATCTTTATGTGATAGACTGAGTTGTGCCATGTCAGTGACAGATTCAGCATGTTCCTGGCCTGGGTTGAGGGTATGAGGGTGATCAGTAAATCTAAAGTCTTACAGTGTAAACCATTTTCACTATGCACATCATCTCAAACTCCGCTGAAATTCAACACCAAACTAAAGTGATTCAATTTAATGATTCGAGACAGTTTGTTGACTGGAGTCCTCTAGAAGATCCGTGAAAGAGTTTGTTGGTTTTTGCTGTTTGTTGTGGTGGGTTGTTTTTTTTTGTTGTTGTTGTTGTTTTGAGGGTTTTGTTGTTGATTTTTTTTAACACAACCTGCTAGCAAAGCCATTTCTAAAGTAACCAGATTTAATCCTGGCAGACCAAACAATCTCAGTATTTTCCAGTGAGCAACACCTGGATTTGTAAAACAGACACATTACATAAAACAATAAATCTTTTCTGACTGCTCTCCAGACCACTGAGAACCAAGCAGTGAAGAGCAGTATGGATACTGTTTAGATGAAAGAGGGAATGTCTATGTTGGTGCCTATAGAAAACACAACAGATTTCCATCCACCCCAGTTACCTGGTCAAACCTTGTGCTAATTAGCACATGGATAGCAAGGAACAGGGTTACTCAACACTCTAAGAGATCCCACCAGGTGGGAAGGATCCTAAAGTGGGGGAGGGGGAATTAGAAACTTCCCTTAATTGTTCTGCATGTCTCTAATGAACGTTACAGCCTAGCAGATTTTTGGCAACACATTTTGCTGGGGTATTATTTTAAACTTAGCTTCCTAAATCAAATAGCCTACTGTTTCAAAGCAATTTTGTTCCCTACCCTAAGGCTTAGCTCAAGTATTAACAAAGTGGGCCACGGAGGGCTGTGACATAAACGGCGTGTGGGCAGTGCTTTTGCTAATTTGACCTCTTTTCACAGAAATGAGAGGAAACTGTGATCTGAAGCTGACATTTCCTTAGAACATCGCCCAGCTTTCCTAACGCTGGGGCCACAATTCACTGATAACAGAGCTTTGAAGTAGCTGGAGTAGAGCCAGGAAACATTGGAAGTATTCTTCAGAGAATATCTGTTTCAGATTACCCCAATTTATAGTAAGCCACACATGCTAACTTTAGCATTTCTTCTGCCTTTAAAGCTTTTCGTCTTCTGGCTGATTGATCTTGAGCCTTTTCCTTTGGCTCAGTGCAGTACCATTTCTTGTCCAAACACTGCATTCCTACTTTGCATCCAATTTCTTCTCCACCACGTGTCACTAGGTTCACTTATCTTTCTCATCCTCCAACCCACATTAACTTTTGCAAATGCACAATTTTGCTGGAGTTGGACCAGAACCTGTGACAAACACTGCACTGAATAAGCAAGCACATGTTGTAGTTTCTTTATGTTGTTCCTTCACACCTGCAGTACTGAGTCTTCCAGTTCTACTCTTCCCATTCTCACCATCAGAGGCTATGTAAGCATAACTCATAGACAGAGTTTTGTAGTCCCATTTAAATTCAACTGGGGTTGTACATCCAGCTTTCCTAACAGGTAACACAAATAGATTGGAGCAGCTGTGTAGGGCAAACCACTTGTTGTCAGGGGTCTGACAACCACAATTTCCTCATGTTAAGTCTAGTCTGATGCCAGGTACTGAGTGTTCATTCACAGCTGCAAGATTTTATGTGCACATCTTCCATTTTGGCTTCATACAAAAGGAACCCAGCTCAAGAGCATCACGACCTTGGGCTGCTGCAAATTAAAGCTCGGAAAGTGATGGCTGGTAACACTCTCCTGGTCCAGATCATAACACCAGTACAGAAGAACCATTTGACCCTTCAGAATTCTTGGTTGGTGCCAGAACAATCATCCTGCACAGTGAAATACACAGCTGTTACAGTAAGCTGAACCTCTGCAAGCATCCCTCTACTGCCTAGCCAACATTGCATGTCCATGGCTCTAAGCACCTGCAAAGCAGAGCATGAGGCATTGTCTGCTCTTTGATTACACCAGAGGACCACTAGCAGGAACTACTCTCACTGCCCAGCCTAGCCATAATTTCCAGGATATGAACGTTGAGAGCTAAACAGAGCCCATTAAATTCATTCAACAGATCTATGGAGCAATCAATGCCAGCATGGTTTAGCTTCTAACTACCTATGGTGCAAAGGAGTTTAGAACCTGGTATGAAGCTCTAGGTCACTCTTTTGCCTGTTCCCCAGATGGAACTTAACATAGAATCATAGATCAGTTTGGATTGGAAGGGACCTCAGAGACAACCCAGTTCCAACCCCTGCCATGGGCAGGGACACCTTCCACTAGATGAGGCTGCTCCAAGCCCCCTACCATCAAGCACTTGTCTTGGAAAGCCAGTCAACATCTATACAAACCCTTAGTTTCACCTTATCATATCAAAACAATGACAAGTAATCCATATAAAAAGCTCCCTTCTTTGTCAAATACGACAAAACCACATCTGTCTTCTAATAGGAAGACAGTATTTCCTTTTATTGCTATTGAAAATAACTCAGGGTACTCTGAAATCTAAAAGCAGAAATAATGAGTTGGGCTCCCAGACTTACATTTTAGGTTGCTATTTTTGCACCTGTCCTCTACCTACTTGGATAATTCCCTCTATCAGGACTATTAAAAGATTATCTGAAA
The DNA here is from genome assembly GCF_028554395.1 of Pezoporus wallicus. Lineage (NCBI taxonomy): Eukaryota > Metazoa > Chordata > Aves > Psittaciformes > Psittacidae > Pezoporus > Pezoporus wallicus. The sequence continues at coordinate 145,854 of NW_026635973.1, forward strand.
TAGTGGGAAGACCAGCTTAGGGGCTGAGAAGGGATTGTACACATGGCAGGTGATTGCTTGTTGCTTCTCCCCACAAGCAGTGAAGTAAACAGAGGCAATAAAGCATGCACCTATTTGAGCATGGCACTAACAACAAGGCTTGTGCATAAGCCACTACAGTGGCCACTGCTGGATGCTGGCAGCAGCCTGGAAACACAAAAGCTTTTCAAAAGGGCAAAAATCCATGTAACAGTTTGGATGAAAAAATAAAATGAACAATCAGAGAGCTCAAACTAAATCTGAGCTCTGATGTTCAGCAAAAGGCAGCCTCACATTTCCCTGGAACTAGGACTAACTCCCCATATTTTCTACTCTTCAGCAGTTCTCATTCTCATATAAAATACTGTTCCCACTGATTTTGATGGGACTTCCTGCGTAAAAGTGTATGATGCCAGTAAACTTTCGGACAGCACAACTTCCTCCCTGCTGTTATCATGTGTTTCCGCTCTTTCTCTCCTTGGGAAATTAGCGTATAATTTCACAAGAGGCTGTGTCCTGAAAATTGAGGGTTTTTTCTTATCATCACAAGAGCAGCCAAAAAGGGAATAATTTTGGAGAAGACAAAAAGTGGAAGGAATCTATTTTCCATACTAAAGCGACATTTTGAGACCAAGTTTACCTACATTTAAACAATATATCTACCCTGAAACAATATTTCTCTTGATGCCTTTTATTTTGATTGAAAAAATAATTACAAAAATGTGATGGATGAGAAGTGATCTCATGAAGAAAATTGCAAGTCTTTCATTTCAGGGTGAACTGACAATGTTTCTTTCTTCCATTTTGCAGTTCAAATGTAATTGTTCAGACAGCCATTTGACAAAAGGCTTTACCATTCTTATGGAAAACATTTACTTGGTTATCAGAAGCAGTTGTTGAAGCTAGCACTCCTGTGGGGATAGACACCTGATGAGATAACAGGTCCTTAAAGTAATGAAGTTTGGTAGGAACTGCACTCTCTAAGAACTTTAGAAAAAGGTACAGAATGTTCTTCCTGATTTTGGTTGCCAACAACTTCATTTTCCCAGTTTTATCATTTGCAGAACCTGAAAAGCTGTATTTAATGACTGAGCAGCTATTAGATGACAGTCAAAATGACTATTTGGCAAGATAACTATTTTTTGAGACTTCCTGTTCAAATTGTGTAGATGAAGGCAAATTAGTGCCAGAGAAGAAATGGAAGGCTCCAGGAAGGAGGCACACGTCCACTTGGTCCTCATGGTCTTGCACATTTACTGTGCTGTGTGGAATTTAATATATTGCAGTACATTACAGCCAGCAAAATGCTACTCAAACATATAATCCAGCATTAAACTACCTTCTAAATTGCAAAAGCACATTACTAAATAAGTAATTTTACCACTGACAAGCTTCCCCTGCAGCACTTAAACCACTCTTTTTGGAGGATACCATCTAGCATAAGAACATCATAAACTTCCCAAGTACCATGACGTCAAGTCACAGAGAAGGCTTTTTTCATTAGGGTCACACAAATGTTGCATTGGGAAGGTGAAAACAGAGTTTGGTTCTGCCATGCCCCAGTAAAGAGCTTTGACAGCAGACCATCGTCTCTCACTGATGTCAGCCTCCATAATAAATGTCATCTCTTTGGTGGGGAACTGCCCAACCTGACATCATTAGCAGATCTGGAATTGCTAAAAGGTTTAGGGCTTCAGCATGTTTTGTTTCTAATTGAGCATGAAGCTGTCTTGGCAATAATACCCAAAAAAAAGCCTTACAGTCAAAATCTGTTTGGATTGGCTGGTCTTCATGAAGTGATACAGAACAACAAAGCTGCACCTTCCTTCATGTCGGCACAGTTGTCAGGACTAAATATTGTGGGCTGCACATCTTTGAATAAGATTGATTGCACAATGTTTGCAAAAGTGCAAAACATGTGAAATGCATCTTGTGTGGGAAGAAAACAAATGGACCAGCCCTTCTCCCCTTTTAATCTATTTGGATCCTAGTAAAAACAGATAAACCGCTGAGTAGGAGACAAATAAGTAAGGTCATTCTTACAGGGAAGCATGCTTGTGTCATGTCCACCCTGGGTAAAATGAATATATCTTCATATGGTTTTGGAAAGATTTCTTCTTGGTTCCCAAAATTAACACTTGACTGTCCACAAAAGCACTCTTTAAAAATAAATACAGATTTTTAACTTTAGGAAAATAACATTAAAACCTGAACTTAAAATCATCTTTAATACCATCATTTTTCCAGTGATCATTAGTTTTCCTAGAGCATGCTACTCACAGCTTTTGAAGGTCAGAATCCAACAAATACTGAAAGACATCTCCCCTATTCCCATTCGACTCCTGGTTCCTCCACTTATGAAGACATTCCACATGGTCCATTTTCCAGAATGTATATTATTGATTTAATACCTCAGCATTGGGAACCGTAACTGTATCATAAAATAAATGGATTGTGTCTGTTTCTTGTTCTCCTCGCCCCCATGATACATGCATTTTACAAAGATGACAAAGACCTCTCATCTATAGCCTCATCAGATTTACTCAGTAAGAGCCCAGTCCTACCACATGGGAGTTTTACTGCTCATTTCAGCAAGAACAGCCTGCAGCTGTAGCTGTAGCTGTAATGGAATATTTTCACAGGTACCTTAACACCAGTCTGTGAGGTGACTTTGGAAGGGGGTGCCTTGCCCTTACCCTATGCACATTATTGTTGCCTTCCCTGTCCAGATTTCAGCAACAGTGTGGCCCTGCAATTGGCCAGATCAATCAGCTGAGCTGGCAGAATGTGAACTCTACAAAAAAAAAAGGAAAAGTAACCTTTTTTTAGCCAAATCAGCTTGCTGCATGATTGCTATTCCCAAAGCAGCAGATGTGTGTGAACACCAAGTTATATGCAGTGAAAGAGTGGAACAGTCACTTCTCTTACAGCTTAAAGTCAGCTTAGCCTTGAAGGGCCATCAATAAGAAGCAAATGTACTGGGCCACATGCTTTTGCTGATAAGTCAAAGTTAGATCAGCACTACAGAGGTCTGTACTTAAACCAGCTAATGATTTATCCTATTATAGCCAGTCTCCCCCAAAGCTGAAAATATTAAGTAGTTCTCCAATAAAAATGAAATACATCCTCACCACCAGTCACTCCTGTTTTCATAAAGGGCAAAGCAAGATGACATATTCTTAGTCACATGCCTGACCCTGCAAAAGTCACATTGTGCTTATCAGTTCTTCAGCCCACAGCTGTGATTCAACTGTAATTATGACTCTTCCCCTGAAATAGCAATTTAATCTGTCATTATTATTACTGCATTGGGTTTTGCTGGGCTTTTTTGTTTGTTTTTTAACGGCAAATAGCATCTACCTATGTGGAATGTAGGACTGTTTTCTTTTTGATATTGAAAAGGTCTCTCACAAAGTAAACATTGTCTGAACCTCAGAGTTGGTATACTGTTTAGGAATGCAGCCTTCCACAAAGCCAGAGGCTTTTCACAGTGTTGAAAGAAACCCTAGGCATTGGAATCATCCCCAGGAAGCAGATGAAAATGATGTGTACATGCGTCAAAATGCCTACTTCAGCTATGTGAATATATCAAGATAATCCGCACTGGTAGGAAGGCAGGGGTCATATGAAACAATATGAAACACTTATTCAAAGGCTGTTTTCTAAGATGGTTTAATTGCATTTTTAGAAGTAACTTTAAAAGATAACACAAAAAAGAAAGGAAAGCTCTAGTAGAAATTGAGAATGAGTCCCTGCTGCTACTCTTTGAAGCAAGGCTAGTAATTACAAGTACACAAAGAGTCTCAATATCATACACGTGTTCATTTGTAATTAAGACTTCAGTGTTTTCTTATTTTTCTCTCCATTCCGTACCATTTGTTCACAAGTTGGAAAGCCTCTCTAGCTGTCCCTAGCTGGTCTTAGAGACTAGTGCTTAGAGGCTGGCTCTCCAGAGATTTTGTGGAGAAGTGGGCCTTGCTTATAAGGGTGCAATCTCTACATTATAAAATTTCCATATCTAATAAAGTTTTCCTTTCCACAGCATAGCTACTCTCTCCAGCATTATGAGACACTATTTCCCTTACTTTTACCATACTGTGGAGTACTGGTGAAACTTGCATCTGTTCTAGCAGGTCCGTGCACTGTCATAGCCTTCTGGTGCTCCAGAAACCCTGCATGCTTTTTCTGTACTGGACTTGGTCCTGCAATTCAGAGGAGTGGGAGCAGAGAAGCTGGAGAGCAACAGGAGCTAGCAGCAGTGCCAAGTTATGTGTTGAGACCTGAGACCGTGGCAACTCATCTAGAACACCCATAAAACACGATGTAAGTCCCTTTTTTCTGCCAGAGCAACCTGCTGAGTCTCCAAAGTAAAAAAAATCACAAGTAGAGCCAGACAAGAAACAGAAAAGAAAACCATGGAATACAACTTTCAATAAAAGAATTGGGAACAAAAAACATCCTGACTCCGAGTTACTGATCCAGTCCCTTAAGGGCCGTGTAGTCATAGTTGTTCATCCTCCTCCAAGGATCCAAGTTCAAGCCAGACATAAATGCATGATGCACATTGGCATCCCCCTTTCAGAAGCAGGGTGGACAGTCACAGGTGCTCTCACCAGCAGTTGCCTTGATGAGATATCCCAGGTCAGAGGAGCCTGATTCTGATTTGGGTTATCAGAGATAACCCAACCACTGCAGCTGATGCAAGGCTTTGAGAATCCACAGGGCAACATGTTCTCTGTCTTGATTTCTGTTTTCCCTTTACAGCCAAAAAGCCACATTTTTTTTTTTTCTTATACAAAAGAATGCATTTCTCCTTCATATTTCTAACGAGCCTGAGTAATAGTGGTAATTCAAAGCTGAAATTCATGATCTAGCTAGTGACTGAGCTCTCTGACTCACAACAGTAACAGGAACAAGATACATTCGATGAGACTTTCTGTCTGGTAAGGGAAGGATAGACAGAGTTTGAGCCTCTCATTTGCACAGTGTTATAATGTAACGACAGAAGGTTAAGCTGTCTCTGTGTAAGCGAAAGGTAAGATACAAGTTGACCAGCCTCTCACAAAAAAAAAAAAAAAAAAAAAAAAAAAAAAAAAAAAAAAAAAAAAAAAAAAAAAAAAAGTCTATCTACCTGCGCAGATGCAGTAATTAAGTGGCTCAAAAGTCGAAACAAAATAGCAGACATTTGTGGTTAGGAAATCAGGTATGAATAATCCTGTCTCAAGTAATGAGCTGGCATAAGAGGTAAAATCAGTTAAGTAAGACTCCTAACACAAAGAAATGAGAAAAATTAAACAACCAAGAAGTTCTTGAAACTCTGCCTGGTTGCAGTAGTGACATTCAGCCTCATTTTCTTTAAATGAAAAAAAGGACCTTACTAGCATGATAGAAAAATTAATTAATTTCTGCTCCATTTCATCAAGTTCACAAAAAATTGTTTGGAATGGGATGGAATAGAGACCTCCACCACCTCATCTCCTCAAGTGATGAGGCTAATTCCCCTGATTCTTCTGTTTGGGGTTGCCCACTCTAGACTACTTTCACAGATTCCTTGAAATATGAAACACTGTTCCAAACATATGCTATGGAGGTATCAAACTGAGGCTGCTCTCTAGAAAACTGTAAGTCAAGTCACATGAAATGCACCAGCATAACATGCAACCATCATGAGTTTCACATTTCACATTTCTCACTGAAACTAGGCAACAGTGAAAGTAGCAATGCCAGAAAAACAAGGGCACCTAATGCACATCATAACAAGACCCAGACAGAGCTTTTTGTCCAGTCCAGTCCACCAGAGGATATTTAGAGCAGAATTGTCTGCACTGGATACCAGTGAAGTGTTTGATTCTTCACAGGAAAACATGCTGGAAGTCCCCAGAGGCACCCAGACACCATCCCTGGAACAGAGCCTATCCATGGGATAGGCTGGAATCACACGAAGTTGAGGTAAGTACTTTCTGTGACAGTTTTTCTGCTCATTCTTTCATCTTTGTATCTCTGACCTAATAGTATCTAAAGTGTTAAAGGCAGTAAATCAAATGTTGGACTTTTGTCTCCTCTATAAAAAGTCAGGAACATTCACACTCAGTATAAAAGCTTCCTGGTAATACAGGTAAGAGGAAGTTGAAATACCTTATGTGTAAGTAACACATATGGCACAGGCACAATTACTATCACAAAACTAGCTGAATTCTAGAGAGTTTCAGTTCAGTAGGGTAGAGGGAATTGTACCAAGATAAAAGCCCGTGTTCCTGTGAGGCAAAACTTCCAACAGAAAAGAAAAAGTAATAAAGTCAGTTCCATTACATATTCTGCTTTGAAAGACAAAACATTTTATTTTATTTCGCTTTTGTAATATTTTAATTTCCATGTATATATTTCCTTTCAGAAAGAGAGATTCATTATTTGAATTGCAGAAAGTCCAATACATGAATAAAGTTTGCCTCAAAAAAGCCTAAATGCAAATGTGTGTCCAGATAAGGAAATGCTATCTTTTAACCTTAAAGTGCATTATTATCATGATATTATTATATTATTATTTTAAATAAAACTTCACTGAAATAGACTTTAAAAGTCTATTGGAAATTGCTCAGTACCCTTTGGTAGTCAAATATCCACAACCCCATCCCATAAAAAGCAACCCTAACTTTACTTCAGAGCATTTTTAGACATCAAGGGAGCAGGTAATAGCTCTAAAAGCAGCCTCCTGTCTGTCAGAGCATCTTTAGCACTGGTTGGCACGGAAGCAGATCGCGGCTCTTTTTCATCTAGCAGTTATCCGATACAGCACATTTGTTATTCTTTGCTGCCAAGGAGACAATCTGGTTCTCATTTCCATTTTCATGGAAAAAGAGCATAATAGTATGAGTAAAACATCAGATATAATTAGGCAAAATGGTTGAGTGCCTGACTGAAGAGAGGAATGGGACTGTCCCAGATATGAAGAATAGCCACACACCTGAGAAAGAAGAGAGGAAGGAGAAAAGCACTCCCTCCTAACTGCAACATGCAGACACTATCACATCGTTTCCTCATGCAAGAAGCTATGTCCTAGGAATTATGGAAACTAATTAAGTGTCCTCTCATAGCATCTGGGAAAAAACACTACCATGCAGATCCTGCTGGTTTCCTACATAATGAAGTGAAATGTGCTTTAAGATGGAAAACCCAATTCCTGCACATTCATAAATCTGTACATCGTGGATGCAATTCTCCAGTGCTATATGCCAATTAAATTGTGCCAGTGTCTGAAAAATGTCCCTTAACTTATACAATGATGAGTTTGTCACATTTTTTTGTTGCTAAGAGCAAATACCATTTGATTCAGTATTATTCACAAGTGAACGTTTTGCAGCAAGAAAACCTGAATTCTCATATTCTCTGTGAGCCAGAGATGAGCACCACCTAATGCCTCAACATGAGGTTATGGAAGGCCGCAAGACTCTCCTGGAAACACAGAGATCCTTCAGAACAAAGCAGAAGCAGCAGATACCAGGTAGCCAAAGCTCCTGCTTCAAAAATGGGCAAAGACCATGCAAGGTGCAGTTAACAATACCACCACTCACTTCATAATCCTTTCCATCACAACACTGAAAATATAGTATTCCTATGGCTCATAACAGATCACAGGCTCTATATTAACTCTGCAAGCCTCGCCTGGGTTTGCCTCAGCCTGCCTGGAGCTTTCTTGTCACTTTATTCCCTTGTAAGTAATATTTTTAATGACCAGGTGGCAATTGCTTTATCCATTTTATTTTACTTAATTACGTTGTACAAACATCTTTTATAGAGGTAGTTGCAACAAGTAGCCTTTCTGTACTAATGAAGTAGAACAAAATTTTTTCAAGAATAGTTTTAAGGTGTAAAGGCAAAGTATGGCAGCAGAAGGCTTGAAAGTGAGCACACAGGTCAGTGTAGAGGAGTACAGAGGTGATCAGAGAAGGGGCACAAGACAACACAAGAGGCCCTGGAGATGTGAAAATATCTAAGAACTGCAGACTCAAGAAACCTGTACAAAACACAAGTATCTGATAGATGCAAGGCACTCCAAATAGCAAACCTGGGTGTAATGTGGAGGTGCAGGCTAATGAAAAGCAGGAGAGGGATTGGAGGGGATGTACGCTGAGGAGGAAAAAGTCTTCAACACCACCATCATATCTCTCCATGTGCAGGACTTAGGACAATGATGACACACTAACTTCTTTTCCAGGCTGAAGCCAGAGACTTCAGAACCCAAACGGGAGTGGAAGGGTGCGTGTATCAGCAGAGAAAAGGGAGGTACAAGGGATTGTGTATACAGGAATTTTAAATTAATAAATACTGAGATATTTTTCTAGATTCGTGCTGTTTTCCTTTTCTCTAATATTTAGATTTGGACTAATAATTATTCATTAATTATACTGATAGCAATTCAGTTACACTAATATTTGACATTATATACAAGGTATGTTTTCCTTCTGCAGAACCAAGTTTTGAGTGTACCTCTACCTTTCACTCTTGGGTGTTCTTCATACATGACCTGGACCCCCAAGAATGTAAGAGAGTGCAACATGTCCATCTGCATTAATGGATGACTCCCAGCAGTAAATTCAGAACTGCTGGGGGAGAAAGATGGCCAGTATTTCTTACCAGCACAAGGGCATATCTGCATCATGTTTTGTGGGCTGAAGTATGGTGACCGCTTATGCTCTCTAAGTGTTCCAGCTCCAAAAGTGAAGTTATACCAACTGTGGTTAGCCCAGCAGTGAACACAAGCCCTTCTGATACCCCTGGTTCAACACTGTCCTAGCAGTCACCGCATCCAGATGGTTCACATCTTGCAGCTTCAGAGCACGGGCTTCTCTCTGCCTGCAAAATCAACTCAGAAACATGCTTGAAGGTACAACCCAGAAACCAAAAACACTCATTAAAAATTATCATATTCCTCACTCCTTCCTTTATATTTTTTAGTTTTGCCCCCTCTTTTGTCCTTTTTTCATCAACTTTTTTGGTGTGGCTTCTCTTCAGGAACGCACCTGAGGGGTTTATAGGCAAGAAACACTGCCTACAAATTCACTAGTGGCTAAGGAAGCAACAACACTACAAAGAAACTTTATGCAGGGTCTTCTGTGAACAGATAGCCATGGTTGGTTATCCCAAAGCAGCACTGGAGATGAGCAAGAAGCATACCTTGCTACAACCTGGTCTTCAGGTGGACTTCCCAATTCATCACCAATGTTCCCATGCAGGACAGTGCCCATCAGCTGCAAGAGGCAATCAGATGTGTTATTCACTTCAAGAGTACATTGAAGATGTTACCTGGATGACCAGTGATTTGTGAACACTTTCAGCTGTAGCCAAAGACAGAGACGTTGCTCAGAAATGCAAACTGATTCAGTCTAATAACTGTCATAGCCAGGAGTGTCAGAAGGAGGTTTACAACAATTCTGCAGTCTGGCTTTAGCCTTCAGAGTGTGGGTGGGGATGGTAAAGAATTGGCAGCTGATAACAGAAGTGGAATGAAATCAAAATATCTATCCTTGAAATATTTATAGTGGTCCAAGCAGCCCTCCACCCACCGCACACTGGAGCTTTTAAATGTGTGTCCAGATTCAAGACTGGCAGCATCTTGAGTCCATCTCTGGATTAACCCAAACCGTTCTCATTAGGCCATTAACAGATACTTTAACAAAATGAGACCAGAATCTAAACTAGCATCAGCTTTGTATTTGCTGTCTAAACTCAAATTAATATTAGGTGTTACAAGACTAAAACGATCCCTAATCAACACAGGAAACAGCATCCTCTATGAAGTCATGCAAAGCCTAACTCCAGCCAACAGGCCTCTGCTCTAAATATATACATATAAATGTATATAAATAACTTTAGGGCCAACTGCACTTAATAGGGCAATCCATACTACAGTACCTACCTAAACAGACTTCAAGTTTGCCTCTGACTCAAGTTTAACATTCCTCTTCACTCTCTGATTATTGTCTTTACAAAGAACTATACACATAGTATCCATATTAACTTCACAAGTGTCCATAATGCTCCTAGAGTTCACATCTGCAGTTTCCTTTGTTCTCTTTATGGAGATGGCTGCCAGTAAGAAGATTACATGTTGCCTTGAATTTTCCCCAGATTATGTCTGCTTAGATCCAGCATTATGGTTCAGCCTTTTGTACACATGGAGAGGGCAGCTGGAATATTTCAGATGCAGATGTGAACCTGTAACGGTTTAACCCCAGCTGGCAACTAAGTACCACGCAGCCACTCCCTCACTCCCCACCACAAACTGTGAGATGCGGAGGAGAACGGGAAGAAGGTAAACCCCAAATAGGTTGATATAAGAACAGCTTTGAGATTTAGATATAGTAATAGTAGAAAAGAAAATTCAGGGCACTTGAGAAAAGGTTGTGATTTTTTCTTCCTAGTTGGTGGAAACATTGCTGTTTTGTTGATCACTTCCTTTGGGATGTGACAACATCTATCTTGCAATTTTTTCCCCAAAACCTGGATTTCCTGTGGAGGTCCCTTGACCTTATTTTGTTTTATGGTAAAAAAAGCCTTCAGAACGATTTGAACTATATTTTTCCCCTTTCTCTAAAACTATTTCTGCTCTACTGCCCCACACAATTATATCCTCAATGATACAACAGTTTTGCCACTGGAGTTTGAGTCCTTATCTTCCTCCTTCGAGCCACAGTGCTTTTCATGGGGGTTGGAAGTAGATGTTTAACCCTGAGCAAGACCTGAACCATATCCAGCAACGTGCTGGTGCCTCACAAAAGAACCAGGCTGGTTTCAAGGGTATTCAAAGGATATTCAGAATCTTTACAAATCTGTAATTATCCTGGAGGAGGAAGATACTGGGAGGAAGGCAGAAATGAAGACAGGAACAAATGCAGAAAGGAAGGACAGAAGCTGTAGGAAGGTGCTTCTGTTACAGGTTGGCTCTCCAAGTAGAAGAGGACAAAGGTGTAATGGGTAATAGTTCCCACGAGATGTCTTCCAAGGGACAAAGGTAATGACAAGACTGAGAGCACATACCAGGTTATCACCAGGCATTTTATCATATCATAATCCAACACTACAAAGTACAAGTCCCACAGATAAACATTACTAATGAGTGTACTATGGTAAGAACATGGGTGTCATGATTTAGTGTGTGGTGTCCCTGCCCATGGCAGGAGGGGTGGGACTAGATAATCTTAAGGTCTTTTCCAACACTAACTATTCTACAATTCTATGATTCTAAGAAGAGCATTACAAAGTATACCAGTGAGCACATGGACTCTGAACAAGGCAACATCATGACCAGCAACTATTACAAGACAATGAATGCTTACAGTAAATTTGTTTAACATATTCTGGTCACATCCATTGTTATCTCAACCTTTTGCACCAGAAGGACTGTCATGGTGTAAGCCCAAATAGCAATTAAATACCACACAACCACTCACTGACTACACACACACAAACACATAGTGGGAAGGGGAGGAGAATTGGGACAGTAACACATGTGGGTTATGATTTAAAAAAAATTGAATATTTGAATAGTTGAATAATTGAAATTAAGTAAAATAATAGAAATAATAGCAACAATATTGATAAAAATAGGGAACCACAAAAAAGCATAAATGAAAATTCAGAAAACACAAGTGATGCACAATATGTTGCTACCCACCTGCTGACCAATACCCAGCATGACCCAAGTAGTGATCTCTCCCTTCCAGGTAACTCTCCCAGTTTATATGCTGGGCATGACGTGCTGTGGTATGGAATACCTCTTTGGCTTCTTGTGCCCCTCTTCACTGGCAGAGAATGAGAGACTGAAAGGTGATCGGGGTAAACTGCTACTTAGCAACAACTAAACCACCAGTGTGTTACCAGCATTGTTCTCAGACTAAAGCCAAAACACAGCACTGCACCACCGACTAGGAAGAAAATTAACTCTGACACAGTTGAAATCACAACAGAACCTCCCGAGTTATTCACATTGTTTTTATCTTTGATCTGTGTTACCCAGCTTGTATTAAATTCCTACATACTACACACTAGCTTTGGTGCTCCAATACTTTCTGAGAACTGCTGGCTCCAACTACTGCTTCATATAGATACTCCCTGACACTTCTTGGTTTGTGTGATTAGTGGTGATATTATGTACACATACATGGAAAAAGTCTTCTACCAAAAAAAGCAGTTATTTAAATAATTAGCAGCATGGAGGAGACTAGGAATAGCTCTTCTAAAACCCTTCAGCTGCATTCCTTACTCCCCCATCCCCATGCATCCCATCCTCTAGTTGATACAGAAGTCCTAACCCTGCAGACAGTTGTCTTTGTGTACTATTTTTGCTGGAACTGCAACACAATTTATCAAAAGGGTTTTGAATGATGACACTTCCTCTCAGACCTGAAGGAACAGCTAGCTTAATTTCCTTCCACGTCCTCCACGCACTTGCTAAGGGAAGAGCTGAAATAGATCATCATAAACACATTACAAACTTATTTAACATGGGACCCTCTGACCTCATGGTCTGACAACTGAATGGTAAGTTCTCTTTTGTGGGCTAAGAATGAGTGACCTTTTCCTCTTGGATTCCAAATACAGGGTAGCCCTGTGCCCTTTTTCTTGGCTAAGTGCCATGGGAAAGACAGTTTGCAAAGACAGCTCAAAGAATGATGTATGAATGAAAAGAACCAAAAAAGGGAGGAAGAAGGCAGCTTTGAAAAAATCATTCAGCATAACTGTGCACATACTAAAGATACATAAGAGGTTTTATCATGTAAGGGTTCTTTCTTGCATCTCTGCTGGCCCTGTACGTTGAGATGAGCCTTGCCTTAAATGGGTTTCCCTGGACATGTCTGATCTCTACGGACTCTTTTAAATGAATTATCCACCAGGATCAATTTCCAAACAAAATCCCTCACACTCAGGGTATGGGTTTTGAAATTCACAAGCCATTAGTTAACCTGGAAAACAAATTGCAATAAGTAGGGTGGGTTTCCCTAAACTCTTAAGTTATATGATCTTATCAATACCAGTGAGACCGTTACTACTGGAATGGCTAATGGGTGGCTGATAGTAAGGAAGATTCATCTGCTTAAGATGTGGGAAAGTCACTCAGATTCCCTCTGATTTGATGAGGCTTTTCATCCACCCCTTACTGCAAAGGCACAGTTCTCAGTATAACACCATAAAACATTTGGTAGCTTGTAAAGCTGCATTACCCCATTCATACGCATATCAGACTTCACCCGTAACTGTGCATAAATCAAACTGAGCTTCCATAATGGTTTTTTTGGATGGGCCTAAAAGGTACAGGCTTCTGAAATATCCTGATTAAGGGGGGGGGGGGGGGAATAATAGAAACAACATGGCAAAACCTGATCTTGCAAAATACTTAGTCCAACTTCTGTGTTAAAGAGGTGACTAAAGTTATCAAGACCCAACTTTTGAGGCTGGACAAGTTCTTCCAATGCACTTCGTTTATGCCTGATCGTTAAACACTGGCCATAAAAAGTAATTTATCAGAGTCCCTCAATGCTGAGAGCCTCCAAAACACTGCACAAATGGTAAATATTAAGAGTTTAAGCAAGCAGACACTTTGGCAATCCATGATTGCATGTTTGTCACTGATGCTGAGGTGAGAAGCGCTGAGGGGAGTAGCTCGAGAGAGGACGCCTTCAACACCGGAGCGGGAGGAAGCTCAGCGCCCAGGAGCCTCGACTCAGAGCGGCGAGAGCCACCCAGGGAGCCCCAGGTCCGCGACAGGACCGGCCCCGGAGCCGGCAGCTCAGCTGACGAGAGCGAGCCGGGACTCACCCGGGGCGGAGCCAGGAGAGGCACCAGCCCTGGGTGGTTTGCGCGGGCAGGCGAGCGGGAGGGTGAGCGCTCGCTTCAGGGCCGGGGCCCGCTCCGGGAGCTCTGCTCTGGCTGCCCCGGCGGTGGCAGCGTAGGCACCCAGATGGAGCCGATGAGCGGGGAGGCTGCAGTGCAGAGCTCGGGGTGTAGGGAGTGCTTGCACTGGTCTGGTGAGGCGCAATGGGCACGGCTGCACTCTGTGCTCCTTGCAGGAGGTGCTCCTGCAGCAGGGCCTGAGCTGCGGGACGCTGTCAATAGGCTGCGAGATGTCAGGGAAGCTGAGAGGAAGCAGGAATGCTTGCTCCTGGCCCAAACTGTGCAGGGGCCTCAAGCATCTGTCGTAGCCCATGCAGGAAACAAGGAGGCCGTTAAGCCGGGAAGCTGGGAACTTGTAACAAAAAACAAAAAAAAAACAAACAAAAAAGGAGGAAGAGGACAGTTAAAAAAGCAAGGGGCTTCCTCCTAAGTCTGATGTCCCCACTCAGAACTGCTTTGCATTTCTGCAGGGGGCTAGCAAGGAAACACACACCATGAACGACTGGCTGATGCACTGGTAAAGAGCTCTACTGGTGCTGCCAGGAAAAACCAGTGGGTTGTAGTAGTAGGGGACTCTACTTTGAATGGGACAGAAGCAATCATCTGGCAGCCTGACCCAGTCTCAAGGGAGGTGTGTGACTACTGGGGTCATGGATCAGGGATGTTGCAGAGAGGCTGCCTGCTCTAGTAAGTCCCACTGACTATTACCCACTTCTAGTGATCCATGTGGGTGCTAGGAATATAGATAGCAGTAGCCTGGGGAACATAAAGAAGGACTACAGAGGCCTGGGAGAGGTGGTTAGGGGCTCTGGAGCTTAGATAGTCTTTTCATCAATACTCCAGGATAAAGGGGAGGACCTTAAGAAGACAGGCTGAGAAAGCTGGGGCTGTTCAGCCTGGAGAAGAGAAAGCTGCGTGGAGACCTCAGAGCAGCCTTCCAGTACCTGAAGGGGGCCTACAAGGATGCTGGGGAGGGACTCTTCATTAGGGACTGTAGTGACAGGACAAGGGGTAATGGGTTCAAACTTAAACAGGAGAAGTTTAGGTTGGATATAAGGAGGAAGTTCTTTACTGTAAGGGTGATGAGGCACTGGAATGGGTTGCCCACAGAAGTTGTGAATGATCCATCCCTGGTGGTGTTCAAGGCCAGGCTGGACAGAGCCTTGGGTGACATGGTTTAGTCTGAGGTGTCCCTGCCCATGACAGGGGGGGTTGGAACTGAATGATCTTAAGGTCTCTTCCAACCCTAATTATTCTATGATGGGTTTTTTTTTTTTTGCATATAGTTCCATTGGGTTTATCCTGTATTTGCATTAGGTGGAAGTAGTTCATTAGTTCCACACTTTAGGACCAGTCACAACGAGGGAAAACAGAGGAAGGTCTGGGAAAACACTGGGATACCCACTGTCTTGGAGCATTGCTCAGGAATCTATCAGTGTACATTGTCAAATGTTCAAAGGAGATGGGCAGAGATGGAGGGAGATCTTTGCTCTTACACATCAATAAAATGTGTCCCAGACCCAGGAAGGCGCTCATTATACTATTCCTGATGAAACATAGATTGAGATAAAACAGGCCCAGGGCAGTGGTGGAATCACCATCCCTGGAAGTGTTCACAAACCATGTAGATGAAGCCCTCAGTGACATGTGTTAGTAGCAGCCTTGGCAGTGCTGGGTAGTGGTTGGACTTGATGATCTTAAAGGTCTTTTCCAACCTGGTTGATTCTATGATTCTATGTGAGACTGAAAACAAAGACAAACTCAGCAGTATCAGATTACCTGAAGTTTATACTTAGGTGGATCATCTGATGTTGAACATGATCACCTATAGACACACTTAGCTCTTCTTTTACCTTATATGATTTGAGGTAGAAATTAGTCTAATTAAATTAAGTTTTTAACAATTTTAAGGGTTAGAGGTGTTTGCTAGAAAGGTCATGACAGCACAGATCTGAACTACCTTGGAAGACTTTAGATTTTAAAAAATAAAAATAGGAAGTCCAGCTGTTTCAGTTGTCAGAGCACCAAACTTTCACAGGCATTTATCTGAACTCCAGTCAGTATTGGCTACCAAAGTGAGTGGCACAGATACAATCCAACACAATTCCTTTCTTCCATAAATCTTTTTGAAATTTGAGGTGAATATGCCTATACAAGCCTGGGATTTCCAGAAAAAGAAAGTAACTAATTTCACAGAACAAACAATAACTACTGTAACAAGACCAAAATGCCAGCATTGGAGGGGAAACAATGGAGAAAGGGATGCTTTAAGTCCTGAATTATTTTATTTTATTTTTATGTTGGCTTGGCTGCTTCAATGCAGGGACAGACATCCAATATTTGCTACAGCATTTGGCAACAGCACTTTGAACCAAGACACTGCGTGGAGACCTCTTCCAGTATCTGAAGAGGGCCTAAGAGGATGAAGAGAGGGGCTCTTCATTAGGGACTGCAGAGCTAGGACAAGGGGTGATGGGTTCAAACTTAAACTGGGGAGACTTAGGGTAGATATAAGGAAGTTCTTGCCTGTGAGGGTGATGAGGCCCAGCGAAGCTGTGGTTGTGCCATCCCTGGCAGTGTTCAAGGCCAGGTTGTACGGGACTGGGAGCAACCTGGTCTAGTGGGAGGTGTCCCTGCCTCTGGCAGGTGGTTGAAACTGCATGAGCTTTGAGGTCCCTTCCAACCCAAACCATTCTATGTTCTATGATTCATCTGACTTGCCTAGGAAACGAGCTAATGCTGTTTTCAGCAGGATTTAAACTATATCAGAGCCTCAAGAATGGCAGCAGACAACCTCAAGACCTTGGTCAACGGATCAAAATGGTCAAAAGGTGTTGTCCACAGAGGAAGAGAAAATAAACTTAACAAACCCACTACCACCACCAAAAACCAGTACTTACTGGTAAAGGACCCAAGTACACCTGATGAGCAGGGGCACCTTCCTTCAAAGGCAGTGGTGCAGCATCTAATTCAAATGGCTGAAAAGTTTAATGGCTGAAAATTAAAATAAGCTGTTAGCTTGCTAAAAAAGGTTTTTTAATTTAAAATAAATCAGACTAACAATTTACAGATGTTTGGAAAGAAAATGTTTAAATTACTCTCTTTTAAAGCCTAAGCCCTCCTTACCTTTGGTATTCCACTTGAATTTTAATGATTGTGGTGGCTTTCTGCCACTGCCTGCTCCCTCCCTATTCACAGCATAAACCTCATGAGTCAGCAGGTCTTGCACTCACCCCTGACTTTGAAATCATATCACTTCTATTACCCTCAGAGTTGAGCAGTGGAGGTAGGGAGAGAAACCCAAAAGCTCATTATCCTTGGAAGAATTGATCAAGCCAGAAAATAAAATATATATCTGCATGTAAATATATGTCAAAAAGTCCTATTTGCAAAATACCAATTTGGTGAAACCGTGGAAATTGAGTAGTAAATTAGATCCTTAGAGAAAGGAGTAGAGGACACATCTTTGGGGATTTATGCTAGCACTTTCTAAAGCACATGTACAATGCCAATCTGTATTGGCAAACCAGAAAAGGAATCTCAGACAATGAATTAGGCCTTTAAAGTTCCCATTCCCAGCCCAATCCTTCCAGCTCTGGGAGAAGTGGCACGGCTGGGTGGAAGGCAGGTCAGCCCAGATCATTGTACCACTGACTTTTCCTCTGCTCCTTCCCTCCAGCCACATATGATGAATAACACAGCTTCCATCAGTCATGTCTACTGTATTTCTTTTATTGCTGTCCATTTACCCTGTTCCTGCTACCCAGTTAGGGACTTTCTTCACTTTTTTTCCTCCATGACTGGAATTGATGGGATATTTTCCCCAGTATTGAACTTTTAAAAAATAAAGTTCCACAAACATATTTGGCTCCCTGATGCATCCAGCTTCCTCGCTGAAACTGGAAAATTCAGTTTCTCTCTTTTCAGCCAATTTTCTATTTTGAAGTTTTCTCTTAGCAAAAGTACACATGCAGAGGGTCAAGAAATGCATCTTGCTGGTAAATCTTTGCTTTTGTTGCCAATTGATTCTACTTCTGAATGTGGCAGGTGTGGAAGAATCCCTATAACTTATTACCTACATGTAATAACTTATTATCTACATTTTTAAAAGTGGATGAGAACATAAAAGCTGAGAAAATTTGTTTCCCCCCAAGCATTTTGCCTCTTCACGTAAGAATAATGTGCTTTGCCATCTTTATGCTAGTGTTGTTCCAGGAAGAATTTGTCTTCCCCTGGTTCTATGACATTGAAGAAGACCAAGAAGGGAAGAAGGGTAGTGATGAACACAAGATACAAATGCAACTGCTTGCATCAGAACATTGGAAGAAGTATTGCTCAGATATAAAGCTCAGGGTACTGGCTTGTCCCCAGTGAACATATCAGTATGGATCTGTCTTCAAAAATAAACTTTGTACCCCGAATAATTCTCAAAATACGTTCAAAATTACCCTGGACACATTTACATCAACTGTAAAACTTCACAGAAAACTTCTACCAATCTCTTACACATTTGTGCCACCTAGTGAACAAAACCAAGTTGAAATGTTTTTGTGAGAGGCAAGACAGATACTGGCCACCTCAAATGTTTACAAACTGGCTATCCAGAGTGACTTAGTGGCTCACTAGGGTACTGTTTTGGTCTTTGAAACAGATGGATTGTCAGTTCCAAACCCTAAGGACTGCAAACAAATGTGACCTGGTAACCCAGAGCCACCAAAAGCTCTTCTGTGTCACAGGAAACCAAACAAGTAGCTGAGTCTCACAGTCATCCTAAGGGGCATTAGCAGTAAGTGCATGCAACAGAACAGTGAAGAAATCAAAGTCATTTTCTGTTCAAGTATATACGGTATAACACCCAAACTTAGACAACCAGCATCTGCTATTCCACAAGGGGAAACTCAAATGAGTACCAGTTTGGACAGTAAACCATACACTGGTATTATCATGGGACACAATTTCCTATGTAGATCATTGCTATTTTGGGACAATAATAAATTCGGAAGACATAGCATTATTCTTATTAATAGCAGTCATGAGGCCCCATAAAAAAACACCACCACCACAAAAAAAAACACAAAAAGGAAACTTGAGCATAGCTGATTTACAGCTTAATCCAGTAAGAGGAAAAGTTAAGAGAAATCTTCATTTACAGATGAGAGCAGTGAAGCTACAAAATCAGTCAGGATATGTTTATGTTGCATGTTTTAGGCCAAATCCAGAGCCCAATGGTGACTGCAGTATGCATATACATCTGTAGGGTTACCTAGTCTCTCATGCCATGCTCATCCACAGCTTCCAGAGCTGCTCAGACCAGGGCCTGACAAGGGTTGTGAGTGTTCAAAGGCAGTATAAACCTCCCAGAAACATTAGCTGATTTTGGTTTATTTGGTGTGATTTAAAGCTTCAGTTGTGGACTTTGTTTCCAGACTCCAAGCCAAAATCCATGACCAAGCGTTGTGTCAGTATTTTGCTTTGAGCCAGTTTGTATATTCCATGGCAATAAATAGACCATGAAAGATGTTGCTTTTGTTTACCGGTATTTAAAACTTAACACCTATCTGAGCACTAACTTTCCCCACGAGGTAATAAACTCAGCTGCAGAACAGGCGGCAGGTACACACGCTATAAGATAGTGCCATCTAGTGCATGCTGGTTATTAGATTAAACAACACTTTTCCCCCCAAGGGAGAACATCCTGAAGGTAACTGCTGGTCACATCTTTAGCACAAAATCTCAGATTTCAATTGTGTGTAAAATTTAGGTTTGGATTAATTGTATCTGTTAACATTCTAGTTCTTCCATTACATGTTTACGTAGAGAAAACATTTTCCTTACAACAAACAACAAATTCCTAGCCATCCCCAAAATCAGGCATATAGCTACCACAACAGGATGTTTCCCATTCTGTGCACTGGAGTCTCCCCTAAGGAAGAGACAAGCAATCAAAGAAGAATCACTGGAGAGTTTCACTGAAGACTAATAAGACTGGTTATGATTGTTCATTAAAACCTTCTGTTAAGGCATTTAAGAGCTAAACATCTAACTTTACAAACACTTTTGCTATTGACAACATTTACAGAATAAATACAGAAATTAATACAGAAAACCTAAAGATGTTTGTTATAGCACAGAAGACTAAAAATGAAGACTAAAAATAAAGACTGCCAGAGCAGCACAAGGTGATCCTCAGTGAGCTCATACCAGAGAAGCATTTGCCTAAATTCTCCACATCTCTGCTGTGATAGTACACACTTAGTACTATGCAAAGTAAAGGAGATGGTCTACTCCAAGAGCTTAGCCTGCATGAGTGTGCTCCATTGTAAAATTAAACCATTCTTTAGGTTGGATAATAGCAAAGTTCCTGCTCATGGTATGATAGATCACAGTGTGTGCCAGTCTCTGAAAAGGGAGGTCCATCCCCCTGTAACCCCATTACAGATTAGTCATTCTTCATTAGTGCCCATAGGAAGCTTCCTTCATCCCCCTGCCCCTGGGTGCTCCGCCAGACCCTTTAGTACATTGGTTGCCAGTGCAATTTCAGAGGTGCTGGATGCTGCATAAGGAAGTACCTGTCCAAAGTTTGTCCTTGCAACTCAGTTAAAAGGTGTATTATTTTGATCTCAACTATATATCAGTATCTGCAGCCACACTTGTCTAAGCTGTGATTTCAGCAGTTCTGACATGGTGCATCATTCTTGTCAGATGCATTACTGTGCTAGAGATGTACTGGCTGTAACACTGATAATTCCACAAGCAGATGTCTTCCTCTGAACATGCGGTGATCCATCTCATTCATGTCAGCAGGGAGGACCCTGGTACCACTGGAGATCTCTGCCACTGCAGGTCTTGACTGTTTTGTCCTGATTTAGGGATTCTGGATGTATTTCAGCTAGAGCAGAAATGTCAGCTCAGGTGTCTTGGATTAAAACCAGGTACATAATTGCGTTCTTCCTGTCCTCATTTCCCTTTTGCCTTCAGCTGGATAAACTATTCCTCATGCTGCAGCCTACATAGTGCTTTGCTGCTCTGCATGCTAGAAAGCTGCCATATTCCACCCCTAAACTTGGCTGTATTTGAGGGATGGATTAACTGTTCTTTACATTTGCAGTTTGGAACTGGAGTGTGTGGTCCATTGTGTGTTTTAAGATCATTGTTATTTAAAATAGCAGTTTGTTACTGGCATCTTCATCTTATACTCAAGTATTGCAAGAAGCACACAATAAGAAATAGACCACTGTGGAGAGTGGGTTAATATCCACAATGAGCCAGAAATCGGTGTTTGGTTAGAGGCCGATTGCTGAAATGCTTTTCTGTAGGGGGCTGGGAGGGAAATGGCCTCTTCAGAATTAAGGAAAAAATAATCCACTTACATCATAGAAAGCTGGAATCACATCAAAGGCTGTGAAAGCTCAGAAATTGGCAGCCTAAAATCCAGTGAGAATTGAAATGAATTTATACCTTTTTAATGGAGCTGGAACAATGATTTGAACAACTTCATCCCTTCACAATTTCACAACCTTTTGTTACTTTTCAGAAGTCCCTCTCTTATCCTCGTGTCTCAAACCACCCATTTAAAGCTTTTGCATGTTTCGGATCCAGTTCTGATCTCCTAAGTGTTTGACCCAATTAAGTTCAACAGAACTGAGATGCGCTTGGGAGAGCTGCAGAGCTTGACCTCTGGGCTTGACACAGAGGGGATGACAAAACAGGACAGCACAGCCCAAGGACAGCACACAGTTCTGTTCTCAGTGTAGCTGTGATCTGCTGTAGCCCTTAGGAGAAAGTCAATTAACTCATTTTTAAAGAGGAAGTGACACCAGCCTGATTCCCAAGAGCACCAAAATGATAGAGCATGTCCATAGGACAAAGCCTATTCAGTATCAATTTGTACCAACATGTTTATTGGCTTTTTTTAATCAAGCACCTTTATACATACACATAACCTCTCCAGCTCAAAACTGTCAGTACAGCATCATGCAGTTGAAGGATGACTGATGAGATGTGGCATAAGTCTATATCTGAAGTGCTGAAGTATAGTACACTGTCTCCTCTGTGCCAAACAGACCTCTCTGCCTGGATCTGTAGTAAAGAAAACCTATTCCAAGCCCCAGGTGGTGAAAGGGCACTAACATACATCTAAGGCCTCTTCAGCCCAAGAGGGGTGTGAATCCATGGCATCTCACCTCCCAAGCAGGGAATAAACCAGGAGAGATCCTAGTCTATTTTCCCTTCTTGAAGGTACTTCACTGGATAGCCAAGAAGGTAAAACTCATGAGAGAAAGAAGTGAAAGGAGCCCAGTCCTGCAGTTGAAGGAGACCTGGGCTGTTTCGTCCTTTTAAGGGGCTTTTGATATGTTGAGATAAAGAAGGGAACAACCCAGGCAGCAGTGACCAGCCCCAAATTACCCCTTCCAGCTGAGTAGCTTAATCACTGCCCCAGGTGTTGGTTTCAAGCTCTTAACTCTGCCTGCAGATAAAACACAACCAGGCCACCTCCTGCTGGCACCAGTGTGCTCTCTGCAGCAACCACCACCATTTCCCTGCAATCGTGGGATGAAACTTCACACACAAACACAAGCACACACATGCCTGCATTGTTTTTCTACAACATTAATCCTGTTTGATATCTGCAAATTCCAGGTATAAAGTTACTTCTGGATATCTTGACAGTCACTTTCACGAACCACCAGTCCCCCATTACCCCTCTGCAAGAGCTCAGGGGTCCTGCTCTCCAGCACAAGAGCTGGCTCCTCTGCAGAGCTGCTGGGAGCACCAGGAAGGAAACATATTGAAGCTCCCAAGTGCACCTCAAATGCTCAGGTAGTAGGAGCAGAGCATTAGCAGTGCTTTTCAACTGCTCTATCCTCCTTCCTTAAGGCTTCATGATCTTTTTCCTGCTCTTGTCTGTGAATGAAAAGCATTTGTTCCTCATGTGTTAACTGTCTGGCAGCAAACATATAGCTGTAGTAAGGACAGTGTCTACTTCAAGGGACTCCATCTGGGGAGCCCAGAAAAGGGATGGAGAACATCCTATGCAGCTCTTCTAGAGCCAGGTGAGGCAGGGATTGACCACAGCTTCTGCTTTGGGCTATTCCCAATGCAACATGTTGAGCGTTACGACAGTACATTGAGGAAGGTCAGCATGTGCGAGACACCATGACCCCCAGAAACCTCATCTGCTACTGATGAGCACCTTGGAAGATGACAAAATAGATTAAAAGCTTGCCAAAGTCTCACAACAACCCAGTGAACACATTCTATTCTATCTCAAATAGAAATGTTAATATTTAGTGAAACATGGGCTAGAAACCTGATTCTTACAGAAGCTCAACGTTGTGAAATGTCAGTCCCAGCCTGTTTGGTCATTCTCACCAAGTAAAGATTTAAGGAAAAGTTCTTTCTAAAAGTGCTTAAAAGGAATAGAACGTTAGTGAATGAGGGGTTTGCCTCTTCCAGTGTTAGAATCCAGGTCTTAGTCTGGTTGACACAGTCACATTCAGATGATAATAACTGCCTAGTGGCAATGTCAAGTGAGGGTGCTTTACAGGCATGATAATTACAGCAGTTAATTATTTGCACAGTGTCATAGGTGTGCATAGCAATACATCGTTTAGACAAGTCCCTGCCCAATGGCCTTACAGTCTAATCTGGATGGACACAGTGTAGATAATTACTGACCCATAAGTAAATAAGAGCAGAAGTGATTCAAATTTGAGTGTCTATTATTATGACTGTGAGACATGTTTACCCCTCTGACCACCTAATGTTATTGCCAGATTTGGTGTCCAAATGTGTGCCGTGCACTGCCGCTTTTGCAGCTTGAGAGGACACAGCTATCTCCATTCCTGAGGTTCTGGTGCCCTCCTGCGGCCACTCGGGTTTGTCCATTTGGTATTGACAAATGCTTTCTGTTTATTAATGGTATTTGATATTTATGTTTGCGTGGCATCCTGCAATCCCCATTATCACTCCTCTGCCAGCTGAGGTAGCCCTTAACTTTTGCATGTCCCAGATACTGAAGTATTCCCCCTCCAGAAAGTATATTTACTGGTGTTTTCTTCAGACCGTAAAGCGGTCTGAATAAAAGGGATAGAGAAGTTCAGGCTATGTTGATAGTCTGTGGTCAAGAACACATATTGACACAGGGATAAACCAACGCCCACAGCCGAACCATGAACCTCAGGAGCTGTTAGCTACATTACAATGCAGGCTTACATTAAACCATTTAAAATAAACAGCATTCCCAGGCCAGAGGAAGAGGGTTACCCCTTAGGAAACTCACAAGTAAATTCTCCAGTGATTAGCAAGTTTCCAATTTCGAAACCAATCTATTTCTGTAAGAATAATATTCCCTCTTTAAAATCATTATTTGTTTACATTTCTAAGCCTGCCTAATGTCCCTAGTTGCCACTGGGTACTACAAATAGAAGTCCCGTCCGGCAGAGGAGAAAGGTGACTCCTGCTGGTTCTCCAGCCTGGATCCCAAGTAAGATCAGAGAGAAACCTTTGCAGCAGCCTTGGTGCACCTGCTCCCAAAAGGCTCTTCTGAATCGATACATCTCCTTGTGCAAGCTGAACAAGAATGCCCTCCTCCATCTATTTGAATGTACACTTTGATTATGTACATAGGCACAAATGCCAACATCATTTAAAGAGTTCACTCTGAGAAGCAGAAAAGCTGCATGAATGAACTGAAATAGCCCTCAGCAAGTGAGGAAAAATACCTTGAAGGACTTACAACTCCTTGTAGGAAATATGAAAAGTGGCAAGAAAAGCCACAGAATTAGTATTTTGCCAGGGAAATATTCCCCATTTCCTGTAAGGACCCCTGACTTTTTATGCATCCACAAAGAATTTTTGTTTGCATTTCCAGGAGACAGCAACACCAAAACAATGAAGAGACCAAACATGTCCTTTGTGCATGACAATTCAAAAGTGTTATCTGGGATAACCCAGCCACACAGCTCAAAGGAAGAGCAGGGATGCCGTGGACAGCTGAACAGCAAGTATTTGTTGCATAAGAAAGTTGTGGTGGTATAAATATTGTTGGGTTGCCAAGGAAACTGTAGAAAACTTCACACCCTCCATAACTGTATACACATCCTTGGACAAAGATGCCTCTATGGCTTTGGGACAGAATGTGAGAGACGTGCTGAGCCTTGAAATACGCTTGAAAGTGTATAGTGTGATATTAGAAAATCCAGACTATCCATTAACCTTTTACATATGCCTACGTGTATTCATACATAGAGAAAAACAACAACCTGTACAAAATATTCAGCACCTACACGTTACATGGACTTTTGTATGTATACCTATGCTTTAAAGAATTTTCCATTTTTACTGATGTAATGTTAAAATTAACAGCAAAATCATGTCATAAATAGGAGGTACTTCAAAATGAAAGCCTAACGAAGATGCAAATTGTTCCAAACTCAACACAAGAGCATGAAAATATATTTCACTTGCTCAGGACAAACCAGCATGTGAAATCTCATATAACAACTCTATCCATCTCTGATTTTTTTCTACTTCCTTCCTTCAAAACTGTGAAGAAATATTTATATATATATAAACATACACTATCTCGATTTCTCCAAACCCCAACAGAAAGATCTCCTACAAGCAATTTTTCCAGTTCCCAGAGAAGTTTTCCATAGTTGCACACTCTCATTAACAATTATTTTTACACCTTTCTTCTTTGTGCCATAGAATGCCATGCTTAATATTCAAAGTTTATTCCTTACTGATGAAGTCAAAACCATATGTTTCTTTACCCGTAACATGGACAAGGATTGTAACAGTTGTTCTTCAGTATAATAGCAGACTAGATTATACACTCCATCTCTCCATTTACACTGGCA
Organism: Pezoporus wallicus; assembly: GCF_028554395.1. NCBI lineage: Eukaryota > Metazoa > Chordata > Aves > Psittaciformes > Psittacidae > Pezoporus > Pezoporus wallicus. The sequence goes on from NW_026635973.1 coordinate 171,623, forward strand.
TGATATGAGTAAAGATGCTATACATCACCCACCAAAGCACACCCAAAGCCTGCTTCTACTAAGACTACATTTCAGGCTTTTTCTGTGTTATATGGGCAACAGCACAGGTTAACATTGCTCACCCACAAGCTGCAAAGCTGAAGTGATAGAAGATGAAGTTACATACATCTTTCCGTGCAAATGCAAAGAAAGCTGAACCTAATGTGGTGCTAGTCACAACTGCACCCAATTGTCCTATAAAAACATAAAAAAACATCCCATTTTCCTAAACTGTGCTCCATCCAGTTATATTTCTAGGAAAGCTATGTTCACATTTCAATTGGCAATTAACTTTTTCCCCATTAATACAGAATCATGTGTCTCTCAGAATGCACATGCTTCATGTTGTGCAGTATTAAGGGTAATCTCACACTACAGACTTTAACTGTGAACTGGACATCTATGTCACCTTGCCACATAAGAGACCAGTGTGATCATACCTGGCAAATTAGTATGATCATTTGTGTAGCATTCCTTTTCTTCATATATTCTAATATATGAAGGGGGCAGTTGAAGAGAAAACATCAGAAATAGATTTTATGATTATGTAAGACACGTGACCTAACTTTTCCCAACTCTTCCATGCTTACAGCCAGTCAGAACTCATTGGAAAATACTTTATGTTTAAGACAATTCCAATATAGAATAAAAGTTCAACCATTTAGATTATTCTAAAGGTAAAATATATACATACTTGAAATTTCTATACAAAGTAATTTTGTCTATGAGAACTAAAGCAATTAGCCTTTTTTCTTCTCCCTCACCCTATTTCCTCAGAGAACTCCAGAGGAGAGCAACTTGGGATTGGTCCCCAGATCTAAAGCACTGCCAGCCACAGTCAGCTCAGTATGGTTTTAGAAGTATGGTTTTATGCTCCTTTGGAGGCTGAAACCAGAAATACCAAGTGAGCCTTCCCAGCTAAACTGCTGGAAGTCTGAAAGTCCAAATACTGTTCTCAGAGCTTTCTGACAAACCCATGCTGGGGAACACTGTGATATACATTAACACCAGTCAAGATCCTGTGTTCTTCTCTCCAACATTCTCACCCCAGCTGACATGAAAAGCAGGCACATAGTTTTACACCAAGATAGTAGTATGGCTGAATGCTTAATGACCCAAGTAGTTCAATTCACTTATGATTAAATCCCAGCAAGGTTTCCAAAGCAAATTGCACAGTTTTCCACCACACAAGCTAAATGTGAGACTTTCAGCTTTGGTTTGGAATTAGTGAACAGCTTGCAAGTGTTTGATTTTCTTCAAGGGAAATAGATGTCTTCAGACCCTAAACATTTTTCATTAAAAACCCTATTAGTCATGTCTTAGCTAAAACCTAGCCCAAGTTGAGTCTGTTCCCCGGAGTTTTCAGATACCTACACAGCTGCTCTTCCAAACTGCCCTGTCTTGAGTCTGCCCTTCTCAAATCTGGTTTTTCCAATACCCCAGTCATTTGAGTGCTGTGAACCCTTCAAAGACCAGATTGTCACCTGTGCTCAGAGGTATACTACAGCTTTTCAGCCTCAGCTTTGCAAAAGAACACTCTTGTTCAATGAGAATATTTGCCAAGACTTCTGAAAGAAAACAATGTAGAACTAACCTGCTTTTTTTACCTAAAGCCAGTGCTTCAAAATTCCCACATCACTCTAAGACAGCCTTGGGAGCAGTTGACGTTTAAGTTGTTGACATGATTTTAGAAGGCAGGGCACACAGTTTGTGATTGCCAATGACAAGGTTGCATTGTGCTTCTAGTTCACTGTAAGGGTATAACCTATAATTAAAGAAAACACCACAGAACAACCCAACAAAAACTCAACAGCAGGGAAACCCTGTGGGTGATGTATATTGGGCCGGTCTATGGATTCTTTGTGTTGCTAGAGTCAACTGCCTGTCTAAAAGTACATCTGAGGCATATAACAGCACTCTCCTGAAACTCATGGCCTGTCAGGTCTGATTGCTTAAACAGACTATATAATCGCATAAATTGCTTTCACCTCCTGTACACTACATACAACTCAAATGTTGAGCCAGCAGAGATTAGGCATCATTAGCCCATATACCCTACTCTTTAATGCAAACATGTCATTACATAATTAACATATTAATGTTGATTACTCAGGGTTGCACAGTAGAGTAGGGCAAGTAATGCTACTACTGAAGCTTGCAAAAATAGATCATTTGGAAGTCAAATTTTACAACTCTTAAGATAAGCAGTTAATGCCTTGTTAACTTTAATTTCCTTGAATTTGAGTCCCAAATACAGAACTGACTTCTGAGAATGACGCTCACTTCTAAGGAAAACAACAGCTACCTGCAGACAGCTTCAACAGATACAGAATTGAATGTAAGAACCTGATCCGATTCCTTCTAGGTGAAAGATAAAGATGAAAAGGTTGCCACTAAATTTGTGCATTTATTAATAGAACAACCACATACAGCCAAACACAGGCAATAAGGTCTGCACACACAGCAAAAGAGCCTCTACAAAACCACTAACCTGCTCCATTTGCATGCTATGTTCTACTTGGACAAGTTATTGCAAGATGCCCCTGATCAGAAGGAGAGATGGCAGCTGTGATCCTGCCCAACTCTAAGACTCAGTGCTGTGTGAACTCACTGACATTGTTTTGTTCTCCATGACATGGAGCATCCTTTTATAGGATTTCTATGAGCAGCTGAATTCAGCACAATCTCTGGAAAAATGGCTCCCATAAATTACAGTCAGAACAGTCATGACAAGACCTTTGTTTCCATCACACATTGGGAAAATATATAGACTAGAAAAGAAGAAATCCCAACCTATTTTAAAAGTCATCCTCTCTGCAAAGATAAGTGAGTGGGGAAGTCTACTGGCAGCACTCACTGGAACTGCATTCATGAGTCTAACCACTATGTTGAAGCCAAAGTTTGATGGAATATTTTAGTCGTTCTTTACAGAAAACAAGTATAATTTTCCACAGACACTTTTATATAATGCAAGACTGGTGTGAATAAGCGATCCAAACATTTATTCTGTGATGAATACTAGAGCTAATTCCACACATTTCAGTGGTTTCATACTTTTGTCAAGTAAACCATGAACATGACAAACTCCTTTAGTTCACTCATGATTTAAATCTAAACTAAAATGCCACAAGATATTAACTTATTATGTGACATCAAGGGAACTCACAACTGTTGTCAAAGCTTCAAACTTCTCTATTCTGATGCATTTAATATACAATGCCTAACAGTGGAATTCTCCATTCTGACAAGGTAGAACCAGTTTCACTGTGACAAAAAAACACATTACTCATGTCCCTCTTTGAAATTGCTTATAATTCCAAGGAACAATTGGTTGTAAACTGTTTAACTTTTATAAAATCTCTTGAAATCTTTCAAGAAAGGTTGAAAAATTAAAAAAGTTGTTTTAATAAAATATTTATATCTTCTCCTTGAGGAAGAAATCACAACAGGTTTCTTTTTTTTTACAGAACATGCAGAAAGTACTTTAAGAATAGTAAAATACGTTTCTTCCCAATATGATGATACTTGCAATAATATGTAAAACAATCTCATTATTTCAGTTTTTAAAATCTAAATAAAAGTGCTTTTAAAAGTTTGCAAAAGTCACTGAATGAGCATTTTAGTGAAGTTTATAACTTCTCAAAACAGTCCTCTTAGAATCTTTTTTCAATGATAAAGTTTAAGAAAATGTGGCAATCTTTTTTCTTTCCTTCCTTCCTTCCTTCCTTCCTTCCTTCCTTCCTTCCTTCCTTCCTTCCTTCCTTCCTTCCTTCCTTCCTTCCTTCCTTCCTTCCTTCCTTCCTTCCTTCCTGTCTCTTCCTTTCTTTGTCTTTTTCTTTCTCTCTCTCTTTCCTTCCTTCCTGCCTTCCTGGCTGCCTGCCTGCCTTCCTTTCTTGCTTGCTTCCTTCCTTCCTGCCTGCCTGCTTGCCTGCCTTCGTTGCTTGCTCGCTTACTTCCTTTCTTTCTTGCTTCCTTTCTTTTTCTTTCTTTTCTGGTTCTCTTTTTTCCCCAATATTGAGGAATTGGGTTTCCTGCATCCGCCAAGCAGCAAACCAGTTAATTTTTCAAGTGCCCACTAGAGGGAGCGTTTCCACAGGGCTAAAGCAGCCCAGAAGGTAAATCTCTACAAACATTCCAATCCCTGTCAGTCAAACCATGCCATTACCAACACCTGTTTGCCTTCGCGCTTGTTGCGGACTATTAATGGTTCAGCAACAGATCAGTTACTCGATGCGTATTTATTGCCTGATTTATAAGAATGAATTATTCAATCCTGCAATTAAAATTAACCTAAGAAGAAAAGTTTGATACAATCCAGCACTAAAGCACAGTTAAATGAGAAAATAAAAAGAAGAAAAGGTGGAATATAAATCTATATGCCTAAAGGCCACTAAAAAAGGCTTTTCTGACAAAATGGGGTTTAGTTAAGATTGAGGGAAAATTCACTAGACAGGCAGTAGTTCCTCATTTTGTAAAACTCCCTGTCTTCTTCAAGATTTGCAAAACACAAAACTTAGTCTCACTGCCCAAGTATCCACCCCACAAAGGCACAGAGGTTCTGCTTTCCAGAGGTTAAACCACCCTTAAGGGTCTTGTCCACTCCAATTTGCAATGAATCACACCTGAATCTCACAAGCTCTCAAACTGGATGCTGCTCACAGTGAGACACCCATGAAAGCCCCGAGCAGGACCAGGTACTGGGGCAGGCAGCACTGCACCCATCTCCCATTCGAGCTTTGCTGGCTTATACAAACCACAGTGCCACCTGCAGGCATAAAGTAATGCAAGTTTCATAGAATCATAGAATCATGGAATAGTTAGGGTTGGAAAGGACCTTACGATCATCTAGTTCCAACCCCCCTGCCATAGGCAGGGACACCTCACACTAAACCATGTCACCCAAGGCTTTGTCCAACCTGGCCTTGAACACCACCAGGGATGGAGCATTCATAACTTCTGTGGGCTAACCATTCCAGTGCCTCACCACCCTTACAGTAAAGAATTTCCTCCTTATACCCAAAGTAAACTTCCCCTGTTTAAATTTGAACCCATTACCCCTTGTTCTATCACTACAGTCCCCAGTGAAGAGTCCCTCCCCAGCATCCTTACGGTCCCCCTTCAGATACTGGAAGGCTGCTATGAGGTCTCCACGCAGCCTTCTCTTCTCCAGGCTGAAGAGCGCCAACTTCCTCAGCCTGTCTTCATATGGGAGGTGCTCCAGTCCCCTGATCATCCTCGTGGCCCTTCTCTGGACTTGTTCCAATAGTTCCATGTCCTTTTTATGTTGAGGACACCAGAACTGCACACAATACTCCAAGTGAGGTCTCACAAGAGCAGAGTAGAGGGGCAGGATCACCTCCTTCGACCTGCTGGTCACGCTCCCTTTGATGCAGCCCAGGATACGGTTGCTTTCTGGGCTGTGAGCACACTGCAGCCGGCTCATGTTCATTTTCTCATCAACCAACACCCCCAAGTCCTTCTCCGCAGGGCTGCTCTGAATCTCTTCTCTGCCCGACCTGTAGCTGTGCCTGGGATTGCTCCGACCCAGGTGTAGGACCTCGCACTTGGCATGGTTAAACTTCATGAGGTTGGCATCAGCCCACCTCACAAGCACGTCAAGGTCCCTCTGGATGGCATTCCTTCCCTCCAGCGTATCAATCGAACCACACAGCTTGGTGTCATCAGCAAACTTGCTGAGGGCTTGCATGGGTTTATTAAACCACCCTCCTGGTGAAAGCCTATGAAATCAGCTTTCTTTTGGGAGAAAGGAGGCTTCTAGTACAGCTGGTGTGGACAAAATAACTGAAAAAGATGAAGCAATCATATCCTGGAGGCAAAGGGATCTCTTTTCCCCCTTCCCAGTGATTATGCACCCCTGCTGGTACCAAGCAGCAATGGTCCTCCTGTGCAAGCGTTACACATCCTGTGAACCTCTTCCCACGCTCACAATACAATGCATGCAACACTCCAAACTGCTAGCAAAGCAGCATGAATCACCTCAAAACAAGCAAATGCTTTTAAAAAATATATCAATGAAGAAATTATATCAATGAAGAAGATATAAAAAATTAAATCAAGGGCACATAAAAACTCATCCCAAAGGACGGGTTTTCTCTGAGACGTGTGAAAGGCCAGACACTCCAAAAAAAAACCTGCTAGCAACTTCACTGTCATTACTGATTTTTCAGGAACTGTGCTTTGGTGGAAAGCAGCTGTAAAATGAGGTGACTAGACCAGTTGTGAGGACTGAGACTGATGTTTGAGCAAATGACTTGATGTTTGTCTGCACAGTTAGAGGTTGATCTCATTTGGGGCACTGAGGAGTCACACAGATATGAGGCAGGGATGGGCTGAGTGGATGCTGCCAGTGCCCCAGAGCTGACCTCTGTCTTCGGAAAATGAAGAGCCTGTGGACGCAGATAGATCTGATAGCTCAAGGTGAGCCTGGAATTGGCCTTGTTTGCAAAAGCAACATGTGCAACAAGGACATACGAGCATTTATATCATCCAGAGATTAAGAGGGTTCATGTTATACAATACATCTTTACATACAAAGAGCAAATTCTTAAAGGTTGTTAGCCACCTCATATGTGAACTCAAACCATGAGGTGAACACAGTGGCTGGTAGGTAAGGCTGATAACAGAGGGGCAAACTCATTGTCACCAGAGTGTTCCGATAACTTGCACAAATGGGCTGCAGGATCTGCGTCATCTGGATCTGAAAACTGCTGTGCTGGCAGAGGTTTTGTCATGGTGTTTTGCTATTTCTTGCTCATTCATCCCATTTTATTGCTGGTTTACAGCTAACAGTAACTTCTTTTTTTTTTCTTTTTTAATGACTCTGCAACATCAACTTTACTGCAGATCTCTACACCATATCTCATGGTAAAATAATTTTCCATCCATTCTCAGCATTTATCTAGTCAAGTAAGGAATGCTTTCTGCAAGGGAAATCACTTTCACTTGAAACTGGCCCTTAGAGTACATTAGGAAAATTTAATGTAGGGAAGTGCCCTGCACTGGCAGAAAGGGGAGCTAAATCGTTATCTATCTCCCATTCTCCATGGAAGACTCGGCACTGTTTGCTTGATCAGAGATCAGAAGATGCACTTAACTTGTGTCTAGAACATCCCCTATCTTGGAGGGAAAAGAAGCTCTATCTAATGTCTGGCCAGCAACACTTCAACCATATAAAGAAAAAAAAGAGAAGCCCAATAGGAGGAGAAAGTGCAATAGAAAATTCCTGCCTATTATCATAGTTATGAGAGCTATTGGGTTCAAACTGTGTTCATTACCCTAGGTGATCTCTTTGGTTGCCGTATCTCTCTCACTTTTATTTAAAATGACTCAAACATCAAAAGTGCTTGTGGATGCCAGCATCACAGGCATTGCCACTTTTGTGCTAACTCTCAGTAGCAATGTGATAACAACTAATCTGCTTCTCTCTGGTTTACAGATCAGGGGCTGTCATGCACATTGAGGAAGAAATGGTTAAAAATTAATTTCAGTAGACTGTAAGAAAATACTTTGTCAAGAACCTTTAGTTGAAGGGACTGGGTTTGGGTGGTGGATTGGTCTGGTTTGGTTTTGAACTTATAATGGTGTTGGGCCTTTTATTTACTCCCACCTCCGAGGCAGAGTACAAAAGAAGATGAATGTTCAAAAAAATCTATTTTGAAGAAGTTTTTGGAGCTAAGGTTTCAGACTTTTAACCAATATTTCTTATACACCTTTCCCCACATAGTTCCCAAACTTTGAATTTGTTTTTTTTCTACTCTGTTCTGCTTTCTAATAATTGCTCCTATACTTGGATTATTTTACCACTTTGTGAAAGAGCTCTGCCTTCCTCTGGAAGCTCCTTCTTAAAATCCAGTCTTCCCTGCACCTCCATCATCACAAACTATGTCTCACCAGACATGCTTAATCCTTTGCTAAACAACTCAGGAGGACTGTTAGCACTCCAAGGTAGAGACTGAATAAAAACCTCCTGTCTTCTCAGAAATTAGAATAAGGGAAACAGAGACTAAAGAAAAAGCCTGCATCCATCAACAGGGATCATTAGTCTGCAGCAATCAAATTTAAAATGCCTTTCCTAGGACTGTTTATGTCTCCCAGATTTCAATGACACAATGCAGAAATGCATCTTGAAAATGCTTTTAACTCCACAGCTCATCAGAGCTCAGTGGTAAATGGGCAGATACGTGACTAAAAAACTGTCTCAGGAAGCAAAGAGAAAACGTAATCCCTTGGGCTATCTCTCTGAGACAAAGATCTAATTTAACAAAGATTACTTTGTCTGATAGGTTTCTTTAGATTTTCACACCTGCACTTTGTTGTGTTCATCTGAAATGATTGCAGTATTGCTTTCCTTTCAAATAAGAAATATTGTAGCAACACCTCTTTTCACTATTGCCCAATAATAATCACAGTGGCTTATTAAATATTTTATTAAGTAATCCCGTATGCTTTTGCCTGCTAGATGAACATATGGTATTGTTCATAATACTGCAAATAAACACCCCAAAGGATATTCTTTCTGCTGGAGAAATTTCACTAAATAGCTTTTAAAAACTTATTTTGGGGGAATGCAAAGTTAAGATACATGCTGTGCAAAGATCTTCCTTTACATACTTCTTCAAGCTGCATAATTTACCTGAAGGTTGGGTATAAAGTCAGTAATTTATTAATTATGACTTCCTTGTATGAGAAACACTATAAGATAATGTGCCAGCCAGCTTACAGTCAACCAGCATGTGACATCTCCTCCCTTTTGCTGTTTTATCTGCTTTTATTTAACATCATCTTGAAGCATTTGGATTTGTTACTTTGGTATTGTTGGTACTGAGCACACACAAGGGCTGCTATTCTGGAAGGGGTCTTAGTACACATTGACCTGCCTCTGTTTTGAAGAAATGTGCCTTTTGCCTGAAATAGCAACTTGAACTAAAGGATGAGGGAGGAGTCCCCCAAGAGTTTCTTCCCACATCCAAAATCACATATTGATCCCTGGTACCAGGACGCATGACTTGCTATGAAGACTTCATAGAATCATAGAATCATAGAATGGTTTGGGTTGGAAAGGACCTTAAGATCATCCAGTTCCAACCCCCCCTGCCATGGGCAAGGACACCTCACACTAAACCATATCACCCAAGGCTTCGTCCAACCTGGTCTTGAACACTGCCAGGGATGGAGCATTCACAATCTCCCTGGGCAACCCATTCCAGTGCCTCACCACCCTAACAGGAAAGAACTTCTTTCTTATATCCAATCTAAAATTCCCCTGTTTAAGTTTTAACCCCTTACCCCTTGTCCTGTCACTACAGTCCCTAATGAAGAGTCCCTCCCCAGCACCCCTATAGGGAACTTGAAACTTCAACGGACTTTGAATTCAACTAATGTTAGCAAAGACCTGAGGTTGCCTTTCCTGAGAGAGCTTACCTGCAGCTAAAGTGCTGCAGGTGGCAATGTGATGGAGGAGACAATTTGGCCTGCAGCACCTTTAATAAAATGATGAGGAGGAGTCAGCTGTGGGGCATTACAAGTCTCAGTCTGTGTGAGGTTAGTGTATAAGGATATAGAACCACGAGCATATTTAGGACTGGCAATGAGGAGTTTTAAACAAGAGCAGGATAGTTTTGTTCACAAAACATTGGTAGTTAAAAAATGTAGACTCTGAATGCAGACTGAAGCCATTCTCATAGCTGCTTTTCAGGGAATCACTGCTTTTCTGGAAGAGGAAAGCCCCAAGGCTTAGGAAGACATGGATAGATAGCAAAATGCAGCTTCTCTGGCAGCATGATTCATCTCACCTTTGACTGCTGCTTTCTGTCTTCTATGAATCATTATTAGTAATTATTAGCGACTCAAGAACCTAATCCTCTGTTGATACCAAAAGTACACAAGTCAACAGGGACTTTAACTTTGACCATAATGGAGCACCTAGTAAACTAACTAGGATTTTAAACCTGTTGCACTGCAGATTAGACTTCCTACTGAGACTTCAAGATACTATGACACAGACTCTCCCCTGAGTTATTCCAGCATGAACCAGAATTATTTCCATTTGCAACATCAATTTGAAGCTAGTACAAATGAAAGATTTAATTCAATACAATCTTTATCAGGCTTGCATCCCTGGCTTACGTCAAGGCAAAGACAGCAATACCTGCAGCCAGGCTCTTACATCATGGCTCTGGAGATTATGCTGATCTTCAGGTCTAAAGGTGAAGAAGGCTCATTCTGCGCTCATTGTTCCCACCATTTAGTATGGCTTCAAACTTAATTTCTCTATTTTACCCATATCTTACCTTTCCCTGAGGAATTTTGTATATAGCATGTTTCTTGAGCTTATTTGTAAATCTAAAGACCATGTATATACTGCTCACACTGACTAAGGCTGTAACTGTCAAGGTTATAAACCCAACACTCAGAAGGCAGTGACTAGGTGAACTTAGAAAAGAGAAGGTGAGAGGAGGTAACTGGCAATGGGACGGGGAAACTGCAGAGAGTACAAGAGTTTCTGGTCAAATAAACATAAATAAACCAGAGGAATGAAGACTAACTCCTGATGGTGGATATGTGAAAGAAAAGAAAGAGAAAAACAAAAAGAAACAAGGCTGTTGGCAAGAGCGTATGTCTAACAGACATGTTCATTGCCTGTCAAAGTCAGTGCCAAAAAAACCTTCATTCTGCTGAAGTGCGGGCACACATGCAGGGTCTCTGCTTGAGCCAGAGGTCCCCTCTCTGCTGTGCTCCTGTATGTACCTCCAGACCCCTGATGGCACTGTCACTTTGGTTTGCTTCTTTGTAGACAAATACCCTAGGAAATCACATACTAAAGGTAAGTTAAAAGAAGAAAAGTGTCAGAGAAGGCCAGGCATCCAACAGTTAGAGCTTGAAAACATGAGTAAGAAAGAAAGCTTGAGTACGTAGGTATGTGGGGGAATCTATCATATCAGCTGCAGAAGGACAACTACATCAGTTCCTATATGTTGTATCATGTTCTGCTTATTTGCATCAGGCCCAGACAGATGCATGTGTAACCAAAGACATTACTGTGATAGCAGTGATATCATAACCTCCTAATATTTTTTCTTCTGTATAAAAACTAAAGTATTGTTCAGTTTACATTGTTAGGTTATTTCATTCTGAAATGCAAGTATCTGACTGAAACTGTACAGCAAGTACAAGGCAGCTCCTCAGGGTTGCGCCTTTTAAGTACCATACAAGACTGCCAGGGAATTACCGTATAAAGTTTATGTGCTTCTCACTACTAAGCAGTTACTGACCAGGAAATCATGTCCAACAGGAGCTGTCAAATGCCAGCAGTCTGCTTTTTTCTTGCCATTCCCTGAAATTCCTCTCAGTGTGAAGAGTTTTCCAGAGAATAGTCTGTCCTTGTATTGGTCAAGTTGACCCACACCAGATTAGTCCTGCTGACTCAATGACACCACACCACAGCAGGACCCCCTGTATTAGTGCTTCTTATATTGAAAATAGGAATAGCAAAGGTTTTATTGTTCAGAAACCCTGCAGTCTTCACAAAACAGCCTTCTAGCATAACTCCTACACGTAAGTACTGAACTGACACTTGTTTCAATAGGCTCATCTTAACAAATGACATTAAAGCAGAGAAACTAGTCATTGGAGATTTGCCACAGCTCTGGTATAGTTATATGTCTTGTTGATGCTCTTTGCTGTCCTTCTGAAACCCATTGTATGACTAGAGAGCTCAATGCCCATTAGGATCTTCCAGCACTGCAATTCCCAGCCTTGAGTGTGCAATCCAAAACCCAGAGTCGGACACGGAAGGTCCCTGGGCAGTGTAAAAGAAGAGGTGTGTGCTTGCAAAAGGCAGGCTGAGTAGCTCATTACAAGCTCATTAAGAAACCCACATTGTTTAAAATGAATGCTTCAGTTGCTCTGTGTGTAGCACGCAAAGCAGATTTCTAGCTGCATAGTGTGGTAAGTGGATAAGAAAAAAGGGAACTGGTTCAGGCAGATAATAAAATTCCTGATACTACAGAGACAGCTTCAGTTCAGCATGATTTCTGTGAAAGTAAAGGTTGTTTTATGGTTGTTTCTGTTTGCCTTTCACATAGAATTTATGAAATATTTATTGAAAGCATTAATGGAGTTATATTGAGAACCCAAAATCTACAGAAGGGTATCATCCCTTCACTGCCACAGGCCTGCAACCCAATAACTTCCTTTTTAAATCCACAGGTAAAACACGAAGCTTGACCTAAGATACCAGAACTGGACTGAGCACTCCTGTCAGAGCTGAAGAATGGACTCATTAACTTCTTAGTCTCTTTACTAAGCCTACATCATTTATTGAACAACTGAAATCAGTGAGTTCACTGACTAAATATATCTACATGCATAAATCCTGATATACTAACTCGTAACCAGACTCGACATCACTGAATCTGAAGTCAAGACAAAACAACCAAGAAGCAAAAGTTACCCATGCTCCTGACACCCCTTTCACCATAGGTAAGCTGGCTACTCATAGCAAACCCCACTAAAAGCAAAACTGACATAAAGAAAAAAAAAAAATTCAGAGGAAGTTTGAGAACTTGGTTTGTGTTTTAAACCCCTCAGGTTCAGACGTGCCACTCATTTTATGTTTCTAATGCACCTGGCAAAACAGGGCCCTGACTTTTGCCCATTCTCAGGTACTGTCCTAATAAAGGAACAATTAATAATATTAAGAGCAATAAACTTTAGGACATTTCTATACAGATTTACATTTTTAAACATTTACTTCCCAGTGTATAGTCAAACAAGACTTCAGAGGGTTTCTTTATAACACTCAACTGGACAGACAAAATTCAGCCTTACAAATATAGTCTTATCATTGAAATCCCAGAGAGGAGGGGAGATTAAAAACAAAATGATTTGAGAGGACAGAGGTATTGGTTCAGCCAGGCAAAACAAGCAGCAGTGTCACAGTGGAGGTTCATGAGGTTCAGTCCCATAGGTCTTGCAATACCATGGTCTCAGTGAAGGTAGAATCACCAGTCTTTCACATCAGCAGAACCTCATTTTTAGTGAATCAGACAAAAAGGTTAAGTGCCCGGAGTCTTTGCTCAGGATCTGATAGACTTCTTTCCCTAAAAAGGTGTAAAAGCAGTCAAATCAGTCGGAATTGTGTAATCATTAATACAAGAAAATTTGCCTGTCTTGAGAGAAGTGCCCTTGTAATCACTTTTGTAAATACAGTTGTATTAATCTGGTATAGGATAACAGGTTCAAAGTTGTAAACCCTGGAAATCTTTTACCATATGAAATGTTATTGTAGGCATTAACTCATAATGTTTGCTTGTTATCGTGACAGCAGCAGCTCCCTAGGGGGTCAGGAGGTTTATGCTAAAGCACTTAGTGTTGAGTAAAGAGCACATATAATTCTCTATTGTAACTGAACTCAAAACACCCTCTTTCCTTCCCTGCCCCAAACAGTAAGTTGAGAACAAGAGACACATGTAGACACATCCTTCTTGATTTTGTATTCACCCCAAGCTCTCTACAATGCTTTTGATGCCTTCAGAAAAGTCATGCATCGGAAGGATGCTCTGGATTTAGATGAGTTCTGCTGATGGGAGGCAGCAGACCAAGGTGGTGAAGGCAGAAAGGAATGGGCTAAGCAGTCGTGACAGCCCCTCTGGTTGCAGTCTAGCCAGCCTGGTCTCAAGACAAAAAACACGTTTACAAAGTGGTGGTTTGTCAATGTTGTGGATGGGCAGGACCTCAAGAATGGTGTTGAGAATATCTGTGGTCTTTGGCAAAGGGACAGCACTCAGTGGTTGGACAAAGTCTTGTCTCTAGCTTCACTGTGTGACCCTGAAGGACACTGCAGAACAGGGTCTAGCCAAGTACTTCCGATGCCCCTGAATATACATGATCTCCCACAAAAGCTTTGAGGGTTTGCAAATGTTTCTTAAGTAGCAATATTGCAGGGGATCATTATATTGATCCCCTTCTCTAAATTGTTTGAAACTAGTCACAGCACCTTTTCTCTTCATGTTTCTGTTAGTAGTACTAGTATTAAAAACCACATCTATTTATCCACAGTAAGTGGTCTGAGTTTCATCTTCAAACTTTCTAACCTCTAACACACCTCTTGGTAGTTTTCAGCAAAAAAGACAAAATTGGCCAGCAGTGTATTTCAACCTCCAGGTCTAGACAGAAGACTGAGCAGCAGTTCTGTAAAAAGCAGGTTAGTTTTCAAGCCAGCTGCTCTTTCAAGCCCTAGACCTGGCCCCTCGGAACACATCTCTTTCAATGTTTTCCAGGACTAAGCTAAAGAGTACTCCAAGCAGAAAGACAGCAGGCACAAGGTGGCCAGAAGTTTGATGGCGAGGGAGAGATTTGCAGCCCTGGATGGACGGGCAAGGAAGAAAGATTAGGGAGACAGCATTTGATAAGGAGAAAGCATCTGAGAAGAGCAAGCAGAAGGAAAATAGTCAAAGGTATCAGTGGGGCCAGAGTTTGGAGCCCCCAGATAGAGTCAGGGTGGAGCAGGACCTGTCATGCTTGAGGAGGGGTGATAACAGCTGGTTGGATTATGGCTGTTGCTGCCAGCCAAAAAACACGCTGCAGTAGCAGCTACTCACTAAATGAAGCAGCACGAGGATTTTCCCCGGGGACTGGCTGTGTTTGACCATCCATGCCCTTTTCTTTTCTCCCTGTGCATGTCTACCTAACTTTTAAAGATCACTTTTGTGCTCCTCTCTGCCCAGATCAACCACTGCAGGGAAAATCAGTGTGAACCTCACAAGGAAAGTCCTGTTGTAATGTGTCTACCCTTTACACAGCTTCAGTGCCTAGCAGAAAGCTGCCTCACACAGGTGGGATCCTCATGGCAGCGCTCTTTCATAGTACAGAAAATACACTAAATTCACACAAAACCCTGCTGCTAGAGTCTGGCAGTTTCTTCCAGGCAGACACACAACTATTAAAAGGGCAACTCTGCAATCCTGACATACCGAATTGGTCCAATTTCACAGTGATAAGCAGGAAGGATATACCAGATAGAAGATATTGGGGATACCCAGCAAGCTGTACTAGTATGGCACTGTGACTAAAGCAAACACTCTCACTTGCTGAATGCTGATAAATATGGTTATATATAGTCAGTATCATGTGTGTGTTTGTGTACACACGTGTGTGTATGCAAAAAAAAAAACACACATGCATGTATGTTTGTGTTTTAAATATAAGACTTTTCTCCATTTCATCAGCCGCAGTGCTGCTGGCTCTTGCTGTGGAAACAACCTCCTTCCTATGAGACATGCTCCATCCCTATCTTCCTTACAGCTCCTTGTCCAGAGGCCACATTTGTCCACACTGTTCTTTGCTTTGTGTGTATGTGTGTCCCATACAAAGAAGGTGACCCTTACCCCTGCAGCAGTGGGCATGGGGCTGTATGGGATGCTGGATTCAAAGGAGGCACAGGCAAGCTGCCGACCTCCTTCGCCAAGTGAACAAGTACTTTGAAAGAGCTCTGTGAGCAAGGCTCCTCTTTGTTCCCCTTGGTCTCCCATTGCTGCTGCCTCACATGATTATTCTTTGGCCAGGACACAGAGTGCTTAAGAGAGACAGTATTTGTCTTTCAGAAGGAAACGTAAGATCAGCGTTAGTTGGAGCTTGCGTATGAAGCATGATTAGCAGAAGCTTTTGACTTCTGCCAGAAATAATATATACATATAAATAGATAGATAGATAGATAGATAGATAGATAGATAGATAGATAGATAGATAGATAGATAGATAGATGCCACAGTCAGCAGGAGGGGGTGTCATTGCCTTACTGCTCCACAGCCCTGGGAGACCCCCATTGTAGCCAGAAAAGTACATTTTCATCCCCTTAAAGTGATGGCTGAGGCACTGTGTAACCTTCCTGGCTGTACCAGCAGCCCAGTTCCCTGACACATGAAGAAGGGCAGAGCACAGGGCTAGATTTTCAGCTGTTGAAAATAGCCAGAGCTTCCTTCTAGCCAACACACTTGTGCTTGCTTGATGTTCCTCCATCGGGAGCCAAATCCCTTCTTTCTTGGGCTAGCAAAGCAGAAAGAACTGCAAAGACAGTGATGCCTTCATGTCAGCCCAAACACTAACCCAAAATGATAGTTTCCTCCTTGAAGGAGCAGTACCCTGCTTTACAACCAGGAGGAAGCATAATCCATTTCATCATTTACAGAACTTCATAACCCTTAGGAGAACTATATCTCCGCCTTTGCTTTTCCTTTTCTTTTCAGTGCAGACATACAACACCAGCATATTAGCATAGAAGAAAAACCAGTGTTAATCTGAGGGATAGAAGGACTTACTGTGACCGTAAGAACTGATTGGTTAAGGTCAGATTTCATATTTCTGATACTAAAGCACCAAAGCAAATTAGGGTTAACGCAAACAAGTGAAAAGCTCACATCTGGAGACAACAGGAATTGAGGCTTTGCCTCAACACGTTTCCAAGTAACTTCCTTCATGTATCAAAGTATCCAGGAGTCAGAGGCAGAAAGAAGATGTATACACCACTGCCCACTTCTGGATGGCCTCCAACTGTGCTTGAAAGCACAAATGGTACTCAGAAAACAGGGCTTCAGGTCCACCAAGGATACTGAGCAGTTTCCCCACTCTTCCCTCTCTGAAACCCTTGGCAAATCCTTCCCCAGCAGCAGCTGAAGTTGGTTGTCCCAGGGGATGCATCATGTTCTGGCATGGGTTCGCTCCATGCCCACTCTGGGGGAGAAGCAGGACCCTCTTCCTCCTC
This sequence comes from Pezoporus wallicus, assembly GCF_028554395.1. Taxonomy (NCBI): domain Eukaryota; kingdom Metazoa; phylum Chordata; class Aves; order Psittaciformes; family Psittacidae; genus Pezoporus; species Pezoporus wallicus. Next base: position 188,442 of record NW_026635973.1, read on the forward strand.
CAGTTGCTGGGAAGCAGCTCCTCTTGCTACCGTGCAAAGGCTCACCATTATTTTGGAGACCCTGATTATCACCCTCTGTCATGACTTATCAAGTTACACCCAGACAATTTGAGGCTGACCCCCAAACACTCTTAGAAATTACACAACAAAGATGTTCACAAGTAGAAACGTGCTCCCCAGATGGTGACGTCCCCAAAATCATTTGGGTGCAGATGTTTGAAGCGCACTCCAAACACTTTCTGTGAACAATTTGGGCAAAGGAAGCTGGGCTATGCAGAAAGGCTGCCAGCCCTGCTTCATACAGCAATTTCAGAAAGAAATAGCTAATTAAAGCAAGTGCTGCTCTACCAGACATGGCATTCATTGTGCTGAATTTCCATCACCTGTTGTACTTCCTGATTTAAAACTTGGGGGATCAGCTTATAGAATCATAGAATGATTTAGGTTGGAAAGAACCTTAAGATCATCCAGTTCCAACCCCCTGCCACAGGCAGAGACACCTCACACCAGACCCTGTCACCCAAGGGTGACAATGCTTTTTACAAGACTGATTTTTAAGGTACATTGAAAAAAGGGTTGTTTTCTACCTCTTGAACTATGCAATCCTTCACCTACAAAGCTTTCTGTACCTCAGGCTGTGAGCCTGCTGTGCCGTTTCAATGATTTACATATTGTCTTCACCCTGAAGCCTCTTGCCATAGTCTTGTTTCAATCTCCTCACCCCAAGGTGAGGAGACACCACAGCAATAGGGGGTTAAACAGACAGAGAGCTTTAGTAAACAGGGACAAATGCTGAAAATAAATAAATAAATAGATGCACTAGGGCTGGAAGGAGGCAAAGCAAAGTGCAACACTATATCGGCAGTGCCACTTGCCTTACGCTTTTTGTTTCCTGAGCCATGCAAACAAGCTGTGATGATAGCGTTATCTGCTGACTGCACTGCTGACCCAGGCAGCCTCTCCCCTTCCAGCTCGCCCAGCACAATGATGCAGCACAGCATAGGTGAGGATAAAGCGGAGATCTTTCAACCCCCAATCCTAAGAAACCACCGCCAGCTTCATCTCCTTTTTTATCTGCCTTGCAGAACAGCACAGAGGCTCAGGGACCAAGGGCCTTATCAATACTTGCGAATTAAACAGCTACTGGGGATGAGCCATGATTACATATCGGCAAGTTGTTCAGGTATTTTGTGGCCTGTGGCAATAACTCCACTCCCCAGCCATTCCCAGGCACAGTCAAGGACCTAATCTCAGTTGGCCCTCTGCACGGGGCCACCCTCTTTTGAAGTGGACAGTATTTTACTAGCACAGATGCAAGCTCTTCTGTGCTGGCTAGTCTCTTGTGCCTGGGAATATTCCAAGGTATAATTAATTTACTAATACAGAGGTAGTCAATAATGCTTCACAGTTATTAAAATGTATGCTATCTCTATTGACCAAGTTACATGCTTCTTTCATCAGTGTCAGTTTAGCAAAGATAAGTTCAGTCATCAACCTACAGGGCTGCTCTAAGTGACTTCTCTGGTGAGGTGACAGTAAGCATTACACTTATGTCCCTCCCTCTAGAATTATATGGCAAAAATAACTCTCTGCATGTAAAATACAGCTAGGATTCAACAGTAAATTCAACCTTTGCCTCAAGGGCAAAGCTTATATACCTGAAAAGACAGAGGCTTACTCATCCCCACTGAATTACTCATTAGCTTCTCCTACTTTCAGGTTTACTGATCCTTCACCTTGGCCTAACTGGAAGATTTGCTAACTTCATCTCAACTATATTCTAAGTCTGCCAGGGGGGTTAACTGACCCTTCATCACCCATTGTGAAAATTGTCATTTCCCCACTTCTTACTACAACTTTGACCCCAACAGGACATCCACCAGATCAGAAAGTACTTGCCCTCAGCAGATGGATAGTGTGCATGTGTCTGTGAGGAATCCATAGCAGCCTCCTAAAAATACTCTTACAGAAGGGTGTGGGTTGCAAACCACACATTTGAAAGCCCAACAAACTGTAATTGCAAATACATGTTGTAATGTGCATGCATAGAATCCCAGACTGGTTTGGATTAGAAGGGACCTTAAATATCATCGAGTTCCAACCCCCTGCCACAGGCAGGGACACCTTTCACTAGACCAGGTTGCTCCAATCCTGCTTCAACTTGGCCTTATGTATTTTGAATACGTAAACATTGGACATATAAGAATCCACATGGATTTATTTTAGAAGCTGCTTCTAAAAATGCAACTTACTACATAAAGCCCAAAATCATCCTATTTCTGTGGCTTCTTGGAGCATAGGTAAGTATCAGAACAGTAGCAGCCCTCTAACATGGAAAGTACCTACTGCTCCAGAAGGACCCAGGTACAAAATAAGGGCCTCTGTGCAGAGAAGAAGTCCTTGAATTTCAAATGCCTTGTGCCAGTCTGTGCAGTGAGGAAACTGTTCATTAAACGTCAGGATTAAAACTGCATGCTCCAAATCTATCAGCCGTTCTTCTTGTCCTAAAATGGTGCGTTTCAACATTTAAGAATCAGAACATGATTTCTGTCTCTGAAAAGCAACCTCAGGATTACTTTGGCAGCATTTCTGCAATCATTTTCATGTACAACCAGTAACAGTTAGGTTAAATCCTTAACATTTCTGTTCTTAACTATTTTTGTTTCTCTTGAGCATATGTATTATTTGATTTGTCAGGAATTGCTTATAGATGTTTCAGTTCTGTCTCCCAACACACCAGCTTCAAGCTGAGCCAAGCACACGACCACAGGCAACATATTGGCCAAAACTGAACTGAATTTCTTGTGGAGCATTTACTGGAGCATTTATTATGGACCATTACTTAGGAAGCCATGGCAGTGTGGTGAAGTTGACTGCTGCTCTAAAACCAGCACCTAAACTTGTAGTGCTAAGCATCATCTCATTTCTAACATGCATGTTCATGTCATGAAACCCAGAAGTGAGAATCACAGAGCTCTCCTATCATTTGCAGCCAGCATCCTTGCCTGGTATCCTGGAGTTATAGACTCTAAGTTTACTCCCAGGTTAGGGAGCACTAGGCTGCTTGCAGAGGAAGAGCTTTTGAGTGTCTGCCCTCTTTTGTTCCAAACACAAAACAGAAGTTGCAGCATTAGCAAACCCGCAGGTTAAGAACAAACTTTACTCATACAAAGGTCTTCAAATTATCCAAACTGACACAAGCTCCCTACAGCTGACACACACCAAGCTCAGAACAACAGGTTTATTAAAAAATACACTTTATTGACATTTAAACTTCATTTTGAAAAAAAAGAATATGACTGTACATAAGACCTTAAGTAATCTTTCACTAATAGTAAATAAAACCACAGTGGGATTTAAAATTCAGTGATTCAGCAATCATGGAAGTTAAATTTGGCACATTGTTTAAATCACATAATGAACAGAAAAAACTGGAGGAAACTTTTAAGCAACACAACTCCACGAATGTAACAATCTTACACAGTGACATCCCCATATCAAGGTATCACTATTCGAATAAAGTATTTAACATAGAAAGTGCTTCCACTTAGAGCAGTATACGTGGTAGAACCTATAGAAATCTTCATAGGTTTCGACTGATCTTTTCAGAAACATCCCTTTTACCTGCTTTCCATTTAGCGACCCATACTTTCCCCTAAGCTGTTAATGAATGACTTCCGAACCCTATTGATTTCTTTGTACTTTCTCAGGTTTAGAAGCCAACTTCTTTTAAAAGTTGGTTCATGTGGACTGTTTATAAAGAATGTATATATATAAATATACATATTTACATCTCAGGATATCTACTTAGACAACACTTCTACACAGGCCACAGAACATAAAATAGTCCTTGGAGTCGCTCCCATCAAGACATCCATAGGCTTTGGGTGGTGATCTTCACCTCAGGGAAAACTTGGATGCTGGCATATTCCCTTCAAAGTTCAGAATAAAAGGAAGCATTCAGAACAGTAACTGTTATAATCAGGTAGGGAAGGGGGAACAAAGAGGAAGAACTAAACAAGGTCAAAAAGTGGTTTGCAATGATAAAGTGTATCACACAGCAAAACCAGAAAGTGGGTGAATTTGAGTTAAATGGAGTGCAAAAATTTAACCAGTGCACAAAAGAGGTATTTCTAAACTGTACTATGGGTACATCACCCTCCTCAGAAGGCCACCAAAACCATCCTACTTTCCTTGAAGAGACAAAGAATATGAAAAACATTAAAAGGAAAAAAACACAGCTGTAAAATAACACAAAGAACACAAGTTTTCAACTGAAAACCTGTAAAACAAAGGCAATGCTCCTAAAAATTGCTCTTAGATGTAAAGAAAAATAACTGATGCTAAGTCAAGGCTTGCATTTAAGGAGTGACAGAAGGAAACCTTAACACTCAAATTGGCACATATGGTATAGATGAAAAGGTAACAAAAAATTGATTCACTTTACATAAAGACCTACAATTAATGAAGGCCAGTAAAGTGCTTTTGCATTCAATACTATGTTAATTCATTCCAGATTTTGCTTCTGCTCCAAAACTACCAGGTAAGGCTAGCAAATGTTTCGCTGTCATACAAGTAAGGTGATGCTTATGACTGGCTATGGATCAGAGGGACACACAACCTGGATAACCAGTTGAAAGTCACCTGTATTTTAAACAGATTTCTTTTGCTACAGATAATGACAGCCACAGAACCTGAATGCCATAATGATGTAATTCTAAGGGAGCACAGGAAGAGGACAGAGTAGCACAATCAAACTGCAATTATCAGAAATTTTACATTACTGAATTGGGAGGGGAAGAAATTAAGCTAAAGAGGCCAGACAAGAGATTCCATGACAGTGCAGTAGGCTACAAAACTGAATCTAGAACAAGATCCACAGATAAAGGCAGATACTTGAAATATATTGTATTTTGAAATGAGGTAAGCCTACTTCGAGTGAATTGGAAGAAGTATGCCAAGAACTGAAGGGAAATAAGCCAGTACAAAATACACACTGATTGGAAGGAAGTCTTCTACAGATGCAGAGAGGGGCCACCCAGTACAGCCAAGCTGTGGCACGTTTCAAACGAAGGAGAAAGATATTTTATTGTGGGACTAAAAGGAAGGATACCAGGTCAGAAACCTTAGCTGAATACCCTTAAAACCCCTACACAGGAAAAAACATGGCTCATCTCATCAATAACATAGCTCTGTTGGTCTTGCTTGCTTAAGCAATAATGCAAATGTTAAATCTGATTGTTTTCCAGACCTGAAGATTTCTATAATCCCTGGTATTTTCCTATTTATTCACAGGCAACAATTACAGTACATTCAACCAGACAAGAAAAAATGTCTAAGAATGTTACTTCATTGTATTTTGGGGTTACAACACTTTTAAAAGCTTAAAAAATAGATAAACACAGTTTCAACAAACACTGGCAGAACAAAGAAAGAGATGGTCCATTTTGTCAAATGCCCCAACATCATATACTTATTTTCCCTAATCCCCGAATAAACAACACTGCCATTCCATCTTCAACCATTTAATAATACATATAAAAATTACCTGATTTAAGACATAAATGAATAATTATGAAAGGGTACTTGTTTTTAGAGTATATCTGGGAAGCAAGCTCTCCCCTTGACTTTGTTGGTATTTTGGAAGCCTTTTATTCCAGATCTCAAAATAACCCCTGTAAATATATTTGTTTTAATGTCGAGGTTTAGATGTAAATAACATCATCATAGATGAAAATAAGGACAAAAAGGACAGAACTGTCTTACTTTATGCCACACACTTTTAAAAGACACAGCAATTCTTTAAATGTTTCCTGATTTACATTAATTTGTGCAATAACTGCCAAGCAAGATCCTGCTGCTTTCACCTCTGCTGCTAACAGAATCAGACTAGAGGATCAAGCTTTTAATTATATTAACACATAATTTAGTTTATATTATAAAAACTTACAATGGAAAGCTATAAAATATATTAATTTGCCCAAGAATCTGTTTAACTACAGATCTCAAAATGTGCTATTTAGACTGGAATCACTGGTTCAGTAAATACCATCTTGCAAGCAGCAAAATATCTTGCTGTGTGTTGTAATAGTCATTGACTTAATGTAATCATCCTTATTAATAAGAAATTGGCTGCTTTAAAGCCAGCCCTACAAGGAGGTCCTTGTGTTTTCCCAGCCCAGGCAGGAAATCAATTTGCCCTTTCTGTTAAGGTGTCACTGAAGTAAAGATGCTTTTAATTTATAAAGGTGTTCTCCTGAATAAACGAATAAAATAGCCTGCCCAGGCCACACATATCATTGAAAGGCTGCTTTTGACAGCAAAATACATTTGAAAGCTTCTGGATACAATGTGCATAGTTCCCTCTGATAATACTGCATATAAAATTTTAAAGGGACTTTCTTAATTAATGCACTATTAAATTATGTCTTCTTAGTAAAACTGTAGAATTTTAACTGTTCACAATAAACACATTAGCTTATTTATTCAGCATGAGTAATGACAGACACTCATTGTTAAAGATACTGCAATCATCCTGTGCAATGATGAATTAAGACTGTGGCTATGATACCTTCTGTTGTCAAGAGAAAAAAAAGAACCACTGAATTGTAATCACAGCAGTAAACAAGATAAAAGTTAACTGGATGACTGCCTGTGTTTCTGTTTGCTAGAATTGATACTAAAAGTATTTCTTTGCTTTCATGACGAGAAGTCTACTCTTAAGCACATTTATCTGTGATTAGGCTAGGACACCAGTAGTAGAGAAGCAAGACCAGCTTCTGCTCTTAAATACATTCCTTAAATACAGGAATCAGTCAAGAAAATAATGCAAGTCAAAACTCCCAAGTATTTCCCATATTCCTTAGACTCTCTAATTTCATTCACATACTCCACTGGCCAGAAGCACAAGCATTATGTTAAACATGAACTGTCTACGCAAAAAAAATGGGGTTTCAGGATCAGTAAAGCATCTCTACTGAAGTCCTTTATAAATATACAGTACTTCAGCCCAGTAGAATCATTAACTGGCCACAGGGCTTTCAGGAAATGGCTCACTTCAGCAGAAAAGGCCAGATTTTCATTCCCAGTGCCACTGGCCATTAACTGCGAGCATCAGTGCAGACAGCAAAACACCCCAATTCAGTCTAACAACAGAGACTCACACATGGTTTGGGAAGGAACTGTGTTAGGCTGCATCAGAACACACTTCATGGAAATATGAATCCTTATTTAGGTGTATTTTGGTTTACAGCTAAAGCAGAGAAAACTTTTTGCCACATCAGCTTCAGCTACAACCCCCTTCCCAGCCAGGACAGAATTGTTCTGTGAGAACATGATGCAGAGTAGAGGGGAATTGCCTAAAGCCGTGTACTGCTCAACATGGATTTGCCATCACAATTTTTCACATTTTTAATGCTATCTTCTGCCAGTGGGTACTCGATAGGTATTTCAACATCGTTTTTCCTGGAACCATTGTCTTTATGCACTGCAGAAAGGCAACTATCATTTTTCTCAGTATAGCCATTAGTTTTAGCCAGATGAGGTTCCCGCTGACTGCAGCACAGCTGAGAGTCACAAGCTTTTGAGATGCAGGGTGAGCTGCACAGTATCTGGGAGTTCTTGTGGTCAGTGTATTCGGGCTGGATGGTCACAGAATGGATCCCTGCATCATGGAAAATCTTCCGTATTTTATAAGCAGCATCTTGGTAATCGGCAGGGGTTTGGCACTTGATGTGAAGAGTAGCAATATTCTTCCCACCTGCAAGCTCCCAGACATGCACCTCATGAAGGCTGCTCACCCCTGGTACACGAGCCAGTTCATCAGCTGGAAAACATAAGAGAAAGATATTACAGGCTTTGGTGTACTGGGTAATTACTAGATTTCTCATTAAGAGCCCTATCTGAAAGCAGACAAAAGTACATTTACTCTTATTTTGTGCACTTACACGTATTTTATGTTTAGTAAAATACAGCTACTCCCAACTGCCTTCAGTTCACCTGCCAGATGGCCACACAAGCAAGTCACCCTTCCTTCTGGGTTCACCCATCCCTCAGGCTCCTTTATGGCAATTTACACAGAAGCAATGATAGAGCACCACTTCCTTGGCCAAGATCCCACATCTTCTGGTTTCCTTAGCCCTGAGCATGGTGGAATTCCAGCAATAACCAGTGCTACCCCACAATTAATTAGTGTGAAATATGCCAGAGAGCTACAAAATTAACCAGCCTTAATGGAAATTTCCAAGCTGTTTTGGAAGCCTCTCAGAAGAAGGGTTGGGAGATACTGCAGTTCAATGTTATTTCTTTCACAAACACCCCACACAAAGCATTACCAGCTCAAGACCTGGTACTTTTGATGTACTGTTAAGAGTACCACATTCTCAAAATGCATGCTTTAACTAATCCAGAGAGATTTGAGTCATGTTGCTAGGACACAGGCATGTGACTATTTCTCACTGTTCTTGAGAATTTAGAGCTGTTAGGAGTAAATAATCCAAACGTCATTCCAGAAATAACCTATGCATTGAAATATATCATTAGAATTAATAGCAACAAATTTGACTTACTCAGTAGTTGCATATTAACACCTTTGGGAACCATCTGCAACAAAATAGTTGAGGTCTCCTTGATAAGTGGGAATGCAGAAGACAAGATGATGAACACCATAATTATTGTGAGGCTTGGATCAATGTAGCACTGCCAGTTACACGGAGCATCTCCCAGAGGAAGTACATGGAAGATTGTAGCAGCAACTACCACAACCACAGATCCAAGTGCATCTCCCATAACATGCAAAAGAACACCTGAAACAGATGGCACAACTTCCATTAGTGGGGGTGAGGGAGTTTTTTTTTGGGGGGGAAATACGGTAATGCTGCATTTTTCAAGTCTGTTCCACTTGACATGTAAAAAAAGCAATTTTCCAGGCATTAATATCTTAACCAATACTTTCAGCAACGGCTTTCAGGACAAAACAGCAAGGGAAATGCTGACTGAACCCCAGCTGCTTCAGTGGGATGCATTATTAAACATGTAGGGTATGCTAGCACTGCGGTCCAACTGCAATGCCATGGCAACATAGAAAGTGTTGGCTTAAACGCCTGCAGATTATTAAAAGATCCTGGCACATTAAACCTCATTTCTCAATTAAAAATTGATGACTAAATATATCCATTCTACCCTGGAAGCTAAGAGAGCCACAGACCACTCCCAGTAATAGTTATTCTCCTCCGTCAGCTTCTATGACACTACAGAAACCTGAAAAGTTACCTACGTGAAAACTAAGCTCACTCCTATTGCTTCAAATACCCTCACGCTGATTTTGATATCAAGCATGATTATTAGGCAGACTAAACCTTGTCCCACCGACACTACTAGCCCTCAAAGCCCCCCAGAAAATTGGAATTGGGTTTGACAGTCAGTCACATGGACAACATAGTTTATTATGTGCCTGGACTACTCTAAATTGAGAGGAACGCTGGGTACCACTTCTTACATCTAAGATATGTTTTTTGCACAGGGTCCTGTAATAACACATTTTAAGCTGCCCTTTCAACTACAACGACTGAAGTAGTCTTCTTGCTATAAAGTCACAATAACCCAAGAAATTTTTTCTTTTTATTACTTTACATCATTTTCCCTCAAATGCACTCTAGTTTTGTCAGTCTTTACTATTTAGACTCTGGTTCATTCAACCCATGCCTAATTCATAACATCTCTCAATATATTAAGTTCATTTCTTTGCCAATACTTCTTACTGTAAGCCTGTGAGAGACTGCAATGGACTATCTCCTTTCAACATCCTTATGACAAGCACTTTCAAGAGCTTCAGTCTATTGGAATCACTTCCTCTGGCTGGAGGGTCTGCAAAAGGCTCCCTCCCAAACTCATTAACAACACAGTGAAGAGTTTTGGCTGTTCGGTGGTGCTAGTCACTGGATTAAACCTACAGCTTTGCCTGTGCTGTTGTTTCTTGCCAGCTCTGTGCATGAACATTGATCTTCTGTGTGATAAATAAAGGCAATAACCCTGGAGTTACTCTGAATCACTTGGGTCAGATAAGAAAAGTACAAGCATCCAGTGAGTCCAGCTCTTTCTGCTGGAGTCAGGCATGTTCTGCCCTTTCTGGCAGACTCCCACAAAGCTTTACTCCTCCTAACAGTGCTGCAGTGTTCCCTTTTTATTTACAAATAATCCCGATTCAGCACAGGCTATCAGCTATTGCACGAACAAAAGGGACAGGCAGGATGCAATTGCCAAGGAAACGAACTGGAGAGCACAGCTTAAAGAGAACAGGAAAACGCTTCAGAAAGTCTTCTTTTGAATGAAGAATAAAGTAAAATGTGTCAGAATTTTGATAAATGATGAACTGAGAATACAGAATTTGGAGAATTATTATTTTACATTACTCGTATCATTAATATGTACAACTTAGTTGCACATCACATAATGAGGGCCTAGACAGAAATTATTTCACTGTTGATCTCCTAAATCTCTGGTTATTAGATAGAACTGAAAATTATGCTTCATTTAATAAAGCGAGTCTGGTAGGATGATAGTAACGCACAGTTTCCAACAGCTTGTGTTAGAAAGTCTGAACTACTCTGCATATGCTCAGGAAATAAAAGGAATAATTTTATACCACAGTAATTAGTACTGTTGGGCAGAATGTATGGATCCCTGTTCCTACTACTTTTAAAATCCATTTTCTCCAGCCATGTTTTTCAGGGAGGCTCAGATTCTGTAATATGCAGGAATTTTGCCAAGTGATCATGGCTATGCAACTAATCTCAAAGGAAAAAAAAAAAAAACAGATTTTGAATTTCTGTAGCAAGGAACATTTGTAAGGACAATACAAAGACTTTGCAAAGATGACACACTGAAGTAGCACTTAGAGAAAAAAAATCTCTTTCTAAAAACCAAAGATGACAGGTATCTTAAAATAACTGACACAAAACTCTTTATCCTTCAGACATCTTTCAAAGCTTCCAGCATCCGTGTGCTAAGCACTGTCATTCAGGCAAGTAAGGCCTTCTCTAAAATACACTCACTGGTTTCTTATTCTTTCCTCCTCCATACCCACTATAATGCCATAATATCCAGTGACACCGACCTCTACACATTCAGGAAAGTGCTGTGGCTGTAGCATATGGTTTGATTTCCAAACGGTCATCCTTGAAAGACAGGTGGACAGACACACAGAAAACCCAAGCAAACAAGTGCCTGACTGCCATTGACCTCTTGAGCTGAATTCACATGATGCCAACTTACAGGATTTTGAAGGAATACCAGATGCTGATAAGCAACCTCAGCAGCCTGAAATTATCATTCTGCTTCAGCTTTTCAACAGCCCTTTCCTTGGAGACAAACTCCATGTGTAATATAGTCAAAGATATCTGCTTTTGTCTCAGAGTGGGTATTTAAGTGTGTATACATAATAAATGCCTATACAGAGAGGGAGAGAGACACTTGGTTAACTTCTCCCTAGAAGCAGCTATGCCAGTTAGCTCCACAGGTACCCAGAGACCTGCCGAATTACAATGTAAGAAGGGTTAATCCTATCACAGACTCTCTCAGGGACAAGTTCACAGTTCAAGGACCTGCAAAAATACTGTGCTGGAGCACCACTTCCAGCACCTTTTTCCTCGTGCTGACAACAAAACCTGGGGATTTAAAGAAGTTCCATTTCCTGCCCTAAAGCATTTGAAAGCTGAAAACTGCTCAACTGATACAGTAGTAACAGCCAGCAAAGCACCTCACAGCTACCTGGCTCACCTTCCTATAAAGCCACTAGTGACTTGAGCTTAGGGCAATAGGCTTTGCCTCCTTTCCAAGAGGTCCAGCTGCACTCTTCTAAATAATGAAAATCAAGACGTGAGCACACTCACAGCCAAATCAGCACCACGCTATTTTGTTATTATCTATGCTATTTCATACAACCAAAACCTTTCTGCCAAAGATAACTGGGTCTACGTACACAGAAAAGCCCTGGGCTTTTGCTCCATTTATTACTGATATTTGGTAAAAGTAAACAGAAACCTGAAACGGAAATCAGAAAGTGTTTTAAAGTTAATGATAACATTAGCAGTATGCTCCCATGCTGTACCTCTGATGTTCAAGGCTTCGGACTTCTTTTCTTTTTTCTTCTCAGACCCCTCCTCAGGGCTTTTTTGGTCATTGGGTGAATCACCTGCATTCAAAGAAGAAACGCTGTGTTGTGTATAAGTTCTACAAACAGAAAAAACATCAACCTTCTCAAAACCAACTTATTTCAAAGACGACCTGAAGAGAAATAAAAACACAGACAACAAAGCAAGCCAAACCATTCTCCACGCAGCAATCCGAGCAACACCACCTCCTGTCCCCCCCCCTTCCCAGGCAGCCCGGTGTAAAGTACAAGGTGAAAGGGGCAGCGGGTGCGTGAGTGACAGGCACAGCCTCCGAGTGTCTTTGTGACCCTCCCCAGGGCCTATGGGTGGGCTCGGAAGGGTTAGGGATGAATCCAACAGGTCCCAAGGGAAAACAGGCAGGAGAAAGGGCACGGGACGGACGTGGAAGGGTGGGAAGCGGGACAGAAGGGGAAGCCTGGACGGCGAGGCTGCAGCCGAAAGGCACCTGCTTCATCGGCCTCCCCGGCTGGGGCACCGCTGGGCACGGCCGGAGCGGGCACCGCGGCAGGCGGGCGGCGGCGGCAGCAGACGCCCCAGTCTTGGAAGACGAGGAGCCCCACCAGGTTGACGGCGAGGCCGAGGGTGCCGACGATGAGCACCAGCTGCGCGTCGTCGATGGGCTCCGGCCGGGCGAGGCGCAGGATGGCCTCGACGGAAATGGTGAAGCAGAGCGCGGTGAGGAACACGGCGTTGCTGAGGGCCCCCACCGCCTCAGCGCGGCTGTAGCCGTAAGTGGCGCGGGGGCCGCGGCGGCTGCGGCGGGCGATGCGCCCCGTGGAGAGACCGACGCAGAGGGAGATGAGGTCCGAGAGCATGTTGAAGGAGTCGGACACCAGCGCGATGGAGTTGCCCAGGTAGCCCGACACCAGCTCGGCCACGAAGAAGCCGGTGGTAAGCACCAGCATGAAGATGAGGCGGCACGTCTTCCCCGAGTACCGCCCCATGGCCAGGCCTATAGCCGGTCCCCCCCCCTCGGCACCCCTCTCCGCGCTAACTCCGGGGCATGCCCCGCCACCGAGCACAGCAACCACCACCCTCCCGCAACAAGTGCGGCCGCCCCTGCCCTTAACGCCGCCGCCCGCAGAGCTACGCCCCGCCCGCCGCCCAGCCCCGAGGGGACGGACATGGGCGCCCGCCCCTCCCCTCTACAGCCGCCGGGACCGAGCGCTGCGCGGTGCCGGGGATCGCGGCGGTACGAAGACATCGCATCCGAGATAAACCCGCAATAGAACGGCCGTGGGGAGGCGCCGGACGGGGATGAGCCCTCTGGGGAAGGGCAAAGACATCCCGATCAAAGGGAAAGGCTACACTATCTTGTACAGCCGGGTCCCACCGCGCTGTCCAAAGGTGAAGGTGCTGAGGCGCTGGCACAGGGTGCCCAGAGAAGCTGTGCCTGCCCCATCCCTGGCAGTATTCAAGGCCAGGTTGGACGGGGCTTGAGCAACCTGGTCTAGCGGAAGGTGTTCCTGCCCATGGCCAGGCGTTGGAACTGGGTGATCTTAAGGTCCTTTCCAACCCAAACCAGACTGTGGTCCTATAACAGATCGAGCAATTAAACTCCTTTAGCACTTTATTGGTTGTTTAAGTGCCAAATCAAAGCACAGAGTGCCACCTACAGAACAAGGTGATTTCCTGCCACTAGCCTTTAAAAAAGTATGTCAAAATAGTACTTCAGTGGCCATGAATCTATCACCATCCTACGAGAAAAAGAATTTCACACTTTATTTAACCTACAGCATAGTCTGTAAGAAGCATAACAAGTGAATAAACCTCTGAAATGTATTTGTAGATTATTAGTTTTGTTATGACAGTTCTTGGGAAAGTGACACCCCTGTAAGTGGAAGGAGGACAGAGTCAACTGCTAATACAGCACTGGGAGATGACAGGAGCAACTGGATAATCAGAGGAGGTTCTGCACAGTTAACTCATCCTCAGCTGTGGGTTCTTAGTACCCAAAATAATAAGCTTAAATGAAAGACATGAGACCTAAAGAAAATAATGTCCTTAAAGTTGTATCCTGCAAGACTATCCTGGTGTATTTCAGTTATGCAAGAGGCTGGAGCTACTGCTTCAGCAGCTACAATTTACACTGAAATGCCACATCAGCCATTTCACCATGCTTGACAAAGCATACATCACTACCAGATAATAAACCAGCACGGCCAGGGAACGCTATCACATTCCTCCCACCTTCTTTACAACCAGGTATTCATTAAAGGCTTTAGGAGTTCCTGCTTCATTCTGACTCTGAAGCAATTGCATTGTTACTGCTGTTAATGCAGTTTGAGCCCTTGCCTGAATACATCTTTTAAATAAAGCCTCTCAATGCCACCTAAATTCTGTGTACACAACCAGACACAGGATATATCTTAACCTCTTCAGTGGACTTCAGTTGCCACTCAAGTGATAACCTCCTGCGTATCTGCAAGGCTTAACACACACACCAGATACAATTCACTGGAGATACTTGCACGTCCCTCACGCACTCAAGGCAAAAGCAATGGCAGTACCCTGCAATGTTCAACGTAACAAATGCGTAAAAATGAATGTGTTGAAAAGAACTTTACCATAAAGACAAACACAGCAGTGGGAGCATGTAGCATAGCTTACATCAACACACATTTCAGCTCTATAATTACATCTACTGACATAAGATGAGAGATTTTAAACAGTGATGCCAAATAGAAAGCAGTGTGAGATAGGCAGAACAAAAAGAAGATATACATAAGTTACAGGAAGTTAAATAGTCTGTTAGATACAAATTTTGAACCGACGGACTCTATCTGCTTTTCTGTAATTAATAACAGAAAATTCTGCCTCTGGCACTTCACTTACAATCAAAAATACAAATTCACTGAAGTTCATTGCACCTGCATAGAGCTGAAAAGCATTTTCAGCAGTTCTTATTTTAGGAAGATGTATAATGCAGTACCTGGAACATCAGCAATCCTGTTCTGCAAAAATATACATTAAATCTCTTTGAAAAAATCAACCCAACATCTCATCGTCCTGAACTCACTTCAAAAAACTAAAAATATCCCAGTTATTTTGCAGAAATAGTGCTAAAAATACTATTTTCAGCAAATAAGGCTGTGGCTAAGTCCTCTGACATGGAACACAACCACAGATGACACTGAAGAAGCCAGAAGCAGCACGTGTTCATCAGAGCCTCAGCTCTGAAGCCATGTAAGCTGATCCACTGATTCTTCCTTCTTCCACCTGTCAAGCTCAAGCATCTCAATCTGCTTCTCCTGGTAGAGTATCAGTCTGAAAGCCACACACTGAGATAGGAAGAGAGCAATGTCTGTGCTGGGTTACACTAGGGTCTTTCTCTGAACTGCATCCAGTTCCCATCTACATCTTTTGGAGATGAGGGAACTGAACCGGCACAGTCTTCAAAACACAGGGCAGCCAGAGATTCATGCAGAGTCAGAGGTCCCAACTGCCTCCTTTACTCCTCCCTCAGTGCTGCCCCACATTTGATTCACTTCTGTCTTCTGAACGCTTAGCAAACAATCTTATAGGACTGATAGTCTCTCCTGCTTTCTGTTTCTCGCCTTCTGACCAGTTATTTCATGATGTGGCAGCTTAGAAAGCCTCTTGGAAATCCAACTTGTGCTTATCACACAACGCATACAAGCCTCCCTACACTTCTTCATCCAGGTACCGCAATCACTTCAAGACAAACGACTCCTAAAACTATAATCTGAACAAAGCTACACTAACATTCTTAGTGGGGACGTTGAATCTTTCAATGGCAAGAATAATTAATTTAGCTCAATCCTCAGGATAAAGCATGTGTTAACCCCTGTAGCTTTTTTGAACCTTGATCTTCTTCCACATAGTCCAGAAGAAAGTCTGGATCCTGCATGTAAGCAGCACCAACACCCTTACCCTTGCTTGCAGCATCAGAACATTTCATCTCAAATCCTTTTACAAGGGAACTGTGTTTCTGACTGTCTTGCAGCATGCATGGTCTCATGTGTTTTACACTGACTGCAGACATTCAGCAACAGTATGTTACAGTTCCACTTGCTCACGCCATACTGAGATAGCCTGAGCAAGCTTTGTACCATTAAACCAATCAGTCCAAATATCCCAGTCTCTGCTTCTGCCCATGCTGAGTTGAACAAGTCTCTCTTAGGAGGTTCAGAAAAGGTTGTCCAACACCTTAGTTTTCTGAATCTTTTGCCAACTTTAGTTTCAGCTACAATACTGCTCTGAAAGCTGTTCTTGCAGTTTCCTCATCCTAATCAGGAGTGGGAATTGGTAAAATTCCTATTAACTGGTAAAATTACTGCAAACAAGACTGCTTTCCTTCTGAACCCCAAAGGTGCAAAGCACTCCTATAAGATTCAAGATTTCTGTGTACCAAGTTGTTGAAGTTCTCAGCACACCAATTTTTAACACTTAGCCATTGGCAGTCAGACCTCTAGCCAATAGGCTATCCCCACCTGTGGCCATAAAGGGATGCTTAGGTAACAGCAAGAGCAGAGTAAGTATATGTGACACTTTCCCATAATACTCTTCTACCTTTCAAGTATTTCCAGCTCAAGAGAGTTTCTGAGCTATATATCTGTATTAACTAGCCATCAATGGGTTTCTGGTCCATGTACTAGTGCAGCCTTTCACTCATTGATGCAGACTTCAACATTGCTTGGCAACAAGCTCCACACATCTACTCATGGTTTGAGGAATCACCTCTTTCTCATTGCTTTGAACTTGGATCCCACTAGTTTCATTTAATATATCCTGGTTCTTTTATCAGAGGACAGAACAAATAGTCGATGACTACCGACCTTCCCTATGCAGACTTCTGTCACACCCTCCTTAAGCTATCCATTTTCAAGGTGACAGGTTAAAATCTACTTAGTTGTTCCTGGCAGAGGAGCCATTATGAGCCTTTTAAATTAGGGTATCTCTGTGTTATTATGAAATACGACAGCACTAACAGCAGTAACAACAGTAATTTTCTTCCATTGCCAAATGAAGAGTGAAAATAAGATCACTTATGGCCTTGTGGTGCTATAGAATTTGGATACTAAAACAGATCATTAAAATGAAGAACTAATTGTGAACACTGTAATTAAGAGAGATCACTCTTCACCCTGCTTATCAAAGTCCTGGCAGAGATTACTTTTTAACCCATCATAAAAATGATTTACAAATAATATTTCATGAATTATCTGGAAGAAATTAGAATTAAAGAAACAAACACCCACATGTACATGATAAAGGAGTCATGCCTTTTTAAGACTGTGGGGATAAAAGCACTACGTTTGCACTAAAAAGCTGAGGCATATCACATTTAAAGGCAGCATCCCTACCTGTAAGCGCCTGAAATGCAGCGGGTAGGTAAGAGTGGACCTTTAAACAAGATCTCTGAAGGATCTCAACAAGCTTGTGAAGCTTGATGTTTTATATTAGGAACGCTGGGCCAAATTCACAGCAAATCTCAAACTGAAACCTTGTGGTTGGCTTCTGCCCCAGATAAGTTGGACCATGAAATGAATCACAAAACAAATACTGACCGTTGGACCTTGTTGCGGAAGATGGTCAGCATGAGAGTATTCCATTTGCAGGTGGTTTGTTCGTCTTTGTTTGATCATTTTACTTGTATCTCACTCTCATTCTGCTCACAGCCATACCTGCAAGAGGAGGATGGGGTTTCTTGGCATACACTGAAGAGCTAGGAAACCAGTTCATGAGGTTTGCTCCAATCTAGGGAGAAGAAGCCTTAGTTTGCCCTCCAGCAAGAGCTCAGCAGTCTGGGCAGGATACAGAGGTGAATGTCCCTGGCTCTTTTAACCACAGCTGTGACTCTTCGTGACAGTCCCGGGGAGAGACCATAGTCTGTCCGGACACAGAGAACGGATTTCTCATGCCCTTCCAAAGACAGCTTGAATACACTGGTAGGTCAATCTGAAATTATCAGCCTCTGGGATTATTTAATTCCTAGCCTGGAACGCCTTTTTTTCTTTTTTTTTTTTGTTAGGTATTTTTTCTATTTTAAGATGCTTGTTCAGTTTGTTAGTTATAAACCACCACTCCCTGCTCTTTTTTTGTTAGTTATAAACCACCATTACCCTGCTCTTAATACCTAGCATGCAGAAAGCTTTTACATACCTTGAAACGTATCCAGTCAGTATCTGCTCTAGCACCCGGATAGCGCTTCCCTGAATATTTCAACTACTTGGTAATTCAATTTTAAGAAGTGTAGTTTGTTAAGTTTCCCATATAAATGTATGTGCGTGTGTATATATTTATAACCCATATAACCTTTTCCTACTAGAAAAAGGACTTGCAAAGAACATGAAGAGGAGAAAGCCACTCACGGTTTCACCATTGTAATTTACATTGAGTCCTACTGCAAATCCTTCCTTTTCTGTCCCAGCAGCATTTCTAGACAGAAGCTGATACCAAACCTGTGCCTGTAGCAAACTCTCTGCCGAAGAGCCTTCCAAATAAAACAATTGCAGTTAACATATATAACATGTCAGCCTTTAAAAGCACATTGTATTGAATCTGTCCATGACTTTGAACTCAGTTATCTTACAGTCCTCTTATTTCCTTCCAGCTCACCACAGATACTGTGAGGTAACTCAGGCAGTCTGTCCATGTCTTCCCTATGAAAGCGGTTCAAAGTTGAGAGCGAATGCAGTTACCCAAAGTTCAGTGGCACTGGTACGGTTGGAATCTAGTTCAGAAGTTTTAGTCTTACCTTTATGCTGTTGCTAAACCATTCAGGGGTGCTTTGCTTGCTTTACTTACAGTTTTCATTCCACACTTTCCATTTTGGACAAACAGTAGCCCCAAAGGTTTCGCTTTTGCTTGTTGTGATGCAAAGTTTTCTTGAAACAATTGGGGAAAGTAAAATGTATCCCTCTTAGATTATCTTCTGAAGTTTCTTTTAAGCATTCAAAACAGACCTTAAGAAAATTTAGTGAAGCTTGTTGCTAAATAAACTTTCACAGTCTCTTCCCATCTGCGTTGTCTTTCTTAAAGACTCTGGACTATGGCTTCAGCTAATACAAATTAACCCAGGTTACCTTTAGGGTAGCTGCTCAGGAAAGCTTTGGAAGTACTTGGTAAGGATTATTTGGCGCACTATTAAACTAAAGAAGACCTTCAGAAAATATACGTGTTCATTCTTAGGTATCTGAAAAACACTTAAAATTACTTTGAGAGTTTCTCTTGGCCCCTTTATCTATTTGAGAGGACTCTGTTGAGTAACATTGCAGAAATCAAAGCCAGAAAATCTAAATATTTAGTTAGATTAGGCTTTGGTTACCTGCATGCCAACACCTGTGGAATTTATGAAAATCTAAATATGCCCCTCCATTTATGCATACCATGTTGGCAAGCATTTATTAGTTGGATGCCACAGTGCACTACACAGACAGCATAAGTCCATGAGGATGAGGATGTAGTGCATGAATTAAGCAGCTGCCTGTTGGTAAACTCCAGCACTGCACGGTCGGTACTGAATGCTGTCACTCATGGAATGACATGGAGTGTTTTACTGCAGGGTCGGTGGTTTTGGGGGAATGCGGCATCAACTTGGTGAAGATAAACTCAAAAGAGGCAAAATAGAGGTAGTAATGCTGACCTCCAGTAAAAGCTTTCAGGCTTTCCAGGTGTGAGAAGCATGGTAAGCCAGAGGTTTGTTGTTACAGGTGTTACACCCAGGGCTCCTTCCGATTCCTTAAAAAGGTCTCCAAGCCAAGACTGGTGCAGTCTGGCATCCTTTAAGCAGTACATTTGAGAGAGAAACCTGTTCAGCTCAGTGAACTTACTTTTCCTCTTCTTAAGTGCAGGTGAATTAAGCAAACATGAAATTTTTCACACTGACAACCTAAGTGACTGCAATCCTCTGCTCCAGATCTCTAATCCCCAGAGAACTTCTCTTTCCTGGAATACAGACTGTTGTGTCTGCTGAATCAGAGAGCAGCACTGCAAATACAATTGCTCCTCACAATACCTGCACATTTGTGCTCATGAGGTCTCCACGGGGAAGGGCAATGGCATTAAGACATGGATCAAAGAGCCGCTTACCCATTCATTTTGGCTTATAAATGTTCTCACTTCCCCTGGGATCAGTACATTTGCAACAAGATGTGAAAATTTAGTTCAGAATATTACAGCAACAAACCCTCCCTAAGTTACCCAGCCATTTAAAGCTAGTGCCCCCTCTTCACTCGACCCCAATCTCTTCTACTTATAAAAGCCTGGAAGACACACCTCATAGCAAGCCTCAGACTAAACAAACTCACTCTGCATAAGAGAAAGAAGGTATGTTTTCCATTTTTGTGACTGCTAGCTTACATGCCAGCTCTTATCTGAGAGGCTGGCTCCTGGTGCATCATGAGATAGGAGAATCAAGACCCAACAGAAAAAGCTCACACACATGCCTGCTGAATTGCACCCACCACAATATAAAAGCAAGCCCCTTGCCTGCTAACACAGAACGTGTTTTATTTAATGAGTTGTGAACTGTGTGAAGACCAGGAGGTCTCTCATGAGATTGAAGCTGTTTCCCAGTCCCAGCTGTTTTATGCGGCTCAGTATCAGACTGGTTGGGCTGGGTGACATCTTAACTTCCTGCCTCCCTCCCACCTCCCTGTACAGATCACATGAACGACAGCACAAATGTTTTCTCCATGTTACATCTTTATTCATTTTCCCAAGACAAACAACAGAGAATTGCTGTGATCAGACTAACGTGGTACTTTCCAAACTGTGGTTCCCTGGCAGTTTAAAACTCTGTATAAATGACTAGAAGAGATAACTACACAAACAAGAGCAGTATGATCTCTGTGTGCAATAAAACATGCTTCTGTATTTTCATGACTGACTGTAAAGGGCACGGCCAGTATTAAAGTTGTCTGGTATTTATTACAAGAGCCTGATTAGTATTTTTTTCTTCTCAGCTGATTACTTCACCATATTCTTCAATTTTGTGCCAAAACTTTCTGTGTAAGATGCAAGACCTTAAAATTGACAGAAAACTCTGGCTAAAGCTGCTCTGTCATTTCCAACAGCAACAGCAGGAAAAGTGTTTTGTGAATGTTAACTTCTGGCAAAAAATTTCTTAGGAAAGCTTTAATATTTCTATGTTTTAACAAGTACTTCCTGGATTTTAAGTCAAAGTAGTAACTACTGTTTGCTGCCCTCCATGGTGCTATGGATGGCCCAGCTGGCCCAAGAACCTCTCTACACAGCAGCTCCTTTAGAGAGTATAGAAATACTTTATACCTGTAATAGCTGCTCTTGGCCAGCATCAAAAGAAAGAACAGGGGAAAGTCATCCCCATACTCCTGCCGACCTCTCCCCTTAATCCTAATGTAGCGTGGGGAACCGCACTGTCTGAGTCAAGAGCACAAGGGCAGCAAGAACCAGAAAAAAGAGAAGGGCAAGGGACAGAAGAGTAAGGGGTAAGAGGCAAAACAAACCTAGCCAATGGGTGGAGGAGGAAAACTGGGTTTTCCAGGGATGGCAACTTGGAAAAACATGTATTTGCTCGTCAAGAACATTTGTACGTCAAGAATATTTGTATTAAGGTAAGAACCTGAAGCATGAATGTTGCAATGAGCTAAAGGAGGAATACAGAACAAGGGAAAAGGATATTGAGCTGGGTTGGAACCTGTAAATGCCACCCTCTGTGTCCACTGGATCTCAGGTCTGGTCAGGAATGCTCACTTGTAGGCATGGCTCGCTCTGCCCCAGCTGTCAGAAAAGCTAACTTTTCCATCCCTGACAGTAGACCGTGCCACAGAGGAATGAGATGAACTGTTGGCTGTTGTGATTAATCATGGCACTAATACATGGAGGAATCTACTTCAGTGGATTTAGATGTTCCCACTGCCCTGAGCACCCACAACAGAGCACTTGATAACCGAACCGCTGTCTTTAGTTTTCGCTTTGTATTTTGCAAAGTGATGCAATCACATACAAGAGAGCAGAGGGCTGTTTAAATCCATTCTCTACTTAGGGAACAGAGATTTAAAGGCAGCTGTGCCCCTTCCTGGAAAGCATAAGAGGTGGAGGACTAGCGTACAAACCTGATGTCACAATTGCCTCAAACGTTGCCTGTGGACAGGGGGATTGCACCAGCAGAGCTCAGAGACCATGTCCATCCACCTGAATTTCTGCTAGTGGCACTGCTGTGCTAGAAAACTTGCCCTGACTTCCATCCCCAGGAAGGAGTGTCTTTTCCTTGTACACAGGATGACAAGAGAGATGGAATCCCTCTTCTTTTCATGTCTTTTAATATGCACATGAAATATACATCAAGTATCAAGTATACCTTTCAGAGTACAACTTTTTGGGGAATAAGATTTCTTTTAAAAGAAATGCAACAGAAGTCCCACTAAGGCTGAATATACAGATAATTAGAAGAAATAAATATGAAATAATGAAATTTTACCGAAGTGGAGATTTTAAAATCAAGTCCATGAGAAAGAAGCATTCCTCTATAGTATAAAATGGCACTGTCTTGCCTGCAGGCATTACCACAAGCAAAGAAGATTCACAGTACCAGAAAGAGAGGCAAAACCACCAACAAATCTACATGCTGTGTCTATGGGATGGTACAAACCTAATCCTTAGTTCAAAGCAGAGTTGCCCAGTATTTGAACATAAGTCTATCAGAGGGAGAGGGGTTGCTGTGCTGTCCCAGAGAGTTGTTAGAAGCAGGAATCTGGAAATGCAGTAAGAATGGTGTTTACCTACACAGTTACTATTAATTTCAGTTAATTCTCTAATTGTCTATGGTTCCCTCCACATTTGGTTGTAAGTGCTGATGTGTTCTTCCTCCCTGACTTCAGTCAGAGGCACAACTGGAAGCTGTCTTCCATGAAGGCATCATAAACAGACCTAAAACTGCGCACTCAACGGCACCTCCTGCAAAAGATTTAGATAGCAGAGTATCCCTGTGTCCCCTGCCCTCTCCCAGGCACAGCTTAACAAATACCTCCAAAGAATACTCCAGCGCTGTATTCACAGATTCTTTAGACAGCACCAAAATAGTCCCAAATCAAGGAAGGCTGAGACTCCCCTTTTGCCCTTTCCTATTATTTTGTCTCATGCAAACTGTGAACACTTCTTAGAAGATAATCATGTCCTAGACAAAAATTACAGCAGAAGTACCCAAATATTGAGCATGAAGATTGTGGACGATTAGTATTTCAGGATAAGGTATTTCCTAATAAGTATCTCCTTGGGTGGTAGTACACTGTGCCCCCATTTGGCCAGTCAGTGGATGAGGGACAAAATTTCTCTTGCTGATCACTTTACACTTTAGGAAGTCAACACATACACTACTTACACACTGCTTACTCAAACACATGTGGAGATAGCTGGAAACACACATGGGTTCAGGCATTAAATCCATTACCCTTGCTAACAAAGGAATGAAGAAAACTACATTTTACTCGCCCATCTCAGAGAAGCAGTAAAGAGTCTCTATTAAGTCATTAAGCACAAGCTTAGAGGGCTGGGTACGTTGAGCAACCACACTACGTTATTTACCTGCTTCGGTGTCTCCTTGGGGTGAACGACAATAACAGCAGTCCATGAAGACAACATAGTTGAGCACATTGCAGAACAGCCCTACAATCCCGACAAGGAGGACGAACAGTGCTTTCTCAGTCTTCTGAGGACTGATAAACCTCTTGATTGCCTCAACGAAGATGCTAAACATCAGAGCACTGGCAAAAACTGAGTTACCAAAAGCTCCCAGCACATCCGCCCGGCTGAAGCCATAAGTGTTAGCTTTATGCCATTGGATGCGACTGACCCTAACACCAAACAAACCGATGATCATGGAGATCAAGTGAGAGAGAACAGCAAAGGCATCTGAAGCTAAGGAAAGAGAGTTGCCAGCGTAGGCTACTGAGGTCTCAACAATAAAAAGCACAAGGCTCATCACACACATGAGGATGAGCCTGCTGCTCCTGCCCGAGTAGCGGCCCATTTCTGCTGCTCTCTTCCCCTTGGCTCTGAGCTCCTGCACGAGGAGCACCTCACTGCCTGCGTTTCTGCCCTTCACCTGTCAGCGCTGCTCACATGCAGGAACCACTCTTATAGGAAGCTGTAAAGCAATAAATCAGTTTAAAGGGCAGTTTAGCAAGATCTGTCATGTTAAGGCAGCCTGAACACTTAAGTCCTGTAGGGGTTCCACCCTCAGGAGGCTTTTTTTTTTTTTCCTATAAACCAAAGGAGACTACTAAGAGCACTGGCACTTGCTACTCAGTGGCACTGTCCTATAACACTGAGTAAGGCCTAGACAGGAGAGCATAAGACAGTGGCTCAGAATTTTAAGCAGTTAGAGAAGGCGTTTCTTTTGCTAAAACTCTCTTCCGATGCCTGTTTCAACTATTTCTATTGCCTGTAACTTTAGTACTGAGAAAATACTACTACAAGCCTATGGAGGACAGTATTTGAAATCCAAGTTGGGTGGACATTACTTTTAAGAACACAGTAAAAATATGGACTGTCTGTGAAGGCTGTGGAACATGTTGTCCGTAGAGCAAGTTTCAAAGCCAACTGTATCGATCTTCCAGTTTGGCAACCTAGAGTTCTCACCTGCTTGTACTTTTAGCATGTTTCCCATGGAAACGGATCGAAGTTGGAGACCATTTTCTAGATACACAGTCAGTAGACACAGAGCTGAGCCTCAACAATAAACCCAAAGCACATCGTTTATTCCCTATTTAGAAAACCCTGCCTATCTGAAAAACCCAAAGTAATCCTCATAGCTTTGCAAGAAAGTCAGATTTGGGCAAAGCAGAACCAGAAGTTAAGGGGGAAATGAGAGATGCAGAAGCCCTAGCTTGGACTCGGTGCCTTTTCTGGAACAGTAAGGACATGAAGCTGTAAACTGGTTTTTGTCACTCACTGTAGTACCTGTTGAACTCCTAAGGGTACACATAGTTTTACGCACACTCAGAAACTTGGTGAAGGAAATCTAGCTGCTAATAGCACATCAGGCTATGTGGATGATGACAAGGTTACCTTCCTTGAAAAGTTTATGATCCAGCAGTCTGTTTGAAATCCTCATCCATGTATGTATATATACACAGTTACTTACAAGATAAAAAGGAAGGAAATTACATGCAGTCCAGCCTGAGAGAGATAACATGATAACACTGATAACCTGAGCTGACCAACTGTCCTTGTTGGCCTCAGCCTTCCCAAGGTGAATTAACTTCAGGTTAAAAACTCAAACACCCACCCCCAGTTTTCATATAATTTTTTGCTCACAGGGTTTCAACAGCCAAAATGTTTACGTTTAAAGTCCAGTTTGCTAGAAGCCTTGTCTGCCAATACATGTAATCTTTAACATTTGGTCATTTGTCTACCTACACATTGCACTCTTGAGAGTGCCATCCCTCCCCCCAGTTTAAGAACACCACTAGCCCTGGGATAGTGAATTAGAAGAACTAATTGCCACACTAAAACTGGTACTTGCTCTTCTTTGTCTTCATATCGCACCTGTGTTACTACTTCTACTCCACCTATTTCTATGGTGTTTTCCTCCTTATACTAATGATCGGCTACTTCATTATTTTATTATCTGAACTCCTGAGCATGAAAAGTGAGAATTTTATTTTCAATGGGAACAGACCTAGGTGAAAATTCAGATCTCTCAGGTCACAAGATTTCAATTACCAAAACAAGAGCTTGAGCTAAATAAAGCATTCCCTTTGCAGCATAGCCAAAATGCTCAAGTAGACTCTGTCAATAAAGAACAGCACCACATCAAGGCAGCTCCCCTGCATCCCACCTTACTATGCAATTTAATCCAAATTTATCAGTATATAAGAACTAAGAAACAGTAAGAGATTTGCAGTTCTGTTATAAACACAAAGTAGTATCATTTAACCAACTGTAGCGTATTATTCAGATTCATATACTTACTTTCTAACAGACACAATCTACTAGGAGTATGAAAGTTTCCACACCAGTAAAATTAACAGTATGGACTTTTCTACAATGCTTTACAGGTAGCTCATATTGTACTTCTGGTGGAGTGATCCTTGACATGGACCTGTCTCTCCCAGGCAGGCATTGGCATCTCTGTGGAAGATCAAGAGGTTTACAGGGGAGTCACCCACATTCCAGACACTTCAAAAGCCCTAATATGATCAGGAGGAAACATGCTGGGCAAACAGGGAAAAAGAAAGGGAGGTAGTGGTGGAAGGGCTGGTCTTCTGTGAAATTTCTGGCTTCAAACAAACCCACTTGTAGGTGGAAAGCAACGCATTTCTACAAACAGTATCGTCAACATGTTTACTCATGAATTTGATCCAGTCAACTAGTTGAAGGTTGGCTGTTCAAACTGATAAGGCTGCAACAGTGTTAGACACTGCATTTTGTTTCGTCTTTTTTCTGAGCTTCCACATATCACTTGTAAAATACCAGTATTGTGGAGTGCATCAGTGGGAGCCTATAGTGCTCATCTACTGTTAATAATCTGGTTTGCCTTGTCTTGGCACATTCCTGTCTCTAATTCCCAAGGACACTTCCTCTACCTCCTTCAAAGGACAATCCCTCTGAAGACAAGTCTTACCCATCATTCGAGGCTGGGAAAACATCACTCTGGTATTATTACTTATGTTCTTTCTCAGAGTATCACTTCTGTCAGTGTTAGAGACAGCATACAAAAAAGTCTTAGGGTCACTCTTCTATGTCTCTGAGAAAAATTATCTTAATTCTTTCACATTTTTTCTGTATGATCACAAGGTGCATGATCCTAAATTTGAACCAATGGCCTGTCCAGTTTAACATTCAAAGTTTTGACCAAGTGGGCTGACCATAAGAACCTGGGCAAAAGCAAATGTTTTGCATGGTTCTGAAAAGCAGAGAATTGTGAAGACCTGGGAACAGCACTGTACGCGTAAGACTTTCAGACTACTGATGCTACATAAAAATAAGGGTTTGGAGACAGGCAGCCATGTAGTATTGTCCCAGGAAGAGTATGGGGAGGATCTTACTGGGCCAGCTTTTTAATTGCCAAGTTTTCACTCAACTCTTTTGAGGGGAAAGCGATTTACATAAACAGCCTTCAAACCTAGAGGAGGTAAAAAAAGTAACAAACTAAGCATATCATCCAAAATGTATTTTGTGCCAGGTCTATCTCTTTTTTGCTAAAGTCAATCCTAGGCTCAGAGTAGATGTAATTTTCTCTTAAAAACAGTTTCATAACCATGCAACCTCTAGCCTTCTCTGCTAAAGCAACACATAGTAAGTGCAGGAAAAGCAAAAGGGTTTTATGAAACATGCTCTAAATTTAACTACAGCGCCTAAAATCTTTAGCAATGAAAATACCTCTCTTCAGACTGCCTTTGCATTACTTACTGCAGTATCACTGTGAGACAGCTATAAATGCCAGTTTATAAGATAAGAGAAACAGGGATTTGGCAAAGGATCTGCAAGAAACAGCACTCACCTGCATCTTGCTAACAATGTGGCATTTAATCTAAGGTAGCTTTTCAAACTTGTTTTACAACAGGGTGAAAATACTCCTTTTAATACCTGGCTCCTGAGGGAGTTTTCATAAAGGGCAGCATTCACCATGCCTAGTTAGCAGCAAGTCTGTATTGAAAATTGAAAAGTTTGAAGACAGAATTAAAAGCAGATGTTGTATCCATAAAGTTGATGTTGGCCACTAAACTGTAGACTGCTTACGATACTCTCTCCAATCTTTCAGGTATTTTCTCAATGTACAACAAAATACATGCACAAAAACGGAAAGAGAAGTCATGAGCAAAGCATACCTATCATGAGCAAAGGATAACCCACTGAGCAACAGAAAAAACAACCAGAGCATCTTACAGCTCACAATACATGTTTATTATTAGAGATGTTTACAGAAAAGTCTGTGAATTACTGCTAGCCTAAGACTGACAACTGTCGGGGAGGGACACAGGGTGTTCTGGTTTATGGCTTTGTTTTTTGAATTGTTTAAAAAGTCGCCAAACTGATTAAGTTCGGGGGCTATTTCAGTATTCTTTAAAAAAGGTGGATTCACAGATAAAGGAGAAGGTGCCTTCACTAGTAATTTAGTAACTACGACCAAACAGGGTGTAAAACTTGGCAGGGTTTTTGCCGCAGACACATCTTGCCCCACTCTGTAGTTCACGGATTGGCTGGAAAGGTATGCAGAGGCTTTTTGCTCCCATGGAGGGGGCACCAGGCTCAAGATCTTGATCCCTGAAATAAAAAGATACTCGTAAATACTCTGATTAAAAACTAAAGGTGCAATAAATGTATTATACATAAAATCTCAAAAGCACCTTCGTCTGAAAGTTTTAGAACTAAAGGAATAAATATATTGAATTATGCAGGACAGCAAGAGTCAAGGGTGAGCAGTGTACATCAGTGTCATACCCAGAGGCATCTTACATTCCCATTTTATATTCACAACATTTAGTTTGATCTTGGTTGATACTCCCCTTTTCAGTCATATATTACCTGGCAGTCGTCTTCTTGATCCAATCCTCACACTCAATTTCTCCACAAAAAGGGATTTGTACAATCTGAAGCAGGGAGGAGAAGCGGAAAGACACAAAACCCAACAGTTATACATCTGAAAAGTCATTCTCGTCTCTGGAAGATTCCTAAACATTAAGATCTCGTATACACGCATAAGTGGGAAAAGTTGCAGTTGCTACAAATAATTTTTAATAGCTCTTTCTCATCATAGAAATAGATAAGCACAGTCATCCCTCCATAGTGCAGCATGGAAAAACTTAAACACACTCCAAGCAGCATTTAAAGCAAGTCAGAGTGTTGATTTCTTTTTTTTTCTTTTAACCAAATGTATCTCCCTTCTGTGGAAAAATACTGCGTTTTTCAGGAAAAGTTTGATACTTTCAAACTGCAGAATAAATACTTGCTTCCATATTGTGCGACAGTGCTTTCCTAATGAAATTTCCATTTTGACTCCCTGACTAAGATTTTTCATATCTTCTGAACAAGACAAGGACATATGTATTTTAACAGAATCCCCAGTAGCACATTTGTCTTGGGGGCAGAGGGAAGTGGTGTGTAATATCCTGCCGTTTCCTTCAGTTAGCTTAACTGAAGAAATATAAGAAAGTTGAAACAATTTCATATATTCTTCTCAGTACGACTCTTAGCTACTGTAGCGAATCTCTTTTCCTAAGTTTTGCATTCCATTTTACTGTTGATTTGGAGTTGTGGGTTTTTTTTTTATTTTTAATGGACTTTCACAGTGAGAACTCTGTTTGTTACTAAAAAGTGGATTTACTGTTAAAAAGACACCCCCTACCTATATTTGACCACTCCTTTAATGTTATCTAAAGGCAACAAAGGCCACTAAATTCAATCTTCACAGTCATTTTAATTCAATCCAAACTGTGATTGAGGTTTCCTCTTCTGTGGCGAAAACCAAACTTACGCTCTCAAAATTCTCTGTCTTGAACCAGAACACACCTTTATTAGACTTCACTGGCAACCAAAAAAGGGAACTATTACCACTCTACTATACTGTTCTTGCATTAAGCCTTTGTTAGTTAAGTGAAACTTTGTTTAAATACCTGTGCAATTATTCTTAAGAGTTTCAGCTCAACTTAGAAGAACACAGAAGCAGTCTACATTCTGGAAGAGCTAATAGCCTATGCTGCAATTATGGTAAAGGGGAAAACAGTGACAGGAATTAAGCAGGAGTACTTTGGCTTTATAAATTCCCTCTTAAACAGTAGACGGTGCTAACAGGATAATTTCAAGATACTACAGAACGTATATGCTGTAAAACTTTGTCCATACAACACATATAGGTAGACAGTGAAACAGTCATAAAATTACGTACGTCACTTTTCTCAGCTCAGATATACTGATTGTAATAAACTCATATAACCAAAGTACCAAAATGGTGCAAGTATCCAACTTGGAATGTAAAAATATTTGTTCATGTTTTCAAGTTTAACTACATTATAAACTAGATTATATTAGAGTTCTAAACATGATAAACATTTTAATACTCTCAGCCCTCTCTGGAATCTAGCCATACACAGCAGTTAGTGTTGGATGTTGAAGACCAAGCATTTTGCTCTCTCCATAGGCAGGAGGTATCATGTGAAACCGCTGCAGTAGGAGTAGAAGAAAGAAGATTCTACACTATTTCATCAAAGTTAAAGGAAATAATTTATGTGCAATAAATACAGATCAGCTTCACATTCCATTCCCACTCTTGAAATGAGCTTGACTCTTAATTTCAGTTTATTATTACATTAAAATTTACTGCATCTCTTATAAATTTATGAGCTTATCTTCAATTGTTTCTTTGCCTTAAAGACAATCAATCATAGTTTCAGAGTGCTTGTTTAATTCATAAGTGAAAGATACGTGCTAGCACATCTTGAAATCACAGTACATAAGAGCTGTAGTACTAGTTGAACTTCTATATAGAGCATGATTATGTGTTAAGCAAAGACTAAAGATTTGGGTTTTTTAAATCTACCATCAGAATCAGACACTTTAGAAACACTTGCACTAAGGAAATAACTTTTGCAGTCAGCAGGAAAGCAGGAAGTGCCCAAAGCAGTTTGGAAAGAGAATATTTCACATTTGCGTTTAGCTTTGTAGCAGAAAGCAAGGTGCTACTATTGTAGCACCTATGCACAGAATGTCTGAGATCTCTATATCCAGAACTTCATAAGCATGCTAAAACAGTCCCTCCTCTGAAGTTCATAATTATTCATTTAAATCTTGTTATAAATTGAAGCGCAATAGAAATGCAAGAATTGGAGTGTGATGGAAGGTTAAGCCTAACCAAGAGTAACTTAAAACTATTTTTGCAGTTAACAAAAGTACTTTTGCATTTTCCAACAGAAATTATTAATTTTTCAGAGTGGATCTAATTAGATCTAACACAAATAAACCCTGATCTCTCTTTATAAAACACGCAGCCTTAATGACTGATCCTGGGGATCTTACTACTTGAACACATTAATCTCAAAACATGAAAAAATTCACAAGCTGAGGCTTGTGACAGAATTTCAGGGTTAAGAACTGCTGTTAGTGGATCTCTGAAAAAGAAGCAGAAGATCAATTCTCTACCGGCTTTCTTGAACAGTAAGGTTCAATCATCCACATTATGCAGTATTCTTACTATCAACCCAAGGAGGTTTCTGACTCGGCAGTAATTCTCAGTGAACCCAATGGCTTCTACTTCGGTCATAAAGGTAAAACTTCTTTGACGTAAATTGCATGTACTTTAAACTCTTACCTGGACCTATTATGAGATTTGACAAGTGTTTTTCATTGCTTGCATTAGAATAATGTCAGGAAGTTTATCTTAATCTGAATACAGTATTTGCATTAATCTCTCTGAAAAGCACCTTCTAATAAAAAATGCAACTTATCAAACTGCAGCCATTGTAGGTCACTTCAAGATACCCTGCCACCTCCAGCACAGGACTATATTTTGAATGGTGGTGGAAACACCACATTTAGTAAATACAGTACTTCAGCAAAAGAAAACAGCAACATATCCTACAAATGTTGGGAAAACTGTTTTTGTGCAGCTTCATCTGCTTGTGAAGGGAGAGTTCCATGAAAAACACAACAGCATTTATATGCAAGTTTTGAAATTTCTAGCCCCTGATCATTTGTAACGAACAGAACACATGTGAACACATTTACAAGACAGAATGAAGTAAATTTTCTTACCTTTCCTGAATCAAGCTCTTTTTGAAAGTCCTCAATAGTATCGGCCACCACCATATGACTTTTTAGGTCCTCAGAAGCTCTAAGAAAAGGAAAGAAAAAAAATAGGTCAGGGCAGATTTACACATGTAACCTCAGTAGCCAAACTAACAAAGTTCTCAGTCAGTGAAAACAAAAAGTTGTAAGAGAAGCTATCCATTCATTCAAATTTTCCTAATCAGTTTATGTCTTTCTACTGCTTCTGCCTTCAAAGAGACAAAATTTTGATTAATTGCTTATGGAATGTTCTCCAAGTTGCTCCACATTTTACCATGTTAATTCACACTGTTGGGCATATCAGCTCAACACTGACCAACTGCAGACAGAAACAGATGAGTACAGAAGATAATTAACAAAGAAAAATCTACATCTCAGTATCAAAATGCTTTTTAATTAGGTAAAAATACTCTGCTTGTAAGCAGCTTTGATCACCACAGAAGAAAGGAGGAAAACTCCTCTGCCATAGTGCTGGATCACTACCCTGTTCTTTCTCAGTGTTTCTACGAGCAACAATTTACAGTGACAGACAGCGAAAGGATTTTGGCATACACAATAAGTGCAAATAACATTTCCAAAAGTATCTGATTGCTTATAAGGAAACAATCCTATGAAATCCAGATTTAAGTACACTTCTGAACTTCAGCTACTGCAGTTTCTTGGACAACTTTCTATCTTTCAAAATTCCTTACCAAAAGCATCTTTGTGGAATGAATCCTGTGCATTATTAATCCATGAACTATTTATGGTGTGCTTATTAATACTTCACATGAATACACGGAAGTATTTTGTAAAAACAGTTCACAACCTTAAACGTTCTATTTGATAAGCACAATAGAAAGCTTCTAACACTGTGTGCGAACAAGTTTCAGAGACAGAAAAATTAGTATCACAAACAGGAAGATGGACCTAATCCGTCTTTCTTCACAGATGAACCAACAATGTGAGAAATTCTTCCAACAGGTAAAGTGCAGCTGTGATTAGCACAGCCATTTATTGTACCTTTCTGTTTACCTGTTAAAAAGGTTAACATGGATGTCCTCCAAGATCTGCTTCAGTCTGTCTTCTGCTTCATGTTCAGAAAGGGTCAGCTTCTGTCCTGTGTCTCTTCTAACAGCTACAAACTGTTGACTCTTCATGTCTCGTGGTCCCACTTCAACCCTGACTGGAACGCCCTTCATTTAAAAAAAAAAAAAAATGATTAAAGTAATGACAAACACTTATAATTCTCAGGAGATGACGTTTTCTTTCTCTCTTTTCTTAACCCTAATGCCCAGCCTTGATATGGAATCACTTTATACATTTAAGTTTCTTTGAAATAAATTAACATATATTCCACTGCTTTTACGTATTTCTGTCTTTCCCATACACACATTCTTTACTTGTGCATTGTACCTTGCTCCACTTGCTTGGAGACTACACCTGTGACAACATGCAAGTAATACTAACACAGTTAAATCAGAACTGAAACTACACTACGACAATTATCCCAGATAGTGCAAGTTAGACTTTTGAAGTCTGAATGATTAAGACTTCCACAGTAATTTTAATATTCATAGAAACACAGAATAGTTAGGGTTGCAAAGGACCTTAAGATCATCTAGTTCCAACCCCCCTGCCATGGGTAGGAACACCTCTGTCCAACCTGGCCTTGAAAACACCACCAGGGATGGAGCATTCACAACTTTCCTGGGCAACCCATTCCAGTGCCTCACCACCCTAACAGTAAAGAATTTCTTCCTTATATCCAGTCTTCCTTATATCCAATTTGAACTTCCCCTGTTTATTCTTGTTCTTCCAATAATACCTTTTAATTCTGTTTTCACAGAACATTTTCAACTCTATTAACAGAAAATAACAGAAGTTCGTTAAATACATCCCTAACATCAACATTAATTGCACTGAATATTTAACTATAAAGAGATCATTGCTTTATCTATGTAAAGCTTTTACACTTTATAAACTTTACTGATAAGAGCCATGTAATTTCTCATGCCCTATATACCATCAGACAAAAAGTTTCCATTTTACTAGTCAGTTTAAGAGTATACTGAGCCTAACATTTTCACTACATCCTGCTAGCATATGTCCCAGGATGAACACATTCATTCATGGGAGATGAAGAGAGTAAGTGTGAACATATTTGGCAGTGGTTTTGTTGTTGGTTTTTCCTTGATTTTTTGTGAAAGTATGCCTAACGGGCACATAGGAAGACTTCCCAAGAGAGAGCAATGGAACTACTACCAGACATCATAAAAAAAGAGATACTAATGATTTGGCTGTTTTGGGGGTTAACATGAGAAATCTGCTAGGCTGAAAAGTACATTAAGGCAAGATACTTTCCAGTTCATCCTTGAACTACTTAGTATTTTTTACCCTGTGAAATTCCTTATCAATACTCAATGAAATGAGTGTACTTTGCCTGCATTAGCCTGAAGATGCAGTTTACACATTATGCTTGACACATTAGTAGACTGAATAAAAAAACATCAAGTTTGCCCCATACTGTGCCTCAATTGATAAACCTGATTTTATTTAAAAACATCTCCCAACATGGATTCATGGTATCACAGCTCAATAAAAGAAATAAATAAGGTTACACAAAGGGAAAAGAACTTGTACACAATGGGAACTTTCAACAACTCGGGGAGCTTCTACCATCTTACACTGAATTCAGAACACGATCCCATAAAATCACTCAATACATTATTCAATTTCTAATTACCATAGTCTCATTCTGTCGTTTTTGTTTTACAAAAGCTTCATATTTAATGAAGCAGAACTGTTCCTTTCAACTACTATGTAAAGGGAACAGGGCAATTGTGAAACAAAACAAATTGCTCCTTTCTTTGTTGACGCTGTACAGGCTTATCTTTTCTGTTTCACTCTGTGCAGAGAAGGCACTGTTGTGACTCTGGAGACACTTAAGTGCTAGTACAAATTTTTAAACATGCAAGTAATTTGTACTATTAATTTTCTGGGTATATAAAGTAGAGACCTGGAAACTCAAAAATCTGTAATGACACATGAAGCCCAGCAAACTGAGCAAGTCTTAGAAAACCTTTTCTTCATTTATTAATGAAAGTGATCATTAAATATCAGATAACACATCTTCATTTAGAGAAAATATTTGCCTTCAGAATACAAGGCCTCCTACATACCCCCACATAAAAGCTTCAAAACACCCGGAAAGAAATGTACCTTAAGTTCCCAGTGGTTGAACTTCCAACCAGGTGAATAGTTGTCTCTTAAATCAGCCCGTACACGGATATTAATACCAAGCAGCCTATTGTGATATTCATTACATTTCTTCAATAAAGCCTCTTTATCCTCTTCAGAAAGGGAATTTGTGATACCACAGGGAATAATTACAACCTGTAATATAATATAACGTGTACTTTAAGTTCTTAAATAGCTACTACTTATAGGAACTTAAAAATCAATATTGTGGCCTTATATCCACGTAATAGTAATCTCTTTCAAGCTGTCAGAAGTAAAGGATACATTTCCCTTTTTATCCAGATCCAGATACAATTATTTTAAATGAATGGACTGTTAAAGGGATCTTGACCACTAAAAGTATCTTAATGATCTGTGCTAACTTTATAGAGGACACTCCATGATTGGACAGCTCCTGTGCTACGTTAAGTCTTCCAGGAGCCCAATACGAAATTCTTGTGAATTCCAAGACAGGAAAGGAAACAAACTGATAAAGCATTTTTACACACCTGAACACAGGCTACTCGAGGTGGGAGCACCAGTCCCATGTTATCTCCATGAATCATTGTCATTACACCAATAGTTCGGGTTGTAAGACCCCAGGAATTCTGGTAAGCAAACTGTTTTTCTCCCGGTTTCTTGGGATCTTCAAATACAATCTCAAACATCTTTGAGAAATTCTGCCCTAGATGATGTGATGTTGCTCCCTGAAATAGTTGCACACAGAAAACTGTACTTAATGGAATGTTAAGTTTATCAAGCATCAGTTTAAGGCTTTCATCTTACTCTATTTACTGAAAAACATTATTCTTCTAGTAGATACCTGGATAGCTCTTCCACTGGCAGATATAAATGCCTCCACAGTGGTTGTATAATCACCACCAGCAAACTTCTCCTTCTCTGTCTTCCTTCCTTTCACAACAGGTATTGCTAGGAGATCTTCATACACTTGAGCATACAGATCAAGTATCTGCATCACCTATGATGAACATACTCTCTTGAACTACTCAGTATTTTGCATTTGCTAAATCATGAAATTTTTATATGTCAGTCTAAAATCTTAAAAACGTAACACTTTTTTCAAGATTATGATTAAAAAAAAAAGCATTTTTTTCAATTTCTTTAAACTGCAGCTGTTTTCCATAAATCAAATAGCAACAACTATCAACCATGACAGAAAACAAGAGTCACTACAGAAATGCCAGTCCATTTGTTACATTGACTTCTGGTTTCCACCTTAAACGTCTTAATATCTGCTAAGTAAATAAAGATATGCTATGATACTCAATGAAATATCTATCCTTGGGCAAAGGAAACATTAAAATTTCTTGCTGTTAATATATGAATGCACTATTTAGATTTTTACGGAAAACAATTTTTAAGGAAAGCATTCTTTTTATGTAACACACTCTTCAAACTCTCCATGTTGTTTGAAAAGCCTTCAACATAAGTTAAATCTGAAATAAAAAAAATAGGCTCCAGTACACTTGGCATTTTTCATGACAAAGAAAAGGAGACCAATTTCTGATTTGGTTGTGTTGCTATGGAGCAAGGTAGCTTTCTGAAAGCAAAAGCACTATTACATTTGCTTTTTACCTCCTCTGCTGCTTCTTCATACGTTGCAAATGCTGTGTGACCCTCTTGCCAAAGGAACTCACGAGTGCGAAGGAAAGGTTGGGGATGTTTGAATTCCCAGCGCTGGAAAGAGGGAAATAAACGACTGAAAACCATGGTTACCAGTAAAGTGTCAAGTTATTGTAAAAATAACACATAAGTATTAGAAAATTCACAGATTTTACTTAATATAATACATTGATAAATTATGTTTTGTTAAAAACAGTGAGAAAACAAATCCCAAACCACATTCATACTTCTGCCATGAATATGTGCTGTGTTCAGTATCATCAGGCCATATCCACATAGAGTAACTGTCCTACACTTCACTTAGAATATAAGTGTTAGTCAGAAATTCTGCACAGACATACCACAATATTACACCACTGATTAAGCTTGATAGGAAGATCCCTGTGTGACTGCACCCACTTTGCATAGGCAGGATACATGACTGTAAAAAGAAAACAGCTTTAGGTCTCTGCACAATACAGCCAGTTTAAGCCAAACCTTTTCTTTTTGCTACATACAAGCTTAACATTCTCTGCTGTGAGAAATATGCTCTTATGTTTAAATTTTCTTTAGAACAGTTTGGTCTTAACACATAATATTTTCACATAAAAGAGTACTTTCACTTCATCCTGTGTCTCTGCAAAATAGCTTGCTTGCTGCTGGCCAAAGTACAATCCAAAGCTTAACATCTAATGACACTAGGTTTGAGCCTCTGGCTTAGGGTATGTAAATACAGTTAGGTTCACAAATAGAAATTCACCAACCTCAAGACTTCAGGACACTATAGTGTACCCGATTCAATAAAACTGCATCCAGACTTAGGTCTTAAAATGTATGTTTAAATTACTCAGAAGAAATTTTAGTAAGAGCTAATTTACAGCTATAGACAAAGTACTTGGAAAACTGAAGTGAATAATAAGATGAAGAAATTTTATAAACAGTATAGAAAAACCAAACCAAAACATGTTTTTCAGTCAAAGCAAGTCAGTCTTCAGGATATATAAAAATTCCTAGAGTGTACATTTCCTAGGAAACTCCAATTAAGGGAACATACAGTGTTTTGACACTTCCTGTAAGCAACAGCAAAATTAGGATATTTTGGTAAGGAGTTATAGAAAACACCCTAACAAATGGGTTTCCACTTTTCACAAGCTTGTCTATCAGCTACACCATACTTGCAACTGTCTCCTTTGCAGCCAAACTGCATGAAAAAAATCTACCTGTTTCACTCGTGGGCCGTACAGCAATGGGTTCAGCCAGATCTGTTTTCCCTGATCTTGTGACCCAAGCAACCTAAAAGAAGACAAAAAAAAGGGGGGGGGGGAGTCAAAACAAAACAAGTTTACAAAAACCTCACTTTCATACTCAACTGCAGACTAAGTGGTTGGGTTCTCCTGTACTCATATTAAAACAAACTTTTTGAGTGTACCTCAGGAGCAAAGTCAGCAATATGAGTCTTCTCTTTCTCTAGGGCAGCCTGGGACACAAACATGGGGAAGTAACAGTTTTCCACTCCAAGTTTCTTGATCTCTGCATCGAAGAAGTTCTTGATAGCTTCCCAAATAGCATAAGCCCAAGGACGAAGAACGTAACAGCCACTCACATCATAGTATTCAATCATCTCTGCTTTTGTGATCACCTTTCAAAAGATAGATATTTAAGCTTCTATTTCATACACAAAGAACATTCAGTAATTTGTGTGTTGCATGCAATTCAAAAAAGTCTACTTTTCTACAAAAGCTAAAAAATTAGCAAAGGTATGTTTTGAGATCACTTTTGTTACCTATAAGTAGAGAAAGTTAAGCAGGAACATTATGTTTAGTAATAGAACTGAATAATGTAACACTTAACTAAAAATGAATTTCACTAATCCAAGAGACAGTAGCTAATTTCTGGAACCAACAAACTGCACTTCTGTAAGAAATCTCCAGCTCATGTCGGAAAAGAATATTTTTTTCCCTTGGAATATAGGCAAAACTTATACGAGTGAGAGGCAATGCACACCACTGATACCTATTTACAATCTTTCGTAAGTAGCTAATCTAAACTAATCACATCTACTCTGGTTGTTTTGAATCTCACGAACCAGCAAACTCATTCACTATAAACAGATACTAACTTTTGTTATACGTCATGTTGAGGTGAAATAAAACTCCCAAGTCTGTGAAATTCCTATCACTTCACTGACATTTTGTACTCTTAATGAAAGAGGAATTCATATACAAATTACAAAAAACATTATATATATATATATATAAAGTAGGTGGGGGTATGGTTGATGCTTTCCCTTTTTATAGCTTCCTAAATTTATTCAGCACTTCAATCCAGGCACTTCTATTAAAGACTATGATAGCAATGTAAGAAATAGAAAAGAGCAGGTACTTGGCTTTGGATTTATAATATAAGACAAAACAGAAATATAAGATACAAATCCAAAACAGATCTTGATTTATAAGAATTAAATAATTATTTAATCCAAACTGATGTGCACTTACCTGAGAGAACCATTCTGCAAGATTTTCTTCTTTTTTAGCTTCTAGACCCAGCCTAGGGTATTAGGAAAGAACCAGATTTGAACTGTATAGCATTTAACATTCAACATTAAAATTTATCCTAACCTTTTTTTGGGGGAGGGAAGGACACTTGACATAGAAAAAGGGGGTACAGAACAGAATCTTTTAATTTTACTTCATAAAGCTAACTTTTCCCAATTTGTTTTCTAGCAGTTCAGAAACACAGCACTGCACCAGCTACTAAGAAGGAGGAAAAATAACTGTTTAGAGCTGAACCCATTACAATTGGCTAGTAGGAATTGCTAGTATTCCCTCACCTGGGATAACACAAGTATTTAACAAAAACAGTTGTTTATTCTCTATTGTTTGAACCTTTCTAACTACCACCATGGTTGCATCAAGGAACCTCATAACAATGCATTAAAAAAGCCCTAAGCACCTCAAGTAAGAACCTTAGATTAACCAGACCTGTGTGTAAGCTGGTTTACTTTTTATTAAACAAATCTGGTTAGTTTCTTACCTAGCTGGTGCCTACAATTTCAGGAAACATATGCAACTTGAATTCACCATTCGTGTGAATGTCAGTCACAGCGTTCAATAGAAAACTGACCCTATCATCAAAATAAAGACAACCAATAAAAGATTCTGAGAAGACTAAAATCACTAGACTCAAATGACAGTAGACAGAAATATCTCTACAAACTGAGAAGTTTTAAGGGTGAAAAATATATTTTTCTGGCATAGTTCCTATATAAAATAACCACATCTCTGTCTCTTATCATGTGATTTATGTACCTGAAACAGAAAATAAATAGCACTGCATAATATATGTTGTGAAAAGGCTTCTAAATTTCACGGTTGGAGCAGGAGAGGTGATGCACAGCAATCATCACTTGAGAGTTCCCCCAGGAGCAGCAGTGTTGCTCTGGCTTGGGTTTCATACTTGTTATAGTACTCACAGTAAATATTTTGGAAACTCTGGTACAACGAAATAAGCATAAGGGTTTTTTTCCCCCCACTCTGAGGTTTATACTAAGCAAGATAAAGCAGCATATTTGCAAAAAAAAAAATAAAAATAAAGAAGTAAGTTCTCAATGACAGTACCCACAGTAACAGAGTGTGCACACTGCTTTGTGCTTTCTACAGGCTAGGTAGAATTTTCCTCAGTATGAGGCTGAGGTACAACTGACACTAAATGAACTTTGGTAACTTGCTTTCGGCTTGATCCTAAATACAAAATGATTTATTTTGCAAATGTCCATGTTTTCAAATACAATAAGAAACCTGTAAAACTCTGAATCTGAGTAGAGGTAAACAGCTGAGGTTCCTAGCAAGCAGATTAAAGACTGCATCTTTACCTGGTTTGTTTCTTAGGGCCTTGACCCTCTCCTGATCCACTTGAGGAGAACTCATTACCACTCTGTCCCTGCAAAGCTTCTTTTTTTGGGCCATCACTTTGCTTCTGTTGTTTACTCTGCTTTTCAGACTTGTTCTCTTTCTCTTTCTTCTTCTTGTCTTTGTCATCAGCGCCACTAGCAGTAACTGGTTTATAGTCAACTCCTGCAATAGACTTATACTGGGTCTTCAATTGAAGAAGTTCCTTAACAGCTGCATCAATCTTATCCTTTAAAAACAAACAAAAAAAATATAGAAATGTATACAGAAATCACAGAAATACATGGCTCTATAAAAAAAAAATAAATCTGCATCTATGTATGGCATTGCAGACATCCACTCAGTACTGGGGCAAAAAATCCGCCAAATCCAATAGTTATATGTATTAACATTTTAAGGACCATATTTGACAGGAATAATTTTAAAAGTACATTTCACATCTCAGAATTAAAATGCCTCTTATCCTAAACATACATTTCTAATTAACTGAGTCTAGTGGGAGGTGACCCTGCCCATGGCAGGGAGGTTGGAACCAGATGATCTTAAGGTGCTTTCCAACCTAAACCATTCTCTGATTTATGATTCCCATAATCACACTGAATTTAATAATAGAATTTTGATTTGAATACATACATTACATTTTTATATTACAGTATGTTTTTACCTTTTCTGCTTTTTCTGCTTTCAATTTCCTAACTTCATCTCCTTGAAGAGCTACTTTGTTAAACATGGCTTTAGCTTCAGGTGTGTCTGGACCACTGGGTACTGGGTTTAATGATGGAGGCAAAGCACCCTTAGCTACTGGTGGATGTCCTGGCTTGTAGTCATGACCAGTCTTTTCCTTATAGTCAGCTTTTAGAGAAAGAAGGAGTTTTACTGCTTCATCTATTTCATCCTGTATGGAAAACAAATAGCAAGATGTACTGGTGAGAATTAAAGAGAGAGCTCAAAAGAAGCACTCATTTCCATCTAGCGATAAACAGTGCTTTATGACTGGGGGAGAATTCAAGTACAAGCACTTCCCCAAGCAACAGGAGTATGTTTGAGAGCTGTCATACTGTAACAGAATATTCCCCTAGCCTCATCAGCTACAACCTGTTAATAACTGCAGCATAATCTATAAAATAAGCTGTTTTAGGAAAGACCTTTAAAAAAAAAAACCAACAACCAAACAGGAAAAATCTAAAAAAAACAAAGCCAACAATAAAATCAATTCTGCAAGATAGAAATATAGGCAGGAAAAAAACAGCAGTTCCTGATAACTTATGGGTTTCTCTTGTGTTCTTTTCCATGTCTATCACTGAATTTGTCAAGTTTTAGAAAGTCTTGCTGCTGCTGCAGCAGACTAGATACTTTTATCTTGTCCCAAATAGACCAAGAAAAAGTAAAATGCATTAAATCTGCTGCAGGACTGACATCTGTCATGCTTGTGCCTATTCATCTAGATGTGAGAAGTCTGACTTTCTACAACTAGTTGAACATAGAATTTACATCTCAAAGAAAAGAAAGTATCCAGCCCCTGAGTAGCCTTGTGAGGCATTGTCATGCAAGTTTGATGTCTAAGCTAGAACCCAGACATAAGGGAGTTTGATCATTACTTGGTGAAATATTTCCCCCCAGTGGCAAAATGTGGTAAGAATTACAACTGCTTACTCTCTATTTACTATTATACCTTGGAAGCTTTCTCTGCTTTGAGTTTGCGTACCACTTCTCCTTGTTCAGCTACATTATCATAAAGTGCTTTGCCATCCACTAAACTACAGGATTCCGAGTTATTGCAGCACACAGAAGATGGAAACGTATTAGAAGGTACGCAAGGAGGAGCTGAAGGTGGATTTCCAGGCTTGTACTCTTGACCTGTCTTTTGTTTATATTCTGCTTTTAGATTTAAAAGAATTTTCACAGCCTCATCTATTTGTTCCTGAAGCAAGAAAGGAAAAACAGCAGTTGCAGATACAGATAGAAGTAACAGATAAAACACAACAGATAAACCAATGTAACCTTTACTAGAATGGCACTAACACAGCTGATGTAATAAAACTTCTGGAGCTAACTTATACTAACAAGTTGTCATTACCGAGTTCAGTGGTAAAACAGAATACCTATAAGCTGCACAAAAAAGGAGCTAATCATGCAGTACATGAGGGGCTGATTTCCATACCATGAAAGCTTCCCATTTAGATGGATTAGTTCCCTCCTGTTAATAGCAGTCTATGACTTTGTACACCAGAGAATGGCAGCAAATACTCAGACTCTAAATAAAGAATTGTTCTCTAGCTGCTATTAAATTACTATTGCATTTATTATTACCATTCTAGCTTTCAAGTTACAGCCGTTTTTTCAAGTTACTGATTATATCCTGCTTCACTTATCTTGCATAACTAAAAAAAAATTTATTTCCCAGGTTCTCCATGCACTATCCCAGAACTCACAAAGTCAGCCATATCATCAGCTGAAGAGAATTTGCAAAAGCACTTCATGGAATTTGAAAGTACTTGCTTATATTTTGTTTGTTGAATTTCTCAAAACCTGCGATCAGGTTTTAATTTAAACTGAAAATACTGTTCCACCTAGAAGTATTCATTGCTAATACACCTTTGAAGCTTTCTCCGATTTCAGCTTGCGGACCATGTCGCCTTGTTCAGCTACTTTGTTGTATAGAGATTTGCTGTCTACTGGACATGGGGATAGAAGAGTAGAAACAGAAGAAGACTGAGGGGGGACAAAGACCACAGGTGGGCTTCCAGGTTTATACTCCTGGCCTGTCTGTTGTTTATATTCTGCCTTTAGGGATAAAAGGACTTCCACAGCAGCACCTATCTCGCCCTGAAAGACAAAGGAAAGAGCAGAAAGAGGGAGGAACAAAGACTTAGAGACAGGGGACTCTGAAGTGCACATTAAATGCTTACATGAAAAGACCTGCAGTTTATGCACACCTATTTCATTTTCTTAACTAAATAGCAGAGCTGTTCAGTGAAGTTTTCTCTGCCAGTTTCCTACTTTAACAAAGTAGCTCCTTTTAAGGGATATACAACCCTAACAGTCCTAAGTAGAATTATAACAATAAATTAGTTTAGATCTTCCCATTTAGATTTGATGGTGTTGCCAAGACACTTCTATGAACAGTATTTAATCACCACACAAAGTATGTCACTTCCCATCTTTTCTTCCTCTGCATTAGAAAGAATGGAAAGAACGCAGCTACTAGTAGCTAAGTTTTCTATGCTCCATTCCAGACACGAAGATCTCTCAAAAATATCTACAAGATTTGGACCTTTACTTTTGTTTTTCCTTTCTGATTTTGGGAGTTTGTTTGGTTTGGCTTTAAGGTCTAAA
Organism: Pezoporus wallicus; assembly: GCF_028554395.1. Classification (NCBI taxonomy): domain Eukaryota; kingdom Metazoa; phylum Chordata; class Aves; order Psittaciformes; family Psittacidae; genus Pezoporus; species Pezoporus wallicus. The sequence goes on from NW_026635973.1 coordinate 232,429, forward strand.
TAGCAACAAGTCAATCTCAAAGTAACATAACTTGACCATACTGTGTTAAATAAACAAATAAATAAAATACTATAGGCTATTTTAACCCCAAGGACCAGATTTGGATACTTAATCCACTCATGGTGTGGGATGAACAGCAGTCTAAGAAAAATAGGAATTTACCTGCATGTTTATGACCATTAACCCAAAGTTTGTCATTCATATCTAGCTAAAAGACAGGTATTGGAAAATACTAGACAGAACAGAGCCCAGTCATGATGACCACTATGAAAGCACGGATCCATAAGCACCCATTCACCTCCACAGACAGAGAATAATGGGCTATGCAAACCCAAACAAAAGAAGTATTAGTTTAATCAGTCACCTTAGGTGCTTTCTCAGCTTTCAGTTTTCGGACCACTTCTCCTTGCTCTGCTACTTTATCATACAGAGCTTTACTATCCATGGTACCAGAGCTCTCAAGCTTTGAAGATTGTTCAGTTACAGATACTGGAGGATTTCCAGGCTTATACTCCTGTCCTGTCTTCTCTTTGTATTCTGCTTTCAAGGCCAGCAACTGTTTCACAGCTTTATCAATATCTTCCTTTGCTGCCTTCTTAGCTTTCAAGTCACGAACTACATCACCCTGGGCAGACACCCTGTTATAAATGGCCAGGTGACCTTCAGACACAGTACAGGTTGGAGCAGAGGTACCACCACCAGGTGGAGCAGATTTTCTTTTTGCAGCTGAACTAGCCTAAAAAAAAAAAACAAAAAAAAAACCAGAAAAAAGCCAAGTATTTAAGTATTTAACATGGTAGTCTTGTACAGTAATAGATGTGGATAATACATTTTATAGCACTTTTGTAAAACACAAGCTTACCTCTTTCTTTGCAGTTTCAGCTTTGGTCTTCTCTTTAGACCCAGATGTTGGCATTTCCTTAGTGTGTCCATCAGGGATGTAAATCAAAATGCACGGGGCATCTTTACAGCTGTAAGGACTATGAAAGGATTTATAGAAAATACAATAATAAAGGAAATATAAGATACATATGAAATGTTTACTGAAATAAACGTTCTACTCTTCCTACAAGATGGTCGCACATGTATCTTTGTACAGAACGGTAGTTACCCAAATTTACATCACTGGGGTTCTGCACTGACTCCTGTTATTTCAAGTTTTCTTTATAGTACAATATTATGTTGAAATGCAATGTAATTAAATGTTTGGTACTTGCTAAAGAACTGTTACAATTAAATAGCTTGTGCAGGCTCCAACTGGGCAAATGTCTGTTTTACTCTGTAACACTGTTTCTTAATTTATATACTTAGAATCACAAGTAAACCATGATCTTTTTAACCAAGTCCAAGTTAGCTGGGTGTACCAAAAGTGCCATGAACTTGGCTTAGACAGTTTGAAGATGTAGGAACGTACAAGCTAAAAGCCACACCTGGCCATCGAAGTATACCATAGAAAGGTCATAGTAAAGGGGAAAAGGTCATGGTAAAGGGGGCCTATAGGGATGCTGGGGAGGGACTCTTCCTTACGGACTGTAGCGACAGGACAACGGGTAATGGGTTAAAACTTAAACAGGGGAAGTTTAGATTGGATATAAGGAGGAAATTCTTTCCTGTTAGGGTGGCGAGGCAATGAATAGGTTGCCCAGGATAGGCCAAGGGGTAATGGGTACAAACTGGAACACAAGAGGTTCCACTTAAACTTGAGAAGAAACTTCTTCTCAGTGAGGGTGACGGAACACTGGAACAGGCTGCCCAGGGAGGTTGTGGAGTCTCCTTCCCTGGAGACATTCAAAACCCGCCTGGACACATTCCTGTGTAACATTATCTAGGTGTTCCTGCTCCGGCAGGGGGATTGGACTAGATGATCTTTCGAGGTCCCTTCCAATCTCTAGCATACTGTGATACTGTGAGGTTGTGAATGCTCCATCCCTGGCAGTTTTCAAGACCAGGTTGGACAAAGCCTTGGGTGATATGGTTTAGCATGAGGTGTCCCTGCCCACGGCAGGGGGGTTGGAACTTGATGATCTTAAGGTCCTTTCCAACCCTAATGATTCTATGATTAGCCTTGCCAATGCATGTGTGGAAGCATTATAACACAACAAGCTAAAGCAAATTTTGTGAAGTCTCCATAGGACACTCTTAGGTAGCTTACCTCACTGGCTCATAGGGCTGATCACAAATAAAGAATCCCCTCCTCTGAAGTTGTATGATGTCCCCTTTTTTTAACTCCCTAAGGCATGGATCACCTAACATCAGTTCTTCTTGCTGTCAGTGTTAAAAGAAATCGATCCAAATGTAACACAGCACAAGAAACGGCAAGAAATAACAAGAAATACAGTACAGCTGCAGAAGGATACTGACAGTTTTCTGTTTTTTTGAAGAGTTGAAATATTAGTTAATTCCAGGGCAGCAGAACAAGTAGTAACAAGAAGATGCTATATCATAAGAATGTATCAAGACAAAAAACACAAACTCTTGGTCCCTGGTCTAAAAGCCAGATAAACCTGAGAAAAAACAAGTCAAGTTTTGATTCTGAACTTACGAGAGGGTAAATGGAAACATGGAAACTAGACATACCAGCACACAATTTTCTTATTAGAGAAATTAAATTTAAAAAAGAGCCATTAAATTTAAAAGCGACACAGTGATGCCAAAAAAACCTCGTGAACATTAAGCTCTGTGGAATAAAGGGGATAAAAGATAACTTACCTTGCTATTTCGGTTGATGTATTGCTTGAAATCTTCATCTTTACCTAGAACTGGCTTAGTGATTAGATGCTCATAATTAACACAGACAGTTGGGACAAGTGGTGCACATGGAGTTTCTGCTAACCAAGTGATCTTAGTTGTTTTTTTGAAGTCCTTATTTTCCAAGTTCAACTTGGCATTGATGGACACAATTTTTCCATTTGAATTTCTACAGGAAAACAGAGATGGTAACAGTAAAGCCGAAATGATTAGTTCTCATTTGATACTACAGACCACCAACTCACTGAAAAACAGGTGTTCAGAGTTCATTTTTGAAGTGTGGGAGATACTGGTAATGGAAGAGTGTATTCACTGCTGTTGAAGTTCCCCTTTAATTTTAATTCATTAATATCAAGAGGCATTAAAGAATACAGGAAAAAAAAAATCTCTACCTATTTATGTTCTCTGCCCCAGCTCACCTCATTCTGCCACTGACTCAACCCAACCACTTCAAAGTTACTATGATGATATTAATGGTCTCCTTCCTCACCTTAACAGTTCTGCAACCGAAACTGTGATAGATTTAGTTTTTTTTATCATGCAACGGCAGTACTTCTTACAGGGTGAAAGTTGTTAAAATTCCAGGTGTTTTTTGTTCTAAAAAAGTTGTTTCACAGTGGAAATATTGCTGCTGAAACATGGAGAACACTGGATGAGAAGGACATGCAGCATCAGGACTGACTGTTGATTTCGGACCTGAATCTACAGTAAAATACGCTCGAAGCTAAAATTGAGTTTTGTAGTCTATTTCAAAGTACATATCAATAAAAAGAATCACAGAATGGATATATATGGACAACCATTAATATTTTACTGTTAGAAGCTACCTAGTAAAAGAAAAATCAACAAAAAGCTGAGAAGCAAAAACTGAATTTCATCTTCCAGTAAAGAGGTTACCTGTTTAATTTGGTGATGGTAATATTGCCCCAATTTATGAATGTAACCACCTCTCCCTCTGTCAAGGTCTCTGCATCTGCACCCTCGATGAGGACTCTGGAGCCATACCACACAGGTTTCAACCCAACAGCGTCATTCTGTGAACAGTGATTTTGATTTCAAAGGAGAGATTGTTGTTATTAAGCTGACTAAAGTTAATGCAGTGCCAAAACACTGCATGACAAGACAGATGAAGACAGAAGATGGACAATAAAGTCATTCAAAGCTACAGTATTCTTTCACTACTCTCAGGCTTCTCATTTACAAGTGCTGCATGCATTCCTTTAACAGTATGCTCAAAAAATCCTATCTTCTATGAAATACTAGCTCCAAAGCAATTGATACCATATCCCATTTCCTCAAAGTCCATACATCTTTAAGATCATAAAGGTAAAAGCCGAGTTTTTCTTCAAGTTTCCATTTTGCTATGCAAATTCCCTTCAAAAACAACATTATAACTCTCATTTTTGCCTTTTATATAGTTAATATGGAAATAGATATGGAGCTTCTCTCAGCTGCATAGATTTTTAATGATAGAAACTGGAAATACTAAAAATACTGAACTTTAAAGCATCACAACAGTGGAGATAAAAGACAGACAGCTGGGAGTTCAGACTTTTTCTGAACTGAAATTTGTTTGTTCTGATCAGTACTTACTATATACTGGAGGCAGCATTTTTAATGTGAAAGTTTTACTATGCTGGCTTGCACTGACCAAACTTCAAATTTTTCGACTCTTAAACAGCAAAAATTCTCACTTGGCATCTGCTCAAAACTGATTTCCCTGTTTATCTGCCAGGGGGAGCTGGGAAACTGAATGTCTACCTCTTAGTTACAAGAGATGGCTATAATAACATCAGAGCACCAAAAATGAAAACAAATAAATGAAGCAAGACTTCAAAAATATTCTCTTGTTTGTCAGCATAAGTGTGATAATCTAAGGGCTACTTTCATGAAGCTTAGAGTGCAATTTGAGATGCCAGGCTCAAAGGAAACCATCTTCCTAACTGTAGTGCCAAAAAAAAAATAATTGTACCAGTAATACAGTCCTATTCTTAAAAGATATTATTCTGTTTTGTGGATACTAAGAGTATCAAATTAACAAGTTCTTGACCTTTGATAGTAACTATTTGCTACCCTAAAAAAACAGAGATTGGTAGAATTAAGAGGTTACTATATCACTTCTCTACATAAGTCTAATTTTATAAACTAGTTTAAAAATATATCCTTCATTCCTCACACTTATGGATAGGCAGCAGCTACTGTATTATACTCGCGAAGCTTGAATAAAGTTTTCTATTTAAATTTCTCTATGAAAGTTAGTATCAAACGACAATAAAAACATGCTTGTAACACCTTGCCTCTTCTGAGGACTTTCAATGCATTCGACATATTTACAAAAGCAGTTTCCTATATCCTCTTAACAGAATAAACATGTCTGGTAGTTGCCCAGTTTTTGACAATTCTGTGGGGAAAAAAAAAAACTCAGTTTTCTCTCATGCTTCCTGAACAAGTTAAAAGCAGGACTGTCCTTGCTGACTGCTCCAAACCAATGTACTTTCAACCTTACTGATCTGCAATACAAGAATATTAAGAGTAAAGCAAGAACCTTGGGATGTTTAGCCACTTCTTTCATCTCCTCTTGAGCTTCAGGAATATTTACTGGGACCACTGCATCTTTCAGTAAAGCAGTGTACCGAGGTGCTACTGGGTCTATAACCTACAGAAAACAAATGAGGTGGATCATGAATAAATGACATTGACAGAGAAGTAAGATGTTGCATAAAACAACCACCACTAAAAAGGAATATTAACTGATATTCTTTATGTTACTGCATTTTTTTTTAAATGTTTGCTTTAATGCCACTTTAATCCTAAGGTATAGAAAAGTGAGAAAACAGTGGTAATACTTCACAATTTCCCATCTTTACTGAAATTCTTCCAAGTAAAAACTAAGGATTGGGTACTACTGACACCAAAAGTAACCAAATTTATGAGCAAATGCCTCATAGGGAAGACAGCAAAATGTACTTCGATATAGTTCTACTATGCACATAGGCTATTCTTTCTCTCTAGATAGCTGAATTTAAAGTGATATTTATCAGTGCAGTTTGTTCTTTTTTTTTTGAAGGACAGGACCTGATCCCATACTCATTTTTCAGGTCAATACTCCAGCAGAATCAGGGACAGACCTGGCTACACAGAAAGCACCAATTAAGTCTGCAATTTTAACACAAGACACATTAGATACTATAATAAGGCAACACCATAACATTGACTTTATCAGGATTTCTACAGCATGAGTTTGGCAAGAAAAAGATATTTTTTTTTTATCCCGTATTTTATTTATTTTATCCTGTATTTTCATTGCCCTTTTTCAAACTTAACTGACAAGTTTTTCACGGCATTTTTCATACTTGAAATACTGGCTTGCCAGACTGTTCAGAGGCACTTCAAAAGATGATTCAATTAAAACAGTTGTTTAGGTCAAAGGAATTTCCGAGATGTATCAGTTCAACTGGAAAACTAACACAAAGGAAAACATCTGCTTATATTAAGTGACTTTTTTTTTCCCTTCCTTAGTTTATTCCTGCTTAGAGTGAAAAGCTACATGGAAATTTTAGAAAGAAAAAGCATTTAGCATCTAATTCTTGACACTAGCAAATAAGGAGATACGATGACATACTTTTTAAGATGTCACACATTTGCAAGTTCATAGTCATTGAAAACAGACTTCCAAATGTCATGTGCACGCTTTAAAAAAAGACTTGTGTACGTATCTCAAAAATCGAGGTGTATTATGTGGTTTAATAATAGTAATTTTGATAATTAAATAAGTGAATTTTACAGTGTTATTACCAGGTTCTACTTATTAAAACTCAAATCCTTCCTCAGATGACAGGTGTTAAAAAAAAAAAATCAGTAGTATAATTACAGGATAACGTATAAAGTAAGAGCTCAGAAGCCCTGGAGCTCAGAACTGCCTTTGTGCAACCGTTTTTGCACGTGTTACAGATTGCAAACCATCTACAGAGATACATGTAAATAAAGCTGGCTAATAAATTTAGTGCTGTCCAAGGAATTGAGTCCAAGAAGCTCAATTTAAAAGACAATTAAAAAAATGAGCCCCGACAATCCATTGTGCATTTCCCCAAAAATCTGATTCTTAGTCATAAATATATTTATGCAGCAACAGAAAGAACCAATTAATAAACCTTTGTGCATGTAGTAGACCAAATGCAAAAGACATGAATAAATACAAAGACACATGCTAGACAAGCAAAAACTACTTAAATGAACAGATCTGGGTAGTATCTAAGCGAAACCAAGCAGGAATCCCAATGCAAAATAACAGGTGTTTCCACAATCGCACAAAATATGCCATCAGCATTGTAACACTTCGCCTTATTATAGTGTCCAAGCATCTGCTGCCAAAAAGCAACTAACCATGTCAAGATGCAATATTCCTTATTTGACATTCAGTCAGAAACATCAGCAGTGCTGGCTTTATCTCCGCAGCGCATCGTCCTTTTGCCACAGAAAGGAAAAGCGGCCAACGTGAATCCAATTGAGGGATATTTGTGTTGAAGTTAACAAATAAGCCAAACCAGAAATGGGCAGCCTTTTGAAACTAGGAATAATGCATTTTCGGTGAGTTTGTAGAGCTCCTGTTATATAAGCAAATGTGACTGTGCTATGGAAGCTGCAAAATGATAGCTTATGCTATGTAATGCTTACAGCACTGTAAGCTATATGCTAAGGTAAAAAGCGTTACGTAATACCTTCTTACAGATAGCTCGCAGCTTGAAAGCAGAAAAATGAAATGCAGTTTTCAGATCAGATTTACAGCAAATATCATTATCTTTCCCCGTACTACTAAATAAGGCAAGTCAGTATTGGTGTAGGAGAATCAATAGGATTAGTGCTAGTTCAGGTTACAAAGAGGGGGGACGGGACATTCCATTTTCCTGAAAGTGTGCCAAATGATGCAACATATTGCAACTGCTACTTGTTGTAATAAGCACTTTAATGAACGCTGGATTCTCTACATATCCCAGAAAGAGGGTGTCAGGAGTAGCATCAAATTCAAGTGAGCACATACCTTTTTATTAAAGGACCAAATTTTATCCCACTCCATATTCACAACAGATCTAGAGGAGCCCTGGGGAAAAGACAGAACAAAATACATTAATACAAATATTAGAGCTCTTAGACTTATTTAACACAAAGCTCTTTAAAGACTACAAGCCCTCTACATTTTGCCTTCATCAAGAGTTTAGAAGGACAGCTTTAGCTTGCAAAATAAACACTTTGAAAAGTAAGAAACCTGCTACCCCATTTCACCAGGACCTCCTCAGAGGTGTTAATACTGTTGAAGCAGTACACATGAAAGCACCCTTAAAAAAAGAAACCTCCCAGTGACAAGTACTTTAAAGCTTCACAAAAACTTGTCCTTACCAAGTGAGATTTGAAGAATCAAAGTAAACACCCACCTGAGCAGCAATAAATTGTTTTAGCCCTTCAACTGTCATGCCTCTTCTTAGGACACCACGCACAGTGGGAAATCTTGGGTCATCCCTAGTAAAGACATTTCATTAGTGTCAAGTGTTGAGTTTTACCCATTATTTACACTGATCAAAAACTTCACTAATAATGCCACAAGTAGAACACACAGCTTCAGTGTATTTTGCTTGTGTGAATTAAGACCTAAATGAGAAGACCTAACTGAAAAGACTGAGCTCTTATCCATACAAAATGTACAGTGCAGGTTCTCTTCTACTTCACCTCAGGGAGGGAAGCCAACCCTCAGTGAAGTGGCTCTTTTCCTGTATCTATTCAATCTTAAGTTTCTCAAAAACTGGCAAAGCAAAAATTGTGTTCTATCACATTACTTCCCTTCCAATGGCACCTGAATAAAGAAGCCTGAAACAAAAGGCTTCTTTCTTGCTCAAGAGAAACCAGAAAGAGATGAGTGACATGACAATGCTATCTCTCAATGACATAAGTGATAGAATTATACAATTTTATTTTCTCATGCAACAAATAAAAAGGCCCTATCTGAAATATAAAATATGTGCTGGTGAGAACACAAGTCAAACCTTGGTGAGGACCTAACAGAGAGGTTTAGGGAAGGAGAGGTCATCCTAAGACCAGCTACACCACAAATACTCCCAACACAGCTGAAAAATAAAACCAACAGAAAAAGCACACTTGGCACATCTAATCAAAATAAGCAAGCGGTCTAGGAAATTGCATAAAATGATGTTCCCATAGGCTGAGTACAGAATCACCTAGAACCAGCTCAGGAAAAACACTACAAGCCGCTGTCTGACTTAGCGTTATTCATGGATTTCTTCAGACTCCTCACCCATGAGTAGAGGACTTCAGATGGTGGGCCCCCACAGTGGGAATGAACAAAGGAGCCTCTCTAGACTTCAAACTACTTGCAGAAGTGTAAACGCAAGGCTCACCTTATCTAGGAAAATGCTTAGGTTACTAAGCTACTGAGCACTATCTACAGAAATGCAGTTACCATGAAAAGAACAGAAAGAAGTTGGGGAGGGCAGTCAGGAGGGAAGTAGCAGAACAGATTTGACTAGATGGATAGGACCAGAAGTTGTTCAATTCAGGCCCTCTTCTGGCATTGCTCAGGAATGCATCTGATGACTCAGAGTGGAAAATGTGTTAAGTAGCACCCATAGGAAGAGCCAGAGTCCAAAAATAAGCTATCTCATGCTTATTACAGGATACAAATATTTATGTACACAGTTACTGAAGAACAGTAAACAGCCATAGCGTACAGGCAGAAGCCACTGTAATTATTCTATCTTCTTAAATATTGTTCACATACTCAATTCTTGTTGCTTTCATGTCTAAGTATTGTCCAAAACAGAGAATGTGCATCAGCCACAAATACTTTAAAGAACAAAGCTGAACTACAACCATGTAACGTACCATCCATCCACAAGCCCTTCGTTGACAAACCATGTAAGCTTTCTCTTAGAGAGCACAGTGTTGTTGAGGTTTAGCCGGCTGTATTCCCATATATATGGCTTCCTTATGCCCAGTGCCTCAATGATCCAGTAGAATTGTTCATCTCTGTCATGGTATTCAGTTGTTCTCAATGCATGTGTGACCCCTTCAATACTGTCAACAATGGGGCAGGCAAAGTCATATGTGGGATAAACCCTGAGAAGAAAATACTTTAATTAGCAGGGTACAAGAACAAAACACTTGTCTAGCATGCAAACATTTAAACTAAACTTAATTCTTATTTATATATTAGAAATGTTTATAATCTGTGATCCTGAAAACTTCTACATCAAGACTAAACCAGCATAAACACAACAAACTAACCACAAAAAGAGCCAGAGGGCTCTATTTTAAAAGATTTTTAAAACAAAGCAAGCCTTCAACTGATCATAGCCTTAATATTCAAGACTAAAAAAAGTCCTACACTGCTATTGCTCCTTTCAAATATATGAATTCCTGACTTAAGGGGTTTCCTTTTTTTTTTTCTTAAATATCGAAAAGAATTATCAGTTCACTGAATAATGAGCAAAGCTTTCATGTTTAAAGCCAAACCTCTATCCACAGACAGAGCTTTACTATTATACACACATTAATGTTTCCAAAAAGGGAGGTGTTGGCTGGAAACAGAGGTTTCAAATAAGCACTGAACCATAGTCTTGAACAACTGGGTTACTTCAATGCACAATGTAGTAATACTTCATTCTGCACAAAGACAGCAGTTGCTGTAAAAATGGAAGCAGCCATTCAGGTAAGTACATCAATATATTGTAGCAATACAAGACTGTAGCAGTGTAAAATTCCCATGGTTCTAGTTAAGCTCCATGAGCTAAAACAAATACCTTTGCTGTCCAAAACCCATTAAGTCTCAACGCATGCTTTGACTCGGAGCTCTTCACCAACATACAAAGTGTATTTATGGACCAAAACTGAAATAATATTCACTGCTGACCAAGTTGGCCAGCTCAGCTCACAGCTTTTAAAAGGCCAGCTTCAGGAAGTCAAGGGACTCATCACACATTCTGACTAAAAAAATTCTAACAGGTTACAACTATTAGAAGAATGTTACAAAGGGAAAGAGCAAAAATTACAGCCCACACAAGGAGGGAGCAGACATACTTGTAGGTACTTCCAGTACGTGGGTGAGGCTGGTTTTTACAACGATAAAGAGTTGGATCCCTCATACATCCATTGTTACTACTCATATCTATTTTTGCTCGTAGACAACAAGTTTGTCCATATTCTGTTCCCTTTTTCATTTCTTCCCACATTTGTAGGTTCTTATTAACACCTAAGAACAATAAAAATAATTTCTTTTCTAAGGTATTATGAAGTTGAGACAGAACCACGTTTCATTACTGCAGTAATGAAAAGCAGTGTCATCCCCTCTTTAGACACTAGAGTTCATTTTCACACATTTTACATTTAGAATTGTTTTAAAAGTGGTGATGAATCATACATACACAAGTTTACTGCAACTGTCTAAATACACTTATTCCAGCCTTGAAGAACAAAGCACTAAACATTTCTAACCTCCTATAAGGACCTTAGAGATACGCAATTAATCATCCCAACCATTTTTGTTAATAAAAATCACAGAATCATAGAACAGTTAGGGTTGGAAAGGACCTTAAGATCATCTAGTTCCAACCCCCCTACATGGAAACGGACTCCCCACCCCAGATCATGTCACCCAAGGCTCTGTCCAACCTGGCCTTGAACACTGCCAGGGATAGCGCATTTACCACTTCTTTGCGCAACCTGTTCCAGTGCCTCACCACCCTCACAGTATAGAGTTTCTTCCTTACATCTAACATGAATCAAGTTTTGATGCCAAAATTAAAAAGATAAGAAGAGAGAAGCTTAAAATATCGTACAGTTATTTCTGTGTTTAGATTCCACTCTTTGCTCACGTTCTGCTTTCATTTGTTCTGCAGGAGTATCATCCACATATGCCTTCCCTTCTTGAATAAGCTTCTCAGCATATTTCATTATTGTTTCAAAATGATCTGAGGTATATGTAAATTGATCTGGTTTGATGTGCAGCATTGCAACATCTTCGAGAATAACCTGCAAAGTGTGAAATTGTATACAGTAATATTCAGGAAAGCTAGTTCTCTTAAACTTCTATCCTCTTCAGGCCAGATGTGGTGTTTTTAATGCTCTATTGTCCAGGAAGGATAAGCCACAAGAATAACATGACATGCATGAAAGAAAACAGAGGCAGGGATTTATCATTCATTCATTCACAGGCTGTAATTATATGAGATCAGACTTTAAAATTATGAGATTAGACTTAAGTAACTTTAAGAAAGAGGTAGGACAAGAAAATGAGATGAAAGCTTAAACAAATTACTTGTTACAGCTAAGTAGTATTTATAGAATGAAAACAACAGTGTACTGCAAGAACTGTGTATCTACATACTGTAAAATAAATATTGAGAAAGAGAAGAAATAAGCTACCAGTAAAAGAGCTTTAAGCTTTAAAGGTGAAGATGATGGAAATTTCTTCCAAGTGTTAGACTTAAGTGCAATATTGATACTGTAAGTCTAGTACAAAAAAAGTGTGGAAGAGCAGACCTGATTGTCATTTACCTCTGAATTAGCTATATAGTGAATGGATTTCCCTGCTCTTTTACCGTACCTTTTCAAAGTCTTCTTTCTCTTTTTCTGGATTCGTGTCATCAAATCTCATAATAAGCTTGCCTTTAAAGTTAACCTGGTAGTGCTGATTCAGCAGAGCAGCTTTGGCATGACCAATATGCAGATACCTAAAAAGGAAATAAAAAGTAAGTATGTACACCAGCACTTCCTTAGGTAGACTTCTTTTTAGGGATGGAAGGGGAATGAATGGAAAGCAATACCCAAGTCTAACAAAAAAAAAAAAAAAAAAATCAACCCAGGATATTTGTGCAAATACTATGCATTTATGAAAGTAGATTGTGTTTTTCTACCATAAATTCAGTAGCTGTTAAAAATACTTAAATCTGTATATTAGGGTGTCACTACGGATATAAAGATAGGACTACAATTATCTTCAGTTTTACAGGCTAACTTAAACCAACTGTTGATGATCCCCAGTAGTAGCTACCAGACAATCTGAAGCCACCACATTCAGAAGAGAGGAATTTTCTGAAATGGTGGTTACTGTGTATTTTTAACATACGCTAAAAGCTACCGTCAATTTAAACTACATATAAAAAAAACAAATCCACAAATGAAAATCACTTCCAAAAGAAGTTTCAAATATGTGTCCTTTAGCAACAGTGTTTTAAATAAAATACCAGAATTAAGACACTAAAAGCAACTAATGTAACATGAGAACAATATGTGTTATACACATACATGCGCATAATATATAACTTATTTTTTGAGCAATAGCTTATACTGGACTAATAGAGTAAGAGACATTAGTACAGCAGTGACAATGCTGAACAGCCAGTTTAATAAAGAAATGCAAATCATGGAAATCTTACAGCTCATCATGCAATTCTAAAAAGAAACAGAAAAGTAAAAGCTAGCTGAAAATTACATTTATTAAATTGGTTCTCAGATCTCCACTCTAAGTCTTTAAGGAGTCTGTGTTTTAGGACTGCGCACAGTCTGGACCCCTGAGCCAAAGGCCTCAATTACACATCTGGTGTGAAGCTTCCCAAAGCAAGGCTATCCCATCCCTGCATATTTCCCTTCTCAAATCTAAGCTTCCTTGAGAAGCACTACGAGTCCTTTCACCCAACCCCTAAAATACATATAGACAAAGCTTTAAATACCCTTTTGGCTTAAAAGTCTTGTCTGATAAGCTAATTAACATCCTCATCAAAACACATTTTTGGGGGGGTTTCTGAAAGAAAAACATAAAAAGAATCTCCTCTAAGTATTTGTTTCTTACCCGCTTGCTTCAGGAGGAAACCTTACAATGACCTTTCCCATCTCTGCACCAGGAAGTTCAACAAACTTTCCAATATCGGCTTTCTTTTCCGTTGCCTTAAAAATTAAAGAGACATAATTACAGATCACATTAGCTGTATAATCAGATATAAAGCTCTAGATAACAGCTTCTGCAGCAACGTATCCTTTCAAACCAGACAACAAAAGGCTGCTACGTCAGACCCCAAATTCATCTCTTCGTAACTTTCACATTACTCTTAGTCCATTAAAACAAGATTGATTCTGGAGTTTTAAGTTACTGTTTTCAAATTTGATCCAGGACTGAGAAGTCCCACCAAGTTCTTTAATTTATTCCACAGAAGAAAAGAGTTGCTAGCCAAGGTTTTTATCTTGGTGTTCTTAACCTGAATGCAATCAACAAGTTCTATCAACCAAAGACTGCAATCTTTGCAGGTCTATCGGGATCTCAAAATCCTCTTAAGAAAAAGCAAACAATATAACTAAAGAGCACTGCTGATTAAGAGGTGCCATTTTAACATGATTCCATGCAAGCGCTGGACTACACCACTCATCCCTTTCTAAATATGAAAGGGACAGATTTATCTTTAAACAAAAGTTTACAATAATGTAATTTACTGTACAACTGATTCCTTTTAATTCTCCAACTTAATAAAACAATTTGTCTAATAGTGTATTCACACAAATAAAGCTACTCCCTTCAGAGACAGCACATCTTACCATTTTAACCTGTGGTGTATCAGAAGCCCACTTGGCTTCTACTGCCTGAAAAGCATGCTGTGCCTCAAGAAAGCCATACCATCGTTTTGCATGGACAGGAGCTTTGTTTTGCTGTAATTGCTCTTGCCATACGTTATTACCTGTTAGAAAAAAAATTTGCCAAGCTATTAAATTATGAATATGAAATGATTACTGAGAGCAGTTTATGACCAAGAAAAATTTATTATTTCTAAAAAAAAAATCTACTTACCCTGTCTTCTGAAAAGACATACTCATGGGGACATAAGTAATGCTAAAGCAAATTAAACAAACTCCCTCCAACCCCAAACCATGCTGCATCCTTTCTTGGATTCATCAAAGCGTAAGGGGGACGGGGACACATGACTGGGGAACATAACATTTTTCTTTGCACCATTCACCTCCAAATTCATAACTTTTTATTCCAAGAGAGAAATACAGGATATCCCTCTACTTTGTCTACAGTGGATGCTTTCTAAGCATTAGCAGAAATGAAGCATATATCAATACTACCCTTTATTTCTGAGGGGCTGTATTCCCACAGTCTAATTTTCAAGGAACACAACTTCATTAGGAAGATTATGATTGGAAAAAATATAAAATACACTCCCTTCAGATTCACTCAAGAGCAGCAACTTTGGAAAAAAATACCTTTTAATCTCGAGTATGCCTTTTCCTTCCACAAGGCATTTGGTTATGCTGACTGGTAGACTGACACCTATCAACTTTAGACATACATCTAAGAATATAAAAAGAAAAGCCATAAAAACAGATCATAAAGGTTCTTTTAACCTCTGAAGGGTACTTCGCAGAGTAATATATACCTCTTTCAATAACTCAAACTAAACACCAAAGAAACTTTCTCTACTAAAAATAAAGTCATTGAAAAGTCTGTATGTAATTTTACTCTGCATTACAAGATAATTTAAACTTTTAATCCAAAATTTCGAGCCATAGCAAATTTTCACATTTAGGCACCAGGTAATAAAAAGACAATCTTACTGATACCTTTTAGTACAGCCCACACACACAGATCTGCAAGACTCAGAGAGTTTCCGACCAAGTACGTTCTTAGAGACAGAGAGTGGTTGAGCTCTTGGACTGCTGAAGGAAACTGTTTGGCAGCAACTAACTTCGTAGCACTGAACTCCAGCCAATGGTCAATCTAGTTTTAAGGGACAAAAGACAGTCAAAGTTACTAATGGGATAAGAAAGCTTGTTAAAGAAATGAAGTAATAAACAATTCATTTATCAGCTGAACAGAAAATATTAACTGGAATATAAGCATTAAGTATTGGACAATAATCATAATATATACTTAAAGAGCACTTAAAATAAAATATACTGAAACATTCATCCAGTACTATATTAACCGATTAATTTTATTCCTTGAGGTTGTATTCAAACTTCAGAAAATACTGACTTCACTAAAGCTATTCCCACTGGTAAAAATAATCAGCAGTTCTAACATACTTATTTATCACACACAGTCCATAATATTTATCATTATCCTTCAAATATTTAGTTGCCACATTTGTGACCTACTTGAACTTCCTGGTACTACTACAGGATAAGTATGCCATTTTCACCTCAGTCCCTATCTTCCCTGCCTCATCTCCTTTAAGATTTGAAGAAATGAAATCCCTCCCTCCTCTCCCACAAAACTGTGCTCTCCCATAAAAAAGAAAAAAATACATTTTGGCACATAAAGAAAACCCACACTAATCAGGCCCTTGGTTAATAATGTAGCCCTGTCTATAAACTGAATCCCTCAATCCTGTAAGAGACCAAGTTTCTCTTCCAGTCCTCTGTCCTTATTTCCTGTGCAAGTGTTCTGTAAACTGCATCAGGAATCCTTCCAATATTTGAGCTGACGTGGCAGGCACAGATGTAATTACACCACCACAGAATTCAGTTCAGTCATTTGCAGTTATGCTTCACAACATTTGTACTACAAGTGCAGTTGTCACTGTACTTCTCAAAGCACAACATTATTTTTGAAAGACGCGGAAGTGAAAAGTAGTATTTTATTAAAATATCAATCTTGAAAGAGTGTTTGCAGAGGTCTCAGCTTAACTTAAAAACAAGGGCTTTGGTCAGAGAGTTTAAATAGCCTCAAGATAGCCTACAACTTTTCAAATGCCTTACGAGCAATATACTAAGACAACAGACTAAGAAAACACTTCTCTTAAAAAAAGCTATAAGGGTTGAAGCGTGATTACTACTAGCTTCAAGTAGCTGTGGAAAAGAGCAGAATCAAGTCCTTCAGTCCCTCCCCATATTTCACAGGAAATAAATTTCAATTTATGTGCTAGCTTCAGCAACCAACTCAAAATTTAGCACAATTATTCTGAGCTGGACTCCAGAGGAATTTTCTCTCATTTCATATAATACCCATAGTTCCTAATAACTTCTTGTAATCTGTGTTAGCGAGGAATATAGAAAAGATCTCTCTCTAGCACAAAAACTGTGGTGCTCTCATGGCACCAGGAGGGAAGCACTATGGAATACAGGACTTCACACAAGGGAACATTCCATCTATGTGGCAATGTCCTGACACATTTCACTGAATGAAATTGGGGACTGGGTTTTGTCCACAGTAAAAACTAATTCAGCATTTCAGTATCATATATTGTTCCTTGGTGTTACACTGAAGTGTTACAAAGTAGCAACTGATGAAGATGATGATGATGAGAGCTGAGGAAAGGGAAGACGGAACATTGTAAATGTTCCCATTCCAGCCTGAATTATTTTGTTATTAAACTGTCAGGTTCAGAGTTGTGGTTGTAGGGGCAGGATAAGGGCAACCCTTTCAAAGCTCAGATTTACAATTCTTCTTTACAAGAAGCAGCAAGCTTAAGAAAACAAAATCCTCAGTGTCGCACACAGTTGGAACCTCAGTCTAACAATAAAATGAAGAACAATACATACAAGTTCCAGAACAGAAACAAAACAAAGAAACCAAAAACTTTGCTCACAGACCAAAGGAGGATAAAAAGAAAAAAAAAAAAACAAAAACAGGCACAATTCCGTCTCACCTCAGTGTGTTCCAACAGATTTGAGCCGTACAACCCAGCAGAACCAGCAACTCTAGCCAGGTAACGAGCTATTGAATTCACATCAGTAAATGAAACCTGACTAAAAAAAGAAAGAGGCAAGATAAAGGTATGTTAAATTACTACCTCCAGTTCAAGTTTAATTGCACATAGTTGAAACATGTGTAAAGCAAAGCAAAATAGTTTCTGGGTGAACCAACAGGTACTAGGTCACCAGAAAAAAAAAAGTATCTAGCAAATGCACCAGTCCTTGCTTTTTTACCACCAGATGGAACAATAACCTTCTAAACATAAAGCAATTTTTTAGATAAACAGAAATTAAAGGAAAAAAACTGATTACTCTTTCAAAGAATAAAACACACTCTCCACATCTGACAGAATGCCCAAGTACAACCTGAGCTACATATTTTCCCCTGAGCTATATATTTTCCAGAACATATGGAGTTAGATCAATATTTGTTTTCTTTTCACACAAGAAGGATAACTTTGAAGAGTTCCTCAAGAATCTATAGACGAAACAAGAGGTTTCCACAAAGGGTTTAAGGGCTATTATCAGGACAAAAAAACCTATTACTTTGTTACTCACTTCACTCAATTCACACTTCACAGAGACTATCCCCTGCTGAAGAAACTTGGCTGTCTGTATTTGTTTCTTACTCAGTCTTCTCTAGATAACAGACTACTTTGATTTTTTTTTTTCCTTCTCAATAGATCTGGAAGCAGAAGGACCTCCAAAGAGTATACTATTTTCTGTGTTCTAATCTCCCTTTTCTACCTCACATACAGCATTACAAAGACTGCAGACTGATAGAAATCTAGCTTCAAATTAATCTAAGATAAATAGGAACATTTTCATTAAGATTTACCAAAGCAAAAGCTTAAAAAAAAACCTTTAAAATAAAATTCATAATCTCAAATTAGTGCTCAACTTTCCAGAGAACTAGCTGACAGCCAAGTTTTAGCTAGTTAGTGAAAAGTTTGTCACCAGATTTTAACTGCACTTCAAAATATAACCTAGAAGAATTGCAAATGAAATGTTCTCTCTTGTTCAAGCCATTAGAACTAATGTTTTCCTGGGGAAAAAAAAAAAAAAAGTAAAATCAGAGGCTAAAACATCCCAAATGAATTTCAAGTCATGCCAAAATAAGACAGTTTCAGCAGAATTGATGCCATGAAATCCATTTAGCAAAAGCATTAGCTGAGATAAGAGTTCAGCTGATGCTTCTCAAGTTACATATACACTTTAAACAGACTTTAAAATAGAGAATCAATTTTTTTAATGATTGTGCAACCGAGCAAGAGAGAATTAATACAATATTAAGGTTTGGAATAACTTCTTTAACATAATTCAACGCCAGGGATAAGAGGACACTAATACAAAAAATTCCATCCAATGGAACCATGATTCTAGATATTAACCACACGTTACCAAAGTGCAGAGGAGGAGCTTTTGCTTTACATTTCTGACAACTTCCATTACAGCTAAAATACCTGTTTCTGCAATACAACGGGAAGAAGACATGGCAATATGAAATTATTTAATAACATAACATTTCAAATCCAAGTTCATGAATCTGTATTATTCCAAGGTCATCCCCATATGTCACAAGAGTGTACATGTACATGTATTATCTTCTGGTATATTTACACACACACTGCCTAAAATGTGAAAGGAAAATGAAACCAAAACTAAGACTGTTTCAGGGTGAAATCTCATGCAACTAAAAAATATCCGATTAATTATCATTATGTAAGTTGTGTTCCACATATGCATAGCACACCCTGAAATTATTAATGCTGTAGCAGCTGAGTCCCAATATAATCTGCCACATTTCTCTTGCTTCAATCAAAAAAAAAAAAATAAAAAAATCACAAATTCAACGAGAGCACTAGACATAAAAACAGCTATTGCAGCAAGAATTAACTCATATTTGAGTTCAAGTCTAACATTTTAAACAGAGTTCAAGTCCAATGTCCAGATACTGCATTTAAGAAAGCAATATCTGCACCAGTAAAACAATCATTATGACTGAAGACTGTGAATCATCTTCTACTTTGCTTTTTTGCAGAAATACGGACACAGTGACAAGCTCTTTCCCCTAAGGTTAGAAGACAGTGAAAAAAGCTTAGTGTTAATTCATGAGGATCAGGTCAAGAGCTCTGCAACACAACATAAAAATACCATGCTGCACTTGTAACCATTCTACAGATATTCAGGAATACCAATTTATGATGCATCTACTGAAATAGGTCATAAAATGCAAGTTTGTTTTTTGACAGAACCGAACTGCTGACAATCATGATTAAAAGCTTACACTTATGATCACTAATTGCAAACTCATCATAGCTTCAACACTTTAAGTTAGGAATGCAATGTTTATGGGTCAAAATACGTACTTTACTGGAGATACTAGACATCAGAGATTTCTACTGATAGGTCAATGTTACTTAAGATACATCTCCTCTTGCTATCCAGGTATTTTACTTCATGGAAGGCAAGATGACAATGCAGCTTCCCAAAATTAACAGCATTAGTCCTGCATTTCTGATCTATGTATGATCCTACTCAGATCCTAAAACCAACATTTGTGCCCAATCTGAAAATATTTATTCCAATGGCAGAGTATTTTTAGAAGGAGACAATGGATTTCCAAAACACTTTCCAAAATTCTTTCTACAGGATGCAAATGGATGGCATGGTGTAGTGAATTAGCACTTTTCTGAAATAACACCATGCCTTCACTTAAATGCAGCAGTGAGCCCAAAATAGTGCCATATAAACCTTTGACAGCCATTGCAGCACATATGTACAACGTCCAAGGAATCTTGGATATACCAGTCTAACATTTTATGCCTAACATAAAATGGCTTTGCTTTTGATAAACCATGGCATCTCAAAAAGCCAAATACCTAAATAATAAAGTGACTGGTACAGCATAAATGATTACATATAAGTGCATGCAAATAAAAATACCAAAGCTTTTTCCATAAAGGTCAAGTTTGGAATATATTGTAAATGTTTCGCCTGTGCTACAAAGAGGCATCAGTGATGCAGTGATGAACAGAACTGTATTCTTCTCTTCCTCCTACCTGTAAAGGTTACGGTCAATGTTACACCATGTGATTTCTAAAATTGCTGACCCAAAGCTGGAAGGAGAGATGCAAAGTCACTTACTCAGACACACAGAGGATGGTTTCTTTGCCTTCTTCCACTGCAATTTCAACATCATTCTTCACATGCTCCACTGTCAGCAGAGCTCCTTTAAAAATAACACATGAGAAAATGATACTGAACTTTCTTCCAGAAAAGATATCTTTCATCATAGCAATAAAACAATTACATTTCTTATTAAATAGGACCAGGTGACCAAACTGACTCCTTCAAGTAAGATTGTCCAGGAAAGAAATTAATGTTCAGTCTCATATGCAAGAGGCTTCTTACTCTTGGCAATCCTTACAGCTTCAAATTGATAATGTTCAGCATTCAGTAACCTGCAGTGAGCTCAGCAAGTGTTAGCAGCAATACATTTTGCTTCCTAAGTGTATTGTAAAAATCAGTGCTGTCCCCCACTATAGGTGGGGAGCATAATCAAACTGGTTTAAATTACTGAACAGCATAGTAATGTACTCCATCCTAGCCCTGACATATGCATCAAAGGAGATCAATTACTGAATATGCCAGTACTTTCTGAACAAGGACAAGACTATTTTTAACCTGATTTAATGTTTATGAAAAGATTAGCCATTCAAAATGAAGAAACCCTATCCACCTAAAAGTGCAGGAAACTTATACAGGGTTTTCAGAGTAAGCAGTTCAGCAGGGAGAGTAAGAGGTGGTCTATAGGAAATAAAAGACTTTTTTGAAGTTTTTAGGCTACATTGTCAACTGGATAGCTCTGCTAATATTCAAAGTGCCTTGATGCAAACCTGCTCTGATCTCAATGATCTATAGCATGACACAGTTGCTCAAACAAAGCACTGAGCTAACTTGGCTGTATTTCTGGATTGGCTCTGGTCCAGATTCAGCTTACTGAGCATAAGTAAAGGAGCTTGTGTTCTTTTGCTTTGCTTAGAAGCATGCACAAAGACAGAAAGTTTTTGCATAGGCAAGTATTACTTAAATTAACCTAGCCAAAGGACTATATTGTAGGTCGTGAAAGGCATCTAACCTTTTATAGTGCTCACAGTGTGCTGTGCACTTCATCTTCCCTAGAACAACACCCAGACTACCCAAGGCAGATGATGCAAGCTATTAATACGCTGTCCTAAATACAAAGCACTGGAGCTAGGAATTCCCTAGCTCTCACCTCTGCTCAGATGCAGACCCTTCTTGTATCCTTAAACTTTTATCAACAGTAAGTCAAGGTTCTTCACCCCATCAGTTACCTGTAGAAGTCAGGATGACATCCCTTGCGCAATATGTTTGTAAGATGTGCAAGTATTTTAATAACACGCATGGAAATACTTTGAAGATGAAAAGCATTATGAGTACCAAGCCATGCAATTAATACTAACAGCATCATAAGCGACTACACTTTTCCCAGTGCACAGCAGATGAATAGTACAAAGCAGGAATGAGCAGGATGAGTGTGCTTGTCTTCTCAATACAAATGTTTACTGAAGTGTTTCCTCTGTAATAGTTCTAAAATAATTATGTGATCTCCTGAATTACATCTCTAGTGCCACTCACCAGTTATCAAGAGATAAGAATCCTCCAAAGCCTCCCTAAATCCGTGTTAATCAGCCCATATTGCACCATATCTTTTCTAACAAATTGTTATAAATAAGTATCAGGAGAAACATTATTTAAAACTCGTATATTATACCTTAAAACAATAGCTACACAAGTTGTATTCAACTCTGAAATGCATTTAGGAATAACAGCGTGAAAAAGAAATCAATAAACTGAGATGAAGAATGTGAAGAAAATATATTCTGAATAATTAGAATGGAAAAGAGGTATGAAAGACATATAAAAGGCTGTGCACAATGGAGGAGGTTCTCAGGCTTGTAAAGGCAAAATAACACCGAAGGGCAAGAAGTAAGTGAAACAGCAAGATTTTGCAGTGAAACTCTGAGCTAGCTCCCCAGACGAGCCAAATTTTAGCAGCAGGTTAGAACTGACAAGGAAACATAGTTAGGCAGAGCTCACGAACAATCTGAATTCGGGCTGCCTTGAAACCGCATCCTCAGCGCGCTAACTCACCTGAGGGGTCCACCTATGACTCAGTTTCTTTAGCCTAAGTGCAAAGCAACCCGGTGGAGCAGCCGCCGGAGGGCGGCAGGACCTGCCCTGCCCAGTGCCTGCAGACCGGGGCCGAGCGGGCGCTGCGGAGCACGACACGCGGCCGGCGCCTCCTCAGCACCTCAAGCAGCGGCGGGACCGACGGCGCCGTGACTGTCACACCACCGGCCTGCGCCCCACCTCAGCAAGGCGGGCTCGTCCCGAAACCCTAAGGCACATCAGCCGTCTCCCCCGCTGCCGAGGCCGGAGGGGGCACACGGCCCCGGGCTAGCCGGGCCGCAGAGGGCAGGACGAACAAGGGCCCCCCCTCGCCCGTCCCCACGCGCATGATGCAACACAGCAACCCCACGAAGGGACAGCACGCCGCCACAGCACCACCCAGCACAGCGGGAGGAGCGGGGTACGCCCCGCACTCACCGAGCGGAGGGCTGCTCGCGTTGACGGTGAGGCTCAGCGTCGCCATCCCGCCGACACGACGCCGGAACCACGGCAGAGGCTGAGGCGGGACGCGCGGCCGCGCCAGCAAGACAAGCGCCGGCCCGGCTGGTCCCGCCCGCAGCCGAGGGGCGGGGCCGCGCGGAGCCACTTCCGGTGGCGGGGTGTGAGGCGGGGAGGGTTTGATCTGGGCCTCTCTAATAGTGGGGTCAGTCCGAAGGAGATGGGGAGGCTGGAGTTGAGTGGAAAGCCTGGGTGTTGTGTGGAGGCTGCCTCATCTCTCGCCTTGTTGTAGGCCTCTGTAGGGTTGGGTGCTGCCGATTCGCTCAGGCAAAGGCTTCTCTAGAGCTTTGCAGGAGCTCACCGTAAACCTGAGGTAGATGTGTGGCGGTGGCTGTACGGAGAGCTTCCGTCGTTTTTCTGTCGGTAATGACACAAGTAGATCAAGCGGCGCACGTATACCGACGCATGTGGTGCGGTGGTTTAGCAGTCTGTTTAGTTAAGACTCTTACTTGCTATGCTCCTCGTAAACGTGGATTTTGCAGTGTGGCCCAAGCTAGTCTTGGAATGAATTGCTAAAATGCTGTGTCAGCAATTTTTCTCTTCACAGGATGCAGACTCAAGTTCACATTGTTGCAAGGACAATGCAGTGTTCCCCCCCCCCCCCGTCTAATTTATAGATGGTATTATAGCACCTCATGTGCTGCTAGAGACATTATCAAATGCTTGATTGGTGAACTGGTGCTGTTTTGTGCAGTGGGTGTAGTGGTATAGCCAGAGCATGACTGTGTCTTATGTGCTGGCTTTTATCCCAACTTCCCTCAGTGCTTGCCTGTGTTAGCAGTTTTACACTTTGTGTAAGTATGGAAAGCGGTTCCATACATAAGCATTTTTATACATCAGGTAGAAGCTGGTGTATGCTTTGTGTGTTTTACTCCTACTAAGGTAACTGTAAAGGAGCAGAGCAATAAATTACAGCAGAATTAGAGAGAAGCTTATACAAAGGAAACTTTCAAGCATATAGCAAGTTTCAGATGAAAATAAGGATAAAGAAACAGATGAAATTGCTAACAGTGAGTTCTGCGATTTGTATTTTTATGTTCTATGGAAAGGTTTATTAAGCAGGCTTTGAGTTGTCCAAGTTTTTCTCTGTTTTGTGTCAATGTGCTTTACAAATTCACATGCAGATTTTTATATGAATACTAAAGCATGCACATCCAAAAGTCCTGCAGAAGGTAGGGGTAAGAATTATGTATAACTGAGGTAGTGAAATGATGTTAATTTTGTATGTGGAATGATTAAACTTATAATGGGGCAAAATGTGAAGGCTCTAATTAAAGCAGGCTGAATTTCTGTTGCATGTTCTTACTAGTCATGAGCTTGAGAAAGGAGAAGAAAGGTGAAGCTGTAGACGAAAGGATTAGATGCATGTGTTGTTTCTATATATATGCAGCTTTAATCCAGTGTCATGATAGCATTATGGACTGGCTGATAATAGAATGCAGTAAGTGGTAATCTTGCTAACTGATCTGTAAACGTTATGATAAGCTGACCTCACTAAGGAAAGCACTTCCTTAGATCCTTTTCCATGCATGAACATGGGAGACAGAGAATGCTCTAGCAAGAGATGCTTGCTGGAAATAAAGCCAGGTTTAAGCCACTGAAGTCACATTGGTGTTACCCTACTGTGAGGAAAGGATGTAATCTAAAGACTCTAATATGTGTGATGAAAGGAGAAAGAAGCAACTTGTACACACTGAAGGATTTGGGTCACAAAATGTGAAGAAAACAAAGTATGCAGGGGCTCCACTGGTTCAAAATACTCCAGAGTCCTAAATTCAGCTTGAGGAGACATCTGTTTTGGCCAAGGTTGCCACTGTTAGTTAGTCGTATGTAATTTACTACTTACTCTCTTTTGTGTTCACGCAGACTGAACAGTTGAATCCTGCTTTCCTAACTCCCATACCTATGGGAAAACTGACTGAAACAGGCTCTCCAATTTGTAAGTTCATTTTAGGTGCTCTTGTCATCTGGTCTCTCTCATTCCCTAATGTGCTGACATTCCATAGGACAAAGACGTGGTAGTGTCGGGTTCCTCAGCTCTTGGGGCTGTTGGAAAGGCACCTGGATATAAAAAAATCTCAAGTTCTGGCATTTAAGTTGTCCCTGTGTATGACAAAGTGACCTAGGATGCTCTCCAAGACTGAGATGACACAGACCCCAAGAGAGGCATTCCAAATCAGAGAGGTGCTGGGAACTCCTCTCCCTATTGCAGTTTCCTTGGGTTCTCCTCAGTTGAGGTGTTCTGAACTCTGCTGTATTAATGCTTCACTGATCCCAAATGGATCCAGTGATCCAGGAACCTCTATTTGAGATGTTAAGAGGTCCAGCTGGCCTGGTCTTGGCTTCTGCAAAACTGACACCCCAGCTCTCCACAAACAGCAATCTCTGTCATCCCAAAACCAAGTACAGATCAGAAAATTCAAAGATTCACTTCTAAGAATCAAAACTGTGAATTTTATAATAAATGGGCTAATCCATCCAGGCAAATTCTTAGTCCATTTGTACTTAATAAACTCTTGTTGACTACATACAACAAAAAATATTGAACAACATCAGGAAAATGACTTAACATGACTTTGTGCCCTGACTATTAAGATGATTTTTGGACTCTACTGTTATGATCAGCAGTATGTTAAACACAGAAATGAAGAACAAATACTGCCAAAGGATGGTTCAAGAAATGTGACTGGTTTGATGTTTTCTGCTAAACACAGCAAAACAATCTGATCCAACATATACATATCGATTCTGTGTGCAATTTGAAATTATTGAACACCTTAATGTAAGAATGCAGTTCAAACTCTCTAAAACAGTATTTCAGGCTCAGTTATCATCTTGCTTTCTTCTCCAAGCTCGCTTTCTCAGCCTGCCAGGCCAAGTGAAGATGTTTTATTTCTTCAAGGCACAAGGGATTGTTTAACAGTGTTAGGAATACGACTGGCATAATAGTCATAATTTCTCAAAGCAGCAAGGACCCCAGCAGAATTCATGTGTTTCACTTCCTTGTTATACTGAAATGAATTTCCATGGATATCAGTTATCTTGCCTGAAAAAAAAAAGAAAAAAAATATAAAATCAGCAAACAAGAGTTGGAGAGAATCTACGTAATTAGTACAAGTGATACAGCTAAAAAACCAGACTTTGTTGTACACATGCCTGTCTTCAGATGTGAAATATCTTTGCTCCCAGTTTAAGTGCAACAGTTTTGTACTGACTGAAATCAAATAACTAATGGTTTTATTTTCTTTCAGTAATATTTACATTCCTTGTGTTTCAGGAAAAGACCACCTCTCTCTTATGGATTAACTAAAATGCTTCCTGAATAGTTTTTACATTTGCCATTGACAGGAAAGAAGGAAGTATCTTGTAATAAAGTAAAAGCCAGGGTAAGCCTATACAACAAACTAACATAATATAGAAATACCTTAGCTGGTTTTAAACAAGTTTCTAGAAATCACTTAGCAAGACCAACACTGATCTTTATGCAAGCTAATTTAACCATGACATACCTAAGTAACAAGGAGGCTAAATACAGCCCTATGCTGCCCCAGATTAATTGGTTTTTTTGTGCCTGAGCTAACCTGTTTAAAGCTATCTCAATTATCAACACTAGAGACTGCAGATAATGTCATTACAAAGCCAGTTATCATTGCTTGACAATTTAGGAGATTAAACCCCATTTATCAGCATAAACAGCAGAAAAAAAATATAATAATACTTATATTCAAGTTCTTGTCAGTGAGACTTTTCATAACTCCTCTAATCTCTTCCTCCCTAGAAAGGTGAAGTGGCTTATGTTGGCTGGACACCACTAATTTTACTGAATTACACAGAATCATAAAATGGTTTGGGTTGGAAAGTACCTTAACATTGTCAGTTCCAACCCCCCTGCCATGGGCAGGGAAACCTCACACTAGACCATGATGCCCAAGGCCCTGCCCAACCTGGCACTGCTGGGGATAAAGCATTTACCACTTCCCTGGGCAGCCTGATCCAGTGCCTCAGCAACCTCACAGTAAAGAACTTCTTTCTTGCATCTTACCCAAATCTCCCCTGTTTAATTTTAAACCCACTACCCCTTGTCCTATGACTACAATCCCTGGTGAATGACTCAAAGGAACAACTGCATTGTTTGGCCTATTTTTGTTGTTTTAAAGAATTCTCTGTCCACGTATTACATAATATGTTACTAATGCTAGCCTACTACATGCACTTAGGACAGTGTGATTTTACTGTGAAATAGTAGCCAACAGAAAAAAGCCATTTATTTTGGCCTATCCCTTTGGAGCTACTGTTGATTTCAGAGGGCTTTTTTTTTTTCTCTATGAAAAACGTAAGTAACTTTAAACTACATTTCACTTATCTTAGAATTTTGAATGATATTAACTTACCTCCCACAGCATGTAGAATAGCTTCCGGTGCACATGTATCCCATTTCTTGCACCCAGGACTTGCAAATACATAAGCAGATGCCTTGCCTTCTATAAGCTGAATGACCTGTTAGGAATAGAGAGTGGCAATCATTGCAAAGGATCTAGGCATTTAGAATTGGGTAAAACTAACACCAGCAAACAGGGATTAGATCAGTTTATTAATGTACTTAACTCTCAGAAAAGGAATATTAGCCATTTCCTTTCCAATATTACAAGAAATTATATTAAGATTTAGAAAGCTATAGTGGATTACCATTCTAAGTGATCTATTTTGGATTGTTATGAATACAGTCTAGTAGATGAAAATCTGATCTTAGTTTCAGAAGAGAGTCTGTTTTTGACAGCCATGACAAAAAAAAAGCTTTAAAAACTGTAGCAAATGGGTATTCCCTGCATGCAGAGAAGTTCTGCAAAGGAAATATCACTGAGTGCTTTTATGTTTATCCTTTCACATAAGCTGCTAGATAGTTGGAACCAAAACTGTATTAACATGAATGAGAGGAAATGTCTAATAGCTGTGATTAAACTGAATTCCCGTTTAGTCTTCATTAAAACTTTTTATTTTCTCCCCTAGAAACAAAATACAGGGCAAGATGGACCTGAGCTATTACCAGCATGGCCACTGTTATCAATATACCTGGACCAAATTCTCTCTACCTCACAGCACACTGAATGCTAGGAAGAGAAGTTGTGCTGGGAAAGGAGGAGGAAATCTCCTGTACATTTATGCAAGTAAGTGATTTCTTTAAAAATTATTTTTTTTTCCAAAGGTACCACCTCCCAGTAATAAGAAAAGATTTATAGCTTTTATACCTTGTTTCCTGCTCCTCCAACTCTGATGACACTGTCTGGATTCAAAGCACTGATGCATTCGTTTACCAGGGCACTGCTGTGAGAACGGGTGGTAACAATGATGTGTTTCCCAGCAGGTGCTTCTGTGAGCTGAAATCCAAAGGCACCTATGCCTAGGACTCCCCAGATTGTCCGTCCTAGCACAGCGTCAGGTCCTGCCTACAGAAAAGGTACACAGGTCCAGGTGACGGTTAATCACAGTGATCAGCATTTAAAGCTCAAATGGAAGGAGTACTTAGAGATGTCTGCATATCAGGGAGTATAATACTAATACTAGGTTATACATTTAAACTACTCTAGAGCTCAGAGTAATTGGCTCTAAGGCAAGGACATTGTTTACCCTTTTCTTATCTGTGACATTGTGGTGCATTACATTCTGCCTCCAATGACTGATGTTAATATTTGTATATTTCTGTACTTCAGGCACAATCTGTAACTGAAAATATCATGTCATTTTAAATGTTTTGTCATACATATTACACAGAACATATGGAATCGGCTGACGATATGTATTACATCAACTCAAGAGCTTTTTCTTTAAATTCTAGTGAGTTTAATCAATCAGGCTGTGCCAAGTGCTTTTTTCCCCATCACACATAATACTGATATAATCTCAAAACATGTTTAAATGCTTGTAGGTTGGCCATCCTGGACTTATTCCTGTAACCTAGCATGATATACTCTAACCCAGCTGTCAGTGACAGGTACACTTGGTTTACTACAGGGCTGCAGATTTATGGCAGTTACCACGTTTCACAAATGCACCTACTGCGTGGATTTACTAGAGAGTTTATAGCAAAGACTCCAAAACCACTGATCTGTACTTATTTTACAGCACGTACTCTGTATTTACTCTAGCAATATGTACAGCATATATTCAATATATCGTATATTACACAAGCCTCAGGATTCAGTATAGCTGTTAGTAGATCCCTGAGATTCAGTTCCTGCAAACCAACATTCAAAATCATATATATTTAATAAAAAACTACCACCTTGTAATCCAGCATTAAGTCCACTATGTGCTGCTTTTCAGTTGAAAGTGTGTTAATTAGAAAAGGCTTAGAAGAGACAGTCAGAAATCATCTAATGCTTTTAAACAAATCAATGCATTTAATACCTCATAGTTGTAATAGGGCTGGTTAATAACTCCTGCTATTGCTTTGCCTCCATAAGCAATTCCAATAAGAACCGTTACGTGGTCAAGGAGACCTGTACAGAAATCACATGAATGTAGTTATGCTTCTAAAAGAGAGTATATATATTTAAAAAGAGCCCCTTCAACGGATGTCCTGATACGCAGAGTGGTATCTTAAAAATGCAAATACTAATCAGAATTTTCAGGTGCAATAGCTGGTTGATATAACTTTTTTAGTCATTTACCCTTGAGGTTTGCAAAAAAAAAAAAAATGCCCCAGATAGAATTCTTTTAATAGAACTATGTTATAATTAACACAAAATGAGGAAGAAATTTAAAGATACAGCTAAATGGAAGTATATGATAACATTCTTCTTTAACTGTGGTGTGGTTTCTTTAACGGTATTCAAAACTAACAATTTGTTGACAATTGTACATCTCTCTTCCTGAAAAGGGGAAAAAAATCTGCCTAAAAGATTTCACATTAATCAACTAAAAAATGCAGCAAGAAGTTTCAGCATATTGTTTCTGGAGGTTTTCTTTTGTTTTCTTCATTTTAGGGTCTATTTCTAAGGACACAAATTAGGCTTTGCTGAAAACAGTTTCAGAAGAATTATGATCTGAACGAGATATTTTATTTTGAAAGGGCTACAAATACAGCTCTGGTATTTGAGTTGTTTGAAGAGGAGGATTGAGGGCATTCCTGTGTGATTTAGCCCCTCAATTGAAAGTATATGTGAAATTGTAAGTTTGACTTAAAGCTGAAGGAAATCTGCCAGCAATCAAAGGCAGCCCTTTGCTCCCTGAAATGATAAAAACTGGTGGGCATTCAGTACTCCATCAGGAATATTCAATACTGAATGGAATGATGAAAAAATCCATAGAACTCACAGTAAAGAAACAACACCAGCCTTATGAAACAATATCATGTGTAACTCCTATCATATAACTATCTACATGTGCATGCTACTTTATTACATTCCTTTTTTGGTTTAAATCAACAGAATTAAAGGAGAGGCCAACCTTCAGTGTACTCCTTGGT
Organism: Pezoporus wallicus; assembly: GCF_028554395.1. Lineage (NCBI taxonomy): Eukaryota > Metazoa > Chordata > Aves > Psittaciformes > Psittacidae > Pezoporus > Pezoporus wallicus. The sequence continues at coordinate 263,051 of NW_026635973.1, forward strand.
TCCGTCCAAGGGATCAACCCATATTACAAGCTTTAAAAATACAAAAATAAGGACATTAACAAATACAAATGATGGAAGTTGTCATGCAAAGTATATATATTACTTCAGTACTTTCATTTCCTTACAGGAGTAAATACAGAAAAAGTACACAAAAAAGCTTAAAAACTGACTAGAACTTCTCAGCAAGTATCTTTATAGAGGTACGAAGGCTTAAACTTGACATGGAAATGACATTATTATGTCTGAAGTAGATAAATTAATTTGAATCACAAGTTGCAGGAAGCAAATGTCCATTTCCCACTATTGCACCTCAGGAATATGCAGCATTTCTGGCTGTGGAGGTGTGATTCTCATAATGACATTTCAGTTTTCCAACAAAAAAGAAAAGCTTGCAACACTGGAATAACCTTTTTCTTAACACATTCTTAGCTAAAATCAGTAAGTAATATAGTGTAAAATATGAAGACATGTATAGCGTTACCACATTACCTCTTCCTCTTTAATTCCTGTGTACTGAGCAGGACAAGTTTTCTTCAGGATTTCTTCACAGTGACCATATTCAATTAGTTCCTCAGTTACCTCATCACCGGGCAGTTCCTAACAAAAGTATTCTTAGAATTATCGGAAAAAGATGTTAGGCTAACCTCAGTTTGCCTTAGAACTGTGAATTTACTTGTGGCTTGCTTGACAAAGCTAATGCAATGGAAAGGTGAAATGGAATACCAATATTTTTAATAGGTTATTTCTTAGCCAAACAGATTCTACCGCAAGTTACTGAACTTGCGGTATGAAATAAACTAGGTACTTACTTCTTCTCCTATGATTGTCACCTTGGGAAACTTCTGTGCCAGCGAAGCACAAATGCTCATTTGTACCAGTCGGTCAGCTTTAGTCTGCAAGTCATTGGCTCCTGTCTGTAAAAGGATGGATGGGAATTTGTATGTTTCAAAGCAACAGCAACAAAACAAAAAACAGCTGTACAATGGCCCATATGTAATGCTGAATATCTACCTTATAATGAAAAGGAAGTCTAATTAGATAAATCATCAACCTAGTAAATGATCCTGAGAGAGGCAGGCTAAAAACTGAAACAGACAGTTTCCCTGCACACCCCAAAGCTAAAACAGACTGCTGTGATATCAGAACAATATTTAGATGCTGTGTTCTTCTCATGCAATGGTACAGTTGTACTGATATGTATTTGTGCAAATACTGCACTATGTACAGAGTAAATTAATATAGGTGTGATCACAGATACGAGGGAAAAGCAAAACCAACATGCTATCCAAAGCTTGTTTTTTGTTAAGAAAATCAGGACAAAACTGTGGTGTTTCTTTTAAGTGTCTGAACATTCTTTAGAAATACCTGTCAAAAGATACTTCTCCAGTGCTCTTTTAATCCTTTAATAAGGAATATTTCTTGTATTGGAGAGGTGAGGACTGTATTTCCTTCCTTATTTGCTGATCTTCAAAAATACTGCTTTGACCTGTATCTAAATTAGCATTAGTAAGAGAAATTATATTAGAACAAAGTAAAAGTTATACCTTCTCCACTATGCCCAGATCTCCTGCAGCCATTACATTTCTAACAATTGTTGCAGCTTTTTCTGCAGCAGAATATGCAGAGGCGACCACACGCATGAGCAGAGCTGGAGAAGCCATGCTGAAAGCTGAAAGGAAACAAAAAGCAAACTTAGAATCATAGAATAGTTAGGGTTGGAAAGGACCTTAAGATCATCCGGTTCCACCCCCCTGCCATGCACAGGGATGCCTCACACTAGACCATGTCACTCAAGGCTCTGTTCAACCTGGCCTTGAACACTGCCAAGGATGGAGCATTTACCACTTCTTGTGTGTTTCTCTCTTCAAGAGAAGACAATAAAGAAAATATTTTAGTTAATATTCCAAACAGACAGAGTTAGAGCTGAGTAGACGGGGGTTTGTGGGTAACTTCCAGTGAGCAGTAATGAAGTGAGCTTTGACTTTTTGAAAAATACATTAAATATGTATAAAGCTACTTCAGACAAGTTTTCAAATACCTATGCTCTGATAGAGAATCTAGTTCTCACTAAAATAAAATCTGACATTAAACAAGAAAAGCAACAGAAATTCATAAATGTTAGAAAACGTGTAGTCTACTACTAGTCCATTGGTTGAAATGTAAAACAGGTTTTTGTAGATGGCCTAATTGTGGGCACAAATTAGGTTAATGATACACAGATATCCCAAACTTGTATGTGGAAGTCTGTTCATCTAAAGTTTACCATCCTTTCAGTATTTAACTTCTCTTGCTTTCTCTAAGAAAATCTATTGCATCTTTTCCTGTTCTGGTTCCTCAACATAAAAAAGACATGGAACTGTTGGAACAAGTCCAGAGGAGGGCCATGAGGATGATCAGGGGACTGGAGCACCTCCCATATGAAGACAGGCTGAGAAAGTTGGGGCTGTTCAGCCTGGAGAAGAGAAGGCTGCGTGGAGACCTCAGAGCAGCCTTCCAGTATCTGAAGGGGGCCTATAGGGATGCTGAGGAGGGACTCTTCATTAGGGGCTGCAGTGATAGGACAAGGGGTAACAGGTTAAAACTTAAACAGGGGAAGTTTAGATTGGATATAAGGAGGAAGTTCTTTACTGTAAGGGTGGTGAGGCACTGGAATGGGTTGCCCAGGGAAGTTGTGAATGCTCCATCCCTGGCCGTGTTCAAGGTCAGGCTGGATAGAGCCTTAGGTGACATGGTTTAGTGTGAGGTGTCCCAGCCTATGGCAGGGGGGCTGGAACTAGATGATCTTAAGGTCCTTTCCAACCCTAACTATCTATGATTCTTTCCCTCAACACTGCATGTCCTGTAGTTCTTCCTACTGTAATCCTCTGCATCTGTTCCCCAGCACACATCAGTGCAATTCACTGTGCCTTCAGTTCCCAAATAGAACAACTATCACTTGTGAAAGGCTGACAATCATCCATTCCTCCCAGCTTTTCTCTACCTCAGGAAAAAGAAGTATGGATCATCAGGCTGCAGTCTTTCAAATTCAGAGCTAGTTGCTTTTCCTGTCAATTCTTTCTGTCTGTGTAGATTACATGCTTTTTGGGTTTGGTTTACACATGCAATATACTTCCAATTTAATTCTTGAGCACAGAGCTAGAAAAATACAGAGGGATTCATTCATCATCACATAGAAGACTGTATTAGGCTTTCCTCATAACCAATATTTGCAGGAATTGCAGCAAGTATTGCATAAGTTGCACTAGTAGGTTATTAGACAATATCCTTCCATTCTTGCTTGAGAAATCTCAAGTATAGTGTACTCAGTAAAGTATAATGTAAGGAGGTTATAAGGCTAGCTACTGTAGATGATAGTGACAGGACCTCAAGTTCATGTCTTTACAGTTTACAGCAAACAGCCATGTTAGAGGTACCAAAATCCCTAATTTAGCTGGTTTAAGAATTTTTCCAGCACTTTACAAACACTGTATGGGTATCTCTAAAGCCAGAAGATCTTTGAAGCTAAAAGAGTCATTGTGTAAGTACATTAAAAAAGCATAGCTGCTACTGGTTTTTATGACCTACTGCTCATGGATGGGAGCAAAGTGCTCTGGAGTCCTGCAGAGTAGGCAGGGTCTGTACCCGAAGTACTCTATCTTTGACTGGTAACAACGGTTACAAAGGAGATTTCTGAAATGCTACCCACAGCAAAAAGCAACTCTCAAACAACTGAAAATTGTAGAGCAAATACGTGTCATAACACACGGGGAGACAGGTACTATTTTAAGTATACACTATCATATGAAACAAGTTAAAGGGAAGGAAAGTTGAATGTAATTCATTCCATACTGAAAATATCTGAAATATTAGAACTTCTGAGAGAGAGTAAAAATTAGCATATTAGATGGAAAGTTTTGGTTAAAGAATTGAGCTCAGAAGAGGATAATTAAGATTTTGATGCTCAGCTTCTCATTTGACCTTTTATTATGCATTTGATCCTGCTTTGTAAAATAAGGTTTAAACTTTATTATTTTAAAGGCTTGATTTATTTAATGATTTCATAAGTTAAAAAAACCTCTCAGAAAACAGTACAGAAATACTGTCTTATATTCTTCAAGCTCGACCCAAGATGTTTCTTGGGCATGGTTTTCTTGGACATTCTTAAAGCAAACAAATATACTTTCTGTAGTGAACCTATACCTGAAATTTTTAAGCAAACCTTAACATTTAAATATTTTATGAAAAACAAGATTATGAGAAACTAAAATGGGAGGTTCAGCAACCCCTCCTCCCCAATATATAGTAACTAACTAACGAAGTGTGAAGTACGTTATTGCTGCAAAAGACAACTCAAATTTTTACAGGGCTGTACCTCCTATGTGGCACATTTTCCGGTCTGTTGGACCTTCTTGGTTAGGTAAGTTGTCCATAAGTTTCTCATCTCTAACTTTTTTAATCTCAAATTATGTAGCTTATTTATAAGTTTATGGCTCTTTCTGATGAGGGCAATGTCTAATACTTACTTCCACAAGCTGGTGAAGGGCCTGGAGCACAAGTCTGACGAGGAGCAGCTGAGGGAACTGGGGGAGGGGTTAGCCTGGAGAAGGCTCAGGGGGGGCCTTATCCCTCTCTACAACTCCCTGAAAGGAGGATGGAGTTAGGTGACTGCTCTCTTCTTCCAAGTAACATGTGACAGGGCTCAAGCTGTGCCAGGGGAGGTTTAGACTGGGTATAAGGAAAAATTTCTCCCCCAGAAAGGTGCTCAGGCATTGGAACAGGTTGCCCAGGGCAGTGGTGGAATTACCATCCTCGGAAGCGCTCAAAAACAGTGTAGATGAGGCCCTTAGTGACATGGTTTAGTGGTGGTTTTGTCAGTGCTGGGGTAATGGTTGGACTTGATGAGCTTAAAGGTCTTAATACCTGATTCTATGATTCTATGAACACATCCAAGAATATATGGCTTGCTGTGGACAAACAAGCTTGACTCTTATAAGGCTGTACAGTTTACAAAGATTGCACAGCAGCTATCCTTCAAATCAAATTTGTCTATTATTTCAAAACCAAAACAATGTTCTGCAGTTTTCTCTAATGAAAGGAGAAGGTGGATGTCTCAGAGCACTGGACAGCATGCAGAGCTTGCTTTTGCGTGAGCATGCTGAGCCTGAGCTTCTTTCCCTGAATTCTTCAAAGGCCAGGTGATGAGAGCTCTCTATTCCTTTACCATAGACTTTGGCTCACGTTTCATAAAAGATAAACTTTTCACTCTGTGTAATGTGAAGAAATTATATTTACCCAGAAGCGGGCTAGGGCTCGGAGTGGGAATGCAACTTCTAGGGGAAAAGGGCAGTGCTGCCTCATTTCACCCAAGTGTTTAGAGGCCTTTTGAGTTTGTACTGAAAATAATCATTACTTTTTTAAAGCCTGTTCCTGATTCCCTTGTGATGAGGGCTCCCGGCGGTAACCCGCGGCAGCGCACCGCACCGCACACCAGCCATGCTACCGAGCCGCGCTCTCAATGCATTTAGGCAAGCACTGCACAACGCTGCACAAGCGGCAGCCCCAGCAAACTCACCGTCCCGGCCGTGCTGCTCTCCGTCTCGGCAGCGTCCCCAGCACCCCTTCGCCCTCCGGCAGCGTCCGGCAGCCCAGAGCCCGCCGGGAGCCCTTCTTGTGAGTCCTTTGCCCCGAGGGAACAGGAGTCCAGGCCGCGCCGCCGCCGCAGCAGCAGCCGAGACCTCTCACAGGCGCCGCCCGCTTCAGGCAGAGCTCGCCCCGATCGCGTCAGGGAGGCGTCTTTACAAACCAAGCCCGAAGCACCCCAGCTCTTCCCGGCTCCGCGGAGGACTGACGCCTTCTCCCGTGCTCTCGCCCGCCCTCCGAGGCGTGGAGGAAAACGCGTTGCGCCGTGGCATGTCCTTTACCGCGGCCCGTCGTTGTTGTCGCCATCCCGTGCCGTAGCGCAGGCGGAAGTGTTCCCCCGCGCACGTCGTAGGAGCTACCGAGGATGTTCCGGGCCTGGCGGACGCCGCCTCTGGCGGGGGCCCGGGCCCAGGCCCGAGCGCGAATCGCCTGGGGATGGGCGCGCCCCGCCGCCTCCGAGAGCCGGCAGCCCGCGGCGGAGCAGGATTCCCCGTCCCGGGACACCGTGCTGTTGCCGCGCAGCCGCTTCCCCGCGCAGCTGCCCGGGCGGCTGCAGCCGGAGACAGAGCTGGAAACGCAGCAGGTAGCGGCGGGGCCGCGGCTGGGTCCCCCGGGGGAGGCGTGGCCCGGCAGCAGCTCATGGAGGGGAGCGGGGAGGCTCGGCCCTGGGGAGGAGGGGAAGGTGGCTGGCTGAGGTTACTGTACGGGCCCGGCTTTGCTGCCAGTAAGTTGTAGGTGTGGGCTGCTTCAGGTGAGAGCCAGGCCGTCTACAGTCGGCTGTCAGAGTAAGTTGAAGGACTTTAGTTGTTTATGTGTAAGCACAAGTACAGGCTGGACGGAGACTGGATTGAGAGCAGAAGGACTTGGGGCGTTGGTTGATGAGAGCTCAACATGAGCCAGAAGTGTGTGCCTGTAGTCCAGAAATCAGTCGTGTGCTGGGCTGCATCACCGGCAGCATGAGCAGCAGGTCGAGGGAGGGGATTCCGCCCCCCTACTGTGCTCTGGGTAGATCGCCCCCTGCAGTCCTGGCCAGCTCTGGGCCAACAGCACAAGAGGGAGGTGGAGCTGTTGGAGCGAGTCCAGGGAAGGACAACAAAAATTAGCAGCACCTCTTCTATGAATACAGGTTATAAGAGTTGGGATTGTTCAGCTTGGAGTAAAGGCTCTGAGGAGACCTTAGAGCAGCTTCCAGTACCTAAAGGAGGCCAACAAGAGAGATAGAGAGGGACTTTTTACAAGGGCCTGTAATGGCATGGAAAAGGGGGAATAGTTTTAACCTGACAGAGGGTAGATTTGGAGTAGACAAACAGAAGTTCTTCCCTGTGAGGGTGCTGAGGTGCTGGCAAAGGGTGCACAGAGAAGCTGTGGCTGCCCCATCCCTGGCAGCATCCAAGGCCAGGATGGGTAGGCCTTGGAGCAACCTGGTCTAGTGGAAGGTGTCCCTGCCCATCATAGGTGGCTGGAACTGGATGAGTCTTAAGGTCTTTGCCAGCCCAAACCAGTCTATGAGGTACAGGTGGGTACACTCTGGTTTGCTACTGTTTTGTTTGGCGGAAGAGTAATGACCCTGTTGGTTGTGGAGCGCAAGAATAATAATGTTAGGCTTAGTGTTATGCCTGTCTTGAGCTTTTTAATACTTTTAAGCTAATAATGTCTTCTGCTACAGAGTTAGAAAAGTGAACTCTCCATGCTTGTTTGTTTGCTTTTATTACATGTTTTACAATCTAGCCAGAATTCAGGAAGTGATGATTTAGGTATTTTCTTGTTGTCTCTACAGAAATGTGGTTTTTCAGAACTGTATTCATGGCAAAGGCAAAGGAAAACGAAGCAGGAATTCTGTCTGCATGATGGACCACCTTATGCCAATGGAGACCCTCATGTTGGCCACGCGTTAAATAAAGTAACTATTTATTTGTTCACACTGTACTGCTTTGAAGTGGTAAACATGTCTTATAATGTGCTGTGTGATTTCCCCATGGAAATGGGAATCAATGGAATGTTAAGTTAGTAACACTTTTTAAGTCTTCAGTTTTCTTGTAGATGGAGCTTTTCAAAAGCAAATGATGTGGTTATGTAGATGCCATATGATGCCAAGGTGATACAGATACCATAAGAGAACATGTACCTATATTCCAAGTGTTCATTTATGAGGCTGGATATTTCAGTCAAAAGAGGACATCTCTTTAGAAACAGACCAGCCTGTAATTCATTCCTAATCAGTATTAAATGCACAGTTTGTGTATGGAACATATAGCATGTAGACACATGGGTGAATGTATATTTCTATATGTGTGTATGTAATAATGTTACTGTAATGCATGGTTGAGCTGTGTCTTGCTATTCTTTTTTCCTCCGAGTACTTTGTAGATTTGTTCCATTGAATTTATTTTATCTTGCTATCCTCAGTGGAACCACAATAACTAAGTGTTGATGGTTTTTAAAATACAGATTTCAGCTTTGAAATATTACTCCTAAATATGTTTGGATACATTTAGATTCAGTCCTGAGAGTATCTGTATTGCATACACTGCAAAGTGGGAAAGACTTAAAATGTGACCCACAGCTTATACTACTAGTGCTAAAACTCGGACTGCAGTAATATGCACTAGGCCAACCCTGTAAATGCAGCTCAGTGTTTCAAAAATGATGACAAGTAGGATTTGTTTGCTTCAGGTCTTGCAGGTTTTTAATCTGCATCTTTCACCAATACTGAATGTAAATTCCCTTCATCAGGGGTCCTCTGAGGTTCTGCCAAAATACAAAATGATGGGCAAGAAAAATCACAAATGCATAGTCTTAAATGTAAATTTATACTGCACCATTGTAGTTTAACCCCAGCTGGCAGCTCAGCAGCATGATGCCAGTGGGATGGGAAGAGAATTGGAAAAAAGGTTAAAACTCATGGGTTGAGATAAGAAGAGATTAATAATTAAAATAGGGTGTAATATAATACTGATAACGAAAAGAGAAATAACAGAGAGAGAGGAAAAAAAAGGAAAAAAACAACAAATAAGTGGTGCACAATACAACTGTTCAACACCCAGTCTGACGTGAGTAGTGATCGGTGTCTCCTGGCCAACTCCTTACAGTTTATATACTGGGCATGATGTGCTGTGGTATGGAATACCCTTTTGGCTAGTTTGGGTCAGGTGTCCTGTCTGCTTCTTCCTGGCTTCTTGTGCCCCTCCTCACTGACAGAGCGTGAGAGACTGAAAAGTCCTTGATTGGGGTAAGCACTACTGAGCAACAGCTAAAACATCCATGTGTTGTCTGCATTGTTCTCAGACTAAAGCCAAAACACAGCACTGCACCAGCTTCTAGGAAGAAAATTAACTCTATCCCAGCTGAAACCAGGACATGCAGCCTTTTGTATTTTTGGGTGGTTTTTTTTAGCAGGAGGATCTTAATAGTGTAGCTATTCCACGTGGGGGAGCTAAAGAGGTAACAGACTCTTGGGTCCTTTCAGATTTTGAAAGACATCACTAATCGTTTCTACGTGATGAGAGGTTATAAAGTACATTATGTGCCAGGATGGGATTGCCATGGATTGCCAATTGAGTTGAAGGCGTTGTCAGAAGTCAAAGGATCTGAAAATCTTTCACCAATGGAAATTCGACAGAAAGGTAAACTACTCTTTGTCATATCTTCATAGAAGAAGTTGGCTTAAGTATTTATACATCCTACTCATACTTTGTATTTTATGCTTTATACGTAGTTTTTATACTTTCCTGGAGGCTTTTCTATAAGCTATTGGCGACATTTTCCATGATTACTATGTATTTGCCCAGCAGACTGACTGCAGCGTAATCTTATGAAACGAGATAATTGAACATAGGATTAATTCACTGCTGTAATCAACGTGCATATTGTTGACCAGCGGTTTAAAAAAACCTAAAAGGAAGGCAGAGGTTTTGGATTTCTGCTTTGCTTAATTGTGTAGTGACGTGAAACTGATGTTTATCATATTAAGATCCTTTTGGTTTTTGAAGACTGAATTTGATTAGGAGCTAAAAAGATGCGTTTAAAAATCAGGTTTCATCAGGACAGGTTGGCTCAGTACTTTAAGTAGGAATGTATTTGTTTACTGTGTTTGTAACAATATTACAGAACTATAAGAGTGTGCCTTTCAGAGGAGGTTAGTTTGCATTGTATGGAAACTGTTCTGAAGAAATAATGTTAAATACCATGTGTATTGAGACATCAACATTCAGCTGCAAAGCTATTTATAATGAGCAATTTAAACTGCTTTAGCTTGTGGCAATGAAATCGGCTTAACTTATTTTCAGGTGCATGTTCTGAAATGTTTGGCTCAGGATCAACAGAAGTAGTTAATTTTCACTCTTTATTTTACATTATTTGAGAAGGCATTTTAAGAAATTGTTCTTAACGAAATATACCTATTCCCCCCCCCCCTTAAAAATAAAGTTTTTATTCTGGAAACATTTGTTTTATGTCCCCATATAAATCAAAAAGTGCCACTTCTGGATCTTTTTGCTGTTTGCAGTTTATGTAACTACTCTGAAATGCATATTTTTTTGAGCCATAATAATCTGTGTAATACACATCAGTAGTTAGTGCATGTTTTAAGTATTTTCAGCTGAGGCTTTTCTATAGAAGGTCAGTAGCGTAATTAAGTGGTATTACATTGATAAATGTACCAATTGTACAAAAATGTACCAAATGTACCCACTTACCTTGATGAGGTAAACCATGTGCTTAATGGAACTATTCCTTTCAGCCAGAGAATTTGCAGAGAGAGCAATTGAGAAACAGAAATCTGCCTTCATTCGCTGGGGTGTAATGGCAGATTGGGCTAACTGCTACCGTACATTTGATCCAAAGTATGAAGCAAACCAGCTGAGAATCTTCTATAAAATGTATGATAAGGTATGTTGAGCTTTTGTTGAAGTCTGGTTTGATTTATCATGAGTTTTGATTATCCTAACTTTATTTCTTCCCCCCTTTCCAGGGGTTCATTTATCAGGACTACAAACCTGTGTTCTGGTCTCCTTCGACAAAGTAAGCATTGACTTGACTATTTTGTCTTCAGAATTTTAGCAAAGGTATCAATAGCTTTTCATGTGTAAGTGTGTTAACTGATGTTTGATCTCTACCCAGAACAGCCTTGGCCGAAGCAGAGCTGGAATACAATGAGCAGCACGTCAGTCGTTCTGTGTATATGAAATTCCCCTTGTTAAAGTCACCACCTAAACTGGCTTCTGTGCTAGGTATGACTTCTGTATAGATTTTAAGAGTGATAGCTTTTGTTTTTGTTATAATTTTAAGTAAAGTACTTCTAATTTACATCTGTAGATGGATCATCCCCTGCTAGTGTGCTAATCTGGACTACACAACCCTGGACTGTGCCAGCCAATCAAGCAGTTTGTTACATGCCAGATTCAGCGTATGTGTCTTTAACTTGGTTCAGTGATCTGTGTCAGTCCTTACCAGTATCAGTAAAGTTAAAATGTTCTGGACTACATTACCTTTTATTTAAGGCATCCTTTTGTTGTGGTCGTTTGTTGTTTTGTGGGTTTTTTTTTGTGATACAGCTACAACCTTTGTTCTGTATTACTCTTAATATATTAGTTTCATCTTTATTTTTTCTTTTAAGTTAACTCTTCTTCCTGATGTTAACATTATCTTGAAATTCTTTTGAGATTTATGGGTGAATTTGACATGTAGATCCCAAACCATTTGCTGTCTTTTAGAGAAATGGAGTGTTTAGACAACTTGTAGCTTTATGGTGTTTGTAATTATTGAGTATTTCAAATATATATTTGCATTGTAGATACTCAATTGTGAAGTGTACAACTACTGGTGAATACTTCATTTTAGCTGCAGATAGAGTTGAATCTACAGCTGCTGTTTTGGACACTCAGTTTGAGGTTGTGTCAACATGTAAAGGTAGGTTTTAATTTTGTTAATCTTAAGTTGCTTAGAAATCTGTATGTAGGTGTCTGAAAACTGCTTCAGTTTTGATGTATTATTAAGTTTCTTTAGATCTTGAGAATGTGCTTCACTGAAATAATACAAAGAGGAGTAGCAGTCTGTCAGATTCACTGTTGGCATATTGTAGCTCAAATTTTCATCCATAAGTTTCAAAATAGTCTTTAAGATCTAGATTCACATGTGGAAAACAGAGTAGAAGTCTGTTCGCCAGCAAAATATTAATTACAATGAATGCACTTTTTTCTGGTTTTCTCATCCATCGCTAATGAGAGCAAGAAGCTAATTACAGGTATACTTGCTGAACTGACTGATCACTAAATTCTATGAAAACTACTGAAATTACTGAGTTTTTCATTGCCAAGAAGTGCCTTAAGCCTTCATTATAACCGTGAAGACCATCAAGCTATCATAGGTGTCTGTTGTCCTTATGGACAAACTAAAGCGATTAAGTCTGCATCCTGACAAAATGCCTAATGGTGTTTCTTAATAGACAGACTTTTGTCTGTTCACATCTGTATTATGATTCATTGTCGTAAATGGGGATTTAATGTGTCATTTGTGAACTTTATTCATTTGCCTTTATCAGCGACTCAGTGTCTAGAGGAGATGAGAAATCTGTATGACTTTTCAGGTTTTTGATGTTATACAACATATTCTGTTTCAGAGGCAAAAGAGACTTCTGTTTCTTTGCTTAATAAACTTGGTTTTACCTGGTGCTAAAATTAGCTGGAGGTCTTCTCATGGGTTCCACTTTTTTGAATCACACAATTTGCAGATAACATGTGGAGTTGGAGCTTCTTGGAAAAAAAACTTCATATTAGAACCTATTCTTTTTTTCTCTTCCCATATATTCACTAATTCATTATATTTGTTACCTTCCTGTATTAGTGTACAGAACTGTCAGGAGTTCCAAAACATGTTCTTTCTAAGAAGAAAATGGTCAGTGAAAGCTATTGTGTCATATGAAGCATTTCTCTGTGATTCTTGTTTTTCAGCAAAGCTTTGATGCTAAGATTTATTCAGTAAGGTTGAAACCTTAAATTGTCACAATCTTCATTTGTCCTGTAGTCTGTTAGTATGTAATTTAGAGAATTTATAGTAATTGTTAATGATAATACTTAGTGGCAGAATGGGAATAGTTCCCAAATTCAAAGTTTTTAGCCTGCTAAATCATTACTGGAATCTGTGTCTGGGGAACACTGAGATAGTGGTCCCCAGGGAATGGGAATGTGGAGTGTCACTTGGTGGAATGTCACTATTAGTGGAATACCATTGCCTAAGGTAGAAGAAAAGCTTTTTCTTCAAAGGTAAAAAAGCCTGTATGCAAGTTTAACAACGCAGAGAATTTGAAAGCATGTGGATTGGGACCCACAAATGAGATGAAGTAGTAGTACATCTGAAAAGTACCATGTGCATACACTTGCTGATCAGTTGTTCCATTTCTGCTGTCTGATAAAAGAAGCTGAATGCTATTTTCTCTTCTGTTTGTTTTGTTTTTCCATCCCCAGGTGTAGATTTGGTCGATGGTTCTTGTGTTCATCCCACAATTCCTGGCAGAGTCTCCCCTCTGTTACCTGCAAATCATGTGACAATGGCAAAAGGAACAGGATTAGTTCATACAGCCCCTGCTCATGGTATGGAAGACTACAGTGTAGCTTCCCACCATCAGCTGCCCACGGTACTTCATTTTTCAGCTTTTGCTCTAGATTTCCTGCAAGTGTTTGATCATGTTCTCTTAAATTGATTGTTGTAATTTGTATGTAAAATGTTTCAAAGCATTCACATAAGTGTGAGCATCACTAATGGCCTGCAGGAATGCATGAGTAACCTTAATAAAAGCGTGTATCAGAATAAAAGGACAAAGTTTTTCACCCATCTCGTAATTAAAGCTTACTGGGAAGTGGAAGAATAGAATCTGATTTCTCTCTCTGTGTTTTTGGTTTTTAAAGGATAACGCAGACAACAGTTCCCAGATACTGTCTGTTAGAACTCAGAATTGGCTTTTGAAGCTGTATTTTGCATACCAGTAAATCATCAGTTATTTAGATCATTAGAACAAGCTTTACTGAAAAAGAATAGTGATAAACACGTACGTAAATGCAGTTCAGTTATGCATGATCAGTTTCTGTTTGATGGAAATGAAGATGTAGGGTATTCTTTTTCTCTTCTACCTCTTTAAAGAGGTGACTCTTGATGTTCCAAACCCTGAGTAGACTCATATTTCTGGTTGGGTTTTTTCAGAGGTGGGGGTTTTCTTGGGGGGTTTTGTTTTTCACTGTTTATTTGAAAAGCTATTGAAATACTAACCAGTGACTTGATGTAAGACAGGTGTAGTATATCTGCAAATGTAATGATGCTCATTTCTTCTGACACATTTAAGTCGCTTGCCTGATAGGTTACTAAATTGCAGTTCACTAAAGTGTACTTAAATATAACATATTTTGCTGTTAATCAGAAAAGTAGCTGCTCAGCAGAACACTCAACTCACTTTTGAATGCCAAAAAAAGGTTGTAAATTGCCACCAGGTATTTTATTGACATGATTAACATACTTATTTTTAGGAGTGCTTTGTGGATGAAGGGGGATTTTTCACTGAAGCTGCAGGTCCTGAACTTCGAAACAAGAATGTCCTTGAGGAAGGGAATGAAGCTGGTGAGTACTTGATGTTTAGCTGTCTGTTACGTTTGTGTCTGTTACGTTTGTGTCTGTTACGTTTGTGTGTTCATATAAACTGGGTGCAGCTTGAAAATGAATGAGGTATTGTCGTGGTTTAAACCCAGTCAGGTAACTTGTTCACTCACTCCCAGTGAGTGGTGCCGAGCTGACAACAATCAAGGTCCGTGTCCGTCTCACCCCCCCCCTGCACCGGGGCTCTCCCCTTCCCCGCTCCCGGAGGAACGGGGAGGAGGATCGAGAGAGTGCAACTCCTACGGGTTGAGACAAGAACAGTCCAGCAACAAATCACCACCGCTACTATCAGCTAAAACAATGATAGGGGAAAATAACAAGGGAAGAGAATACGATACCACCGGCCAAGAAAACGAGTTCCACCCGGAAGCTCCTGTCCTTCCCGGTCACTCCCAGTTACCCCCCACCCCGGGCATGACGTGCTGTGGTATGGAATACCTCCCCGGCTAGCCCGGGTCAGGCGCCCCGTCTCTGCTTCCTCACAGCTTCCCCTCCTCCCTGGCAGAGCATGAGCCTCACAGAGTCCTTGGTCAGGGTAAACATCACTTAGCAACAACCGACAACATCGGCTTCACCAACACTGTTCTCAAACTAGAAGTCAAAACACAGCACTGCACCAGTTAACACAAAGGAAAAAAAACATGACTGCTACTGCTGAACCCAGGACAGGTATCTGCCCTTCTTACTGTGTATTGATCATGGAAAGAAACAAGTTGAAGTTAACAGAAGTGGTATGTCCGTATTAGATTGTTAATCCTGCCTCGTTGTTTCTCTCAGTCATTCAGATGCTTCAGGCAGCTGGGAGTTTGTTGAAAGAGGAGAAATACGTGCACAGTTACCCGTATGACTGGAGGACTAAAAAACCAATGATTATTCGTGCCAGCAAGCAGTGGTTTGTGAACACAGCAAGTGTGAAGGCTACAGCACAAGTGTGTAATTTTGCTTTCTTAGGGGACATTTGAAGATGGTTGATGCTATTTGGAATCAAAAAAGCAATCTTGCTATAGCTCACTTCAGAATGTATTCTTCTCTAGGGTTTACAAACAGTAGTTGAAAAGTATTAATTACTTGTAGAAGTGATGAATCTTGTTGGGTTTGTTCTCAATGTTAATATAATCCAGGATGAATACATTGACTGACATATTTGTTCGTTGTATTTACAGGGGATAGGCATATTTCTTAGAGCTACTGTTTTTTTTTATTCCCAAACAATATTTTTAAAAATAGAATGTTTCAAGGAATTAAATCAGAAGAGACAGTTTTATCACTACTAAAATTACCTTTGTTGATTTGCATTGATTTGATACGTTTATGTGCGTGACTAGACATCTTTGCTCCCCCACTGATTTTGGCACAGTCCTGTTTTCATAGAATCATAGAATAGTTAGGGTTGGAAAGGACCTTAAGATAATCTAGTTCCAACTCCCCTGCCATGGGCAGGGACACCTCACACTAAACCGTGTCACCCAAGGCTTCGTCCAACCTGGTCTTGAGCCCTGCCAGGGATGGAGCATTCACAACTTCTGTGGGCTAACCATTCCAGTGCCTCACCACCCTTACAGTAAAGAACTTCTTCCTTATATCCAATCTAAACTTCCCCTGTTTAAGTTTTAAGCCGTTACCCCTTGTCCTATCACTACAGTCCCTAATGAAGAGTCCGTCCCCAGCATCCCTATAGGCCCCCTTCAGATACTGGAAGGCTGCTCTGAGGTCTCCACACGGCCTTCTCTTCTCCAGGCTGAACAGCCCCAACTTTCTCAGCCTGTCTTCATATGGGATTTTTTTTTAATGTGCAGTGCTCTTTGAAATGATGTATATCCCCACAGAAAACTCAGACCAACACGTCAGGCTGCTTTGGGTAATAGTAATTTCATTCTAATTAGGGCATGAGTTACTGTATTCCATGAAGGATAATGTGGTTCTTGAGGGTTGGGAGTGAGTGGTAACCCTCACTCTGTAATACAGCTGGTATGTGTCATGATGGGATTCAAAGTAGACAACAGGACAAGGGGAAACGTACAGCATATACGGAGTTCAGAGTTTGTTACTGAAGAGAAGATGCAGGGAAGTAAATGAAGTAAATGCGACAGTTGCCCGAAACATGTTATTCAGTGCTGGGAGTGGGAATGTAGACCTGTACCTTTTTTTACTGGTAACATTAACATTGTGCGAATGCTGCAGCATGTTCAATTCACTGTCTGCTTTATAGGAAGTGCTGAAAAAAGTGAAAGTTATTCCCACATCTGCAGTGAACAGAATGCTTGAAATGCTGGACAGAAGGACGTTTTGGTGTATATCACGACAGAGATCTTGGGGTGTCCCAATTCCTGTTTTTTATCAGAAGAATACAGGAGAATGCTTGATAAACAGGTATTTGCCTAGTTTTATATACTGAAAAATGAAAGAATGAGCACTGTCTGTTGTGCTGCAGTTACACAATATTATAAAACTTCTAACTGCTCAAGTATAAATCTATGCTTTTACTTGTAACTGTTTATAGCAGAACTAATTCAGCTATAAATTAAAACAATCAAAACCTCATTGCTGAAGGTGAGTTGCCTGTAAGTAATGGGGGTCAGTTTACTTAGATACCTATGTTACTTGTAAAGTCTCCTTGATAGTTATTGCTGTGCTTTCATCTCTCATCTTCAAGTTAAGTGAGCTGATAGTAATCCCCATCCTTTATGTTTAAGCAAGGAGTAAAATGCAAGTTGTAGTTAGAGTGGATTGCAACTGCAGTTGTAAGTTGAACAGGTATTTTGTAAAAACAGCATTTTGCAGTCGAATAAGTGGCAATAATCTATCTGAAGTGGAATAACCAAATCAGTTGCAGAATAAGTAACTGCACTTAAAATCCAAATAGGGCGTTTTTGAAAGCTAGCCTCAATAAATGTAAGTAACTGACCTTTAGCTATATGATTTCGTATGTCTAAAGCTTCAGATGTTAGCCTTATTCAGCCATCTTCTGGCTAATAGCATCCAGGTACTGTAAACCCTGCATTTAAGAAATTCCAGACAATGTAATGTAGAGGAAATCCAAGCTATGCTTGAAAACAAGAAAACTCAACCAAATACGAACCTTTTCTGTCTTTTAAGCAGTAATAGAGTTCTGCTTTTATCCCTTTGGGGAACAGAGATTATCAATTGTGAGTATCCTCTAAGAGATTATTTCATAAAAGTAGTATTGTGGAATTCCACATTCATTGTTTTCTGTCTTGAGATATGCTGCTGTAACTCTGTTTTACACATCTTAACCTTACACCCACTCATGCAAATTCATTATGGATAATAAGATTGCATAGCTGGAGATGAACTTAAGTAGTATTGCAGAACTCTTGGGGTTTTTATTTTGGTGTTGAATAAATATACTGCACAGAGTCCAGCATGTTTTCCAGAGGCTGGACTGAGCACACAGGTGTAGTAGTAGGTGAGGCTTAGGGTGTGGTGAGCAGGGAATGGACTTCAAGCAGTTAGTCCTTAGCTTCACCTGGTGCGACTGGGTGTGTAGGTGCACAGATGTGTACTTTGACTCTCTCACAGTAGGCAATAACTGTGAGAAAAGACCACAATAACTGTAGCTGTTTATAGTTCCTGAATAATGCTGACACACCTCAGGAAATAAATGGATGGAGGCTCTATGGGGTGTAAAAAACATTTTACTCACCAAAATTGTTACCATATTAGAAAGTAAGCATATGATCACATTTTAAAAAGTCACAATTTCTGAAGAATACTTATTGTAGTCTATTTGCAGAATAGGCGTGAGTGTTCTTATGACTACTCTTAACTTTGTACTTATTTGTGCTTGCTTAAGTTTGTTAAATATATAATTTAACAACAAAATTCGAGTGTAATGAAAACCGGGTTAACAGTTGGTAGTCAAATGTGAAGGGCACTATGAAGCAATAGCTTCTTCAGACCCCAAGGGAAGCTGACACAGTGGGATCAGAAAGCATTTGAAAGGAGGGATGCATGGGGATTCCTTTAGGTTGCAGTAAAATTACCTTGAAAGCCAGTGATCTGTATTTAAAAGCATGTCTTTTGTAAGTGCTTGAGCTGTGTGAGATTATTGCTGGAGTTGTACAACATGGCAGTTGGGGCATTTTGATGTGGTAAACTCTGCACTAGTTTAACAAGACAGGTTGACCTTTGTCTGTAGGTACTGGACTGGTGGTCACACATGTAGGTGGATGAGCAGAGCAACATTATGGCATGTTTGGTTAGAGTTCATCTGGGGGGAAAAGAGAGACATTTAGGAAAAAAGAGACATACCCAATATGCTTGAAAAGTAGGTTTATTTCATTTGACCCACAGCTTCTGATGCTCATTTATCCTCTGTGCTCTTTACTTGTAACCTGTTTTACAGCAGAGGTGAAATTGTCAAAGCAAAGTGTAAAACACATTAAATATTTAAAAATTAAATATTTAAAGTTAGCCACAGCAGACTTCTGTGACCAGAGTGGGAAAAGTGCACAGAATATTGGCCTATAGAAATGACAGGCAAATTTAGAAAGCAGTCTGTCAATTCATAGGTCATTTTCCTGGACACCAGTTCTTATTGAAATAAGCACCGAAGATGAAGTATTTTTGTTGCATTTGTGTTAATCATTTTGGAAAACACATCACAAGAGGTTGCTGACATATTTCTGCCACTTAAGAATTTTCATATTCAGATTGTGGTTATAATTAATATGATGAAAACAATAGTAAATAAATTTCAAAACAAAATCTCTTTTCTTATCTGGAATTCTGGATAAATGTGCTTCCAGTAGCAGCTGCTCTGGAGTTTCCCAGTGACTATCAAAAGTAACAGCATCTCCACTGGAAGTCAGTGTAGTCCACATGGAGTTGCTGTTACATATGAGAGCACCAAAGGTCGATCTTGAGTGATGCTGTTTGTGTATCACCTGTAAAAAAGACTTTAAAAAAGATAACCAAAAGAGTCCCTAAAATAAACCACTGTGTTTCCCTCTGTGAGTTCCCCTGAATTTGTTACGTGAAAGGCAGCAGAAGGCTTCTCTTCAGGTTGCTCATGTTTAACAGAGTATTTTTCCCACACCAACAATCCTATGTTTCTAACTTGAAAGCCAAGAGCTAGATGGAATATTGCACGCAACTAGTTCTCTGTGAATCTTCCTGTTTGCTACTGTGGCCCGCCACAGCCCTAAAAGCCATTCAGTTGTTCGACACTGCTGCCTATAGTTAGAAATTTAATACTGGTGATTAAATTCTTAATGTAGGGTATGCCACGTCATACTGCCATCGAGAGTTAAAGAATGATTTTAAAATAGCAAAACCCCGTGTAAGAGAAAGAGAAAAGAAAGAACAATTTTTTTTCATTATTGCCACTTTTAGTAAGAATACGGAGGTAAAATTCATGTTCCACGTGAGTGGAACTAGAATACATGCACAAATAAACGCTGATGCTGTTTGTCAACTTTCAAAATTTAATAGATTCAAGAGAAAAAAAAATTGATTTAGGAAATTCTGTAACGCATGGAAGAGAAAAGAGAAAGCTCCAAAAGTAAACCAAGAGATTTGTATTGCCTGTAGTAGCTTGGACCAGGTAATAAATGTGAGATATGTACTTTAATCTGACCTCATGCAGTAACTTCTTTGCAAATTCACTTTTCAGATATTGGTAATAGTAAGTACTGTTACAAAGATTATTCTAATGCCTGCAAACGTTTGTCCCCTTCTGTGTGACTTCGATTAAGAAGTAACTTAAATTTCTGACGAAGAAAACCCCGACCTGTTTTGAAGTAGATCTATACTGCTCTCTAATTTACTGTTGAAAGTATCAAGACACATCAGTGACTTGTAAGCGATAGCAACTTACCATAACCTAGGTACTTACTGCTACAGTATCAATGCTCATGTAAAAAAGATAACTTGCCGTCTTTTCTGTTGTTTGAAGAGGTTGAGAGAACACCAGGCCCTGTATTCTTCTTCTCCTGACTGTGTCTTATGCTGCCTAATTTCTGTTAACACATTAAATAAGTGTTCAGCATAATCAATATCATTCTTCAGAGTGATTGGCTGGTGTCGTGGTAGCGTGAATTGCCGGGGGGGGGGGGGGGGGTGTTCAGTGCTAAAACGTAGCAGGTGACACGTAATGGGAGTTCTTCTAGATAGTGCATGAATACAGGGCAAAGTTTTACAATGGGGTTTATTGCTAACTTGGTGAACTGTCATGCTCACGTTGAAGCCTGCAGATCATAAAGTAATGAGTAGTTATTTGAGAAAGGTGGTTTTTCACTTGCACCTTACAGAAAAGTACTTTGCCAAAATCTTTCTTCCAATACAGATACCTTAAGTAGAGTCACTTCTCTCTCTTGCAGTGATAATTAATCATGAGGACACTGGGAAGGGATTAAAGGAGTGGGGCTTTTCAAACTGTTGGAGGAAAAAGTATTTGTTGAAATGGTGTCCTGGAAATCTTTGGTCTTAACTATCTCATCTTATAAAATACTTGCTTGTTAATCATAGAATCATAGAATAGTTAGGGTTGGAAAGGACCTTACGATTATCCAGTTCCAAACCCCTGTCATGGGCAGGGCTGCCTCACATTAGACAGGTCACTTGGATTCTGTAGGGAAACTGAATATAATGAAAAAACTAAAACTGGTAAAATGTTTGGGGTTTGTTTGTTTCTTTCTTTCTTTTTTTACTTGATTTTAAACTATAGTAGAATTTTGAGAATATTTATCAAGTTAAGTTCACAGGCATTGACTCCTTATTTCTTTTAAGTAACTGATAACACAAAACTGACCTTATCGGTCTGGAAGCTTGTATCTGTGGCGTAATCATATCTGTTAGTTCACGTGTCACAGAAATGTGTCTTTAAAATTATTCTGCCCTTCCTAAATTAGCAATATAAGCCTTTGCATTGCGTGGCAATACACTTGGTAAAAAGCTATACCTATAGTATCTTTTGTAGTAATGGTGTATCTACAATGGCAAACAATGATAGGACAAGGGGTAATGGGTACAAACTGGAACACAAGAGGTTCCACTTGAGAAGAAACTTCTTCTCTGACGGAACACTGGAACAGGCTATTGTATCTTTTGTATTCCTGTGTAACATTATCTAGGTGTTCCTGCTCCGGCAATGGTAGATGATCTTTCGAGGTCCCTTCCAATCTCTAACATACTGTGATACTGTGTGATACTGTGATACAATGGTAGGCAGCTGCTGTGTGGCATTGGCAATACTTGCTGTAAATGAAGGCAGTCATTTTATGATGGTTTCTCAAGGGAGATTGATAGTAAGGTTTATTTCCTTCTTGTCCCTCCCCCTGCCTCCAGTGGCAAGGAGAACAGTTCATTCTCACTACAGGCAATACAGTTTGCACTAACACAGTGCTTCAGGTCCTCTCTCCGTATTAATTTCTCCAAATATTTGTTTGATAGGCCTGATCTTAACAGTTATACCTTCAACTAAGGAGAGATGTCATCACAATTAACAGCTGCAGAGTCAGAAAAACATCAGCACTTGAAGCTGTGTCTCCTTTACTTATAGCTTAGAACATCTGACAAACTGGGATTTCTGCTGTGATCAAACTGAAGCCAGATAATTGCTGGAAAACATTGTTTATTAAGAGTATATTCATACATGTTGTCCCAGGTAGCTCTTAGTTTTGGTCTGTGGCTACATTTAACACATTCTAAAAATCCCCACAAATACAGTTGCAAACTTCAAAGATGTATAGGTTGAAAATTAATTCAGCATCAGTTTATGGCCCTTCACTGAAGTTATTTGCGATATGGAAACGTTATGTGGAAGACAAGCTTAGTTCCTGTTTTAGTTTTCTACTTGCTTTTTGGAGCATGCTGGTGGCTTTTCTACACTGGTTATGGGTATGATTCATGATAAGAAAAAATTTCTGGCTCTAATTTGATACCAGAGCCATTAGCTGAGCACTGACTTGCTTCTTCCATGAATCACTCAACATGTATTAACCTTTTATGTGGTAATAAGCATGTTCTGGGGTGAATCATCCTCTTTTTCATTTAGCTACTCTGTCTTCTGCTGGTGAATTCCGTGAGTAAGGATTGCCCAGTAACAAGCAGGCATTGACACTATCGAGAGCTCTTGAAATACCTGGAAACAACTAGTTATCCATCATTGTCTTTAAAAATGCATAGGCAGTGTATTTGAGAGGAATCAAAGATGGAGCTTTCTGTTGGCAAGGAGTGAAAATGATGTTGTGTATTGCTTCTTCTAGCCTGTTCCCAGATGCCATGGTCTGTGTCATGACTGAAGATATGGGTGTAAAGCCAGCCTTTTCAGTGGAGGGTACTGACCCTGCAAGAGAGGCTGATTCATTGGAATAATTTTGTCTGTACTGAGGCAAACAAACTTCTTGACTTATGTGATTTGTTTTTTCCTGAATGCTTTCTGAATGTGAAGGTTTAGCCTGAAGGAGACAAGGCATAAGGGATACTGATACTATCTGCCAGGACTGGAGTTGCTGTTTGCTTTTGTCTTGGAGAAGTAACATTTCACAACTGAAAGTGTAGGCAAATAGGCCTCTGTGCAAATACTACTGAAAGAGAAAGATACTACTCAGAGTTGGAGCTCCTCAGTGTTGTTTTACCAACTGTTAGCAGTCCTATTACAAAGCCATAAATTGTGTCCTATCATCATTAAAATGGAAGGTGAATGATACCCATCCTAATCTGAAAGGCTAAGACTGGTGGAGGTAAACTGGCTGGCTATCACTTTGTGAGCCTTACTAGTTTCCTCTCCAGAAAAGCTACTGGGATGTTCTACAGGAATTTGAAAAATAAACTGATGAATTGATGATTGATTGATTAATACAAAACTGTTGGTCTGTCGTTGCAATTTTATTCCCACAATCAAGAGCAAAACTGCATTTTCTTCTTACTCTTGCACCTCATGTCATATGATTAAGTAACAATTTGTTCTGCATTTTCTTGGAGAACATAGGTTGTCATGCTTGAACTCTGTGTACAGGAGTCCACTGAATGTTAGAGTGATGTAGCTCACCTTAGTAGCAGTGCAGTAAAAATACTGTGCTGCAGTTGTACAAGACCAAGAC
Source organism: Pezoporus wallicus (assembly GCF_028554395.1). Classification (NCBI taxonomy): domain Eukaryota; kingdom Metazoa; phylum Chordata; class Aves; order Psittaciformes; family Psittacidae; genus Pezoporus; species Pezoporus wallicus. The sequence continues at coordinate 286,375 of NW_026635973.1, forward strand.
CATCTTCATGTTGTGTTTTCAAGATAACAATGTCAGATCATTATTTTACTTCTTCCCCTCTTGCAATACTGTGTCAAGAAGTTAGTTAATTGATTAAATCTTCATTTCTTGAGTTAAAAATGAATCTCTGGTGGCTTGGGTAACGCAGTGGGTTTAGTTTGAAGTCGGCAGGTCATGATGATTTACTGTACTACTTGAATACAGCAGGTGTCTTAAAAATCATCTCTTTACTAAAGAGAAGGCAAAGTGCATGAGGCCTGCTTTGGTTTTTAAGCTGTCTTAATTAATGTTTTATCTAATTAAATGATATTAAAAATCAACTCCCTATAGCCTTTCCTACTGGGGACAACAATTGAATGTCTCCTAAATAGTGCACAGAACTGCTGTACCTTATGAACTCATCTGTTGCCTTCAGAGTGTATGTTGAATGGTGTTTTAGATCACTCCTCTACTGGGTAAAGTTTGCCACATTATTGGGATTAATATATTTATCAATTTCTTACCATTTAAAAAACATGTTGCTCAAAAGGGGGAATTGAAGCAACCAGACGTCTAATACATGTGTGTTGTTCAAAATGCTGCCATTTCTCAACTCTACATTTCCATGTAAGTTCTCAGTGTCTTTTTATCCAGTGGAGAATAAAAGCCTGTTGGCTAAAGGAGCAGATATTTTGGGTGGAAAATAATTGTTTAGTTTCTTTTTAAATTCAAGGTCAAGAAATAGCAAATGAAATGGATTCTAGAAGTTTTCAAGCTGCTGGCGTCTGTTCCGAGTGCCCAGTTATTGACTATTTGCAGAAAAAGCTGTTTGAAATACATGTGGATTTCTGTATGTCTAGGTTTTACACAACCCCAACCATCTTGGAAGACAAAAGTAGGAAGTCTTCCTATACAGGCAGAAAGCTCTGTGGAGTCCCATCTTGATTAGAAGCTGGAAAATCACAGGATAAACAGCTTGATGTCTTTATCAGTTTATGTCACCACTTTGGATCTGAAACACTGAGGTACAATTAACTCATTAATTAATAAACCCCTTTTTTCTTTCTAACCCAGTGAAACTGTCACAAATGTCATCAAAATCGTGGAGCAGCAAGGAACAGATGCATGGTGGACCCTTCCTATTGAACAACTGCTATCAAAAGAGGCTGTAGCGAAGGTAAATTTTTGACTTCAAATACAGAAGGTGCTTGAAAGAGTTCAGTGGTGGGAAATGATATGAAACCTTTATACATTCTAATCCCCCTTTTTGAATCTTGGACCTTCATGAGAAGGTATTCTGGGAGAGGAGTATTCAGAAAGTGAGATCTGAGTATGGCAAAAGCCACACAGTCAGATTTGTGCCATTAATTCAGGGCAGAAATCTCCCTCCTCCTCCTCCTTTTCGTTCATGGGAAAAGTAACACCCTAACTAACCAAGTTATGAACCCTAGTATATATTTGGTCTTTGTCATTAAAGTAGATGAGAATTTTAATTTAGTTCTTCCTAACTTTTTACTGTTCCTTTAACAAGTGTGTTCTTAAGCAAGCACACAGACTGTACTTTCCTTGTTCTGGTTTGGGTTTTCATCAGTAAATATCTAAAAGCTATTGTGACAAATTATCCAAGTTATTTTGTGTTTACTCACAAAGTTGATGGCAGAGCCTGTACAGATCTACAGGCTACTTTATTTCTACATTCAAAAAGCATTGATGCTAAGGGGTATTCTATTTGCGTTATTTAATAGTTGTTTTTCCCATAGGCTGGTGGTAATGATGTTTTGGATTATGTCAAGGGACAGGATGTCCTAGACATCTGGTTTGACAGTGGAACTTCCTGGGCTCATGCTTTGGAAGGTACAGAATTAATATGTTGATTTTTCTTTTAAAATGCTTGTAGAACAGAAGTGTAACTGTTTTGCATGATGGTTGGTGGCTGGTATCAGCAAAACTGACGTAGGGTTGTGGCTGTGACTTCTTGTAAAGCTGCTTTTGCTTGTAAAGATAAGGATTTAATGTTGGCAAACTCATTTTCAGCATAGTCAAAATTGAGAATTCTCCAGTACTCTATTCTGACTGATTTTGCCATGTGGCATACCATAGATCTTCTAATCAGAACATACTTGTTTTGAGTATAGAAGCTTCATGACACAAAGTACTTTGCTGTTAGGTGGTAACTTGAATTATTTTCAGTTAAAAAATTTCATTTTGGGCAAGGTATTTGAAGCAAAACAAAACGGATTAGCTGCTGGATCTAAGTGAGTTGTAGGTGTACTTTTTACTTTCTGACTACTTCCAGTAACTAAAGCAATATATTGTGGTTTAAAATATTTATACTTGCTATCTGCTATTTATAGCTCCTACTACCAGTAGTTGCTACTCAGCAGGTAGCAGCTATATATTTATGTAAAAATATATAAAACATGGATTGTTTGCCTGGAGGATAGTCCAGTCAGGAGTCCTTTCTAAAGGAGGAGTCTGGTCCCATACATCAGGTCTGTTGGACTTTAAACCCACAGTACACAATGGTGTGATAGCAATCTTGTTGAATTATAAAACACGTTAGTACCAGAGGTTTTGTTTCTTAGCAACATGGTCAGGCAACAGTATCATCAGCAAACATTCATTTTCTAGAAGACCTTTACATGTATTAAAATTTGTACTCTTTAAAAATGGTTCTGGCTTGGTTTTGGAAGGTATAACAAAGTAGTGGTATTCTGTGCACAGTTACATACTTGGATTCTTTATGGACTTAACACCTCAGTATGCAAAAACTACATCTAATCCTGTGGAGGAAAGACACTGCTTATTAATGGACTCTTGATTCACTGTTCATTTGTGTAAGGCTCCCATATGGATACTGTAATCTGTAATAAATGTTGGGTCTTTCACACTATTTCTTTTATGGAACCATTCAAAGTTCCTCTTCTCTACCTAATTCATGTATCTTCCTGAAACTGGGCTCAGTGTGGTGTGTGTAAGGCATCTTCATTTGCTGTCTGACATGACTGGAGTGGCCCCACTGGTTCAAAAGCTGGGGGAAGGACAACTAAAGCAGCGTGATCTCATAAGCCTCTATCTTCAGAAATGACACCAGAGTTGCATTACCCTTTTTCCTATGTAATTAAGGCTCCCAGCCACTACCAGCAGTAGTGGTGCAAAAAGTAGTAGTAGTAGTGCCATCAAAATGCAAAAGGCACTTTGCAGGAGAAATTGTTGAATTAGTAGTTGTGTCTTGAATTTCCCAATATACTCCAGCTTCTAAGACTTTTTGCTGAGCTTCTTCCTATAAATAACAGGCCAAGGCTTACAAGCAGGCTCACTGGTGGGATTCTTTTCCAAAGTACTTTTACAGAAAAATGGATGAAATCCAGAATTGCTTACAGAACGTTGTAACAGGAAGAACTTCCTGCAGTTTAAACTCATGGAAGCACAGAGGCATAGGGAAGCTGGCATGCTACCTGTTCATTTTGTGTAGAGGTCGACGATAACAGCAATTATTACTGGCCTTCTGATGAGTATCATGTTCTTTCACAGCACGAGTTTAGGAAAACGGGAGAGTATAATATGATGGTTAAAGCCAAGACTAATGTTTATAATTGCTTCATTCTACCATGAGCTCAGGTTATTGAAAATGATAAATCAATGATCTGTCTGTAACCAGCAGGTATAAAAGGTAGCACAGATTTCCGTGCCAGTTCCACTCTTGCAAGAGTAAGTTGTTTTCTCCATTATCTCCGGAACCTGGGGAACTTCAGCCTCAGTTTTCACTGGTCTCAAACAAAATGTGTCTGAGCTTATGAAATGAGGGGCAGCAGTTATAAAATTCATCCCTTTAGCTGATGGCCACATGGATTGCTTTCAAAAAATAGGGCAGGTTAAGGAGGAGGAAGCAGAGAGAGAGGTTCTGCATTGTGAGGGTTCTGAACTGGTTAAAGGAGTTGCTGAGTGACAGCAAACTCAGTGGCCTGAATCGTAGGTTGCATGGATACAGTCATATCTGTATGCTTCCTCTGCTGTGTTTCCTACCAGGGACTGGGCACGGTTCTGAGGGAAGGACTTAAAGTTCCTCTTTTTCCATTAAATTATGATTGGCTTCCCTTTCCAGCCCGGGTGTGTCAAAGGAACCACTTCTAAAATGGCACGTTACCCAAATCATTCTCCATCAGCAGTGTGGCAGGGAGGAAGGGGGGTGACTTACACGCTAAGACCAAAGATTTAGCTACTGTAATCACAAACCCAGAAGTGTACAGTTATAGCTAGATTGTGTGCAAAAAATAACCACCCTACTTGCACCACTGAGAGCAGACCCACGGTGCAATGTGCTCTCACAAACCAACCCACTGCTACTGAAGATATCTGGGGATACCACTTGCTTCATTAATGCTGTTTGCCTAGCATTGCTTTCACTGAACAGTTTACTCTTGTGCTGTCTAACCCTGTTTCTTGCTACACATGCAAGTGTTAAAATCTTAGTCTGAACACTGAAGTGTGAATACATAATGTTCACAGTTCTGCTGTGAGGTGGCAGAGTATTAATACCCTGCCTCCAAAACCAGGGTCTGGTAAAAGCAGGCTTTGGTTCAAAAGCATCTGCTGATTTCAAATACTCAGTGCTGTGGTGCCTCAGACTTTTGGGGTTTGGGGTTTTTGCTTTGAAGTTCAGTTTGTGTTCAGGCTTTAGATCATGCTCATTCCAGTAGCTGGCTTTGGAGTACCCATTGTAGAGAATTCTGTCTTGACATTCTCCCTGTGGGCAGGATGCCATCTGCGCTGCAACCTTCAGATTGTTACTTTTCAAAATATTTCATATAAAAATGCACACTGGGCCTTATTGCAGTGATAGGGTTCAAACTGAAACAGGGGAAGTTCAGGTTAGATCTAAGGAAGAAGTTCTTCACTGTGAGGGTGGTGAGGCACTGGCATGGATTGCCCAAAGAAGTGGTAAATGCTCCAGTGTTCAAGGCCAGGTTGGACAGAGCCTTGGGTGACATGGTCTGGGGTGGGGAGTCCCTGTCGATGGCAGGGGGGTTGGACCTGGATGATCTTAAGGTCGTTTCCAACCCAAACTATTCTATGATTCTGTGGTATCTGCCATTGGTAAAAGTCCCACAGCTTTTTACCTGTAGCTTTGTATTGCAATGATGGTAGTTTCCAACATCATAACTTTTTTCCCTATCATCTTATTGGCTAATATTTAACTGAATGAATGTGATTATTTTACAACTTACCTATCTGTTTAAACTTTTATGCTGACTTAGAGACTTGAATTTATCTTGGCTGATTCATTCCTGGCATTAAATACAATACATTTAATCTAAAAGTCAAAGTCTGTGAGATCAAAGGCACAGAATCTTGAAATCCAACCCAGAAGGATCATAAATTGTAATTCTCTTTCTTGACCTATGTACTATACCTCAATGTAAAACAAACAACCGAGAAGTCTCTCCTGGGTTGTTGGACATACTCTTCCATGTACAAACGTGCACATTGTTGGAATTGATTTATATACAGCTATCACAACTGTAATGAAACTGAGGCGGTAGGGGAGCTGCTTAAAAGGCAGGCTTTGTATATGCAAAACCTGTGTTTGTGTTTTATAGAGACAAAATGATCAGTTAACTTTAAGCTACATTAGCCAGATGTCCTGGTTCCTGTCAGAAAACAACAAGTTTGCTGTTTGTAACCAGTTGGTTGTTTAAATTCTTCCCTAAGTTGTTACTACTGGCATTTCCATTAAAAGTTCACTTCTCTAAAGCCAGTGACTAGTAAACTAGTTGTAAATAACAAATGTTCTTACAGATTATCACAGTGATGTTCTTCCTTACCACAAACACTTTTTAATCTTGTCCTCACAAGTATTTTTGCAGTCTGTTTATACAAAGGCCCATCCCCACTTACTCTCCTTTTAAAACCCAAACTCTCTGTAGATTTCCTTGAAGGAATAAACAGATGTGTTAAAACCCGTAGCAGGAGCCCACGCATTTTTCCTGTGCTAGCTGGAACCGTGTGGCTTTGACCTTTGTAATGTTGAACTTCCTTTTATTGCAGGATGGATCTAAATATCGAAACTTCCATTAAGTCAAGCAAATAAATCAAGCGTGTCAGCAGCAGAAAGAAGCATTGTCTCAGGGGTCCTCAGGGGAGGAGAGAAGGAGCAGTAGATACAAACTTATATCTGCATATCTGGAAAATTACACCACCAGCTTTTAGAATCAGAACTAATTTTCTGCCAGATGTGTGTATTATTTTGCACATTTCTAGGCTTTGACGTGCATGTTCTCTGTGGTGCTCCACATTAACTTTGTTCTCACTCTGATGGTGACCTTTCTGGGGCTGGTTAGGACGAGGAGGGACTTGTTGAGTCTACAGGTCTTTTACCTTTCTGTACAGTGACTGAACTCCACAACTAGCCTTTACAACTTTGCTGCCCTCTTTCAACCCTGTGGGAAGGCTGAGTTAGTTCATAGAGTCATAGAATCATAGAATCGTTAGGGTTGGAAAGGACCTTAAGATCATCTAGTTCCACCCCCCCCGCCGTGGGCAGGGACACCTTACGCTAAATCGTATCACCCAAGGCCTCGTCCAACCTGGCCTTGAACACTGCCAGGGATGGAGCATTCACAACCCCTCTGGGCAACCCATTCCAGTGCCTCACCACCCTAACAGGAAAGGACTTCCTCCTTATATCCAATCTAAACTTCCTCTGTTTAAGTTTGAACCCATTACCCCTTGTCCTATCACTACAGTCCCTAATGAAGAGTCCCTCCCCAGCATCCCTATAGGCCCCCTTCAGATACTGGAAGCTGCTCTGAGGTCTCCACACAGCCTTCTCTTCTCCAGGCTGAACAGCCCCAACTTCCTCAGCCTGTCTTCATATGGGAGGTGCTCCAGTCCCCTGATCATCCTCGTGACCCTCCTCTGGACTTGTTCCAATAGTTCCATGCCCTTTTTATGCTGAGGACACCAGAACTGCACACAATACTGCAGGTGAGGTCTCACAAGAGCAGAGTAGAGGGGCAGGATCACCTCCTTCGACCTGCTGGTCACGCTCCTTTTGATGCAGCCCAGGATACGGTTGGCTTTCTGGGCTGCAAGCGCACACTGCAGCCGGCTCATGTTCATTTTCTCATAAACCAGCACCCCCAAGTCCTTCTCCGCAGGCCTGCTCTGAATCTCTTCTCTGCCCAACCTGTGGCTGTGCCTGGGATTGCTCTGACCCAGATGTAGGACCTTGCACTTGGTATGGTTAAACTGCACTTGGTATGGTTAAACTTCATGAGGTTGGCATCAGCCCACCTCACAAGTGTGTCAAGGTCCCTCTGGATGTCATTCCTTCCCTCCAGGGTATCAACCGAACCACACAGCTTGGTGTCATCGGCAAACTTGCTGAGGACGCACTCAATCCCACTGTCCATGTCAGCGATGAAGATGTTAAACAAGACTGGTCCCAACACCAATCCCTGAGGGACACCACTCGTTACTGGTCTCCAGCCGCACATTGAGCCATTGACCACAACTCTCTGTGTGCGGCCATCCAGCCAGTTCTTTATCCACCGAGTGGTCCCTCCATCAAATTGATGTCTCTCCAATTTAGAGACAAGGATGTCATGTGGGACAGTGTTGAACGCTTTCACACAAGTCCAGGTAGATGACATCAACTGCTCTACCCCTGTCCATCAGTTCTGTAGCCCCATCATAGAAGGCCACCAAATTGGTCAGGCAGGATTTCCCCTTAGTGAAGCCATGCTGGCTGTCACCAAGCACCTTGTTGATTTTCATGTGCCTTAACATGCCTTCCAGGAGAATCTGCTCCAAGATTTTGCCAAGCACGGAGGTGGGGGTTGGAAGTGACCTTAAAGCTCATCCATTTCCAGCCCCCTGCCATGGGCAAGGACACCTTTTCCACTAGACCAGGTTGCTCCAAGCCCCATCCAACCTGGCCTTGAACACTGCCAGGGATGGGGTGGCCACAGCTTCTCTGGGGATCCTGTGCCAGCACCTCAGCACCCTCACAGGGAAGAACTTCTGCCTAATCTATATCTACCCTCTTTCAGTTTAAAGCCATTCCCCCTTGTCCTGTCACTACATTCCCTTGTAAAAAGTCCCCTCTCCAGGCAGGAATAGGGTTGCTGTTATGCTTTTAGTGTGCAGGCAGCTCATACCCAATCTGTGCACCTTGTTGCCCGTTTTTTGCTCTGATGCCAGCAGTACTGATCGGCTCCAGTTCCTCTCTAGCATTCCTCTTTATTGTGTATTTATATGGAAGAATATTTCCACTCAGCCTTCACCTGGATAAGCTAAACAAGCCATGCTCCTCCAGACCCCTCTCTCCCACCACAGGCTTTGTTTCCCATGTTGTCCTCACCCTTCCCTGCAATGTTTAACCTTCCTGGAACACCAGTGACCAGAAATGTGGATTCTGTCACAGGTGAGCTGTGATCACTGCCAAAGCTTCCTGGTCTCCTCTGAAAGTACCTGATGCCTTACACAGGCCAAACAGGCATGTTACATCTGGGACTTGCATCCTGAGTAATTCCCAGCTGGTGAAGTTTCAGGTTGTGGCATAGATGTTTTATTAATCCTGAACTATATGATCTTTTCTTTGGGTCCTTCACTTTGTTTTAGAGTGTTTTGAGAACTCATGAAGTGCTCTGAACGTGATAGCTTCCGTTTTCATAACTTACTACTATGCTTGGGGGAAAGGAAGCTCATTTGTTAAATGTCTTGGACTTAAAAGACCATTGTGCTACTAATGAATCACTTGTATTATGTTCCAGTAACCATGCACCATGTATACAAGTAACTTACGTTCTGTGTTTAAAGAGCAGAATAACTTTTACTAATCTCTCTCAGATTTCCTGTGAAGTGTATTAATTGAAGATACAGGCTGATACTTTAAACAAAATCTCCTGGTTTTAAAGGTGCAGAGCAAAGAGCAGATACGTACCTTGAAGGAAAAGACCAACTGGGAGGTTGGTTTCAGTCCTCTCTGTTAACAAGTGTGGCAGCAAGGAATAAAGCACCATATAAGTAAGTGTGGATTGCAAACACATTGCTAATTCATTTATTAAATGTCAGGCTTCTGATAGTGTGAACAGAATCGTGTAACAGAGAGAGAAAGCCTTTAGTAAGTATCTGACTTACGTTGTAACACCTTCAGTATAAAGTTTTCCTCAGATTAGATTGTAATGGATTTATGGTTTGAATTGTTTCAATCCTAATAGCTGTTTTCTTCCTCAGTCATTTAGGTGTATCCTTTTACCTTGCCAGACACAGGCCTGTTCTTCTGCCATCTCTTCCATTCCCATAATCAAAGGGATTGCTATGGGAGGTGCAGGGTGGAAATCTAGGATCATTAACTTGTGAATTGAACATTAGGCTGTAAGGAATTCGGAATCAGTCTGTGTGTGTCTTAGACTGGAGCTCTGTTTTGCCCCTGGCAGATGAAAACCACAGGGGAGGCTAATGTGGGTCAGTTGGAAGGAAGCTGTGCAAATTTGGGAAATACATTGGCTTGAAGAGAGTAATACTTTTAGTCTTTAATTCATGTGAACTACATGTGCCCAAATACCTGAAACAATCTGTTGCTCCCATGGCAAAATTAAATGAGGAAAATCAAGTATCACTGCTTGGAGGGTAGTACAGTGTATTCATGGTTGGTTGAAATAAACAGATGAAGCCTCAGGCTTAGTGAAATAGAGGATTTCTGCATGTTTTGATGTGGGAATATCCTTAGAAACCTGTTCTTAACAAAGATTTTTCACTGGGATATTGTCTTCACTAAAATCTTTTCTTCAGGACTCTGGTAGTTCATGGATTTACTCTTGGTGAGAAGGGGGAGAAGATGTCTAAATCTGTTGGCAACGTGGTTGACCCTGACATAGTTATCAATGGAGGCGAAGTAAGTCAAACTCTTGAGTTTGTAAGAATCGCTAGTTGCAACTTTTTACTACCAGACCCTGCAGCAGTCTTGTGGTATGTTTGAACAGTTGGGTTTTGTAAGGCTCTTCTGAAGACCCCACACCTTTGTTCTGTGCTAAGAGAAAAGGAAGTGCATTATACAGGAGGTGTAGAATGGTTCCTTTTCACTTGGGAACACTGTCGATGGAGTGATTTGGGGCAGGGTTTAAACACACTTAACATAATTAACCCTTGCTTTCAAACTGTCTAAAACCTACAAGATGAGCTGAGCAGTCAGAGCAGTGGTTGTACCCAGCAATCTGCTCCCAGCTTAGGCTGTGGATTGACTCTGGAAACTGACTTCATTCTGTGTACAAGGAGGTTGCACTGCAGGTGATGCTCTGATGCTCTGCACAGTCCTGCTGTTGCTCTTTTAGAGGCTGCCAAGTAGATTTTGCAGCTCTAGATAATGCATCCTTACAAAGACTTTATCTAATTCAATAAAACACACAACAGCTTCTATGTTTTTTTTAAAAAAAGAAGACATTTTGGGGGTTGAAAAGAGGGTGGAAAACAGTCTGAAGAGGGGGTGGAAGAATGTAATTTTAGATACTAACATTAAAAAGCAATGTTAACCATTCAGAGGGGTCAGGCTGTAAGATGAGTTCATCTTAGCTTACCCGAGTTCTGGCATTCCCTGTCTGCAGACTGCTGCAGGTATCTATTGTACTGGATAATATAAATGGTATATATGCTTGCTAAAAGAGGGGGAAGACCTGCAAATACAGTGGCCACCTGCATGCTTATAGATACCTTCACAGCAGTGGCAGTGTGGCACTGCACTGCTCGCCACGCTGCAGGGCCCCCACCACTTTAACTTGATGCCTTTCTGTCTGTACTTAGGATCACACCAAGGATCCCCCATATGGTGCTGATGTTCTCCGCTGGTGGGTGGCAGAATCCAATGTTTTCACTGAGGTGCTGATTGGGCCTGTTGTACTTAATGCTGCAAGAGATGATGTCAACAAGGTAAGAAAGACCCATATACGCTCTTCATTCTAGTGCCAGGTACTCTGTATCTGATCTTATGTTGACTGAGTAGAATTCATGGCAAACCTATTTAATCTTTAGCCTAAAGAAAGCTTTTTGAACTCAGGTAGGGAGGTATTACTGCTTTTTACATCTGTGAATCAAATAGTAAAGGGTCCTAAGGAAAACACTAGGGTTTGCAGTGTTCTTCAGTAATAGCCAGTCTTGTCTTTACTTCTGTATAGGTCCTTTTGGCATCATAGAATCATGGAGTGGTCTGGATTGGAAAGGATCTTAAGATCACTCAGTTCCAACCCCCTGCCATGGGCAGGAACGCCTCACACTAGACTGTGTCACCCAAGGCCCCTTCCAGCCTGGCCTTAAACACTGCCAGGGATGGAGCATTTACCACTTCTTTGGGAAACCTGTGCCAGTGACTCACTACCCTCATAGTAAAGAACTTCTTCCTTATATCTAACCTGAGGTTTAAACCCATTACCCCTTGTCCTATCGCTACAGTCCCTGATGAAGAGATGCTGTTGTAACTCTTCAGTCACTTTGGAAACCAGTCAACTTCAGTTAATTCATTCTAGGATATTATAATTTGTTTCATCTAAAGTGCACATCATTAATGTTTCATTTTCCTGGTTTGCTCCTAGCTTCGGAACACAATACGCTTCATGCTGGGGAACCTGGCTGGCTTCAACCCAGAAACAGATTCCATCCCTGCTCGAGAGATGTACATAGTGGATCAATACATGCTGCATTTACTGCAAGATTATGGCAGCAAGGTAGGGGTAAACTGTATTGAGATGAATGTATGTGTAATGTTTATCATCAGTTATACCCTCTAGGCTCTTTAGGTACAGAGTACATGCCAAGTTGGCAAATTCTGACCACGGCGCTTTCTTTGATGCAGTGTGAGCTCCCTTAAGCCCATTTCAGATTTTAAGAAGCAAGCTTTGTTTTTAACATTCTTAACTTACTTTTGACATTGGCTGGTTTTCCCACTCCCTCTTGGTCAAGGCCTCAAATTACAAGTCTTTAGAAATAGTTAGAATGGAATATAAAAAAACAAACCCAAAAAATTCTAGAGCTTTGGAAAGCTGCTGTAGTCCAAAATTTAGTAATTTCTGTCACTCAGAACTGTTCTGAATAAGAAAGATAATATCTAAGGTTCCCCATGTCCTCTCCCCTCGAATGTGAATTGAAGTTATTTATTTGTCCTAATTGTTACTGCTTTAATATTCCCCACAACCCACCTTTTGGAGGAAAGATTCTCCCAGACTCCGGCACTCATTACTGTTTCTTTACGTTCAGATTCATCAGAGATTGTCATTGTGTGCCATGTATGTGAATCCATATGCTGTTCTCTCTCTCTTTGCTCCCTCTCCAGGTTACAGAAGCATACAAAGAATACAATTATAGCAAAGTCGTTCGATTATTGCAAGCATTCTGTTCCAGAAACTTATCAAACTTTTATTTCAGCATCATCAAAGACAGGTACGTTCATTACTTGGCATTCTGCCCTTAGAAGAGGAAATACAAGTTCATCAGTTTGAGATGGAGGCAATAATGCTCCAGGTGAATGTCGTGTGAGCACAGGGAACATTTCAGTGATGTGTTGTGCTTTGCTGCACTAAAGCTCATAGGTAAAGCTTGGTTGCTGTCAGCTGAGTATTTGTCATCAGCAAGCTTCTGGTTGCTGTGCACTGAGAGCACTGAATCACTTTGTTTTAAAGGTGTATGCCTGATCACCTTTCAGACTTTTAAAGTCAGATTCTTGGAGCTGTATTTCTGCCTAGAAATGTGTGCATCTGGATCTGGGAAGGTAGAAGAGCATTTAGCACTTACCTGTGCGCCCTAATGTCTTTTACTGATCTGTAAAAACCGTAGAGAATCCGAAGGCTGTGACTAATGCACTTTGACAGGGCTGCAGGCTCACCTCTCTGAAAGTGATTCTGTTTCTACACAACAAAGCAAATTAACTTGCCATGTACAGCATCCTTCCTGTGACAAAACGTGGCTGCACATGCAAATGGATCTGTACCTGCACCGCTGTGCATGCCTAGGAAGGGCAATTAAGAAAAGCTTTCCTTCAAAAGGCAAGCTGGGTCAGACTCCTCTACCTTCACTGAAGCATCCTGAAAGGATGGCTCAGGATCAAGGACAGTAACATGAACACACAAATACTTCCCAGCTTTTATCTCTGTCTTACAGGCTCTATTGTGAAGAAGAAAAAGATCCCAAGCGCCGTTCATGTCAAACTGTGCTAGCAGAGGCTTTAGACGTAGTAGTCCGATCCTTTGCACCAATTCTTCCCCACTTGGCAGAGGAGGTTTTCCAGCACCTCCCTTACAAGAAAGGTAAAGCACCTATGATTTCTAAGGGATTCTTTTAGTTCACTGTTTCATTGCACAGTGAAGAGAATGCACGTAGATAAGCTGTTCATTTTTATTCATTTGATAAACACTTGACTAAAGGACACTAAATGAAAGATTCCTTTGCTTTGCTTTCAAGACTCAGGGGGTGTGTTTCGTACTGGCTGGATTAATGCAAGCTCAGCATGGAAGAAGCCTGGCATTGAGGAAGCAATAGAAGGTGCATGTGCAATAAGAGACTCATTCCTTGGGTCCATCTCTGGCAAGAATGCTTTGGAATATGAAGTCATCATTGTAATTGAGCCTGGACTGCTGTTTGAATTAATGGAGGTAAAAGACGCAAATAAGAACAGCATTATCTGTGCAAATCCTCATAATTGCTGTATGCTTTCTTCTGCTCAGGCAGGCACATCTAGCACAAATCCCCCAGGGTGTCTAGTTGGGTTGTGGATACCAACTGGAGACTCCATGACCTCCTTGAGCTACCCGTGCCACTGTCTGGCCCCACTCACAATATAAAAGTGGGTTTGTGTTTTCTTGGGATTTCTTCTTCCAGTTTCTGTCTGTTGCCTCTTGTCCTGCCACTGGCCCTCACTGAAAAGTGCCTGGCTCCACCTTGTCTACCATCTCAGTCATCTTTATGGCCCTTTGCTGGACATCTCCCTTTTATCAGGTAGTACAGAACTGGATCTGGCATTGCAGATGTGTCACAGAGGTGCTGAGGAGTAAGTAAATTACTCTCATTCACTCTGATCAGGAACTTCTACCTTAGCATTTGTTTTCAAGAGTGTACACATCAGTTTTGATGCTGGATCTAAACAGAATTCTATGTATGCATATATTTAGGCATGTATGTGTACATAAACAAACTTGCTCTCCCTTCATGCCAAGGCCATGACAGCTGCTGCAATCACATACACAGTAATTCTACTTTTGCTTTAACATTATCTGGGAGGAGGATGTTGAACAGAGCCAGCTCACAGGTCTGAAAATGAACTCTTCCATAGGCTCTGCAGGCTGAAGAAACTTCTAGTGTTTCAGAGCTGAATGAAATAATGATGGCTTCCCAGACAACGCTGCTGACTGAGCTACCTAAAGAAACACCTACAGATGCAAACATCATCAGAGGGACCTTCCTGATTAACTTGGAAGGTACGAGAACTACTCCAGACAGGCTGCTGTGTTGTTTTCTACACTATACCATACTTTGTTGTTCATACATAGAGTTGAGTACCCAACCTCCGCCTACATGATCTCAGCAATAATGTTTTCTTTAACAGGGGGTGATATCCGTGAAGAGTCTTCATATAAAGTTATAGCTCTACCAGTCACCAAAGCAAAATGCCCTCGCTGCAGGAGATACACTTCCGATTCCACAAGCACTCCCTGCCCGCGGTGCCTCACAGTCATTTCTGGACGAGGGAGCACGTGAAGCTGCTCCGAAGCTATGAGTACTGCAGTATGCCAAAGTAGTAGCTGAAGAGAAGGTCTGTGTACTAAAGCCTGTAGAATCAGATGCTTTAAGCTCTAGCCCAAGTAGATTTTCCTGTGTTTAGAGGGAAACCTTATGTACATATACATGTGTATATCACTTTTCAGCTTAATAAAAAGGGTGGTTCTAAATAACTGACTGATTTACCTAGTTTTAGCAACCTGTGTTCTTTTGAAGTTCACTTCCATTTACATGGAACTTCATGGTAAAACTACTATTTAATCTTTACACTGACAGCAGTCAGCAAACCAGTTTTCTCTCTATGGGAGTGTCTATTCCTCTTGTAAAACAGAGGAAGAAAAGGTGGTGACCACCATTCCCTAAAAAGAAG
Organism: Pezoporus wallicus; assembly: GCF_028554395.1. Classification (NCBI taxonomy): domain Eukaryota; kingdom Metazoa; phylum Chordata; class Aves; order Psittaciformes; family Psittacidae; genus Pezoporus; species Pezoporus wallicus. Next base: position 301,487 of record NW_026635973.1, read on the forward strand.
GAAAAGACACAATGAAACCTCAGATTTTATTTAATCAATTTACACAAATCCACAGCAAATTAGACACAAAATAGCACTATATACAGAGTATTACTTACAATACATTACAAATTGGTTGGTGTAGTGCGTCAGCTCTGATGCGATACTCAGTTACAGTAAAATCCTTCACACAGCTATACCGGGAGACAGAAGGTAATGCAACTAAGACACATTTTTTGTGTTCCTTGATGACCAAATTTAGCATGCTCCTTTCTGCAGCAGGCTAAAGTGCTGTCAGGCAAGGTATAGTCACCCATACAATCTTGCCACCTGCCATTTGGCCCCTAAAGCTGTTTTAAACTGTTATAGAACAGTACAGGAGTATCTAAAACATAGACCAGGGCTGGCCACTTACTAGAATTCTTACTCTGACCTCCTATCACTCTAGGAAGTCAGACATTTAGTATCAGAACTTGTTAAGAAGCCTTCATCAGCTACGTTGTGCAGTGGTCAGGAACTGGGGATGCTGAGCAGGTGGAAGAGGCTGTGTACAACAGGCCACCTACAGAACCTTTTTTTTTTGGGGGACAGTTTAACCCTTCATTGACAGCAGCCCACGTCAGGAAGATAAGACCAAATTCTGTCTCTAGCAAGGCAGAATACTATGAATGTTTCTTACATCTAATGCAAGAGGAGCAGGTTACAAGATGGAGCTAGTAGTTTTAGCTGACTTCAAGACAAATACAGTTTACACCGAGTTTAGTTTTCGCTCCTGGTTTCTTTAGGTAGACAGTACTAACTGATGCAAGATAATCATGTTTAATACCACTCCCAGTAGTGAAGATACTCACTATATGACTCCCTGTAGGTACCGTAGATAAAAATGGGTTTTTTTAAGGCTAAAGTACTCAGTACTATAGATCTTCAGTGAAGTTGGGTCAACTACTTAAGCAGTTTCTGACTACAAGTTACATGTGCAGAGACTTATAGCATACTACATCTTCTACAGTGATGAGGAAAATAATCTTACAGTAAGACATTCCTTGACCTATTTAAACTCAGCAGAGCTTAATAATAAGGAAGAGGGATGTAAATCCAGTTTTAGCTGAAGGCCAGCACCCTAGAGACAATACTGGGAGAGCTGGACTAAAAGATGAGTCCATACTTGTGCCTAGAGAACCGGGTTCTCCTTCCCAAGCTGTTCCTAGTGTCAGCAGTTCTCCCTTTACATAAGGCCCCAGCACATTTCCTCTGATGTCTAGTGCAGGCGTTGTCATCACGTATAATGCAGTTACAAGGCATGAGCCCAAGGCCAGCTCTAGCTTCTGACAAAGCAGTATTGGCTTTACATGGTAACTTCAGAGACTGAAGTTTTGCTCGGGTGTAATTCTACAGCTTGTTTCTCAAATCATACATGGAACAGTGAAAGTGCAGCAGTTCCTGCCAGCATGAAATACAGGATTTCACAAGATGTGATTCTGTGAATAGGCTAAAACTGCTGTCAAATAAATCTAATTTAGACTACTGCAAAAAGCGCTCAAGTTGGAAATAAATAACAAAGTATTTCAGATACAAGTGTACTAGAAACTAAACAGCTTTGTGTTAGTGCAGAGTTTAAAATAGACCCCAATTCCAAATTACCTTCTGAAGTTCTGGGATGGGGAGCATTGTTCTTGTCGTTGTTCTAACAAGAGACACACACAAAGAAGTTTCTTCCTGTGAAGTTCAGCCTCATGATGTAAAATCATGCATTATACCACTGTGTAGCACAGCTGTGCTAACACCAAGAGTGTCACGATGATGAGATGGATTCAACAGCTTCCATGAGGTTCAAGGCCAGGCTGTACTGCCCATGATTCTCTGGTAAGTGCTCAATGACTTTGTTAATGAGTTTGGCTGTTGCTGCAATTGGTACTTCTACGTTTTGCAGTTCCTGGGGGTCCTGCATAAGTGAATAACACAGCATTAGAGTAACTTTACAGATGATCTCCTGCATATAAAGCCCTCTTCAACACGCACAAAACAGATTAGGAAGATTTATTAACTCAGTTAAGCTGATGCTTTAACCCATGGAACTGCTGTACCCTTCACAAAACAGAGCTAGCACCAGGGAAAATGAGAACAAATTCTCGTTTCCATTGTAAGAAAGGGCCATTCAGATCTAATCACTGTCTTGGTGAACAACAGCTTCTGAAAATCAATTTTCCTAAATCAAGTTTAACTTACCATAGCTTTGAGCCAAGTACACAGTGTTGGAGGAAGCCTGGCAAGTAGTTCCATACCCTCCTTTGTCTGCAGGCAAAGTAAAGTGAAGGCCAGTCTCTGTCCAGCCAGTATAAGCAGCTGTGATGCAAGCACTTCTTTATCTGTCACCATAAGAAAGGCCTGAAAATAGAACAACATAACTAGAAACCATTGCAGCATGATACAGCTCACTTATCTGGAGGCTTGAAAAGCTGTATCAAAAGAAGCTTCTCAATACTAAAAGGACACATAGTTTTGGGACTGTTATCTGTTATTGTAATTAAGCATGTTATTAATAGCTTCAAATGAGCAGGGAACTACTCTGTGCTTTACAGTGATTAGCATGAGATCTGTTTTATAGTTCAACAACATACACCTGACTGCCATATAATCTCTTTCCCCCTCAAGAAAAGGAAGGATTTTCTTGTCCAAAGACTAGTAAACTTTTCCTAAAAGATTACAGGCAAGAAAAAGCAGATTCTTATCAAATATAGTTAAATGAAAAAGGCTGCACTGGTTTGGACCAGTAGAGCAACTCCCTGTCATGCTTCCCCTAGTTGCTATACAGAGATTCTTTTGGGGAATAAGGAAAAATGAGGGTGATACTGGTCTTATTTTTCAACCTCTGACTTCTTCAAGCTTGGGGATTTTTTGAGCCTGTAACACTTGCCCTACCTTCCCAGGCATCTTAAGCACGTGAAAATGTAATCTTAGCAGAATATCTGACATAATGATTTAAAAATCATTAAAAACTGTTACTACCTCTTCACCAAGATGATCCATCCCGTAACTGTAGAGTTCACACACATAGTGCCTTTTGATGACATCCTCAGAGATTTGAAGATACTGAGCCAGGTCCACAGCCAAGGTTGGCCAATTCCTCCCCTTTTCAAAAGGGAACAATTCCTCTTCTGAGACTTCTTTGGCCTTCTGTGATGAACAGAGTGCTTCAACCGCTGCACTCACAACTTTGACCAGGAACTTAGAAACAAAAAATTGCAGGTTACTCCAGTGTTATTTGGAATTTTAGATGTTTAAGTACAGAAGTTATACCTACCTGTTGTCGTATGGATAACACATTTGGATCCATATCTCCACTAGGGAGCAGCTGAATTGAAGTGAGGTCTTTGAAAAATGCATTTTTGCCCTAAAATTGAAAACCAAAGACAGGCCTCAGATACAGGGGAATACAAATAATCCATTTTGATCCAATATTAATAAGTTACTTATTTTTTACATTAATCTTGTGCTGCATCTTCTGTTTCACTCCAAGGACAAAAATCCCCAGCAGGATTTAAATGACAGTATACACCAGTACTTTGTGTTTCAGTATGTATTAAAATTGTAGGGTGGTACAACAAATAGATCTGTGGGACCTGCTTTGTATCAGGGTCAAACTCTGAGTGGAGATACACTGCATTTTAAATACAGTGACTCTTATTTTAAGTGTTCAAATGCATTAAATGACAAGCTGCTTATTCTCTTAGAGATGCTCAGAATTCTGGAATAATCATCAGCAATAATGGATATAACATTTCTGACCTTAAAATATTTATGTTTTCACTCCTCTGGCATGTCTCAAAGCAATTAGAAAATGCTGCCATCCCATGTTCTTATGATGCAGTGTTTTCAGGACAGCTAATTATTGTGGAGCTGGTTTTCATGCATCTGAGGTTACTACAAATGTCTTATTTATAAGGAAAAGCATCAGGTTTGGGTCTCAGCTTGCATGCTGCCGACAACTTCTTTAATGCACCACACTGGACTAAATGTCTCAAAATTATGCATGAATTGTATAAAGAGTGAAAGCTAGCTTGTGTTACAGATACCAAAAGGAAGGGTAGCAATATTAAGGCACATGCTTTTGAAAGACATACCTTGCTATCAAACAATGAAAGAGGCTTCACGCTCTTCAGAGAAAACCTCATGATGGCGTACAGGATGGTACATAACACAAACTGGTGTTCGACCAGGGGGTAGTGAATACGTTTCTGCTCAAGGGCCAGTTCCACTATCGATACTGGCCCTTCTACGGCCACCCAAGCATCTTCAGTATCTAAAACAGGAGCCTGCATTTCGTCGCTACTAACATCAGCCTGCCAGAGCAACACAGAACAGTGGTTACAATAAATGTCATCTCTATTGGCCTTCTATGCAAAAGACCCTGTTCTACAGTGAAATGAAGAAGAAAATGTCATTAAAGTTCATTAATATTTGAATTGAACAGTACAGAAATCAGTGTATCTGTATTATTGACAATTAAATTTGAATGGATTAGTTCCTTACTTTGTACAGGATAAAATGAAAGTTTACCTCTAGCAGTGTTTGCAGGAGTTCTGAACAGCAGCCAAGAAAAGCTGTCATTGCTACGTCACCCATCCCCACGTCCTGTTAACAAACAGTGTGATTTAAAGTGTTTCAGTTGGAATTGAAACAGGCTTTTATAAGCTCTGTTTGAGAAGGCAGCTGCTGACATAAAACACACTCTTAAGCTCAGTTTATTAACCTGTTCTATTTAAAGCTAAACAAATATTCATGAATTACCACAAAGAAATAGAAATAATAAGGGAAAAAATAGGAATAAAGCTAAATGTAGCCATTTACAATACTGTATCTCTGAAGAAGACTCAATTCCTCAACCACATCAAGTGAATTTCAGTTTCTGAGCATATGATTTGCCTTCCAAAAAAGTTTTAACCAAAATCATATATTAGTATTAAGGCATTTTTATTTATTTCTTCCCATTTAGACAAAAGTATTATTACTTGCCCGTCTGCATAATCTGTCCTTCGGAGCTTTTCCAACCTATCAAATAAACAAATACTTTAGCACAATCAAATAGTTTTCATCATAAGGTATTTCATACACCACATTTTAACCTTTTAGTACTATTTTCTTAACATAAAACAAGAAAATACCAGGTGTGATATGAGAAAGAAACAGTAGGGAACAAGGGAAGAGGAAACAAAAGAGTGAAGACGCCAGCGTATCCACCGAGATGGACCAAAAGGTTAGGAAAAGATGTTTCTTGTGGGAATCTGAAAGTTTCATGGCAATAACTTACCAGGAGACAGGCACAGAGAAAACACCTTAGGTTATTTATTGTTTTCTATCTTTAAATTTGACGCATGCACACATACATAGTTCCAAACTGTTTCACAAATACTTTGTATTTGGTAATTACAAGCTAATGCTGTGCACAGATCTTCAGTACACATCAGCCAGTGCTGATCAGCTATTACTTAAAGTTGCCTGTAGTTGACCATCCCATGGCTTTGATTTTTTTAAAACATACATTCCTTCATCAATTCAAAAGTTAGCTAAACAATAAACCAAATCAGTAGGAGTTTTTTTTTAATGCTTAAGTCAAAGATATTCCAAACTTACTTAAAAACAAACAAAACCCCCTAATGGTTAAAAAATACTAGTTTCACTTTTCAGCTAATAAAAGCTCAGCCTCAACTATCACAATAGTGCACTCACCTTGTCCATTAGATACGTAGCAGAGGAAAGCCTTTTGACTATGAATGTATTCCACATCATCAGAGCAATACCTGGAAGAATTGCAAACTTGTGAACTCCCAGTGAACAGAAAAGAGATCTTATGAGTGAAAAGCCAATCAGAAGTGTAATAAAACATTATACGGACTGGGTTAAACATTGTAGGTACACAGAAACTTCAGTGGTAAGCATGAAGTTTAAGACTAGCGCTTTAGGCATAGACTGCCCCTTATTTGCACACAAATAGTCTACAAAAGACAACTGTCATCACACTCACTAAAATAGATTATCAAGAAATGCATGAAATGTAATTGACAGCAAGAAGCATGTGCCATGATTTAAAAATCAGTTTCAGAGCAATGTTTTAGTTAAACACATGAACTTTACTGATTATTTATTGATTAGTCAACATATTCTCATGGTTTGATGGAAACTCAGCTTCAACATGAAAAACAAAGCTTGAATATCAGCAAAAGGTCTTGGGGTGTTTTTGATTTAGACAGAATGGCCATCACTACTTAAAACCTGCATACATTTACACTAGTGAACAAACAATCATTTATTCTGTTGAGTTAGTTTTAACAGAGGTAGTTTTTAAGAACAGCTTCACACTTACCATGCTGAACATGAGCATTAATGATGTATCTGAGGTGATCTATAGACCGAATGAGAAAACATGCTTCCTTATGTAAAACAAAAGAAGTAAAAGAACAAGTTACCACATTATTCAGAACTTGGTTTACATGTAAAATATTGATTCTTTTGGTTATTGATTATTTTAAAGCTACTACTTTCTGACAGTTATAAAACTAAGCTATTCTGATATTGCAATCTTCTCTGCTACTTTCTGACAAACGTATTCATGTGGCAAAGTATGTTTCAGTCATGAAACACACTGTGATTTCAGCACTATTTTCAGAGTTTTGTTTTAGTCTATTGACTGCAAACATACTCCTTGCTGAAAGACACATCCACTGACTATAGCCATTTTTCAAAAACAAAATCCATTTGTGCTAGAAAGATTAATTTTTATTCCATTCCATTAGGATGGATGAAGTTTTTAACAATCTCAAAGGATCCTGTCATAACAAGGTGTTATCTTGCACAGATCTAAGGAGTGCTAATTTCAATTTTAATGTCAGCTGGACTTAAGACAATATTTTCCAATATTAGAGAAACTACAGGACAGCAGCAGCAAAAGGCTTCTGGTTTGTTTTATTTTCCTATGACAATTCTCATCAGTGGCCAGGAAATCTAATAATATTCAAGAAATCCCTCTTTCCTCTTTAAATGGAATGGATTCTAGCCTAATGCATTCAGCATTTCGTGATCTTTGTGATCTGCTAAAAAAAAAGAGGGAAGGTTCACCACCAGTATGGCAGTGCTGAAAATGGTTTGTACTTGCACAAAATACAGTCAGAACCCTTCTTCATGCTGCCTGTTTGAATCCCATTTTCTGCACTTCCACTTCTGAGAATCTGATAGTTTGGAAAGATCCATTCCTGTCTTTGTGAGGTGCCATTCAGCCTCAGGACCTGCATTTGTTTTCTCAATTCAATGTCTGCTTGGCACTTATCACAGAAATATTGTAACTAGTATGCTCTCAAAGTCAGACATCTTAATGAAAGCTTTTATGAACTATCAGAAACTTTTGAAACTGTTTCTGTCGATTTGGTCTTAAACATTATTCCCTGCAAATTAAATTCTTTTACCTCTGGATCCTTATTCCACTGCACTACATATTCCCAACAGCAGTGTGCATGGAGTACATCCACTTCCAGACTACATGGAAATTGCTGATATGCTAGTTGCAGCAGGTCTAGAAAAAGCAAATCTGAAGTTACAAGACAGACCTCTTTCCACTGTAATTTCTGCTACTTCACAACAGCAGTGACTAAAACATCTCTGCAGATGTGTACAATTAGAAAAAATCATGTTATTTTGTTACCTAAGATTGCTTCCAAGCCTGCACCTGCTTCTTGTTCCTCAAGAAAAATACTGGTATGCATTTCTTCAGATTCTTCAGTACTATCTGTACTGGCTTTCTGTTGGGCCAAATTCAGTACAAGAGGACTGAAGCCTTGCCTAAAAACCCACTTGGCTACAGTGTCAGCAATACCTCCTGGGACATACAAACAAACAAACAGCAATGAGGTACAGTCACTGTATCCCAGAAGACTGATGGTTCAGTATCAAAGGACAAGAGAGAGTTTTAACCACTACTATTAATTACACAAGGATAACTACCAATTAGAAAACCTAATCAACTGAGTAGATGACAATGCAGTCTTTACAGTTATATCCCTTTACAATTCTTAAGCAATACTCTTATGAGGTTTACATTTGGGTTTACATTAAGGAGAGTAATCAGCAGAACAATTTCCAGTGCATTAGGTAAGTAGAAGTCTATTAGAGAGACAATCAATCATCTTTCCAAGAGAAAAAATGTACCTTTTCCAGCTTCAAGCAATTTCTTCACAGAAAGCTTGCCCAATGGATCAGCCTGGAGTGATGAAACACTCTCTGTCCTTTTTCTCACTTTGCTGTGCAGCAGTGTTTGAAGGATCAGACAATCCTCTAACTGTTTCAGCAGAAGTTTCCAATATTCAGTATCAAGGGAAAGTGCTTCCCAGGATTCTGTGTCTGAACCTACAATTATTTGGGAAAACTAACAGAACACATGAACTGTTTTGGGTCTGTCCACTGAAAGGAGGGCAGTTTCTAAGAAATGCATGTTAATTACAATGGAAAGCTATATCCCAAGAGCTACTGCATTTTAAAGAATGATTTAGTTCAAACAAAGTATTCACATTAACTATGTGCAAAGATGATGAGACATCCCACACTACCCACAAGATGCACAGATTCTTAACTAAAAGCCTAAGGAAATAAAAAGTAATCTTATAGGCCCATTTTTAAGCTTATATTTAGTTGAAAAGAGGGCTAGAATCCTTTCAAAAATACTTTGTTTTAAATCCTCTTCTAGATACACATTCCCTACATATGTCATTAATCCACCTACATTTCAGTCTCCTACTGTATTAAAAAATACATATCATGCACTCAGAAATACTGGGTCTACCAGGATGTCCAAGAGTCTTTCCAGCAGGAGTGCAGATCTGATTTTTAGCTTTGCGCACCAAGATACCAAACACTATAGTTCTCACAAGCCTGGCCATTAACACTTACAAGCTTTCAGCCAAATGATGGTCGAGAATAAAAAGGTGAAAAGATAAATGGCTTTATGGAAGGGAAGTGTTGAGGGAAATAAAATTGTTACTTTCTTCTTCTAAGAGCAGAAGAGAAGGTAACAAAGGAGAGAGCATACAAGTAAAGAACAGTATGCCGCAACATACTAACACTGCTATTTGGGCAATGCTGACAATTTTAATATACAGACTAGGAATAGTTAAGATAAATGTTCAAAATTACTAAAGCACTTCTAGGTAATCAAGTTATAAATTATAAGGCAGTCTGTTCACAAGACTAAACAGTTAAGACAAGTACTAACACACACATATGCCTAGGGCTATTTAGGAATGGAGTAACTTCTCCATCTTGAATCCATCAATGCTGTGTGCAGCTTCACAGTCTTACTCACAAGTTTGTGAAAAGATACTTATTGCCAAGAAAACCAAACACCTATCACCTTAAGAAGGCATAGTAACATAAGTGCTAAGACAATTCATCAGTATATTTTAAAAGGATAATAATAAAAAAAAAATCACAGCTATGTTAAAACAGGTTCAGTGGATTTATGTGGAAACTGTATAGGCTTCATGTCTGTCAGCATCATTTATTATCAGGAGAAAATCTCACTGTGCAGTTCCCATCACATATTTTGTTTAGTAAGCAATTCTGACATATACTTTATTCACTTCAGCATAATATTCTTCAAATTCAAATACAAATTTTCAGGCTTGCAGGATGCTTGTGCACATGTGAGAATGATGCCAGATGAATGCTGAGGACGCTATTCTGTTACAAAGACAGCAAATTGCAAGGGACTAATACAGTAAGGGGGAAATCTGAGATGTCTTACCTTTTTCTCTGTCACACTGTCAATGATCTGTGCAGTGACAGAATGCCCAACGTGAGCCGATAACAAAGCAGCTGCATTACTTTCTGACTGAACACAAGCTGTACGCATTTGCTGCCACCAGGGGGAAACTGACTGAGTGTCCCACGACTCATCTATAGCAACTGTAGGGAAAGGGAACGGGTCACTGGGTGTTGAAACTAGTAAAGCAACAGCCAACACTGAAAGCAGCACTTTATTAGTACAGCTTACACGACAAGCAATTTTCAGTTACTCTACATTATTTTTTTCTGGATATGTAGCATACAATTTCTAGATTACAATTCAAATTTAAAATAAACAGCAGAATGTGATTTGCTCATTTTCCAAGTTTCATTTGTAGGAAACAGGCAATAGATCTAAATGACCAGGTAGTAAAACCTGCTCCACACTTACTACATCTAAGGAATATTACAAAATGACACTTCATAATGCAGACAGCTTGTTGTGTAATTTCAAGATGCCACACACATCCAGTGCACTCAAACTGGCTCTCTTCAAACTACCTTGTGTTCAGCAGAACTAATTTATTCAGACAGCAGCAGTAGCTTATTCATGCTTCCAGTTCTAAGCTCATAGTGGTGCCCTAGGGTGTACTAGACATAAGGGAACCTGGCACAGACAAATCTATAGCAGCTTTGGGTGAGGTAGGAGCATCAGTATTTATTCATTACGCAACTTAACTTAAATAACAGCAAGTTGGCTTCAGAAAGTCTCCTCAAGTTAAAGATGTTCAATATACAAAATGGCACTGGAATAACAGTGTCCCAAGGGGCTAAAGCAACTCAAAGGACTTCTGAGAACCAGTCAGCACAAGAGAGAGGTAGGATTATACACCCAAAACAACAGGGGGAAAGGGAGACAGCCACCTTCTGGTGCCAAACAGGAGCTGTGTCAATTTAGTAGCAAGTGAAACTACAGGACATGAATCAGGCCTTTAACTGTGACACTCTTCAGAATCTTATTTTCAGCTAGTTTATCAACATAAAGCACTTAGCTCTGTTCCCTAATAACGAGGAAATGGGAGGGAAACCCTAAGTGATAATATAGACTGTGATTAATAATAATATTAGCTATTAGCAACAGATTTTTAGCAATAATTAATATCAGTTGTGTTTAAGTGTTCCAAATGCACATCTCACCTTTCATTTTGCTCAGAAGTGACAGCATAGTGTGAAGGCAACGGACAGAATCTGGTTTTTCTAGAATATTTTTTTCCTTGGAAAGCCATAAATTGAGAAGGAGTGACTGTAAAAAAAAGAATATTGAATTAAAACAATATAATGAAATTCTAATATTGCAATATAGTTAATGCATAAGATTTTATATCCCCCCCCCCCTTTTTTTTTCCTTTGCCATCTTTTAAGTGGAAAATATGAATAAGAGCACCTAAAGAACTTAATGTGGGGGTATCTGAATACCCTGAACACAGCATTAATACAAAGGTCAACATTTAGAATTTTTCCCTTCAGTATGTTGTTTTCAAAATATGTAATAAAAAGCTTACCAACAAGATTTGAGGGCTAAAGCCTGCTGATTCCAATGCACGACACATTTCTTCTGCAGAACTCTCCCCACACAAACACTTCCAGAAGAAAAAGCTGCCTGAAGCAAAAATTAGTTGACATTATGAACACCTAAAGTCACAGCTTCTCCCTTTACACTCATATGAAAGATCATCTATTGATCAGATCCCACTGAGTACAATAAAAAGGACTAAATTACATCCAGGACTCCCTGATGGTTTAACCTTTGTAATAAGCCTTTTTCTCCACTAGGGACTTATGTGCTCCTACCACTACAGGAGTCACATGGAAAATGGATTTTAACAAGGCTTATTGCTATTATTGTTGTTACTGCTTGGATGGCCTAATTTTGGCTGGGATACAGTTAATTTTCTTCCTAGTAGCTGGTACCTTACGAGAAAATTCCCAGTCATGAGACTGGTATTTGTACTCAGCACTGCCACCTCTGTACTTCAGGAGCCATCTATCGGAGACTATTCTTAATTACAACTTTTCACCTTTTCTCAGCCAGTCCATGGGGGAGAGGCAGTTCTCCATCTCCCCCTTCTCCTCCAGGGTAATTACAATAGCTCTTAAGATCTTTTAATATTCTTCACGTCTTGTTCAGGGCTAAACATCTATTTAAAAATACCACCCAGAGATCTGCCTGGAAGCTGGACAGTTAGGAGCGGTAGGATGTAGAAGAGCAAGTACCTACACCAGTGGGCACCTCCAGTGTTTTAGAACTTCATCCCTGAACAAATGCAGAATCCAGAAAAAAAAGTATTTGGAAGAAGTGCACTGTTGTCCTAGCAATACCAGAGAAGCACAAATCACTGCAATGTGCTGGAGCCTAACCCATGCCTACAGAGCCTGCTCAGCACCTCACCACCACTGTTCAACTTAGTGGCATTAATAAATGAATGCACACTGATAACATGGCTGTAGTTAACTTGTACTAATACCCATCTAGGTAGAAAAGCTTGTCCTATGGCTAAAGGTAAAAGTCTAGAACAAGCACTGTCACATACAACTTCAAGGCAAGCCATCTTAAGGCCCCCAAATTAAGGCTGAAGTATTGATACAATCTTAGATTATAATTGGTCTATAAGTAATTTATAGTAATTTACAGTCTGTAAGTAATTTATACACTCTCTTCATCAGGGACTGTGGCAACAGGACAAGGGGTGATGGGTTTAAACATAAACGAAGGAAGTTCAGGTTAGATATAAGGAAGAAGTTCTTTACTGTGAGGGTGGTGAGGCACTGGAACAGGCTGCCAAAGAAGTGGTGAATGCTCCATCCCTGGCAGTGTTCAAGGCCAGGTTGAACAGGGCTTGGTCTAGTGTGAGGTGTCCCCGCCCATGGCAGGAGATTTGAAACTAGATGATCTTAAAGTCCTTTCTAACATCCATGGTTTCTATGATTCTAATTGACAAACAGTTCAATAGCTCTTACCTAAAGCCACATATTCTCCATCTTCCATATTTTTCACATTAATCATGTCCTTTTCGTATTCCAAATATTCTAAGAACATTCTCACAGACAATACATCATCCTTCCCATCAGCAAACTGTACAGTAGTTTGAGTGTTTTCTTTCTTATAGTTCTCCAGTAAAGTTTCAAGCCTATGAAAATCTTTTTCTTTCAGTCGAAGCAGTTTAGCCAAGTCCTTAAAAGCAAAAGCCCCAAAAATCCCATATCAGAAGACTAATACAAAGAGATGTTTTTCAAAACAGTAAAAAAATAAGAATCAGAAAAGTTAAAATATTTCATTTTGAACATTAAAAATGCCTTTTAAAAAGGCCAAAATGACTGAATAATCTCATTTATTCATAGAGCCTAAATGAAGACCTTTTTTAAGGACTTCAACAGATACATTTCCCATATTTAGATCCTGCTCATAGTATAAGAATCACCCATCAAGCAAGCAGCTTATTTAACACCACTCCATATGGACTATATAAATGTATATATATTTTTACACATGATACCAAAAGCCAGCCAAAATATGATGCTACACAAGCAAATACCAGAATGTGTAATCTCTACTGGGCCCACATTACCCCTCCAAAACTAAACAAAGTTAAGAATATGCCATGTACTTTGGATACAGGACTGGAATCAGGAGATCCTGTCTGTATTTTCACTTCTGTCTCAACTTTATGTACCTACTAAAGAAAATTAGGTAGATGAACTACTAGGCATTTGTATAATGGGAGAAGCATTACAAAACAATTACTTCATTAAAAGTTCCAGGCCACAAAACCAGGTAACTTGCTTACCTACATATCTTATCTGAAACCTTGAAAATGTATTTTTATGCTTAAATCATCAATAGCTTCTATAAGACAACTGAATTTGTAATTTACTCACATTATCCGAGGGTGGAGTGTCTTTCAGGATGCTTTGGGAATTCAGTTTGCTGATCAGCTCATAAAGATGTAACAGCTTTAACTTGTTTGCACAGAACTGCAGAAGTCCTTCATCCACACACTCAAGCTCTGAAGAGAAAAAAAACCCTGCATTTGAACTTGAACATATAGCCTGGAATAGTGAAACATGCTTCTCAGCTGCATTTAACTTCTCCTTTATTAGTATTGGAGGACTTGCATCTCTCAGTGTAATTTTTTGATGCATTGCTGCTTGCAATGATACTTAATTCACAGAGGTATAAAACAAGAATTATTACTATGAGAAGTATTAGAGAGAAAACAGACTCATTATCAACCTCCTTCAGTTAAAAATGTGGAACTGAACGAATATAAATCTATTGTCTTTCCCTCATTATGGCCAAACCAGAGACTGCCAAAAACTGAAATACACCAAGTCTCAATCATATTTTCTTTTATCAAGAATACCAAGCCATAATCTTACTCATTCTGCCAATATTTTGAGCATATTCCTTGCAACAGAAGACGGCTTGATACCTACTCACCTGAATTCTCTGCAAGACACTGCCTTTTGTATTTCTACAACCTTAGTCTCAGAAATTTCATGTATCTATTGACATACAAATTTCAGTAACAAATACAGTAATTAGAATGTAGGAAACTAACCAAAACAGTGTTGGAAAAAGAAATATAAAAAGAAAACCACTCTCTATTCCAACTTGTTTTAAAAGAAAGCATTTTAGAGAGATCCCAAAAGGACCTTTCTATACAAAAGATAACTCCAAATATATCATCTTCACCTGTGAACAGGTTCTAAATGTGATCTTCTCCCTACCAGCTCTTCCAATACATTGTATTAAAAATCCTACAAACAAAATGAGAAATGCACAGTGCTTGCTGCACAGTCACTTGACCTTTTCTTCATAATCACAGCATTCACAGAGCCCAGCATCTGCTTCACATTATCTTTTACCTATTAAGCACAAAGAACACTACTCTTCTGAAATTAAAAGGCTGGAACATCAGCCAAGCTTTTTCTTTATTGTGAGTGGGAGGAAATAACTTTATATATGACAATAACAGACTAATGATGAAAACAGACACACAGACACACCTCAGTAAGTGTACAGTTCTGTCAATCTCTTTTCAGTGTAAAAGGGCATGTTTCCATCTTTCTTTTGGGTTTTTCTGGGAGTTAATAGAACAGATAATAATAATGATTTAGAATGACAAACCAAAATTACCTTGAGAACTGCATGTGTGAAGCTCTCAATTTCCTCTATCTAATTCAAGAAAATGGGGTTAAGAAATACCCCACTGACAGAACTGAAAGATTTCCCCCAGGGCTTTGAAACTCCCAAAACATGTTGTCACATTCTCACTGAGGCAGGACAAGTGACATAGCCTTTCTTATTGACAAATGGTTTATTCAGGACTTCCACACAGCAGGGATTTCTTGACTCCTATTGCTAAAGCTTCATCTTCTAAAAGATGAATCAAGTGATAATAAAAAATCTAACAGACTTCTATTCCTGAGAAGTCCCAGAGTATGCAAAGGAAGTGGCAGGCACACTCTATTCCTCAGTTCCTCAGTCTTCACAATAGCGTCACCTCAAGCACAAAGAAGGTTCTTCCCATTTAGAAAGATCCAAGTGTATCATTTCAAAGAAACAATCATGCAGGCTTTCAGCAACAAGATTTTGAATGGGTAATGACACTTCCTGGCATTGGCTCAGATATCTCTAGCAAAACACATGAAACATGACTTTGGCAAAGGTTACCAAGAAAATATACCAAGCATCTGGCCACAGCTCAGATCTTCAGTGATAAGGATTTTGTGCTTCCAGTACATTCAAGCTTACAGATCCAAAGTACCATATCCTTATTAGCTTCAATACAAACTAAACCACCTAGAAGTAAATGTCTCTAGAAAATTTCTTCATGAAGAAAGCTTTTACTGGATGAAAGTACTCAGCCCAGTTGTTGGGGGTGTTTTGGAGGGGTTTTCTAATATAATCACTCTTTACTAGGTACATAGCAAGCAAGCATACTTCCTAGCAAGCTATTTGCAGTCTGCATTAAACAACATAAAATACATAGAAGCAACACCCTATTAAGGGGTTAAACATCCTATCTAGCAGCAAAACCAACCCTGGTCTCTCTGTGAAACAGAATAGCTTTAAAGATGTCTTACAGTGCTGCAGGCAAAGTGCAAATGCCTCTCCATATTTGCAAAATAAATATCCACCTACCCTGTTTTTTTAAGTTATCCATTAATGTCTGAGTGATGTTGGTGAGGGATGAGAGTGGCACACGTTCACTTGTCAATAGACTCTCCAGAGCCTGTTAAGCAGATGCTCAGAGTTAAACATTTACTTAACTTTACTGTAAAAACATATAAGGTAAGCCAATAACAGCACAACTCTGACAATGATTTTTCATCTGTATTTTGTCTTCATATATACTTGTGGCATAAACTGATTCTACAGGAAGGCCTTCTCTCTTTTTATTAGTTTAGGAAGATGCCTTGGGGGAAGTCACAAGGCAAAATTCATTCCAGTCAGTATGCTGCAGAAAACAAACCAAAACCCACAAACAAGAAACCAACACACACCAAACCCAGAATAAAACAGCTCAATTATTTGCTTCAAATACCTCTAGGAAAAAAAAGACCATATTTTTGAAACATTTAAAACATTTAGCACTAATCTGATAATTTTTTTCCTAATAATAAAGTATATTGGCTTCTAAATACTCACCTGTTTCTTTGTAGCAGGGTATTTGATATCAAGTATTAATTCCTTTGCTTCAGCTTCAATCAAATCTGCAAAGATAATCAGAACTTCAATTCATATTTCTCAAATGAAACCTGAAAAGCAAGTCAATCCACACCATAGTTGAGGCACACAGATTCATGCCGTGAAGATGAAGACACTATCACAAAAGCTGCCAAAATAAGCTTAAGAAAATGAAACAAAACAAGAGCTCAGTATCATCTGTATCACTTAGAGGAAGAAGGATATCTAGCGTCAAATGCCAAACTCCATTACATAGCATAACGGATTGCACATAGACCATGTTTTATGCAAGCACTCGAAGTAGAATTTAGTTAAGATTTACATGGCAGACAAGGCTTATACTGGATCAGTGTATGAGATTAAATTTAACCTGGTGCAGGCAGAATGCACTTACAATGCACTACAATCATACCTGTGTTTGTCCACTTACAGGACAGATAATACAAGACCCATTTGATAACATACAATTTGAAGAAATTATACAAGAGAACCTACCCGGATCTGAGGTTTTAGCTTTGAGTAAAGCATTTAACTTCTTCACTAAATGCATATCCTTTGCTCGCTCACTCTTTTTATCACTGGAGGGAAATAATTTTAGTTATATGAGTGAAGAGAACTAAAGAATACGATAACATCACATTAATAAAAAAAAAAACAAAACAACAAAACATCAAGTTAATGCATACAAACCAATCAGGCTATTGCCTACTATTCAGCTTGAGAAGGAAAACTAGAATCACTCTCTGTAAATATTGTTTCCAAAACAATAATGAAATTCATTTGGTTATACAGAGCACAGAGTCCTTACCTCAGTGCTAAATGGAAAGGTACATGGACAGTTTTTACACTTCCAGAGACTGGATCAACAAGGCATATCTGGTAAGTCTGGGGCTGCCATCCCTGACTGGTCACATTGTTTAGACCCATTATTTTATAACCAGGATACAACAACCTAAAAACAATAAAAAAAACAGTGAGGAACAAAGTTAGCAACCATCCCTCTCCACACAGTGAATAAAAAGACCTATGTTACAAACCTAAGGTTTAACAACTGCTACACACATTTATCAGGGAAGACTGACAGAGAGTGTACCTATCTAAGCAGAGTGATGAAAGATAACAAAGTCCCCTTCTATGGCGCAAGCAGCTGCATTCAGTAGAAAAACTGTGGGCTGTGCAAAAATTGCTTACCAGCACTTTCTACTTTTGCCACTGGCATATCCACATATGACTTTACTGCAGCAGTACAACCAATACGCCTACCTGCTAAATGTTTCTTACCTACAGTATTTCCCCACATTGAAGGCTCCAACCCGAGGGCCTTGCTGCGTGCTCCACACTTCCAGAATGCCTCTCCTCGGAGCATAGATCACAAGGAACTGAGCTACTCTGCTTGGACCCTGTGCATTTCCAAAAGGAGAAAAATCCATCTTCTCAGTTTCCCTCTCATGAAGGTCCTCTACAGTCTGTATCCAACCAACTTCTGCATCACGGTATCCTTTGGAAGAGAAGCCAGAAGTTGATTAGCGTACAGTAATTAATACATGATTAGTACGCATCACCACCCACTTCAGTACTATTCCAGCAGCAAGCTGTCTTAAGCTTTGTTTCAAACTGTGCAACAAGACTAGGTCCTGTCAAGAGCTGTGGTCCATGGACTTAGAGCAGGGCCCATCAGAGGACTCCTCAGAGCCAAACGCAGCCTCCTGCACAGCTCTGGGGAGGAACAAATTCTCCTGGGAGAAGCCACAAAAAACCCCAAAACACATCAGGTCTGTACTCTGGACATTACACCACCGAAAAGCTTCCCAGAGAAAATATGTAGTAAGTGTCTAGATTTCCCACACTTCAGAACAACAAAAAAAGATTTAAGGAAGTAAATTTGTATAACCTACTAAATAGAATAGGTATGTGTTTTCATCATTAAAACGCAACTTTTAGTAACCCAGTAAAAATACTTTTCTCTCTCGGTAACACTAATACCTTCCCTCAAAATCTTCCTAAACAAAAAAAGGCAAAGATGTTCTACGATATCACTATGTAATGGTTTAGTAAGTACAAATGAAGACTCCAAACCACAATACTAATGTACAAAACAAGTCCATAACAAGATAAGTGATGGTAAGAAGGTTGAAAAGCATTCACAACTCAGAGAGGAAAGGTACAACCCAAACCATTTAATTCAGTGGACAGTTTTGCTAAAAACTGTGGTTTTATTCCATATGTCAACATGAGGGAAAGGCAAATTATAAACCTGTGTCTGACTATCAAAGCTTGGGACTCTAACAGTACTTGCTAGGTGACAGGAAGCTCTCCAGTACTGAAGAAAGCAGTCCAAGAATATCAGAAAGCATGTATTGTAGCCAGTAAGTTTCAAGATATGAGAGGAGAAAGCATAAGGAAACATGATTAATCTAGCTATCACACTGCTAGCATGTCACTGAAGTAGCTACTATAGTCATGACCATCTGAATTGGGGGTGGAGAGAGAAGAGTTAAAGATTCTTTACTTGTTCTTAAAACTTATCTTCCATTTCATAAACAGCTGGAAAATTTTAATTGCATAGAGATACTAAGACATGCTGTAACATTAGGTATAATTACAATGAGAGCTTAATGTCTGCAGTTTAGAGACTGAGCAATCCGTGCTTGCACACTCACATGAAGGAATGAGAATCTATTAAGTTGTACATCTTACTGATTTTTCAAACTTCAGGTCATTTTCCCAGTAGAATTAAAGAAGACACTAGAGCTTCTCAAGAGAGAGAATCCTTGAGAACAGAGCTAAAGCTTTCCCCCACAAAAAGTTAGGTTACAAGCTTTCTGTTGGGATAGAAGCTGTGGGGAAAAAATAAAGACATCTACACAATACAAACCAAACACAATTTTTACTACAGGCCCTATCACTATTTCAGCGATTGGTACAACAATACCCATACAGATTTTACATTATCTGCCTTTGGTGTATAATAACAATGTACTAAAGTCATTCTTAATAATTGAAAAATACTTGGAATTCTACATCTGAACATAAGAAGCCACAATGTTTTGAAGAGTATTATTTGCTATACTGATATATACCATCATACCTTTCCACATGCGAACTGCAAGTCCTCTTGTAACATCCAGCAAAATAACCCTTCCAAAATCATCTGTTACTGCTGCCAAAGTGTTACATGGAGAAAGACATATTCTTTCACCATGGCGACGGGAATCAGGAAGTCCAAACCTAAAAAAAAAAAAGGGGAAAACATAAGCAACACTAGATACCTATTATTCTTCAGAAACAGTAAACAGTATGTCATACAGATTCGCATTTCTTTTTTAAGGTAACATAAAGGTATGGGTAAAATCAAGAGCATGTTATGTCTACTGCAAGATCTCAGATCTGTTAAAGTCCTAGTGAAAACCAAAGCTCAGGAACTAGGGTGACTGCCTTGTCATACATTGTTAGGCAAAGATCTCAAGTGCAGTGGGTTACTTTATATATCCTCTCTTGTTGCCAAATAGCCTGGGGAATACTTAAAAATAATCAGGGAAAGCAAACAGGAATTATTTTAGTCTTTTATCAGCTTTCTTGATTACATAAGGCTACAAACTGTTGTTCCGGTTCTCCTCTATCAACAGTGAAATAAGATACCTCCTTTTTGAGAGGGACTTTAAACTATCATCCAGCTTCTTTGAAACACTTGAGTGATAAACTTCAGGGCTGGTATTTACGCACTTATAATGTCATTAAACTGTGCACATAGTAATAATGAGCCCACACATCTTAAGTGAAAAGGATAAGTCCACAATGATAAACTGATAGCTTCAAATGAATGATATGCAAACTACCATCACTGATTAAGGTCAAGAAAAATACATGTTCATCAATTATACACCATTTAAAATAATTCACATCATTAAAACCAGAAGAGATCTAAAGCAATTGTGACAGTATGTAAAACTCACCTCACTGCCAGTGGGGTTGCAGGTTCAACTTTCGGTTTCTGTTTTGGGGCAGGTTCTTCTTCATGTTTACTCTTCCAACCAAGCCAGCCACTTGCAGTAGAAAAACACATTGAGAGATCATACTAATGGTCCTAAAAATCCTCAAATCATTATGTTGCTACAACAAAAATACGTAACTATTTTATTACCTGGCAGCATTAAATAGTGCTGAAGTCAGTTTACTTGCAACTGCTAAGGCAACATGAGACAACAGTGGCTGTGAGGTACCCTGAAAGAAAAGAAGAAAGTGTTCAGAAAGCCAAGAAATAGTCATATGTGAGCCACCCTGAAATAAAGGAACAAAGTATTCAGAAAGCCAAGAAATAGTTCTTACACTGAACTCAACTGCAGAATAGTTTTTCAGGCCTCCTATGGACTTTCAGCTCAGAAAGCATAGCTTTAAGACTCTGCAAAATTTTAATTCACTGCCCCCAGAAAAGCCATTCTGACATCTCTTTACCATTTCAAAATCCTCCTGCAAGTCACTGGTATGTTTGTCTGCAACAGAAGTTAAAAAAACCCTGTGTATGATTTATCATGGAGAGTTAGCGGGTGGATGGCTTTGGCATCCTTGCAAACATCAACGTAGGCAGTTTTTTCATAAACATATTGGAAAAGCAAGTACAAAATCAAAACCAGGATTCTGGCATTTTCAATCAACTTTCAATCCTGATAAGGCCAGCACACACGTAGGGTTTGACTGTGCAAGACAGAACTACATTGCCATCCTTCTCCTCCAAGACAATGCAAGATGACTAAGTGTGCTGCAAGTATTGTTAAGCCTAAATTGCAGTTTTCTTCTACAAGTAGTAGTTCCACTACATAAAATCACCACAAAATACTCAGGCCATGTGCATACATGATCAAAGGCCTCCAAACATCTGTTAAGAGGAATGTTTGCACAACTTCCAGCATAATTTTGCAGAAACCTTAGGTTACTTAATCAGCAATAAATTAACAAACGAAAAGAAACTAAAAAATGACTATCACATTAAGATAGAAAATAAAATTTCTCATTAGCAGGAACCTGTGATAGATGTTACTATCACATCCACTCCAGATCATTCCAGTTTTGGAAGATCAAGAAGATCTTCTGTGCTGACACTTGTCAGCAAAAAATTAACATAAGAGTACTTCAGAACTACCCATATGGAAAAGAGCCTGGTTAATCATTCAAAATTTCAGCAAGTCAGCTTTGTAGTACATACCTCCAGGGCAAAAAAGAAACCAGTGAAAGGATTGGATCCAACAGTAACATACTGAGATATAGCAGGTGGGCTGTTTTTTATAGCTGCATTATATCCACCTATATTGGAGGCAGTCTTCATTTGATCAAAAGGAGACAGTGTCATGATGCCTAACAAAAACATTAAAGTGAATGTCTTATACTTTCAGAATAAAGGCATGCAATTGCTCTAGAAGCCTAAATATATTCCTGCCTTCTTGAATGACTAGCAAACGTTCAGAGGGGAGGGAGGAGCTGCAGCTTTAACCATAGGAATTCCAAAGGACACAGCAGAAATAACCTGATGTATTTAGGTTAATTATAAAGCATAGTTAGTTTGTTTAGAAGAGGTAAAAAGTCAGTTGAAGTCAGCATCAAAAACAACTACCAAATTCACTTCACCTGCCTTGTTAACTCCCTTCTGACATCTTACGTGGAAAGGGGAGAAGAAAAATGAAGCTGACTGTCCCTTAGACCTGCCAGTCTGACAAGAACCTGGGCTTCTGCAAATCCTAAGCAGTAGAAGTCTTCGAGAGCCTAGAAGTCAGTTTGTCTTTTTTGGAGAGGAACAATCCCAACTTTTACTTTCTTGATGTGCTAGACTCTGGAAAGACCCATACCAGCCTGAACCTGCCTGCAGACAGACCTTTAACCTGACCATAATGGGAACAACTGCACCTGATCTAGTCTCCCTTGGCTGTTCCCTGCCAAACAAGAGAGGACAAGACAGCTACAGCTGTAAATTTCTTCCCTCAAGTGGACAGGGGAGGCTCAATCAGATCTGAAGAGAAAGTAAAATATGTCTGATGATGGTTAATGACATCATTCACTACAACAGACTTCTCCCACTATTTATTTCTATCCAACCGGTACTACTAAGAGCTCTCACCCCAAATGTAAAACACGGAAGCATTCAGTTTTATTTAAGCCAAATAGTTGAAATTAAACAGAAATGCTTACCAATACTAGCATGGTCAACAATTGTATCCACATCTTGCAAACCCCATTTCTTATAAGCTAATGGTGGAGGCTGAACATTCTCATGGCCAGATGCTGCAGCTGACAAAAGTTGATAAAACACAAAAAAATTCCTACTGAGTCAAAGACAAAGGAATAGCATAATAGAGGGGGGGAAATGATGCAATCTTAAGCCACAAAATAACCTAGTTTTAAATTAACATACATTTAAACAGCTGCTGAACTAAAATAGCCTTTTAAAATACTTACCTTAATGAAATTAAAATATTTTAAGCAATTAACTGAGTAAAACTGCAAATGATATTCCATCACATCTATGTCTTGTGCTTGCAGAGAGCTTTGTTTTACTTGTAATTTATGGTTTAATATTCTGCCCAATTTTAAAATGCCACGACAATTTATCTCTGTGGTCTGGGCATGTTTAAGTGGACACTCCTGTGCAAAAGTACTTGCAAAGTCAGCACATGCACTAGATCTGTAACAATGTGAGGTAAGAACCGTGGCAAAAATTAAGGGATAACTGAAACTCTCCACCTGTTTATGTTTTATCTTGCAGAACTGTAACAGCAGCATGCTTATACAACCTACCACACGGTGCTCTTATATGACTCTCCTCTAACCCCAGGAAACCGACCCTGCTTCCAAATTAAAGTATAAACCAGCAGTATACTAAAAAAAAAGGATCAAAGGCTGCACAATCAAACCAGGTATCAAAAGCTCTTCCACATTAATACAAAGAGCAGTGATCATTACCAACATTATCATCACAGCATTATCACTTGCTAAAAAGTCCTTACTGTCAAGAAAAGCATTTCACCGACAGCAAAATCAGCATCCTGACATGATAAAAAGCACCTTAGCAGTATGCTGGTGGGTTAACCCCAGTGAGCAGGTAAGCACTATAGAGCTGCTTGCTCACTCCCTCCCAGTGAGATGGAGCAGAGAATTGGAAGAATAAAAATGAGACAACTTGTGGGTTGAGATAAAGACAGTTTAACAGTTAAAGCAAAAGCTCTGCATGCAAGCAAAGCAAAATAGCAAATTCATTCGCAACTTCCCATCAGCAGGCAAGTGTTTTAACTGTTTCCAGAAAAGCAGAGCTTCATCATGCATATCCCTGAGAACATTTCCTGTAGAGGAAGACGTTTCCTTCTATGCAGTAGATGCCTATATATTGATGGACAAACAAGGAAGATCCAAATTCCACCTTGGTCTGGTATTTAATAAACATAAGTAATTTTCATGTAATGTAAATTTCTATTAACAGAGTCAGAAATGAACATTTCCTCTTAATCATACCTTTTGCAACCTGATTGCGACATGCACGAAGGGACTGAAAGAGGCTGAAACCATCAATTGTCACAATTGCTGCTGGGTACAAGATACTAAGCTCTTCATTCTACGGAAGAAAATGAAAGGAGGGAGAAAAAAAATAAAAAAATCACTGTTACTGTTGTAACAGCTTCTTTTCCAGCTTTTTATACTATTAACTACAAAAAGATGAGGATTACATCCAGCAAGTTAATATCTAACAAGCCACAGGCAATGGACTAAGGCAATACCACAGAAATTCAGTATTAAAACCATCCAATAGGTAAGTTTAGGCACATATTATATTTTTATCTTCTTTCAATAACTTTAATTTTTGCTTAATGTATTTTATGGCTTACGGAGAAAACAAAAAAGTTACAGCAGCTTGTGAAGGCCACAGAGAAACAGCTTTATCTAGAATGCAAGTATCAAGGTTTTATGAGCCAAATTCTGAGACTGGATTTTTTAGTGCCTGAATTACCACATGGGCACATAAATGCTAATTTGGTGATATAAATTCAAGACTCATATTCCTTAATGCTTCTGAATTTCAAAACTGATCCCAAAACATCATGTTAAATCACATGCGCATTTGTATAAAGCAAACTTGAGGATCTGTAACTTCATTAGTTTTCTGCATAAAGCACGACAACTCAGCCAAGAACAAAGCAAGCTGCTTTCCTACTAAAGAGCTTGAGCTCATCAAGAGCCTTCTCTGCAGGATACATTCATAATGACATGCAGGTTGCTACAACTATCTCCTACAAAGATTGTTTTAATTTTCAACTCTCTTCTCTGTGAAATAATTAAGATCTTATGAATGAGTACATCTAGCTCTTGGCACTTGTCCAGCTGCATTTTCTACTTTCATCAACATATTATCATGCTTCCTGCACATGAATGAATAAATAGGAAATGAATGAAGCCTTGCACGGTTATGACAGAGAAAAATAGTACAAATATAACTAAATACTCCAAAACCAAAAAATCAATTTGGAATCCTCAAATTACACAAATTATAATTCTAGAACAAGAAATCCAGAATCTCTTGTTCTAAGGAACTGTGCATCCCATCAAAAACTGGTAAAGAACACAGAGGATTCACAGAGAAGACTCCCTTCCAAACACCATAACACTGCCACTTCAATTTTGAAATAATGTGACAAAACCTGTTCTGTGACACCAGGATGCCTGGGAATTTCATAGGTTCTGCACTTAAGCTGTAGGACAGGATCTTCATTTAACAGCTGAGCAAGAAGCAGAACTCCACTCTGGAAGAGAAAGAATAATAAGCATGAACATTTGTGCCCCTTTTCTTATGTAAGTCAAAAAGCACTACCTGCAGAAACACAAGTTTTATAGGAATAGGTGAGTCTTACAATAGCTTGGCTTATGAAACATACCTCAGTGTAAAACCTAACATAGCCAGAGGTGAAGCCAACCACAATGCAGGTCCAGTCTGGACGGCCTGTGGAACTCCTGTTGCACAATAACACACTACAAGTTACAAACAAATCCTGCTCCAAGCTGTAAGCATTTAAAACTGGAACAACATAAGAGGACTGATGATGCATATACATAAGAGTATCAATCCTTACCTCTTCTGACTTGCCAATGGGATACACAATACACTACTCACACATTCACTAAAAAAGAAAGATAAAACCATTAAGTATCTTATTTTCTCCAGTTGTGAAATTCTGCTTTACAAGAGATTTTACCAACTCAGCATTTTAAACATTTTAAGACTATATTAATGCAGCACACAATATGTCAAATTGATACTAAAAAGCAAAAAAAACTTTTTCAAGTCATTTTCAATTACAAGTTCAAGATTACCCAAGTAGATTACAAAAGTGTTTATTACACATTGCTAGTGTTGCCTTTCATCATTCACAGACTAAATATTCTGCCAGTACTCTTCAGTAAATATGCAAGTTAAATTTCAGGTATCAAAAAGTAAATATTTTTTCCCGATCTATAATGAGATACAGAGAAGAGCCACTAAAAAAACCCCAAACAAACAAACAAAAAAAAAAACCAACAAAACAAAGAACTGAACCATACTTATCAAAATAAACTTTTGAATCACATTATGCAATTAGGTAGATTTTAGATCAATTGCATTTCACCAATTTAAGAGCATTCGAAGGGCTAACATAGTCTTCTCAGTTCACACAATAGGTGAGCATGCTCACTGCATAGCAAGCAAAGCATGCAGAAGGCAAGCAGATGAGCAAGCTTCAATATCTCCAATCAGAACTTATTGAACTGTTACCATGAGACAAAGTTTTATAGTGTCTGGGGAAACAGAAGCAATACAAAGTTTTTATGAAAGAGCATATAAATTCAAGATGACATCCCAAACAGCACTTAAAGTATAACTGCCTGCAGTACTGTTGATTATTTGCATTTCAGGTCACCTCCATTCCCCAAGGAGTGATTAAATTATCAGCTAGACAATTACAGAAAAAAGGCTTCCTAAATGCATGCTTGACATCAACCACAATTCAGTTACAACTTCAAAGCAGTGTTGAATATCTCAGTGGAATCTCATCTTCCAATAGCAAAGCTTGGCCACCACAAAACATTATCAGTTGGAGGCAACTGGTGACAAAAAAGTCATGTCTTTTGACAATCTGATAGTAATTTATTATTTACCATCTTACCATACTTCCACAGATATAGAACCTTCACCTACAGTAAACCCTTGCAAACCTTAAATCAAGGTGTAGTGAATACAACCATGTCAATTAAAGAAAGCTTCCTGTCCTGTATAACAGCATGTCTCTTGGGCTGTAACAGTAGTAAGAAAGAAAATCCCAAACAGCCAAACAGAATTTCTTTTCCTTTTTTTTGTTTTAATAAAAGATGACAGAATAATTTCAGAAAAAAAAAAAACAAAAACAAAAACTTAAAGAGATGCACATAAACCAGTTTAAATGTGTGCACCAGCAGTTAGGTTATGAGCTTTACAGATTGGAGAGAAACTGATTAAGTCAACACCTCCTGCAGTGTAACAGAAGGTTGAAGCCAATAAGAAGCATGTGGAAAGGCAGACAGCAACTCAAGGCTGCAAACTTAATAACAAGATGCAAAATCCTCTTCCATATGGGAGATTTGTGGAAAGCATCTGTCTGGTTATTTGAAGACAGAGAGACCAGAAATGTTGTATAAATACCAAATGTATGACCAAAGCAAATTTTTCAAGCCCCTAAATGACTTAGAGTCCAAAACTATTTGTGGATCAGAGACATAGTGTTATATTTCCTTGAGATTTCAAAAATGAAAAGGAGTATTGCTAAAACAACTTCATATGTTTCCATTTGCAACATCCCCTAACAAAATTTAATCCCTACTTTAAAAGTAGATTTTTTTTCCAGAAGGGTACTTCTTTTTTTCCCTCCTAGTACAGGAATTTATAAACAGTATCATAATCCAGATCTCTTCAGATGTCTAAATTACATGCAAATACACTCACTTGCCGAGAGAGGACCTCTCTTAATTTATATGAACTTGTCCTGAGGTATCACACTATACATGAAGAGTGACTTTTGCAGACAATGTTTCTGATCACCCAGGTCACTTCTGTTTTCAACATTAAAATGCGTAAGACAATGAATGCATCCAGATGTAAGAAGAAATAAGCCCCAAACTCCACAACCCTACAAGTAAAAAGCATATACTACCAATTATTAAACATGGAAATGATATTTTTATCACAGCTGTATTTCAACACCTACCCTTCTTCAACATTCAGAGAGCCACTCCAGCCAACAGCATACTGCATCTCCTCCTTCCCCTTGTCACCATACTTCCATTTAGCTGCCATTAAGAATAAAGATACCATCTGTAAAAACTGCTTTGCATCTCACAAATGTAGTTCTATTCCTAATCCTTCCCTTCTAATGGATGTACAATACACCCACCACACTTAGCTAAGCACCTTGTCATAAATGTGAAGACATGGAATAATGCACGATTACAATTCTGAAATGACTGTTTTTTAATAAGATTTATACAGTAATATCTACTTTATCAAATTTTAAAAGTTCAATTTACGAAACAGGGATCCTTAGGAGAAAAGCACTATGGAAGAGCACGCTTCTTCTGAAAAGATTACTGAAGATGAGCTTAAATGAACAGAAAATTCTAATTTTAACTGCTAAGAAGGACACAGGAATCTTACATTAAATTTGACAATATTTAATCATCACATCATATTCAAGGTTAGAAAACACTACAGCTTGTTATGCACAAGGTGCTATTACAGCTGACATTTGTTGAATCAACTCCCAGATGCCAAATAAAGAAAGGTAGTGTTGTGTGCCATTTATCTGACACCTAAAACCTGAGACACAGGGACACTTCTGCCCCTGCGTGGTACAGTTGCTACCGCACCACTGAGCAGAAGCAAGTCTCCAGCTAGTGAGCTCTTGGCAAGGTAAATTGACTCCTTACTCCTGATCCAGTAAGAACTTTCTTAAGAGTACTGTTACCTTTCCATTCTTTGTGAAAAATTAGCAACTAATCTATATCAGCTTTGGAACACACAAGGGAATGCAGGGAATGCCAAATGCAGCATGACAACTCAATACAATCTACCTCATTATGCAACTGAGCTTCAAGTCCCTGTTCTTGTTTTCAGATGGTGTAATATGCCCCATGGCAGGAGGTTTCACTTCTTCATGTTCACGTGCAACCAACTACAGTTGTTAACACAATCAATACCTCAGCACTTATGTAGACAGCAGCTAGCTTATCAGTGTTCACAACAGTAAGGGTACCTTTAAAAGTTCCAAGAGCCCTACTTGAGAGTAAAATATAAAGCTTCCCATTATTCAAGACAAAGAATAATTTTCTATCGAAGATAGGAATCTCAAAACCAATCCACCTCAATATCCCTCCTCCAAGTGCCCCTGGCTCAGTTAGCTCTTTTGTTTCTTCAAAAGGAAGAGAAAAACAAGGTCAAATATTTCTTAATGGCTAAAGTTAATACAAACGTTTGGGTTTTCTTATTGAGCACAACTGATGTAAGTATCTTGGAGCATCTCAAAACAACTGGGTAGTTACAGCATATATTAACTATACATGATAAAAGTTTTCTCCAACCAAAATACAGCTAAGAAGTAAAACCAAAACAACTTACTTCCCAAGCAGTACCTAAAAATTGCATGATGTACACTATAAAACACTCCAAAATTATTGAAGGTATGCCTTGAGGGTGTAAGTGGATGGGGTAGAAACAAATCTTGTCCTGATTGCTATTAAATGTACTAGATGTACTAGCATATACACTTAGTAGCATGTATACTTACATACTAAAAAGACTGCCTTCTGTTCATTAGCTATTACCATCAGGTCATTTGTTGGTGATAAGGACAACACACAATCCTGAAGCCAGTAATTTCTCTGGTTCTTGGAATTAGATTCCTCTTCTTCCTATAGGTAAATGTATACAAGAGTTTCTAAACATAGAAGAACTTGCAAGATTCATGACAACAGTTTGGCTTGCCCTCTATACCAGCACTGAATGGACTGTTACTTATCCAGTCACTAGAAATTGCATGAAAAGCCAAGAGAAATGCACCAACCTTGTACTAATTCTATGTGTTTACAAATCAAAACCCAAAGTACTCATCCCTAATTCTGCTCTTCAAAATATCTCCTTTCACCAAAGAGACATTAGAAAAACAAAATTTAAAGCATTATTGTTATGGATTAGAGACTGGAGAGAATCTCTTTAGCTGTTCTCATCATAATCCATACTCAAAATGAATAATTTATCCAAGCTCATACACTGACCAGCATTAAGTAAACATATGCACATAGGAAGAACATAACTAAGCTGGCATTCACACTAAAGCCTCATGGTAACGTGCAACAGGTACCATGTCTTTTCACAAGAAGGAGCTTACAAAGAAAAAAAATTCAGGTTTAGTGTCAAGTTTTAAAGGTTTAACGATGGGTAAGTTACAGATTTAGATACCACCACTAAGTATAAAAGCAAACAGACTGCATCGTTTCTCCTTGGAGCAGTGTCAAATGTTTGACTGCAGAACAAACAAAGGTAGCTCCTGTTAACCATAATTCAAAGGAAGAAAGCAGGTAATAGGCTTTGAGCAGACAGCTAAAAGGTGTCTCAGAGATGATACTCCAGCTTTCTTACCTCCATCCTCTTACCCTGATCACAGCAATACAAACACCTTCCCTTGTCCAGTCTCTGTTTCCATAGCCACCTACCCAAGCCCACCTCCTCCTAGCTCTCCAAAATATTACTGCATCCCCTAGGATCCCAAAGCAGCTATGCACAAAGAACCCAACAGTTTCAATGTGATCCTTTTGATTCATGCAATTTATCCTGTTGTTATGAAGTTACACCTACTTCAAAATATACACATGTACTCCCAAATGAAAAAAGTAGGAATAATTTGTATATCATAATCAGCTATTCATTGCGTTTCTTTCTTTTCATAAGGTTGTACCATAAATGGATCACCTTGCGCACATAAGAATACCCTGTATATCCATCACAAGCTCTACATTAGCACACCACAAATATTCTGCTAACTTTGTCCACATTATCCATTGATTTGTGCAAGAGGACAACCTATTTTCATGCCATTTTTGTCTGCTGCTGGATGCCAAGTTCTATAGCAACAATTTTTCCCTGATTACTGGCATTTGTCAAGTCTTCACAAAGAGGTGATGAAGTTGTCTGTGATACCCATGTTAATTTTAACTCCTCATGACAGAGGTAAATATATCGTACCAAAGCACATAACCAAACCCCAAAGAAAAGCCTTATACTAGATTTTAATGTAATGATTTTCAAACTGAGGTAAAAGAATCGAAAATGAAAGGCTTTTTTCAAGATTAAAAGGAATTAAAATTATATCTTAAACAAAGAATTCAACATAAGCATGAATATACAAAGAACCTGAAATCTAAAGGCATCAAATATGGCCATCTTCTATTAGTGACAAAAATAAACTAAGTGTTAAAACAGAAAAGGCACTGCACCTGTCAAAAGAAACTCCTTTATAAGGCAAAAGGCTGAAAAATTAAAATCAGCGTTTAAAACATGACTTTAACATCATCATCCCAACAAACTAGTTAATATAAAAAGACACCTTGTGGAAGAAAAGAATGCCTTCTCAAAAGCTCTGTTCCATGAAACTTGACAAGTGACTAATTCCAAGAAAAGATGCATTTTGCACCAATTACAATGCAAACCACGGACAAACAGTCCTGTTTGCTGTGGATCAGTTTCTTTCTAAAGAGTTTGACCTGAAACTACTAGCAACTTTGGAGGAAAACATGTAGGCAGGACATCCTTAGCAAGAAGGGAGTGAACTACCTGGCAGAACAGTTTGACATTTTAAAGAAAAAGAGTGAAAAATAAGGCAATTTCCATTTAGAGCCTGGTGGTTCTACTCAATTACAATGTAAGTAACAAACAGAGCATTTGTTCTTCTCATTAAGGAAGTTACAAGTATCACAGCTCATCTAACAAAGATGTCGCCCAAGAAACACCGTCATAGCAATTACAGTGGAGCTGATTTCCCATCCTATTTATGTTTTTATACACTTGTCATTCCCTGACATCAGCACCATGATTCATTCCTGGGAGGCATCATGCTTATTTCAAACTGTTTGTCAGCTCAGCTGAAAGACCTCTTTCCCTGCTGAAGTTAAGTAGTTAGGAGGATCCTGCCCAAATCCTTAGGCATACTTTCTGCATACAGAGATAAAGACAGCAGATAAGAGCATTTTGTTAGCAAGGTGAGCTCTAGATTCCTCAGTAAACCCCATCAGCAATAACAGGGGATGAATCAAGCAATTCTGTTCAGATGATTCATGCAGGTGCAGAGGATTTCTACACAGTCAGCTTTGCCAGCATCTTATGTAAGGCAGCTGGTAGATAAAAGTCTCAGCCTTAACAATTACTAGACTAGCAATGTTATTCCTAGTTGAGCTAGTTTGGCAGAGGGATGTTTTCCTCCCTTTGAAGGGCTGCCCCATCCTACTTATGTAGTTTCATCCCTCCAGTAATACCATCCCCACATCACAACATAAAAGAATTACTACATGATTGTCAGAAAGATGCTTGTGTCAGTGGTTCATGATTGAGGAGATTTCGATTTATATTAATTCATGGTAGATTATTATAACTTCACTGCCATGCCCTGCTTTCTCTGACTAGTTAAAGGACAAACAAGCAGCAGCACAGAAAGATGTGTGCACACTCTAGTGACAAAAACCCTACAGAATACAAGAACATAAGTAAATATCACAACAGGTAACATCCAAGTTATTTAGAAAAATTTACAGGAGCAAGGGACAAATAAGCTGTCACATTTGTAACACAGAGCAAGATCCTTCTTGTCCAGGTGATAACTACATAGAAGAAAAAAACAAAGCACAAACAAGAAGAGAAGTCTTTTAGAATAGGCAACTTAGCAATGAAAACTCATCTGTATGTACTTACAGGTTCTTGTAATTCTGCTTCATCCCAGCCTCCCCAGCCACCATCTTCCCAGCTGGTTGACTTGCCTGCTTTAAGCAAAGAAAGATTTGTTACTTGACTGAAACAGCACATGAGATACAGCATAAGCAATGAAAAACACAATCAAAAAGGATTGCTGGTGGTTGTTTTCATTTCCCCGCCAATAAGTTCATTTATGGCAGTTACCAGATGAACTCTACAGAAAGAAACATGAAGTGGCAGAAACGGCTGTCCTACTTCTCTGCATTTACTTCCAGTTTTGACACTATTGACAAGCAATACCAGAAGATGCAACCTAAGTACAATGTGGAAACAGAACAAATTGTAAATTAACTCTGACAGACTGCATCTAAAGCCCTTGCTAAGTAATACCTTACGGTCCCTGGTGCAATACACCACTGATCCTTCAACAGGGACTCTCTGCTTTTTAGAACAAATTATTCAACCAAATATGTTTTTTCTCGGCTTCTCATAGACACTGAGGGAGAGCCAAGACATATTTCAAGTTCAATACATCAAGCAAAAAGTGAGGGCATAACAGGGGGAAACTCTTGTGTCCACTTGACAAAAACTTTCTCCAGTTGGTGCAGAGACCTCAGACATCACTACAAAATTTGAGCTTTAGCTGCATTTATCTAATTACTACTCCAAACACAACAAAAGTCCCATCTTGTATGTATGAGGCAGCTACAGAGGGAAAGTCAGGGGACAGCAGGCTCACTCCTGTCAGGACTTCAGATATTTCACTATGTGGCGTAAGATGATCTTTAACACACCATAAGAACAACATATGCTCAACTTTATGAGAAACAGTATTTCTGTACATAAGTAAAATATATTCCTTTCCACAGTGGTGGATTTCGGTTTGGTTTAAGTCAATTGCTGGATCAGCCAGTAGCAACGCAAGTTTCAATACCTGAAAGGTGCCTACAAGGATGCTGGAGAATGACTTGTAGTGATAGGACAAAGGAGTGATGGGTTTAAACTTGAACAGAGGAATTTCAGGTTAGATATAAGGAAGTTCTTTACTGTGAAGCTGGTGAGGCACTGGCACAGGCTGCCCAAAGGCTCCATCCCTGGCAGTGCCCAAGGACAAGCTGGACAGAGCCTTGGGTGACATGGCCTAGTGCAAGGTGTCCCTGCCCATGGCAGCGGGGCTGGAAATGGATGATCTTCAGGTCCTTTCCAACCCAAACCATTCTATGATTTTAACAGGGAATGACAGTACATGGAAATTCATTTGTGACAACAAAACCTCTGAGGATAACGCAGATCTCACCCGCACTCCTAAAGCAGCCAAAGCAAAAAGTTGAAGCTGTGGCCTCTAAGGGGAAAATGAGCACAAGGACCTTGGCTATTCACATCTTTGCAAGACAACAGAGGAAAATGAATGAGACACTGATCAGCTTTAACTATCTCGTTCAAAAACTGCAGGCTTACAAAATACCTGAAACACCTGAGAAGACTGAAATTCAGCCACAGGCTACTTCTTAGTTGCCTTAAAAGAGTGAACATATTGTATGAACACATCTAAAATTCCTTCATCTAAAAATCCCAATTGTGATGTGGATTTAATTATTCTATGCAAAGGGTAATTTTGCACAGCAATTTAGAAGTAGAAGATGTACAGTTCTCAAAGACCATCATTGGGACCCTCAAGAAATCAGTGCACTGACCTCCATCTAGAAGCACTAGCATGAAATCTGAAGCATCAATTAGATTTCAAGATTTCTCCAAAGATTTCTTTCAAGTTTTTCATTAGCTTATGTCATGGCTACTTTGACCTGTTTCCTATCCATATCAATTATTTTCAATTTAGTCTCAAGCAAGTAAGATTTTGCCATTTTAGGTGGTCAAACAATATGAGCAAGAAGGTTTGTACCCAGAACACTCCAATTTTATTTGGTCTAAAAACTCTGGTTCCTTTACCACCAAAGAAAGGCAGAATCCAGTATAACAGAAATCTGTATTCTGGCTGTTTAGGCAGATTTTTAAACTATTGTATGGCTAAGAAAGACAAAAAATATTAGCTTAAGAAAGAAATTTTCCACCAATGCTGTTGAGAAGGTATTTCATGAGACTGTAGAAGACAAAATGCCCACTCCATGAGTAACCTGTGTTAAAATGGAAAGGTCTGCACCACCTATAAACTGGATGAGTCAGTTTTACAGCATCGTCATCAATACAGATCTGACTGCAGTTATTTCAGGCATAACCAAGGCGCAACCAGCTTCCAAGGGTCACATTCTAATCTTGTATTTGGGGTTGAGAATTTTCCAGTGTGCAAATTGTCGTGGTTTAAACTCAGTAAGCCAGGCAGTTTGGCCCCACTCCTCACCTCCTTCCTCCCCCCGCTCCCGGAGGGATAGGGAAGAGAATCAAAAGAATGTAACTCCCACAGGCTGAGGTAAGAGCAGTCCAGTAACTAAGGTATAACACAAATCATTACTGCTACCACCAATAATAATAATGATAAGGGAAATAACAAGGGAAGAGAATACAACTGCTCACCACCTGCTGACGGACACCCAGCCCGACTGAGCAGTGATCTAGCTCTTCTGGGTAACCGCCCCCAGTTTCTATAGTGGGCATGATGTGCTGTGGTATGGAATATCTCTTTGGTCAGTTTGGGTCAGGTGTCCTGTCTCTGCTTCCTCCCAGCTTCCCCTCATCCCTGGCAGAGCATGAGACTCAGAAAGTCCTTGGTCAGACTAAACATTACTAAGCAGCAACTAAAAACATCGGTGTTAACAGCACTGTTCCCAGGCTGAAAGTCAAAACCACAGCACTGCACCAGCTACTAAGGAGAAAAATGACTGCTACTGCTGAACCCAGGACAGTATCCACCTCTTATTCCGTACCACTCACATCATGTTCAGATCCCACATTTTCAATATACCATCACTCTTATCTCATATATATGTATATACACACATCCACAGAGAGAGAGAGATCATTCCTTAGTGCATGGATAAATCCCTATAAAGCTGCTGAGTCCATCTGGTTCACGATGATGGGATCCATCTCTTGTAACAGTCTTTCAGAGCAGGAGAGGCTGTGTGCAGTGTTCACACTCGTGAATAACCTGGGCTATAGTGTCTACTGCTAAGTTCACCCCTCAATCATGAGTCCATCTGTACATTGCATCTCTACCCTGATGGTCTGAAGTGCCATGGGCCCACCAGGGTCAAAATAATTCACCGTCCCCTTCAGCAGTTTCTGCAGCTTTTTGCTGGGGACTCCATACAGCTGCCTTCCATGTCCGACGCTTCCAAAGCACTGGCAGAGCTCACTGGCCTAGATACTTCCCCATGCTGACCCACATACCCTGCCACTCATGACTGTCCAGCCTCGGGGAAAATCTCTTGGTCCTCCTATATCATCGTCTAACCCTAGACAAGGCCCAAACCCAACTCTGCTCAGCTCCTGATATCAGAAGAAATGGTAGTGGGTAAAACACACTCTGCATGCCTGCCACCAGGGTGACCCCTATCACAATCAGCAGGCAGGTCTCAAGGGTACCCAAAGGCCATTCAAAACCTTCAGAACTCTCAAATGATGCTGCTGTACTTGTCGCTGGGGCTGGTGTAGCTGCTGTACTTGTCACTGGGGCTGGTGTAGCTGCTGTGCTTGGAGCTGGAGTAGCTGCATTATCTGCTGTGGTCGGAGTTTGAGTAGCTGCTGCACTTGTTACTAGGGTGTGTGGGAATGTTTCCCTCATAGGCTGACCAGCCAAGGAGCAGAAAAGATATTTGTAATTGCTATACACTTCTATTACATACCTCCCAAAGCATAGAGGTGGTGACCACATTGGGAACGCAAGCCAGATCAATTTCATGATCAATTATTCTATTGTATTACAAGTCATTACCATAAAGTACAAAGAAACAAGAACCTTAGCCCAAGGTCCCCAGCCAATAAACACTAAAACAGCAAATACCAGCTGTAAGTAAGGTATGACATGCTGGAACTGCGAGATCATGAGCAACAACTTTGAGAGCCAATAAATCAGCATTATGACGAGTGACTATTAATCCAAACCAATTAATGCTTAGCACAAATACGATTAGACAC
Source organism: Pezoporus wallicus (assembly GCF_028554395.1). Lineage (NCBI taxonomy): Eukaryota > Metazoa > Chordata > Aves > Psittaciformes > Psittacidae > Pezoporus > Pezoporus wallicus. The sequence continues at coordinate 338,074 of NW_026635973.1, forward strand.
CCTCAGGTCAGATCTGTCATTATCTCAACCCTTCGAGCCCCACGCTGGGCGCCAAAAATAACTGTCATGGTTTAAACCCAGTCAGCCACACAGTCTCCCCCTCACTGCCCCCCCCTTTTCTCCCCCCACTCCCAGAGGGATGGGGAGGAGAATCAAAAAGAATGTAACTCCCATGGGTTGAGATAAGAACAGCCCAGTAATTAAGGTACAACACAGACCTACTACTGCTACCACCAATAACAATAATGTTAAGAGAAATAACAAGGGAAGAGAATACAACTGCTCACCACTCACTGACCGACACCCAGCCCAACCGAGCAGTGACCAAGCCCTTTCGGGTAACTGCTCCCAGTTTACATACTGGGCATGATGTGCTGTGGTATGGAATACCTCTTTGGTCAGTTTGGGTCAGGTGTCCTGTCTCTGCTTCCTCCCAGCTTCCCCTCATCCCTGGCAGAGCATGAGACTCAGAAAAAGTCTTTGGTCAGACTAAACATTACTAAGCAGCAACTAAAAACATCAGTTTTATCAGCACTGTTCCCAGGCTGAAAGTCAAAACCACAGCACTGCACCAGCTACTAAGAAGGAGAAAAATGACTGCTACTGCTGAACTCAGGAAAAAATACATGAAGGAGAATTATGACAAATACTGCTGAATACAAACCACAAGAAGAAAACCGTAAATAGCTTTGATGTTTAGTTGAAGATACCTAACAAAATTCTACTTCTGTTTGCATTCTGTTACCTCAAAAGGCAACAAAATCTCCTTACTGTAAAATTTATGAATAAAGGAAGTCTGTCAGTGTGGCACAGTCCAGAGAGAAACATAACTACATTTAAAAAACAACTGGGGCCACTGGCATCCCTACAGCACAGAGCAGACCAGCCTTCCCAAGAATCTTCAGCCACTTCAATTCTGAGACTGAACATGCAACACCAACCTTCAGCCATGAAGAATCCGGCTGCCTCTTTGTGAATAGCTACATTTTCCTGCTTGTCATCTTCCTTGGATGAAGCAAGATCAATAAAAAAAGGATGGGAAAAATGAGTGAGGCACAATCCCACTGATAAAGCTGCAGAGATCTTTTAGAACTGCGACCTGCTTCTGCAATGCCAGCAGAAGCTGTCAGCCTGCAAAGACTTTTCCATGCACCGGCACCTAGAAAGGCTGGTCAAGCCAGAGAAGACACAGGATCCAAGCTCTTTTTACAATAAAGATTTTACGAAATACCCCATTGTTTCCTTTAGTAACATTACAGAACTTACAGCTGTGGAATGCAAGACATTACCTCATAACCAATACCTAAACAAGGCCAAAACAGTTCTTGACTTGGAATGCGTTCATTTTTTCCAGTCCACTAATTGGAAATCAAACCTCCCTTTGCAAATCTATATTTCCATTCATCTCTCTCTGACTAGCAGCAGATGTCTGGTAAACAGGTCTCCCTACTTAGATAAAGCATCAGCAATATTCCAGATTGTGTGTTACTGCGGAGCTTGCAAAAGTAAAAGTTAATCTACTGCATCTACAAGAACAACTTCGTTCTTTAATTTGAAGTATACTGCTTTAAAACTCCATCATCAGCATATGTGAAACTTTTAAATGCTGCTTTAAATGCTGCACACGTACAGCACTGGTGTTCATGTATAAGAGAACTCAGTTCAAGCACATTTATCATAAACTTAATACACAAAAAAACAAGTCCTTCTGATAAGCATGCTTTTAGAAGACAAGAACAGAGGAGAGAAAAATGCTAGGTCTAGATCAATGAGGTCTAACTGGCATTTAACAAATTCAGTATAAAACATGTTTGTACCCAGTCTAAGACTTCCTCCCCAAATTGCAGAATATCTCTGGGCATAGAAATCTGCCAGCATCCTCCCTTCCAGAGCAGCACAATAACCTGGGGCAGGCACCAACAGCCTTTCCCACCTGCCCTCATGCTTCTGTTCGAGCTCTATGCAGCATGTTACCAAAGGACATGCTTGGCATGGGCTTGTCCAGAAAAGCCTGTATTTGCCAAGTGGGAGAGTACGTGTTGAAAACTGAACCACAAATGTCAAACTACCCCTACCTATATCAGTATGTTTGTCTATGTTTGTTTGGTTTATGATCTTGCAGCTTGTTTCCCATCCATGCTTTAAGAATTTATAAAATTAATACACAATTATTTTTTGCCCTATTACTTAAGTGCAAGAGTTTCAGGTTGTTTTTTTTTTTTTCTCTATTTACTGCAACTCTGATACCATTTGATTGCATAATTACTTAAGAAACAGAAGTAGTTTCTTTTCTTCTCAGGCCAAGGAATTATAGAAATAGTTGAAAATGTTCTTGCTATTCAGTAATCATGAGCCATTTATTCCCAAAGCTCCTCCAACACAAGGACTGACAAATACATTCGGTTTCGACAGCATTACTAGGAAGCCCCTTTTGAGACTAGTTTTACATTTGTGTTATCACTCCAGACAACCATAGGCAGAAAAAAAGAAGACAACACTCAAACTTAGCTCACTGATCTGAAAAAGAAACACTTGAGCAATTTCTCTTCCTTTAGATGGTCACAATTACTTTCAACGGAATAAAAGATGACTAAATTAAAAATAATCCAGAGAGTCTTTAAAGCAATGCTGCAGATCTCCATGGCTTACAGCTGTCAACTCCAAAATCAGTCTGATGTACCATATGGAAAGAATAAAAAACCAAGCAACTTTGTGATGCTATATGGCATAGGAAACAAGCGAACAAGATTGCATTCAAAACAGAGCATTTCAGCTTTCTTTCAGGGGCAACTAATAGCTGAAGTTATAGCAAGAAAGAAGGAAGTTTATCCAGTAAAGGAGGTGCTAAAGCAGCAAAACACTCAGGTGCAAAGATAATTTGGATAGAGTACTCTGACACCATTGTCATGCACATTGAGAGCATGTCATTTAGTCTTTCCTACATCTCAGAATGTATTAACAATTACAGATGTAGCACAATTCAGGTACAGTGCATAGTTTTTATGATATTTTACATGAAAATTGAAATAAAAGAATCTTATCTGTATATCATGCCTTCTGGAGGGGAGAAGCTGATTAAAGAGGGAATACATAAGAGCTTGTCAGAATATTCTTCAATAAGAACATACCAAATTCTCTAAGAAGGATACAGAAATAGCTAAGAATCGTTGCTAAATGCAATAGAGAATTTGATTTTATAATCTTTTTCTTTTCTTTGTAACCTTGTTTGCAACTCTGAAATAAAAAGCCTGCCTGGCCTTCCATGTTTCTGAATGAAATTAGTTGATCCAGATAAAACAAAGTGTACAAGCACAAGTCCAAAGATGTTGTTTAGAAGAACTGGGCTGAAGAGCATCTTTCAGGATGCTGCCAGCGTAACAGGGCTAGAGTTTGGAAACGAGTTTCTCCACCAGGCTGAAGCCAACATTCCTACTGTAAAAAGAAGCAGTGAAGTGACACCTTATAGCCCTGAGCAACCCTCCGAATCAGAAGGTCGATTTTGATGCAGCTGGACCTCAAAGCTATGTGCTGTGCTAGCTCATTATCACAGATGCAGGTATCATCGCTCAAGACCTCCACAGAACAATTTTGGGTTTGGGTTTTTGGGTTTGGGTTTTTTTCATTATCCATTTCATTTAGGTACTAGGAGATAAACACACTTGGGAACTAAAAATAACTGCACACCAGGAAAGTAATGGTTATTTTATTTCATCTTAACACCTTCAAAGTTCAGCTTCGGACCAGCAGTCCTAAATAGTTATGTCACTGAACTCCTGTCATCAGTGTTTTAAAACACACAGTTCAAGCTCAGAGTGTACTGGAAGAACACATCACTTTAAATAAATTGTAGTTAAATTCCTCAAACTATAAAGCTATAGAAAATGTTATAGAAAATGTTATGTGTACTGCTCAGTTTTCTGCTCTTTCCAGTTAAATACCCATTAATTTCTTAAAGCTAAAATTATGTTATGCCTGTGAAGTTTTACTGCATTTTGCAAATAAGATGGATTTTTTTTTCCTTCAGGTGTACACCTTTATAAAGAATTGTATAATGAAATTACTTGCTACAGCTGTTTTCTGATCTAGCCAATACACATCCCAAAACGCAGCAAGCTGGCAAACTAAATGTAATGCAAATACTTTCTATTCCCAGTATTTACACATTTGAAACAGAAGTTTTCAAAGCCATTTAGATATCACTCCACAGATTATTCGTGCCTCATTGTTAGCATTTTTTTTCCATCCTTTTTTTTAAGAGGATATAAGTACAGGAACTCCATACGAAGCATCTTTAGCCAGCTTACTCCATAATATATTATTTAATTTAAGATACCTGAGACAAAATCAACCCCAGCACCTTTTATTCTAATATACACAATAAAAACGCAGCTATATTTTGCTTCACAGCAGATCAATCATTACCTCAGTCTGTGAGCACTTCTTTAGTCACTTCAGCATTGTATTAGTAGCAATCTTAAGACATGAGTGCGTAACACAAGCAAGAACAACGCGAACCCTTCCTTCCAGTGTTTCCTGACCCAACAGGAAGCTGGCAACTGCAGAAATGACTTTAAACCAGGTTTAAAGTTAAACCTTTCCTTTTCCTCCCCAGTTTACCACACAAAATCATCCTTTGCACAAACCAGATAAACTGCTGGGCTACAGGAAAGGATAAAGCTGTAGTTGAGATGATGCTTTCCACTATCTTTTTCTAACACTGAAAGCATTTCAATGTTTACTTGTATAAAGGAAGGAAAAGAGAATAATCAAGTTCCCTTAGAATAAAAAAGCAGACTTTTTTTTTTTTTAAGCTTACTTACATCTGTATTTTTCATAGAGGTTGTACTTCTATAAACTATTTTCAATTTAAATTTGAAATTAATGACCTAGATTAAATTACCATAAATGAAATATGCTGCTATGTCAAATATGAATAGGTGAGAAGTACAGCTTTTTATTCATACTAAAGACAACTACTTTCACACTTTAATAAAAGTTACAGTATCGCATGGTGATTTAGACATGTATACTACTTGCAAACTAATTGTTTTCGTTAAAATGGACCTACAAAATGTTCTCACATGAATCATCCCAGATTTTAGTGTGGCCAATACACTCACAGAAAATATTTTGGTTATAATGAAAAAATGGCCGAAGCTAAAACAGCAGAAAAAAGCTTATTTGATCTATAACTAAGAAGAAAAAAAAATAATCTACAGCTCATAACCAAAAACCAAAATCCCGCATACTGAAGATCCTGAAGGCACCTTTTGAAAACCATTTGTTACCCAAAATCTGACAGGAGCTTTTGAAAATTCTACTCAGCACCTAAAACATTATGTCTCAAAAAATCATAATTAATTTGTTCATTGAAATATGCTTTGTTAACTAAAAATATTTAACATTTATTTTCCTAAGGTAGACAGCATCTTTCATTTAACCATGAAGTTTATATACTAGGGAAAATTTCCATACAAATGCAGCAGAACATAAAAAAAACATACAAAAACACCCACAAGAAAAACAGTAAATAAAAGGTTCTAGCTCTCCAGTTTAAAATATAAAATACTTAGAATTTTGACATGTGTTTATTGATATTTATGCAACTACATAAATATCATATACATAAATATTACAGTACATTCTGCCAATGAAACAGCGCTTATTACAGAATTCTCTGATAAAATCAACTTATTTATATCTTACTTGGTTAAAAATATTTGCCTTGGCTCTCTGGCCTATTAAAATGTAATATGCACTTTATAAAGAAAACAACCAACTAAAAATAACTTGCTTAGACTTTTTTTTTCTTTCCTTGGTTCACAACATCAAAAGCAGAGATAACATATAACTATGTGCATGCATAAGTTTTAGTGGCAAAGTTAACTAGCTGAACATACACTGTACTTTGAAAACTTTTTCACACTTGTTGCGTCACCTTTTTAGCAGCACCTGTACCAGAGGACAAGGACCAAAAGTTTTGAACTGGAAATAGGTAACTTAATTTGAATAGTAGAAAGGAATTTTTTTACAGTGAAGGTGGTGAGAAACTGAAACGAGTTGCCCAGAGAAGTTACGGATGTTCCATCATGCAATTGTTCAAGCCCAGTTTGGAAGGGGCTTGGCACAACCTCATCTAGTGTGAGGTGTCCCTGCCCATAGTAGGGGGCTGAAACTAGATGGACTTTAAAGGTCCCTTCCTACACATCCCACACTATGATCTCTCCCCCCAGACACTTGAAGTTTTTTAAATAAGCCTTTTTTGCTTTCCCTCATAGCTCTGTTTACAGCAGAGAGGACTTTACAAACATCCTAACCCTAACCTCTTCTAATACTTTCCTCCAATTCTATTAACAGAAAGCCAAAACACCAGCCAAATACAGTTAAGACAGTACAGGGACAGCGTACAGGCCAGTGTTTCATTTCCTTGGCCATGGATCTACTGGTCATTCTTCTTTGTCGAGAAGCTTTCAATGTGCCTTGCCTCACACAACAGAAATCAGGTCCACAACTTTAGACTGTAGTTTCTACAGAAAGGATTTTATTGCTTTTTTAGCATACGTTAAGCAAACTGCATTATTAGACAACCCTGCATGTACAACGCCTGTGAACCTTCGAATAACTGCACTCTCTTAGCGATAAAATCACAAACTTTCATCTCTAAGTTCGTGGCACACGGGGTGTGTGGCCAAAGAGCTTCACTCACACACTACGGGATAAGGACCGAGAACAGCTGAACACCTGAAACTTACACACACCAGGAAAACATGAACTTGCCGGCGAAGACACGGCACCTGTAGCAGGTCACTCACCCTTTACAGCCCCATCCCACAGTAACGCTGCCAAGCACCCGGCTACCTGCGGTTACTGTCTGCACACCCCACAGCGGATAATGACACACAGGAGAGCGGAGACGAGCGAGTCCAGCCCCGGCTGTAGCACCGGGCAGGCCACACAGTGCTGTAGCGGACCGGCGAGGTAGGACTCACCGCTGTCCTTGCCGGCCGCGGCGCCGGCCTGGCGGCGGTGCGGGCACAAGAAGTCGCGAGCCGCATCCAGGTCCTGGAAGTGTCCGAAGGGAACCAGGACGCACGACATGGTGATACCGGTAGTGCCGACACCGCTGCCACCCAACCCGGAAACGATCACTGACTTCCCTCAGGCCCTGCTCCGCACACCGCGCATGCGCGGAGCGGAGTGATGGCAGCGGGAGGGGGTAGGCGGGGGGCGCTTCAGCGTGCGGTGGGAGGTTGGGGGTGGGCCGTTTGCTGCCGTTGTTCCTGAGGGGAATGGCGCCCGGAGTGTCCGTGTGCTCCCCTCGGGCCGGCGGTTGCATGGGGACCTTGGGTGCAGATATCATTTCATCACCCAGGCCTGATCGTCAGAGAATCATTGAATCATAGAATCAGCTGGGTGGGAAAAGACCTTTAAGATCATCAAGTACAACCATTACCCCAGCACTGCTACGGCCACCACTAACCGCTGTCACCGGGGGACTCGTCTGCGCGCTGTGTGAACACTTCAAGGGACAGTGACTCCACCTCTGCCCTGCCTTTTCCAATGCCTGAGCACCCTTTTGGAAAGAAATTGTTCCTCATTTCCATCTAAACCTCTCTGGGCGCAGCTTGAGGCTATTTGCTCTTGCCTCATCCCTTGTAACTTTGGGAGAACAGACCAACCCCACCTCCATCCTCCTGTCAGGCAGTTTTAGTGAGCGATGAGGGTCCCCCTGAGCCTTCTCCATGCTAAACCCTCCAGATCCCTCAGCCGTTCCTTATCACGCTGCCCTGCACCGGCTCGATTGTCCTTCCCTGGCCCTGCTCCAGCCCCTCAATGTCTCATATAGTGAAGGGCCCAGAGCTGAACATAGGATTCGAGGTGTGGCCTTCACCAGTGCCCAGCACAGGGGCACAACCACTGCCCTGGCTCTGCTGCCGCACTGGGTCTGATACAGGACAGGGTGCTGTTGGCCTTCTTGGCTGCCTGGGCACAAGCTGCCAATGTTCAGGTCCATCAGTCAGCACCTCCAGGTCCTTTTCCATGAGCAGCTTTCCAGCTATTCTTTCTCAAGAGTGAACCAACAACAGCCCTAAACACCTATATTACTGTGTTGAACTGGCAACACCTTTAATGGGTAGTGAAGACCGGGTTTATTTCAATCTTAATTGCTCTTGCAAATAGAGAGCTCATGCTTCAATTCAATGATAACAATTTCTGTTCATCTTCCTGGCAGCAGTGATTGTGACAAGTGAGATTTGCTGTGGGGTGACATCTGTAGTGGTGACAGCTGAACCACAGTCTCAACAATCATCCTTTAGGGCAAAGAGGAAAAAAAATATGTGAGAAGAACACATGAAGATGTTTTCTGGGCCCTGAAGAAACAAATTGCACTGTCCACAGAATTTCACAATATCTTTTAATGGATCCTACTTTACCAGGCTCTTCCTAACATATAAAAATACAGGTGGTTGTTTTTACACAGGTGTCTTTTATTTGCTAGATAACGATGTGTGTGTCTTTAGTAGTTAAAACCAGAAATGATTGAGCAAGTAGTCCCAGTCATTTGGACAGTTTGGTTTGTGGTTTGCATTTTTTTTGGGTGGTCTTTAAACACTTTCTAAGGCTGAACATGTTTTTGCTAAGAGAAGTTTCATTCCAAACTAGAAACTGGAGGCACAGACTGTAACAGGGTATAAACTCCAGAGGATCTCTGGTCAGATTTTCAAATAAGGTGGCTCTAACTTACCCTCACAACTTTTTAATGTCTTCAGCTGTTCTGTTTTGTTGCACCATGACCCAACTGCAGTTTTGCCTTCAGTAAGAGCAGGGACAGTTTGTTTTAACATTTAAAATCTGTGGCTTCCTAGGCAATACACGGGTTAGACTTGAATGTGAGCAGATGAATAATTGTATGCTTATTAAATCCAGAATGGTTGAATCCTGTTTTTCTGAATGGGCATAGAATTACATGCTGTGTACCAGTGAGGAGGTGGTTCTTCAAAAATAAGGTCACAGTGTGGAAAAGGTTTAAAGCACCTGGTATTAAGGAATGGCTAATGACTTTGAAGATGCGCTAATTAACCATGTAAAGCCTGTGGGGAAAAGTATTTCGTGACATTTTAGATCTGTAACATGCAGTCACTGGTAATACCAAGTGAATAAATAAAGAGTATACAAGCAATTAAATTCACAGCCTGGTTTGTCACTCTTTAGTGATGCTTCCATCACATTATGAAAATTTCCTTGTTTAAAGACTAGTGAGCAGTGTAAAACACAGTCATATCCCCTGTCTGTTTTGCTGTGCACCAAGAAGTCAAGTTATGAAACTGCCAAGATACCAATTAATGCATAAAATAATGCAATGAATAATTCAACAGATGAGTTAATATTTCAAGGCAGGGTGGAGCCCTGATGAACTCACATTATCACTTCGGCTACTGGATTATGTTTGTTATACCTTCTTCAATAGTTACTAATTTTAAAATATTGATTATATTGGAGGCTATTAAAAAAGAAAAAAGGCTCTGAAAAACCTCTGTCATAAACATTAAGCAAAGTTCTTGAAGCAATGGAGATAATGTTTAATAGCCAAAATTAACAATACATTTGCAGTGACAACAATGCTTTGCATTTACATCAGTCCTGTCATCTGGAGACGTTAACGGTGTTTACAGAAATGCATAATTATGGATTTTAGGGATTTTCACTTGGGGAAAGGAAAGTAATGAAAGAATAAGTGATTTGCTTAGGGTCAGTCCACAGATCCGTGGAGACCTGCGAGTAGAACTCTGCTTTCTTCACCATCAGTGATGGTCTCTACCTGTTGTTCATGCATGCTAGTTAGCATAAATGAATTGATTATACTAACATATGCAGAGGCCTGCATTTGGTCTTTGATTGTAAGTGAAAATTAAACCAGCAATTTAGTAATAATTACAGCAGACACATCTATACTGTAATGTTAATCTGATGCAAACAGTCACTTTATCAAATCCATTCATAAGTGGCTTACAAGTACTGCAGTTAGCAGGGAGGGAGCAAGAAATAATCAGTGTTCAATAAAAGCTGTTAACAGAGAGAATATGGAGAATCTCAATCGAACATTGGTACTCCTACCAAGACTTTCACTGCTGTCTAATCACAGCTGATCATAGAACTGCATCCTTGGATTCCTGAGTAATGATGTCTGTCTCATGCCAAATGTCTGTGATTCCCAAAGTGTCACTATAACTTACAGTGGTTTGTCACCTCTGAACATCAATTTGCATATTTGTATCTTTATATAAATTTCTAAATTCAGATTTATATAAACATATATAAATATAAGGATATTAAAAGAGCTTTATGTCACAAAATTATCCATCTTGAGATATCTATAGCAGACCTTTCTGTCTATCTAGTAGCACTGAGTTGTTTGTTGTAAGCTCTCACACAGACTCAAGGCTGAACTGTGGCAGGGCTAAAAGCTTGAAGATGCCTTACTGCTGTTACAGACGTTACGTAAAGGTTGTAGTTGAAGAACACAGGCTGGATCATTGAATGTTTGTGATTGATGCTACCCACTCTGAGTCTTACCTTTTTCATTTCTTAACTTTCACCTAAAGATGTGGTTTAAACACTGTTTTGATAAAGTGCCATGGTATATTTCCCATTGATAGAGCACAGTGAAAACCCCCAAAGTTCTCTTCCCACACTGTTGGAAGGCAGTCTTGGGACAGAAGGAATCTACACCAAAAATCCTACATATTCATCTTGGAAGTGCCAGGCTTCCTGGTTGAAGATTACAACGCTTAGTTCCTTAATTTCTGTGTAACAAAGTTAGCCACATTCCTTCTTGATACACTTGGGACTTGCATGTAGTTTTAAGTCTTGGGATTTGATTAATTCTAATCCATACCTAATGCTTAATAGTCAAATATTTTAGATCTGTGTGTATGTATCCAAAACCTGTTCTGTTGCACGCACTTGATTCCTGTCCTGTCCTGAGCCAATATTTCTTACCTGGAAAAACAGCCCTGGAAATGAAAGCAAACCCTGCCCATCCAACACATCTGCCAGCATGCAGCATCAAAGTCTAGAGGGATACAGTCTGTCTTGCTCCTGGGTTTTCTCACCGTTCTGGGCTGGACTCACATGCTGGCATCTCTGTCTGCCTGTTATCCCTGTATCCAGAGGGTAGCTGTTGCTAAGCAACCGTGGACCAGGCACTACACCCTGGTTTTAACATGTAGAACTAATGAAATTAGTTTTGGTGAGGACAAGATACAGCTGAAGAGCAGGCAGGAGCCAGATTAAAAAACAAAAACAAAAACAAACCACAAAAAAACAAACTGCTGTGATTTATATTAGAGAACAAAACATGTCCACAAAAAAAGGGGAGTTTCAAAAGCAAAGAGGGAATGATGTATGTGGCCCAAGTGGAAGAAATAAACAGAATTCATGTGTTCTTCCTGGCAAGTGCTGTCTCTGTAGTTGTAGATCACCTACAAAGCAAAGCTCCAAATCTAAGGGTCTTCAAGGACACTATCATAAAACAAACAAGTGGAAAAAAGGTGCTGCCACAGAACCTTCCATCCCCTCCTCTTGATGGTCCTGATTTAAACACAGCCTCACAGCCACCTCTCATGGAAGATAACAGATATGGAAAGAAAAATGAGGGAATTTAACAGTTCTGTTTTCTGTCCTGAGGAAGTTACTTCCATTGACTCCTTGAGCCACCCTAGCTTGCATGACATCAAGCCTGCAGCAGCCTTGGGTGACTGCGCAGTGAGTGGAGATTCACCATGTATTTTATGTAACACTAACAATGTCACTGCTGCAATTCTTATCCATACCCCATAGAGAATTTTTCTTCCAATAAGGTCATTCTGTGCTACTAAAGGTTGGCCAAATCACATTATTTTGTATTGCCTGAATTCCCCAACCTCAGAATCCAGATTGTAGCATTCCATAAAAAACACACTGGCTGTTGAGCTCAATATCTTCTAGAGATACAAAGGCCAAGCAAAAAATAGGCTGTTTTATCTGAGGATATTAATGTTTTGACATTAACTCACTGCGATTCTTCCATCTATATTCATTTTTCATGAATATTTCAGCAAATAATTTCACAGGTTGAAATAGTCTCAGAAAAAAACAGTATGCAAATATTGAAGAACAGTGCCCAAGAAAAACACTGTACAACTGTGATTCTGCCAGTTACAACCCCAGCCATGGAGCATATGTGTACCCCACTGAATTTTTTGTCTAGTTATGACAAATCAACATGATTCAAATGCTGAATATTCAGCCTGGAAAACTTACAGGCCAAGAATTCTTTATTACAGTTAATTTTTGAGTGAATCTGAACAAGTTTAAAACAGTTTTCTCATGTTCAGGATGCTGAAAACAAAAGCAGAGAGAAATAAGTGAGATGATCGCTTTTCAGCAACATAGCTTTGCTTGTGATGGGTATCAGATAATCATCTATTTCTCTACTGGTCTTAAATGTCAGTAATATATCTTAAGAGATCTTAGTTCACATATATATATCCAGGCAACTTTCAGATACTACTTTGAGTTTTACATAAAGAGATATAGTTAAATCTCACAGGCTTATTCAGTGACAAGAGTCAAATAAGATGGATTTCTTGCATAATTCGTATCTCTGAAGTACATACTTTTGATTAGTTCTCCCAGTAGAATATTATATATCTGGGTTTTCAGCACATTAGCTGGAACTCTCTAGAGAGGTGCTCAAAAGTGAGGGAGGGACCTCTCTTTTAGTTTCAGTATTGTTAAGAATGCAGCTAGCATGCTGCATCATTCCTAGTTTGCTAACATGCAAATCAAGCAAAATCAAGCATATCAAGCAAAAAAGATGCTCTTTTCCTGTATTTGAAGTTCATCTTTTCAATGTCTTTATTCATTAGAGTAAGACTCTGATGTCACAGATCTGAGAGATAAAAACAGAGAGAAGAAAGGATCCCTAGTCTTCGTGATCCTTAATGAGAGAAAACCTGAACATCAGCAAAGCAAATTTACCATCTCAGAGGATGAGTTCAGACTGCCATCTGGGGGATTTAGGGCTGATAAATCTGGGTGAAGGGCTGAGAAGTTCAGCCTATGTGGTTGATGTAACAGGATACCTTCCAGTAGTTTGTATTCACTGCAAATACTTTATCCAGTGAACTTTTCACTGAGTTAATTTGCAAACTCTCTGCCTGATTCTGAGTACTTGTGGAATTGTTTGAATGAATAATTTTTGATCTACAGCCTGTTCTCAAACTTCCCTTCAATACGTTCTTAGAATTCCAGACTGGTTTGGGTTGGAAGGGGCCTTAAAGCTTGTCTAGTTCCAACCCCCTGCCATGGACAGGGACAGCTGCCACTAGAACAGGTTGCTCTAAGCCCCATCCAGCCTGGCCTTGAACACTGCCAGGGATGGGGCGGGGATGTTTCTGATCTATAAATGGTTACTTAATTTATATGGAAATTTTGTTCCATTTTGTTTGGGTTCCCCCCCCCCGCCCCCTGGCAGCCCCTTGTTTCCTTTTAAAGAGGGAAGTAAAATATACTTAGTAGTAAGGAGGAGTTAATAAAAAGTTATGCAGTCATAGGTCACCTGTCTGTGATCATCATCAGAAGACAAAAGACCATCCATCTCTATCCAGGCATTCATAAGAAGCTGCGGAAATGCTTCCCCAAATTTTGTGAGTACAATATTGTGTTTATGCAAAAGTTGTATGAATAATGTAACATAAACAGCATCCAACATAACGGCTGCCTAGAGTGCTAATTGCCACCCAGGAATGCTTGTGAAGAAATCATCACTAATGATGTGGCGGGATTTGGGGGTGCAGAACATCTTGACATGGGTCAGCAGAGGCTCTTGTTATAGAATAGATCAAGCTACATTCATCCACATCATGCTGGTTCAAGGTGTCATCGTAATTCCCTGGAGCAAGAGAAAATTTCTCATTCCAGGCAGTGGATTCTTTTAGTCTTGTTTGATATTTTAGCTTATAGCCACATATTTCTCTAGAGAAGCCCTCTAGGGCAGGGAAAGGCATTCCTGGATCATTTCCTAGGGATGCTGGGATGCTGCAAAGTGGGGCAGCACTGTCTGTGCAATTTTCCAATGTCCCTAGTTTCACATACTGTTCCTCTTATCTTTACTTTTAACATGTGTGTCCAAATGAGTCTTTTGAGCCACAGGGCAGGTTTTCTTTTTAATGGCAATTGATTTATCACAGCTTAGGCTGTGATTAGACAATTCATTTCTTTGCATCTGCTTTCATCTTTCATGAAGGGCAATAACAATAATAAATTATCCTAGGTGTCTGCATGCAAATAATTATTCTTTTATCACACTTGAGGCAGTGTTCTATGGTCTTGATAAAATTGGGATTCCCTGTCTATCAACCAGCAGTTTAAAAGGTGATTCTGGTTAAGGATCTGTAAGAGCCGAACCTAATTATTTTCTGCAGTAGCTCAAATGATGTCATGAGCTGAACGTTAAATGAAAATATGGGTGATTGCAGATTCCTCTCTACATAAGCAGAGTGAGACTGAATAAAAAGCAGATCCTGAGCAAATAATAGTGTCTGAAATAAATGTATCTGGTCAACAGTCATTAAACATATTTTCCCATACATAGAAATCTCAGTCTCATCTGTAAGCTTCACAGCCAGGTGTAATAATCTTTCTTTTTTCCTAACAATAATTCATGTAACAAAAGGTTTATCCACACATGCACAGAAGGTTACAAATCTATTGTCAACACCCTATATCTCATGGGTATTTTAGGAAGAAAACCCCCTTGCTTGTCCTCTTTGACTCTTATCAGTGGCAGTGGTTATTTACGACCAGACCAGAAACAGAATTGGCACTACCTATTATTTTAAGTAGTGTGGATGTGGTCAGTGGGACTGGGCTTGCAAATTGGGTAAAGGCTTTAGACATAACGTTTCTTGTTGCAGTGCTTCCTCTATTATATTCCCACCTAACTAAAGTAATGAATCACATCAAATTCAGAATGCCATTTATTAAGGTGCACTTAAACATGTCTTCTCAAATGCTAAGGGAATAGTAATGTGTCTTTTTAAATCCGCAATTAAGAGCAGCAGTATATAACCAATCTGTTTAGATAATTATGGAGAATTAATGTCTGTTAACATATGGCCAATTTACTTCCTGTTGTCATCTGTTTGATTCAGCAGGGTTTTACTAACTTTTCTCATTTCCAGAGAAGAAGAGAGCCCAGAGTCAGTGTCTCATTGTTAAAAGGCATAAGGAAAGGGAGCATCCATAAATGCCTCTGAGGTGAGGTACTGCATGCACAAAGCAAGCAGCTGTGTATTGCTGAGCTGGATGACATGGTTGGGAGTCCAAGTCTCTGCTATAACTATGAAAATTGCATGACTTGTGCCTCCTGAGAGAAATAAACCACCTCTAGATAGAGAAGGGAGACAGACCAGCTGCTAGCTTTAAGCTCTGTGTAATTTACTGAACTTCATAGTGCCATGGGCTCATTAGATTGGCCAGTGTCAGGAGCACCAAGTATGCCAATGGGCTAACAGATAATCCCATTAGCATTAGCTGCTTAGTTGCTAAAACTGGAACCAAAATAATGGATGTCAGTCTTATTCAGCTTCATTATTTTAGTTAGACCTCTCCTTCAGATTTGAAGACCTACACAGCATGGAAAATAAATTCTCAAAAGCAATTAGATTGGCAGAGAAAGAATTTCTCTTCACCCCTTCAAACTCTGCACAGAACAGCATGTGTTTATCGTGCAGAATGAGACTGTGATAAAGGTACTTACATAAATGCCTTTCTAAATTGGTATTTTAAGCAATGTTTTGAGATGATCCTGTCTGGATATACCTATTATACTAATTTCAAATCATAAAGAAATGCTAACAGCCTTTTATGCAGCTGTACTTGTATAGATTTCAGAGGAAAAAAAAAATCTTTTTCCTGCACTGTTAACCCATTCAAGAGTCTATGGGAATGTTATTTTCATGAAGTGGAAGCAAACTAAATGGCTAACATAGCCACCTCTTCACAGTCTCATCTCAGAAATAGCAGTAATTCTTTTTATACATCAGCCATGTGGTTAGGGCAGAAGATATCCTGAGTTCTGTAGCATGGACTTCAGTACTTTAGCCTTTACATTGTTTTCACGGGTTCAGGAAGATAACAGTTTGGGAGATTATTTTTGGTAGATGCAACTGCAGCTGTAATTCATTCGGTAGCAATCAGACTTGCATGTGTGCAGGAGGCAGAGCTACTGAGGGAGGAAATTAAATACAATCAACCCAAAAGACCCGTTCTTCCCTAGAGTGTTGTTTTGGCTTGCTTTTAAAGTGTGATACCGTTGGAGGGAAGACTCCAAGCTATTTGTACGCTGATAGTCCTTTTACATTTCTGATGGCTGATTAAAACCAAAGGAGTGATGGCAGATAGGCAAAAACACCATGCATCTTGTCTTCTAAAGCTATAGAGAAACAGAAGGTTCTGGAGTTACAGGAGACAGGAGGGTGTGCAGCTCAGAGCAGGATCTGGTCCTGTGTTCTCTAGTTTACAAGTAAAAATCAGTATGTGATTCCTAAGTATTGCTGTTAGAGGGCAGCAGACACCCTAAATCAGGTCTGGAGACACTATAACTTGGTTCTGCCAGGGCTCTGTGGCATCTGCAGTGGTAGAGAATGCCCATTTCAGCCTCGGGATCCAGTGAGCAATGAATCTTCTACACTTTAATTTTGTCAGGTTAATATTTTCCATGCTCAGGCTGTCTTGAGAATTTGAACAGTTTTACAACCATCTTCAGGATGGCAATAAATCTAAAATCCATCATTCTGCTAATGCCAAAAATATTCCAACCAAGCATTTCTTCAAATCAGCAAATGTTTCTAGCATTCCAGAGTGGAATTTGTACAAAAGTGTAATGCTGGACTCTAGGATTTTTTAATTTTTATTGATATAACAAATCCTATCATAATGTTCTGAAACACCCACGTAAACCTGTTGAACATCTGCTTTTTAAGCTTGCTGATATTTCATCAATACTATGCTTTTACTCTCTTTATCAGGATACTTTCATGTCCTTCTCCTCTTTCAACTCTCATCACACATCTGTGTGGGAAGACAAAGAAACAAACAAAAAACTGGCCTAAGATTCTGGAAGGATTTTAAGTTTCAACTCTTTCAATGAAGGGGCCTACAAGGAGAGGGACTCTTCCTCAGGGACTGCAGCAATAGGACAAGGGGTGATGGGTTTAAGCTGAAACAGGGGAAGTCAGCCTCACCTCCATCCCTGGGAAAGTGATGGAACACCTTATCCTTGGTACCATCTTAAGGCATATCAAGGATAAGAAGGTTATGAGGGGCAGTCAACATGGCTTCACCAGGGGGAAATCATGTTTGACCAATCTCTTAGCCTTTTATGAGGAAATAACACGGTGGATGGATGATGGCAGAGCGGTGGATGTGGTCTACCTTGACCTCAGCAAAGCATTTGACACAGTCTCCCACAGCATCCTCGCGGCTAAAATGAGGAAGTGTGGACTGGATGATCAGGTAGTGAGGTGGACTGCGAACTGGCTGAAGGAGAGAAGCCAGAGAGTTGTAGTCTATGGGGCTGAGTCTAGTTGGAGGCCTGTAACTAGTGGAGTGCCTCAAGGGTCAGTACTGGGACCGGTATTATTTAATATATTCATCAATGATTTAGATGAGGGAATTGAGTGTACTATCAGCAAGTTTGCTGATGACACTAAGCTGGGAGGAGTGGCTGATATGCCAGAAGGCTGTGCTGCCATCCAGCGAGACCTGGATAGGCTGGAGAGTTGGGCAGGGAGTAACTTGATGAAATATAACAAGGGAAAGTGTAGAGTCCTGCATCTGGGCAGGAACAACCCCAGGTTCCAGTATAGGTTGGGGAACGACCTGTTAGAGAGCAGTGTAGGGGAGAGGGACCTGGGGGTACTAGTGGACGACAGGATGACCATGAGCCAACACTGTGCCCTTGTGGCTAAGAAGGCCAATGGCATCCTGGGGTGTATCAGAAGGGCGGTGGTTAGTAGGTCGAGAGAGGTCCTCCTTCCCCTCTACTCTGCCCTGGTGAGACCACATCTGGAGTATTGTGTCCAGTTCTGGGCCCCTCAGTTCAAGAAGGACAGGGAGCTGCTGGAGAGAGTCCAGCGCAGGGCAACAAAGATGATTAAGGGAGTGGAACATCTCCCTTATGAGGAAAGACTGAGGGAGCTGGGTCTCTATAGTTTGGAGAAGAGGAGACTGAGGGGTGACCTTATCAGTGTCTATAAATATATAAAGGGGGAGTGTCACGAGGACGGAGCCAGGCTCTACTCAGTGGCAAACAATGATAGGACAAGGGGTAATGGGTACAAACTGGAACACAAGAGGTTCCACTTAAACTTGAGAAGAAACTTCTTCTCAGTGAGGGTGACGGAACACTGGAACAGGCTGCCCAGGGAGGTTGTGGAGTCTCCTTCCCTGGAGACATTCAAAACCCGCCTGGATGCATTCCTGTGTAACATTATCTAGGTGTTCCTGCTCCGGCAGGGGGATTGGACTAGATGATCTTTCGAGGTCCCTTCCAATCTCTAACATACTGTGATACTGTGATACTGTGATAAGGAGGAAGTTCTTTACTGTGAGGGTGGTGAGGCACTTTAATGGGCTGCCCAAAGAAGTGGTGAATGCTCCATCCCTGGCAGTGTTCAAGGCCAGGTTGGATGAGGCTTGGAGCAACCTGCTGTAGTGGAAGGTGTCCCTGCCCGTGGCAGGGGTTTGGGATTGGATGAGCTTTGAGGTCCTTTACAACCCAAACCATTCTTTGGTTCTGTGATTCTATGATATTTAGCGATTAGTTTAAGCGTTAAGCAAACCTATATATCCTGACCTAGGAGGCCATCCTGTGGCAGTGGGGTTAAGTCCTGCAGATTCAATTCCCCAGTATAGGAACTATAATTTAATCATTATCCATTTTACTTTCCCACCTTCGAAATGGAACTGTCTGTACACCAAGCTCTAAGACCTATAACTACTACTCTATATAATGGCATTTAATTGGGTCCTCTGTATTTTTTGTTGTTTAAATAGCAGAAAGTTCAGTCCTAAGCCTTCAAAATATTTTTCTGGAGAAGTGTAGGATTTCCCTCTAAAGGTGGCATGCAAAAAAAAAAAAAAAAGGGCAAGAATTCTCTGTTCTCCTGAAGAATGAAGATATTGCTCAGGTTCAGCAAAATATAATCTGGTGCTGTCTTCCTTTCCTTTCTGACATTCGTTTCTGTGGACAGTTAATAAGAACAGCCTTTTTAAACACAACAGCATACTGTTAAATATGCCAACAGCCAGAAGACCCAGGCTCCTGCTTTATTCTACCTGGTGAAGGAATTAATCATTACCTCAATAAATATTTTTTTCTCTTAAGCCTTTCTGCTGACCTGTGGTAGTTTGAGATCTCATTTCCTTTTCCCAGTCTCATCTTTTTCAAGTCCTCTTCTTTCCTAATCCACTTCTTTTTTTCTAGTGCACAGCTATCACACCAAGGTCAGTCACAGCAACAACTGAACTGTATTTTTGATATGCATTTAGTTTTATTTAAGACACCACTTCATGACTGTGGAAACAGATATTAGTAACAGGAGTAATCTTTTTCAGCTGAAAGCAGAAGAGAAAATGTCAGTGTGCTAACTCTAGAAAAGAAAAGGTTTCTTTTTACCAGTTTCTCGGTGTAGAGTCTGAGGCTGTCCAGGAATAATTCTCCATCTGCTTCATTGGGACCAGCCTGCAGGTGGGGAATTAACACTGATGCATTCTCAAATAAAAGCTTCCACCTGCAATCTGGATATAAATACCCCTGGATTTTCATATATATATATAAGTATTATATATGTATTATAAAATACATGCACCCAGATGTGAATATTGCTGGTGGTACTTACCTTGTGCCCTGTGTAAATAAATAAAAGCCTTAAATCTGAACAGTATATAGCAACAACTTCAATGCTTTTTAGCCAATGGGCATCTCAACAGAAAACTTTAGGGGTATGTGCAGGTGCCTGTGAGCATTTGTAGAATGCAGCAAACCTTAAGGAAATTATATCATACAATACAAGAACAGCATGGGTTATTCATTTTCAGAATGATATGAACAGAATGAGAATATTAAAGAAAAATAAATATTAAACAAAATAAAAATAAAGAATTGCCCATTTTCTCACGATGGATCCAGGAGCTCTCTCTGGTAGACCCCTGTTTGCATGCAGTCTAAGCTGCTGCAGGCTTTATAGGGCTGCAGCAGGTGCAGAGAGGATTCCCTGTCCTGAAGTTTCCTGGCTTGGCTGTGCAACAGAGGAAGCAGAGAATGAAGGTCTGGAACATGCAACTGCTCTTGGGAGCACCCTGGTTCAGGAGCAGGAGCGGGCCCTGGCCTGAGGCTTCTCTCTTCTGAGGTGTCCACCTAACACCTCTAGCTACAAGGATTGCTCAAGTCATGTCTGAAAAACGGCTGCACTGAGGATACCAGAGCAGTCCCTCCCCACTTCTAGGAGATACTTGTATTGTTTGAGTACTCTGACCTAGCTGAATGTGGAAATATCATTTGAACAGACAGCCAAAATACCCACTAATAAACTTTAACTTCCTCCAGTGTCACCCCAGGAGCTGTAGCTGGAAATAATTAGTTACAGGAGACTTCTAAAGCTTTACTGCTTCATGGTTTAACTACTTTGTCCTAGTTGACCACAGTTCAGAGCCAGGGGAATGAACCTGTTTGCACTTTGTTGCTAACACTGGCCTGTCACAAAGAGCTTTCTATGACTGCGCTGCTGCAGACGGGAGGAATGTATCAAGTCATTAAACCAGATTAAAAATGGGAGATGCTGAGTTTTCCAAACCACCAGCAGAATAAAAGCCTGAGGAGTATAAATGTAAACCAGCAGATGAAACACATTCCCTCAACCCAGGGAGCACAGGCTGAAAACCACTTTTCATCTGCAATTAGAAAAGGAATAGGGCCAGCAATGCTTTTTCACCTCTGTACAAGGCTGTTCCAGGTATTACCCTATAATACTGCAGCAATCAAGGGCAGTTTTACTTATGATCTTTATAGGTGGCAGGCTGGGCTTTTATTTTTGATGGGGAAAGATTAAAAGGCTCAAGACAAGTGTACTAAGATCACAGAGCTGCAGTTACTCTCCTTCCCAGGGAGACAGGAGCTTTTTTCCCCTCCCTCTCAGCTCCTACAGAGGAGATTTCCTTTCTATATGTATTTGATGGCTGAACAAAAGAGGGAAAAAGAAACACAGTGCAAATTGACCGACTTAGGGAAACGAGATATCCTGGCCAAGCAGGGAAGCAAACTGCACTGATACTCCAACTGAGTTCGGTGTCTTCCTTTGGAGTCCAGTATATCTGTCCTTTGAACTGAGTGCAATGGTCTTATTATTGTGTGTGTTTTTTTTAATTGATCCAAATGGCGTAGCCATATCCTGCATGTTCTCTATACGCTCATATAGCAAATATCTCTGCAGACCTGTTTTCTAGAGCCCCCCCCCCTTTTTTTTTCTAGAGCTTCTTAACAGCCAGGCACTCCAACCCCAAGGAAACCAGAATACAACTGTGCAACTCCCTTAGCATTGGAGGTCTGTCTGACTGTTTCTCTTTTTGCCACACAGAAAATCCCTGCTCAAACAGCTCCCAAATGCAGTAGCATGACTTTAGTTCTTAATTATTTTCTTTAAACTGGCATTTAGACACATTTCTCATCATCTACGTCTTTTACACTGTCCTGGTTCTAGATCAGGTCACTGGGCAGCTGGCTCAGAATAGCCCTGACCCAGGAAACATATCTCTATTCTAGAAGTTAATTTTCTGTCCACCTGTATTTGTTCTGCACCACAAAACCCACCTCTCCCAAAGCGGATACAGCCATTACCCTCCTTCTTTCACCACCTCTACAACCGCACTGCTCTCCACTCCTAAACACCGGTGTTGCTCTTTTATTACCTAAACCACGTCCCTATCGCTTCCCAAAGCATGGCCCACCTCTTCCAAAATGGCCACCCTTCTTGACTTTAACATTCTCAACTCCCAGTTCCAAGCCCTCACCTTTTTCTGAGGTGGGTGTAATTTAGGTTTAGTACTAAATCCTGCTAGCCTTATTTGATTTCTTTTTGGTGTAGGTGAGATTATCTTTGAACTTTGAGTCTCTATTATACAAAGTAGATTAGTAGGCATGGCATTACAATAAAATACTCTCCTACACCATTAGGATTTATTTCATTCTCACTACAAATCTGACAGTTGTGTTGCCTTTCCTCTTTTTTAATTAAGTCCAGAGTCTTTCTGAACTTGATTAAATTATACTATAATAGCACTATAAGAAGTGAGCTTATTTGATAATTTACAGTGGCCTCAGTGTCTTTTGAAATGTTCAAATAAACAGTGCTACTTCTATCCAAGTCTGCTCCATTCAGAGGAAAGTTCATTGCCTGTTAGATATTATAGCTTAGGAACAGAGTGTTTTTCCTGCAAACCTTCTGTTTTCTCTCTGATTTCTAGAAGTTCAGGCTTACAGTAGTGCAGTAAGTTGTTGGGAAACACTTCAGTTTCTACTGGTCTTCCTCAGCATGAATACTCACACAAAACCACTACACCATCAGAAAACACCTAAAGGAAAAATGCCACAACAGCATTACCCCACCAACAAATTTCCACCTGAAAATTCCCACAGGGATACTCCACCATCAACAAAGTCCTGCATAAAAACATTTATGTTAGCACTAAGATTCCACAAGATGCTATCAAGAAACTAAGGCGCACCTTTCTCCAGTGGTGGGACATTGGGTCATACGGGGACGAAGTCGGTGGGAAACGCTGGACTGCATCCAGCTGCCCCTTGGTTACTGACACTGAAAATGATTTAAGGCACGAAGGACAGTGATAGGGTAAGTGCTCATACTGATGTTATGCTCACACAGTGGATTAATGGAGGGGTTTGGATTCAATCTGAGCTGTTAATCCTTTCAATGTCACAGGAATCAAACACACAATTTTCTATTAAGGTTGGCTGCAAGGTTATGTGGGCTTGCTCCTCGTCAAATTATACATAATTCCCTCTTTCTGAAGTGTTCTGGGACCAGCATTGCTCACAGGAAGAGGCGAGAGACATCCCTGCCCCACAGAAATGGTGTATTTCTGGTCTTAAAGGAAACATCCTCTTCCTTTAGTGGACAGTTGCAGGCTTGGGTAGATAACAGATACGAAGCTGTGTCACAGAAATTTGTTGTCAAGGTGTTGTGGTTTAAGCCCAGCCTGTCACTCAGAAACCACGCAGCTGTTGCTCACTCCACCCTCTTCCTCCCCTCGCTCCCGGAGGAATGGGGAGGAAAATCAAAAGAATGTAACTCCCATGGGTTGAGATAAGCACAGTCCAGTAACTAAGGTATAACACAAACCACTACTGCTACCACCAATGATAATAATGATAAGGGAAATAACAAGGGAAGAGAATACAACCGCTCGCCACCCGCCAACCGATACCCAGCCCAACCAAGCAGTGATCTAGCCCTTCTGGGTAACTGCCCCCAGTTTCTATAGTGGGCATGATGTGCTGTGGTATGGAATACCTCTTTGGTCAGTTTGGGTCAGGTGTCCTGTCTCTGACTCCTCCTGGCTTACCCTCCTCCCTGGCAGAGCATGAGACTCACAAAGTCCTTGGTCAGAGTAAACATTACTGAGCAGCAACTAAAAACATCGGTGTTATCAGCTCTGTTCCCAGGCTGAAAGTCAAAACCACAGCACTGCACCAGCTACTAAGAAGGAGAGGAATGACTGCTACTGCTGAACCCAGGACACAAGGCCAATGCCCTGTCTTTATTATAATTTAAAAAGGCAAAAATAGCTGCCAAATAACACTTCATAAAAAGAAAAAAAAAGTTGTTTCCAGTAATCCTGCATTAAAAACTAACAGACTTTATTTGTCAAGTTCCCAGATAGGCAACAGCGGAAGTCTTTCTAGGAACATATTCAAAGCATTCAGAGGCATTTCTTTCAGGTTGTCTCCTAAATATTGTATCTTTTTCTTACTTTTTTTGCAAATAAAAGTTATTTTTTCTTCACTTAGGGTATCTATAAAATATTATATTATATTATGTGTTAATTTATAGTTCTATAATTTTTTACTGAATATGAATTCATTTTATCATCCTCTGTAAATCAGTAAGACCACAGTCTGCTCTGCTAGGCCAAAGCAAATGATTTCTTTCGCCTATGCTGAATTTGGTAATTCTGCCTTACTTTTTCATGCACATCAAGGTACTCCATTGCTGTAGTTCACATTACTGTATCCCTGACAAATTGAAATTCCATTGCACAAAACCCAAAATTAAACAACCCACCCAAAAACTTCAAGTCAATATATGGATGTACATCAAATTTGACATATTACCAATGATTCACTAAGCTGCAGTTAGAAGGACAAATCTGCACTTTATCCTGTAATCCCTTTAGCTAAAGATCAGACATCTGTCTGTAAAGAGATTATTTATACAAGTGTGAGGAAGTCTTCCTGGCACCCATCTGGTTAATATATATTCCCAACTAGATTTCAGTTTTTCTGGTGCTTATCCGTTTGCTTTACAACTTAAAATATCTCGCAGTGGCCACTACAAATCATTTGTCTTATTTCACAGCTCTTTTTCACCTGATTTATTGTGAAAGGCAAAGAAGGAGTTAGAGTAACTACAGACTGAATTTTTCCAACAAAGTGCAACCTTACCTCACTTAAACAGCAAGTAAACAGAGATCTAAACTAAATATCAAGTACGTGTGAGATTCAAAACCTAGTAACTTGGTTTTGTCCAAAGAACAACAACTGGCTGCAAGGCCATGACCAGTTACAAAGACACTCCCTGTTGTCAGAGGTTAACATGATGTGGTTATTTGTTGTAAAAAGGACATCATCTCCATCATTTTAATTCAAGGCATGCTTGTGACTTTCTGATTAACTAATAATTACAGAATTGAATTTGATTTATTTATTTTTCACCACTTCAGGGCTCATGAAAGTTGAAGCTCATGATTTGGATAAGCTTCAGAATTTAAAGTGAATGCTTTAAAGAATACGTGGCTATTTATACACACGTGCATTACGCATTAGCAATGTCTGCAGCATAGCTATGAGCCCTGCTAAGAAATATAGCCAGATCCTTGGAGATATTATGTCTTTGGATCTATATGAGTGTACAGCAGTTGTGGGTGGAAGCCAAAGAATCCAGTGACCTCTGAAATGAATCTGGTAACGATAACACAACTTATGCTGCAACAAACCTGATTAAAAATAAACAAACAACCTCCCTGCCAGGTGCCATTTGAAGCTGGAATGTTTTATCCATCTCAGCAGAGGCCAAAGACTGAATGAACTAAAACCTAATTCATAAATACAGGCTTTTAAAGTGTAGGCTGTGAAGCACCAGGATAGAAGAGACAGGGAAACTTCAGCTTGTGAGAAATGACAGGATGAGCTTCCAGAATTTCCTCTCAATTTGATAGAACTTTCACATCTGTGAATCAAGCAGCAGTGGAATTTAATTCACACATGGATATGGAGGGAAAAAGGCAATTTAGCTGGGTGGTTTTGTTGTTTGAACAAAGTAAGACAAAGAGCCATTAGTCCAGAATGTTGAAAGCTTCCCATAAATGACCCTTTCCATTCTTCATCCCAATTTAACTCTGGGCTGAAGCTGTGAAGCTGCATGGGAATATTTTATAAACTTAGCTGAAAGCATGATGTCGCTTTATATACATATTTATGCAGAACATCTTGCATAGAGCACTACAATGACTTAGATACTAGTAAGGCATCAGCTATGTAAGCAAATGTGGCAGCAGCTCTGTTTCAGTTAATAGCTGGCACAAAGTTGATGCTGTCTTTTGGACGAAGGAATGTTGGCCAGGCCATCAGAAGGAGCATTATTCCCCAGCCTATTTCTAAAGGAGTGATGGATTCCCAGCCTCCTCCTGGATGCTGGCAGCACAAGAGAAGGCAGGACCTGGATCACAGACTTGTCAGGAAGCCTACAGTGCAGGCCGCTGCAGGTTTTCACCCTGGCTATAGGCATTCCCACCTTCTGCCCCAGCAAGCTTTAGGTATATGCTTAGTTATATGTATATTGTTATATTAGTTATATGGGTATATAACTAAATGTTACCTCATCTAGTTCCTGCCTAACAGCATTTTATAAACACTCCTCAATTTTACCTTTTAAGTACTTTTCAAGCAATAATAACAACTGTTGAAATGTTTGTGTTCCTATCTGAACACGTGGACCACGTCCTAGTTTTAGTGATGCTGCTAATCCAAAGCTTTCATTTTGTCAGCAGATTTGTAGCTGTACTCTTGCTTTATAATGAGAAATCTCTGATCATCTCTCTCCAGGGAAGAAAACCGCAAGAGTTATAGTTTCCACAGTAGAAAAAACAACTGGCTGAATTAACAATAATGCCACAAGATGGTGCTGGCCATTTCGTTGACACAGGTCCTTGAAACTTTTAAGTTTGCTGCTCAAGAATCTTAGCTTTGTATTTGCTCTGACTAAACCTCTCCCCATTTGAAGTTTACTCTGAATCTCTGCTCATTCACTGCATGGGGATACCCAAATTGGCTGGCATTTCACCAGGGTTTCTGTCTTATACTCTTCTTAAATCATGATCAGTGTTGCTTTACAGTTGTGCATCCCGGATAATTTCATCCCAGGACAGCAAAGCTTTGATCCTACTATAGAAAAGCCCTGCAGATTAATACTGCTTCCTAAGATGCTTTGGTTGTCACAGCAACCCAGGATGGTGGCCTGACATGAAGAGGAAAAAATCATACAAGCAGAAGCTACACAATTTCATTCAATTCAATAAAAACTCTAGGAAAAAAAGATATCTTGGAAAAGAGATTAACTGCCTCTTCTGGGTTATAAAACACTCTTGAGCAAAAAGATCTGGTCATTACATTTTTCCACTAATGTCTCTCTAAAAGTAAATTTTCAGCAGTGTGAGGTTTAATGAACCATTTCTGACATTTCCAGGCCATGACTGATAATGCTGTTAATGTTTCCTGAAGAAAAGTTTAGGAAAAATACAGAGAACATTGAAACTTTTAGGTCAGAGTCTCAGTGAGATCAATGGACCTACGAAGATTTATAGCTACTGCAGATTAGTCCTTTTAAGTATAAAAAGCATTTCATTCATGCCGTTATGAACATGATGGAGTTTGGATTTGGATCCTGTAAACAAATGCCCTGTATTTGGTAATGGGAAGCACCCAAATCTGGAATTCAAATATCCTGAAGTCTGGAAGTGTTTACGTTCCCATCTGAGCTTGAGGAGCGCATCCTATCTTTAATTTGTGCGTCTGTGCTCCACAGGATTTGCAGTCTCCTTTCCCACAGACAGTGCCTCCTACAGTCTCTTTTTCCAGCTGCTCTGCTGACTTTGTAACCAGTCAACCCAGAGCAACACATCAGACACAGACTTCTAATACACAGCATCAGCTGCATCTCTCCACTTGTTTATTTTCTTTACTGCTCAAGATGAGTGGTTTCAGTGGCAACAAGAGGAATGTGTCCAGCTCCCCTTTGCCTCCAGTTTGGAATATGGTACTCATCTCCAGTCCTATACTTCTTCTGCTAGCACAGTTTTACACCTCTTCAGTGTAATCGCCAAACTGCATGGCATCCACAAAGGCATATGATGAAAGCAGAAAGGGTGGGACTTACGTTTATAGTTAGCATTGCTCCCAGGCATGTGCTAGCGATGCTGTGCAAGAGGAAAGGTTAAAATCTACTTGTCAACATTCACTTAAAATATTGACCTTATTTTCTATGTGTAAAATTAGAATGATTTGTATTTATGAATAAAATTGTATATGGTGATATCACCATAAGAATACATTATTTTCTCAGACTTGAAAGATAGAGAAATTAGGACACAGAAAGTTCAAGAGAATCATAGAAAATGAACGGAGTCAAATGTCACATCTAAATTCCTGGATTTCTGATGGTCTGTCCCTTCCTTTTACAATTTACACACACTACATTATATCAAATAAGAATTACTTAGCATTTAAACAACAACTTAAATACCAGCAGCTCACAGAACAGTAATTCTGGGTCTGCTTTTAAATACAACCATCCAAATATTTTGCCATAGCTTCTCATTATTGATTTATTACTGCTTGGTCATTTTGCAGCAATTAATGTGACATTTTTGTTTTTAAAACCCCTACTATATTGATCAATTAGAGTTATTATGACAAATGCTGATAATAATACAACAGTTTTAAAAATGTCATTATGGAAAATACTGTATTTTCGTAGGCATTTTATACACACATTGCAGGGCACGAGGCTGGCTTTCTTCCCTTTACCCTTCAGCGTGGCTGACAGTTTTTAGTCAAAAGAATTCTGTGTTTTCCTAAACACATTCGAGTCTGGAACATTACTTGGATTCTTAATGGGAGCAAAAAGCTTGGTGTTTGTGTAATGTCTTCTGTTCCAACTGTCTGGTTCCTGGAAAATGTGGTGGAATACTCGTACTCCACACCCTATGTGAATGATACTCTAGCCTTCTGACAAGTGTAAATTACAGAATAAAATCTGCCTTCAAAGTCATTCATAGTCCTCTCACTGTCTGTCACTGCTGGTATACCTGCTTGGTTTGGGATTCCCTTGCTCTACTGGAGTCTTCAGAAGGCCTTAATGAAAATGAAACTCATGATCTAAAGCTTTGATCCTCTCACTAGTCTCTCCATTACATCACCCTTTCCAAAACCTAGCCAAAGTCAATGGGAGGGGAAAAAGACATGGGATTTTGCATTGCAAAATGCTACCTGATTTATCATGACACTTGTTAGAATGTTGTTATGATTACGATACTTCCTAAACAGACCTGACTGTAAGTAATGAAATGATGAAGGGCTAACACTTTGAAACTTCCTGCCTTGTCCTTGAGTTGTTTAGAAATATGGAGAAGACATTTTGTTTTGTGATTTCCATGGGAATGAGCAAACCAGCCACCATCCTGCTTGCCATGGCCCATGACATCAGCAAGGGTGGGCCAAGAGATTCAAAAAGAGGTTGATTCTCTGTTGCCCTCAAACATTTGGGTTGCTTACACCTATGCAAAAAAGGTAAAACCCCTTCACATTTTGTGCTTCTGTGACAAATATAGACAGGATATAGAGTCACTTCTCCACTGTACTTGGTGCTTAGCATGATCCTTCCTTGGCTGGTTGTCCTGGTGCAGTTGTTTATGCACCTCTCCTGGGTAAAGCAGCTTATGTTTGCTCATTATGTACCATTCTGGTGGAGCACAGTCTGTGGAAAAGCATATTAAGTACAAGGTTTGGCTCTATAAGGCAACTTTCACAGAACTTTTGGTTAGAAACTGTCCCTAATTATATGGAACTATGGCTGAGGTTGTGTAAATTCTGATGTGTGTGTATTAAAGGTGTAAGGGTAATACTTCATATTGCTGGGGGTATTATTGCTATTTCATATAGTGTACACCACCATAATACTGACTTAAAACGGCTTAGCAGGGTGTAATACATGACTTGGAGCAGTCATTGAAAACTCTTTGTGAATACTGTGGCAAAGGCTAATGTAAATAAAGGAAGATGAAAGTAAACTTTGAAGTAGGAATAGAGCCTGACATAGCCTTCAAGACATACTGTAGTTAGGCATAACCCAACAAACTGGAAATATTTCATTTTCAATTTCCTGTCCAAGATACCAGCCTTAAGACTTACTTTTTGATTGTTATTACACATTTTGGTTCTCACTGCTATTAGGTACAAGCTGTGCTGGCAACTTACAAGCTTTCCATAAAGATACAGACTGTATTTCCTTTCTTGTAGACATTGTTGATAGCATTTTATCATACAGTAGAACAGTACAGTCTACCAGCTCCACTAGAACATGACAAGTGCTGTCAATGCCTCCACAAAACTACCATGCAGCAGAGAGCTCAGTGAAGGCCCAGGAGAGGGTGTTGGGATGTAAGTGCATCAGTACACTTGGCAGTCTCCTTTCATCCACCTCCATTTTCAACTTTGTGTAGAATCTCTCACACAAGCTACAGTGCTGGAAGCAGCTGTGCCAAGTCCTATTTTCCAGACCTTTCAAATATAATTAGAACAGGCTTATCTCATGGTTTCAGCCATATATGTCTGTATAGGCTCTTGAGGGAAGCAGCAGCTTTCACTCATAACCACACAGGTCTTAACAATTCTCCATCTCAAATGATGGAGGCTCCATTGGGCTTTTTTCCTGCCTTTCATCCCACAGAAGAAGGTGAATGAGCTTCAACTGCAAAAAAATCTGCATCTACTGCAAGTCCACTACACCTCTTAACAGTCTCACACCTAAGGGCCATCAGATTTCCGATTAGTGTCTTCTCGCTAGCGTGCAATGCAGCTGGTCGACCACTGGGCTATAGCAATGAGCTAGAGAGAAGGCAAAATCACTCTTAGTGAGTTGTGCCTAGTAGAGACAAGCCTGAGCAAGCAACTCCAAACCCTAACCTGGATTTCTCCAGAGCCCTTGTGCAGTCACATCCTACAGGGTAATGGACATTTTTATTGCTGCGTGATAGACAAAATTTAAGTGACTGACTTATTGCTTGGCAAGCTGTCAATAATGACTTCTGATCATTATCTCTTCTGCACAGAGAGTGCTGGCTACACTCCCCTCCTTTGGTGGTGTGAAAGTGGTAGAGATGTCCCGTTCTCTTCATTCTTGGAATCCCTGAAGGACATGGTGCTGGGCATGGCTGCTCTGGACTGAGCCAGGCGACAAATAGCAATCTAGCAGCCATGTACCTGCAGCCCTCCTGGCTGCTCTCCCACATCACTCGGCTGCAGCCAGCAAAACAGCTGGAAATCTAGATTTCCATTTTGAATAGCTCTTGAGTGTAATGTGAGGACAATCATCATGAGAAAAGCTATGGGTCTAAGTGAACCCCAGTAGATCAGCTATAGCATTTCCAAAGAGACCTAGCCCCTTGTGGAGATTAAAGTAAATCCCAGAGTATTTTGTTCTAGCTATAATCCTAAATAACAACAAATCTGGATCCACTGTATAATATTTAATAACTCCTCCCTTACTTTTTGTCTTCCCTGTGTCAAAGAACATCATAAGCTTTAACAGACAAGCACTTAGAAATAAGGAAATACTCAAACACTGGCTGTTCTGTTCATGTGGAGGAGCGGCTATCCCCTAATATGCCATGTACCACTAACTAGATGAATTGCATTGCATGCTGTCTTCTAGAGAAAGAAACTGTGCCCAACTGAGCAGTGTCAGGGCCTGCACTCAAAATGCTGATTGCTAGGTCAGTGTTTTCATTATTACAGGTTCTTGGTGGAAACATAAACCACGAGAGCTCAGAGCTCTCATGGTCTGTACAGCTCAGCAGAATGTAGACTATTCAGTTTGGATGTATTTTATTAACACTGAGCTTTCACTTCATGCAGAGATAGCTTTTGACATTGTTGGCACGTAAGTAACAATTACAGCCCCTGTTATCCAGTGTATTCAAAAAAAAAAAAGAAAAGCCTTTTTCTTTTTCAAAGGCATCTCCCTTTGCAGTGTGAGGTGTTTCTGTATCATCTCTTTGCCTTAAGGGTTGTGGTGTATCACTGCTCATAGGAAACCAGGCTCTGGGGATGCAGCTGTGTTGCCAGAAAGTCTGCACACTATAGACGTATCTTTTGTGCGTTGCCAGTAAGTTGTGGCTGTGACTATACCCTTAAGGGTTCCCAAAAGGTTTTGGAATGTAGGTGTATCTCTGTGCTTCCAGAAAGCTTGTGGCTGTGGCTGCCTTTGTCTATAGGGCTGAAAAGTTGTGGGCTGCTGATATACCAGTATGTGCTATAATAAAGCCTGTGTGCAGTAGGTGCATCCCTCGCTTCTGCTAGAGGCCTTTGGGCTATTCCAGAGCCATTTGTCTCCGCAGCATTTGGGACACACACTGCTGTAAATGCCCTAGCACATCTACATAAAGTTGTAGGTGTGATAAAACATTTGTGCCAAATTACTCACTCTATTAACATATGCACCATCCCTCTCAGGAGCTCAGGATGATTTAAAATTGCTAATTAAGCTTCCTACACCGGAGATGAGTGAGGATTATGATGCCCATTTTACAGATGCATGTTTCCATGTTCCCTGGAAGCCTGGTGGTGTACATAAAACCCCCAGGTACCTATTTTGGGTCCCTAGCTAGCTCTTAACCAGATATAACGCTAATCTGGACAGCAGCTGAGCCTAGCACTCTGCAGCAAGCAAAAAATCTTGAAGCTGAGGGCGAAGAGAGCTTAGCTGGCATCTATTCAGCATACGTAGAAAATACCACATGCATTCATCCTCCTGCTTTCAGGAACTGCAACTTTTGATCCAAGGACAAGCTCTATAGCTCTTTCTGCATAGCCTGAGCATCTCAACAGACCTAACTACCAACTTCATATGACTTTAATGCACAGTACTATGTGCATTCTCAACAGAGTGAATTATCCTGCAGGACACTGTGCAAATACATAAAAGGTTGCCATCCAAATCTTTCTGTCTGTGCCTGATGTGTATTTTCCCCTGAACAGTTAACGGGATCTAAGTATGCAGTCTAGACAATGCTTTCTCTTTTTTTTCTTTCTCAGGCTAACAAGAAGACAGTGTGAAAAGATGCTGAACCCAGAATCTTTTCAGAAGATTATGGGGATTCCACTTTTTATGTTCACTTACTAGGTTCCACATTATTTTGTCCTCTGCATGGAAAGAAATACTGATCATCCCATTCAGTAGTAACATAAAGCTGACTGTACTTTTCTGCTAAATACTCAAAAAATTATAGACCCTGATATGCGTTTAGCCAAGAAATGCATCTGATCATGTGCCCAGATGAAAAATGGGGCTCCAAATACCCATCTGGATTCAGAAATGAACTCAGCACCTCAGGCTCATCCCCAATGGAAAGAATGACACACACAAGCGTGACTTCATGGTCATAAGGCCTTGAAAATGTACATCCAAATTGTTTGCAACAATATACATTTGATCAGGTTTTGGAAGCTGTTAAAAATAAACAGCCAAATGATGAAGCAGTGGAGAGTGTCTGCAGGGAAAAGGTGCTTTGTGCCAGTAAGTTGGGGATGTTACGCTTGGCTCACAAGTCTGCATTATATTTTGGCCATACACTCAGACTTGAATCATGCAGATCCTGCAAAGATGTAAGAGAAGCCGAAGATGTCACTTGCTTCCTTAGGCTCAACCCCCACATTTTAAAAGCTGTATTGAATGTTACACACAGCATATGCTTTTCTACCTGTTTTTCTTCCCTTGCAATTAATATAGAAAAGCAGCCCTAGAATTGGGTGAATATTGCAAGAAGTTTTTGCATAAACATTTCCTGGTTTGAATGTTTAAATGAAGATGCTCCAGGCATAGCTGTTAAGTGTGCAACTGCACTAAACCTGACAAGCTGGAGAAGCCCAGGAGGTGGGTGTTGAAGAAAAAGTGAGCAATGATTTTGGTATTACTCATGGCTGAGTGCGGGCTCTACTTCATTTCCACCACCAAAGGTCCAGATGAACTCTGCTATCCTACTGGTTAGCTCTTTTTTGAACGGATTTCTACCCATTTTGTACTTCCACTTTGGAAGGGCTCCAGTAAATAAATTTACTGGTGATAGTACAGGATAACAATGGCATGGTGTGGAAATATCGCAAAAGGATTTGTCAGAGACTTGAGGTTTGTATTGCTCCTTCAAGGATTTACACTGTAAAGGTGTTTCTGAGGGCTACCTTCCTCCTGCATGACAGCAGAGCGATACTTTGTGAGCTATGTGTCGTCAAGGCAGCAAAACTCCCAGTGAGCCCTGGAAACTCATCTTGCATGAACACGTGTTCAGTCAGCCCACTGGAGGGGACCCTCAGCTCCACCTTCAGTTACTTTAACAAACAAGTCTACTTCTGCCTCCCTGAACCTATGGAGGAAGGCTGGCACCAGTCCCAAACATGTTCCAGCTCTCTCCTGAGGCTGCTGTGGGTGACCTGCCACTTGGGCTGAGGGCCAAGATAGAAGGCAAATGCCAGATCCCAATGCTATTTCCTCAGGCAGCAAGCAGTCAGCCCAGAGTAAAATGGGTGAGAAGCTTGGGTCTGAACTGGAAGTGGTTTGAGGATTTTTTTGACCCACAGAATAGGCAAGATTCTCTAAAAAGGGATAAGGACCTAGTATCAGGCAGGAAACTATTCCACCACTATTCCAGTTCACCCATGGGACATGGTAAGGAATAACATGGGGAGAGGACTGTGGAGGAAATAGCTTGGAGGATCCTGTGTATCTTCCAGGCGGGAAACACCACCAGGTGATGGCTGGAGAAGCTTGGACTCACTCTTTCTTCCCAGACCTGCTGCTCCATCTGTTCTGGCAGTTCCCAAGCACTGTCAGTGACATATCGGTTCTCGCAGCTGTGTTGGTGGTGCGTGAATCCTTCTCCTTAGAATATTTCTAATCAGCTACAATTTTGATGTGCTGCCAATATTTTGTGTTTCAGCAATTCCTCCAGGAGTGAGGAAATAGTAAGTTTTCAATCATTTCTATTGTGGCAATACCTGAAGAGAAATTCACAGAAGAAAACCAAGGTAATTTTCTGTGCTGATCACTTTCTTCCTGTCAGATTTCAAAGCATGAGACAAATAATAAAGATGTTGGAGCTTCTCGGAAGCAGAAGGAACCTTTCATCACATGTAGTG
This sequence comes from Pezoporus wallicus, assembly GCF_028554395.1. Lineage (NCBI taxonomy): Eukaryota > Metazoa > Chordata > Aves > Psittaciformes > Psittacidae > Pezoporus > Pezoporus wallicus. Next base: position 372,884 of record NW_026635973.1, read on the forward strand.
TTAGCCCAGCAGCAGGGATCACATGGATCGTTGTAAAGCTGGCAGGTAAATTTGGTCCGTGTGGATGAAACAGCATAATAGACGCAGCTCTAGGTAAACAAAATAAAGATGCAAAACCCTCAGAGTAAAACCCCCTTTTGTGAGAAGAATCATCTCTCACAATGGTGATCTTAGTCTTCTCCTCCTCCTGTCTCACGAAGGTGTCTGTGGCAAGATGGAGAGCTGCTCTATTTCTGTGACACCTCCTGCCTGCAGATAAAGTTCACAGGGAGCTGAGAGTGCATCAGAATTTTATTAGCAATTTTCCATTGCATCATACCAGACAACCACCAACATGAAAACTAATGTTAGCTGAGCTGGTGTGACACGGGGTTTGTTCTAACTGAAAAGTATGTCTAAACCAATTCCATCAACACTTTTTGTTGTGTATGAGACACATAATGATTAATGTGGAGAGTCTTCATCAAGAAGGGCCATTCCACACCCTCATCCACGTATTATCAGTTCCCACCTATAGAAAACGTGTCTGGGCAAGACTTAACTATATTTGCTCTGTGAGATGTTTTCTCAGGAAAATAGTGAGATTATTCATCCAGAGATTAGAGAGCTTGATTTAACCTCTCCTTTGACGGACAGACTCTGTAATGACACAATGCTCTCCTGGCAATATCACACAGCTCTGTTTTCCATGTTGGACTCAGACTTGATCCTCCTGACTCAGGTGTATGGGTTGTACCCACTGCTTTCCATTGGGAAGGATAGGATGTGCAATAACTTCTAAGGACTGCATAAGATAGAGTGCTGGACTTTCAAAAAATAAATTTAATTGATTATTATTTTTTCCTTAAACTGAATAATTAGGTCTAAACACCACTGCAGATGCATGAAAACAGTTCTTACCAGGAAATAAGCTGTATGTTGTAGAAATGCTTCAGTATTACAGCCAGTTGCTATTCATTTGTTTCTTCTACTCTTCCAATGATACTGATGTAGTTCAAGCATTTTCATCTGGACAAAGGTTTCAGTTTTTGATGGCTAGTTCACTGAAGATGCTATTGCATGTTTTAAATTCTGGTTTAGACATGTATAAACATTTGTTTCCTGGATGCATCAGTTAACTCAGCCCAAGCTGTAGCATGGAGATATTTTTACAGCAAGAAGATAGCTATTTTCACATGATGTGATGCTTATTTTGACAATTCTCCTTGTGCCCTTCCCCAGCTCCTCACTCGGGGGCACCTTCACTACCTTTGACTGCACAGGTGATTGATGTCCAAACACAAAAAGCAGGGTAGTAAGCTTTCATTTTAAACCCCAACTAAGGACAGCTGGAATTTTATAGAAGCAAGCACAAATTTGTTAACTCCCCCCCCCCCCCCCCTTAATTGACTATAATTTGTCATTTTGTTTGTTTGTTTCTTGAGGATTGTTACTGGAGAACAGCAAATGAATAAAATGCAGTGTGTTTGGAAGCAGACTGACTGCCAACGAGATAAAACAAAAAAAGGGCTGCAATAAATCAATGAGTCATCTGATCTTCACAGGAAAAATGTGGGATGTACAGTAGGAAGGGAAAGTATAGAATAGAAAGAGTTGCTGCGGCATGCCCTGTTCTCCTGCCGTGCCTGTGTTACTGGCAGCTGGAGGCTGGATCTTAACCAGCATGGCTGTTCCTATGTAAGAAAGAAGCTGCTTCATGAGTACTTCACAGTAGGAAAGGGAACAGGAGAGTTCACAGCTTGAATTGAGGGCATCACCAGAAGAAAATGTCAAGAAAGAAAAAATAATACAGATTACCTCTGGGTATTTTATGCATGGCATGGGTTGACGGAGAGCAGAAAACCTTGCAGAAAGCCAAGTGAAAGTCATTAGTGACTGTTACAATGGGGAGACTGTAGGGCAGGAAGAAAAATGTATTCTTTCTTAATTACACTGTAGACTTTTTCCCGTGGGTTCTCCCTTGGTTGGAGTATTAGTGCTTCATACTTAATTAGCTCTTCCCTCCTTCAAAGCGATTTTATGATATTAATTAATACAGCATTGTTAACCTATTAATCCTGCCAACTGGCTTGAGGTATTGCACAAATGGTTAAAAGCAATCAGCAACTGAAACACAGCCATAATTTATCGAGGCTTTTTTAACTTGAAATAGGCTGCTCAGCCCTATAAACGCAGTGACATCAGGATCCCTGTCTGTGGGAGATCTGACTCAGGAATGCTAAAGGCCATGTGGAAATGCAGGTCCTGAATCTGAGATACTGTCTCAGGTAAAGCCTTATGTCCTGATCCAAGATGCCTTTTTAAGTCATCCTTCGCTCTCGGGATGTGAAATGTCTCATGGAAATTGAAAGAATTAAGAAGTAAGTGGTGCATCGAACCCCCAGTGATGCTGAATCCCCGCTGTCAAGATTCATTTTGGAGGAAGTTCACATGGATGTGAAGCTACAGCATCAAGGCCACTTAGGCTGGCAGATGCCAAGATGCTTTCAGAGTTTGAAACCAATCTGCAGAGGTCATTATAAATGGCTTCAGGGAAGATGTGGTATAGCAGGAAGAGTTGGCTTTGAGACAAGCAGTAATTTAATGTTCTGCAGAGGGTCATCTGTAAAATACAGAGAACTGGGGTCGAGTTAGCACTTGTACAAGCTGTACTCATGGTACTACACACTGGCACCTCATGAGTTGCTATTTACTCTTTTTAAAAGAAATAGAAAAAGGTGAATAAAGTGAATATAAATAAAAAGGCATAGAGGCTGGGTGGAGAGCAGAGTGGGGCCAGCACAGAGCTTGGGACTCTGCTACAGAGAGGTCAGAGGAGTTAGCTCAGCAATGAGAGGTAGAATACAACATTTTAAGTGCTGTGTTTGCTGGTGTAATGGCTGGATGCATGGGCTGGGCACACCCTGCAGTCCACACCTCCCGGCTGACGGTGGACCAAAGATCAAAAACTCTCTGCGAGCTTTTGACCGTGCACGCACAGGGGCAGAGCTCTCCTTTTAAAACAAAGCCCAGGAGACGGATAGCTGTGGCCACTGCATCAGCATGTTTTCATCACACAAATGAGGAGGCACAGGATCACACTCCTACCGCACTGAATGCTACTTGCCATCTTATAGAAATGTGGGGGAAGTTTCCCATCCTTCACCATCTACTGAAGTTTCCAGATATATTTTATGTATAAGGCAAACCCTGAGTTCTCCTCTCTTAACCCTTCCTTCCTCCCAGGTGAGGATAAACCACAGAAAGCGTGGGAGTTACTTGGATGGGTCAGTTCCAGGTGGAATTTTGTTTGGAAGAAAAGCACGATTTTGACAGAATACAGGCAGCATTATTTCTTGTAGTATTAGGCAATAAACTGTAATGCATTGCAGCCAAGCTTTAACAGAGAGGCTTCAGAGTCATTTTATAAACAGGAACATTAGCAGTTTTATCATCTTGTTCCAGGTAATCATCTTGTTCCATATAATTATTAGCTTTCGCTTCTTGGATGAAGTAATCTTTGCAAATCTGTTCCTATTTAATTAACCACATTCCCTACTGACTGCCACAGGCATCTCCTGTGCAGGTGTAGTCTTGAAGCTGTAAATTCATTTTCAGAAACGATTCCAAGAAGGAGCTGCTCAGGCTGGAATTTACAGCAGAAACCCTCTTCTGCATCAGTCTTACCATGTAAGACAAGATGATCTGCTCCAAGGCTGCATAACAAGCTCAACTCTGAGCAGGCAGCCAACCAAGCAATGAGACCTGGTCAGAGGTAGGTTTTCTTGTTGCTACTTTGCGCTCAGTGCTTAGAAAGCTTGGTTCTAGCTTCCACTGAAGTTACTTGGAGTTTAGGTGTGCTTAGCATCATCCAAAAGTAGGTCCTAATTAACTGATCAAAAGGCAGGACTCCAAAAGAATAATGGCCTGGGGATGGGCTTTGTATTCCCCCTGACTGAGGTGTAAGTCCTGCAATTATACACACATGTTCATACCCTGCCCTTCGTCCGTGATGTTCAGCTCCACACGATCCCAAGCTTTAATGCCAAAAGGATGTGCATTAAAGCTGACAGCAGCATGGGGCCACTCCCAGGATTTCAGTCTGTTTCCTGACTGGCTGGGGATATTTTTTAGGGAGAGGATGATGGCAGCTATGATTGTCATGGAAAGAATTGGCCAGGGAAATGAATAAAAGGGAAAAAACCTGGGGCTTTTATATTCCACAATAAACTACAAATCAGTCTCTAAGCACCTCTGTTACACTACAAGGTAGGGCAGAATCAAAACAGGGTGATTGTGCTGTAGCCCTTTTGGATAATGGCAGCAAAGAAAGAAAGTTTCCAGCCTTCTTTCATTTACAAACCACAACTATGTCAACCTGCCTAGGACACAAAGATTACACAAATTTACAACATCTCCATTAGAAAGCAAAAAAAAGGCAAATACTGAGTTCTACTAGTCATGGTAATCCAGTAGTCTCCAGAGTTCAATGAAGTGAGGGACTTTGAGGGGCGAAAAAGGAAGAGAAACACTCTAATAAGGTCAAACCCCTCGAGGAAATCCTGCTGGTGATGGTGGTCTCCCAGCATCAAACACCTTCTCCAGGAGTTTTCTGTTTGTTATTTGTTACCTCAGTACAAGTGTGCCTACACTGGAGCACCCATATCTTGATTTTAGGAAGAGGAAAGTTCAATATTTAACTGCCCCACCTAAACTTTAGGTGATGTCTGACTTAAAGAAAGTAATTGACATCTGATAAGAAATAGAAGTCATTTTAAAAAACTAAGGTTGGAACTCCCAAAAGAGCAGATGAGGTGGTTGCCTTAGACCACAAATTTCAGAGAATTAGAAACTACCCATTTTAACTGTTCAGTTTATCTGATAAGTTTTAAAAAAATACATCTCTGTAGTCTTGTCTTGGAGTTTCATATGGGGCTTTGGAAATCAGCTCCCAGCTTCTCTCTCCTGGTATTGTTCTTATAGGAGCACGTATTTCCCCTGACATTGGTCCAGCTTTTTCTCTCCATAACGTTACACTATGTGCTTTGGGTAGTGGCAAATTTATCTCTAATCTTTTTGTCTCCAGAAGCAGCTGATTTTATCTAGGTGCTGTAAGAAGAGACTTTGAGGATCCTTTCGAAGGGAGAGACTGGTAGGTCAAATTCTGCTATGTGTTCACACTTAGAATGAATAGCCTAAGGTAAAGGGAATCCTCCTCTGCTCCAGAAGGTTTATTCCCCTGGCCCCAGGCCATAGCAATAAAGAAGTCCTTTGAAATTATTCCCCAGTCCACAATAACCTTTGTAAATCCCACATCAGGAAGGGATTTGGCAGAGATGGTGTTGCCATTATTCTTGCTTTGACCCTCATCCAAAGCATGTTTGTATTGCAGAAGACAGAGTGAGTTTTCCCTGAATGCCTGTGCACAGCACGGACAGGAAAAGCTGTGAAGGGTCTCTGTCAGCTCTTTGCTCTCTGTCCTTCTTGCTGCTGCACTGGGCTCTGGTAAGGGTAAAAGCCAATCTTCTTGTGATAGTATCATAATTATTATTAGTCCTGGATGATATTCCAAAATTACATCAAGCTGACTACAACATATAATAAGTTATTAAGAGGATTAAACTGAATTTAAGCTGTTTCTTGCTGTAAATATCTATTGCCTACGTACTGGCATCTGAAACTGAGGAGAGGAGTCATTGTCAGTCAGAGACTTTCATTTCCACTGAAGGAATTTAGAATCATAGAGCCATAGAATTGTTAGGGTTGGAAAGGACCTTAAGATCATCTAGTTCCAACCCCTATGCCATTTCACAGAGGCACATCCACCAGCTTCAGGAGGGATGCTCTTGGTTTGAATGAGTCTAAAACAGATGAGAAGCAGGCCACTAATATCTATATATTAACCTTCTGCTTGGCTACCCACCACTGTTCCTTATCCCTGCCATAAAGACATTTATGCTGATGTGATTTCTAGATGTAGTTAAATGGTGGCTTACTTAAGGGATTTTGTTGGGGGGTAATTGGTACTGTACTGCTCTGCGCCTGCAGTTGGTGTAACTGAAGGCTCAGCAGGGCCCTATTCTACTCTTTCTATATACTGTCTTTGATGTACACCTCATAGTGTCTGAGCACTTCAAAAGCATGCAGGGGTTCAGCCTCACAGTGGCCTTGTGGAATGGATATCCCATTTTACAGGGGATTACATATTCACACTGCCAACCTTTAAGCTTCTATCTTGGCACATAGAAGCCTTAGGCTCCTTATAGAGTTGGTTAAGTCTACAGCCACCTAAATTAGGTATTCTGAATTATCACAAAGAGATTAAACCCCTGACTTTTAAGCATGGCTTCTAATTAGGGGATATGCCATTTCTGATTGCTTTGGGAGACTCTTAACTTCTATTACACATGGTAAAAACTGCAGGTCCCATAGACTTCGTATGGAGTTGGAAACATTAAAGGCCAGGCCTCCAACTGGGCAAATAAAAACAACAAAAATCATAAGTCAGCTATGAAACGAGCCCTACAGCTTTCTGAAAAGGAGGCTTGGCATAACTTGTATGGAATTGTTCCCCTACATTTTGAGCCCAAATGACTTAACAACACTACTCTTTCCTCTTAATGAGAGAAGCTACAGGAAAGTCTAGAAGCTATGGGTCAAGCCAAAGGATTTCATTTCTTTTTTTTTAAGCAATTATGCAAACCTCAGGAGAAGAATGTATGGCAGATATGGACAAGTACTTGTCTGTCTGGGAGGCTACTGGCTTTTTAAAGAAGGACAAAATCATTTATTGCTTGGCTTCTTCCTACATATATATCACTTGTTTGTAATGGCAAAGTTATGAATAAGCATGTTATTTCTCAATCTGTAATTACTGATTTTTTTCTGCAAATGTTCCTGTGGTTACCCTGTCTGTCTCTAAGAAGTGCAGGGTTTTATTGATTTTTACGGAGTTGTTAACTACGTAGCATTGATTTAGTCTTTTACCTATTTTCTCCTATTTTTTCTTTATATTTTAATATTAATTTTGTTAATATTTTCACTTGCTTTCCCAATAGATCTGCCTGCCTGCTTAACATTCTGTTCTGCCTTGCATACATAGAAATATACTTCTCAAATATGATAAGCTACAAAATGTGCTGCATCATGTGAGTAATGTACCTCACATATATTCACTGCATATACTTGATGCACCAAGCATCAAGCACTGCTGGAAACTTGCGCAGTCTAAAACGAATTTCTTATAATGAAAGAATGAGCAGAAAGTTAAATTTTAAGGCTATGATCTGCCTTGTGTACTCGGAATGCAAGGAGAACTGAGCCCTGACTGGCAATGCAGGTGAAAAACCATCAAAAGTGAGAAAGTAAAAGCTATGCAATGTGCTGGGATGAAATGAATTTGAGAAAATTGATCTTTTATTTTTTTGTCCTATTGTCTTCCGGTTACTTTATTCTCCCAGTTACTGTATTCTTAGACATTGCTATAAAGAATGGAAGGATAAAAATAGACAGAATCATGGCAATTTCCTCTGACGCAGAATTATTAATGGAAAGCAAAATAATAATGTTCATATTAAGATGTATGAAGCACCTCTTGACTTACACCAAAAACAAAACCAGTGGGGAGATCTGAAGTTGCCAGCCTGAAATACTTGATATTATATTAACAAAAGCCTTTTGAAAAGACTTGTACAAATCCTCAGTAAGTCCCTGTATCTTAGGTAATCCAGAGTTGGCTAACTGAATGATAAAAATGCAAACTTTCATATTTGGGGTCAAAGTAAAAAAAATCTCCCAATAAGCCTCAAGTTTTCTTGTGAATCTGGTCCAACTTCCTAAATCTCTCTGCTTCCTGACCAAGCAGAAGACTACATGGGTTACGAGTCTAGGGTCAGAAGATGTCACAAGCACTAAATCAGTAGGTTTATTCTCTGTATTATCTGCCTTCAAAGAAATAATTTTAAACTGAGTTGTCCTTTCTCTCTCCCTTTCCTTCTTTTTTGATGTTGAAAGGCAGCCTGAGAAAACTCAGCCTCTAAATATTGCCTTGCTTTCTTTTCACCTTATATAATCTGGGTGAGGGACTTTTTACAAGGGCATGTAGTGACAGGATAAGGGGGAAGAGGTTTAAACTGACAGGGGGGAGGTTTAGATTAGACATTAGGAAGAAATTCTTCCCTGTGAGGGTGCTGAGGCGCTGGCACAGCGGGCCCAGAGAAGCTGTCGCTGCCCCATTCCTGACGGTGTTCAACATCAGGTTGGACAGGGCTTGGAGCAACCTGCTCTAGTGGAATGTGTCCCTGCCCATGGTAGGGGGTTGGAATTGAATGGGCTTTAAGGTCCTCTCCAACCCAAATCATCTATGATTCTGATCCAGTTCTGGGTCTCCACCGGGTTTGCAGGAACATTTGTTGGCATCCCTGAAGAATGTGTATCAATAATTCTCATGCACTGGTTAAAATCACCATGAGGAGGTGAAGGGAAACACATGCTCAGTGCTAGATAGCTTTGTGACAGAGGCTTCCTTCCTCCAGCATGTTAATTAATCTAAAGTTCAACCAGTTAAGTGCTTTTTAGGAGAATAAATGGATGGAAACACAGAGCCGTCATTCCCTCACTCCTTGTAAGCTAGCACCACTGACTGAATGCTGATGTCATGCCATCAGATGATGTAAGAGTAAGTACAATCAGTTATCTCGTTTATTCTGGGGCTACATCTAGGCCTGAATTAGGGCAGAAAGAGAGCACATTATGTGTATACACAAATCACAAAGAATTGAAAAGAAAAAGAATAAACCTGTCTTTTCATGTTTGCTTTTTATTTCTACATGACAGGTCATTTTCAGCTGTTACTCTGTGAGTGGCACAGTAACCTGTACTGCATGCTCACTTCAGATGGATTTGGACATTCTGAAGAAGGCTGTGCTGCTTGTGTCTGTCACCACTTGTTGGTGTAACTTTTTAATTAAAAACTGACAAGACCAAGAAGACTGACTGCGCAGTTGTCAGTGATTGATTTACAAGAAGTTTCTTGAAAGATCTCTATGTATGGGGGTTCTTTGTTATTCAAAGAGCATGCAAGCCGCGGACATGTTCTCAGAATCTGAGAAGTTCTTAGTCATGACAGAGCAAGAGTATTCATTTGAAGTGCTCAGGAAATTTGGCACAATAGGTCCCATTTTAAAATCAATCCATTTTCTCAGCCTTGGGGGCACAAAGTGAGGTGCAGAGGAGCTATCTGACATCATCCGTGGTCTGACAAATCAGATGACTAGAATTGTTGTTCGAACAAAACATTGGGATGGGCAAATGATTCATAGCACTATCCAAGGAATGATCTATGTGGAGTCTCTGGAATGTGAAGTCAGTCAGTAGTATTTTTAAAAGACGGATATGTTGCTCAGCTCTAGCAATAACTGCTTATATTTACGTATTTGTTTTAATTTCTTCTGCTAAAATTGTCTGCATGATGCTGTTGGAAGAGGTCAACCACACTTGAAAATGATGTTTTTATGGTACATATTTCTGTGGTGGTTTGCTCAACTTCCTACTTAACCCTCTTCCACTGGCAAAAGATACTTGCTGCAATATTTTTTGTTCCCATACCTCTATACATTCATCAGATTACTTCATCATAATCAGAGCTCATTTTTGCAGAAGAGATTGAAATGTCCCCTTTAGGGAAACTAAAATGAAATTAGGTGTTCCTTTGTACTGGTATACCATTGCTTCCAGCTTGAGAATGCAAAGCAGGCCATGGTTGTAGGCAAGGTTGGATGACATGGTGGTAGAAACCTCATTATCAGCCCATACCACATTCCCTATAACTTACACAGTGGAGCTGTATCACTGGTTTTAAGGAAAAGTGTAATGTATGCAGGTCATTTGTGATTTGAACAAAACAGTAAAGTTTTGCCTTTTGGATTGGAATAGGAGATGCATGATCACATTGCTTTAAGTCTTCATAAAACATTGTGCATGTGAACAGCTGTATATAAGACTACAGAACCTGTCTTTTCACACAGAGGCAGGGACCAAGTTACTAGAAACATGCAAATATTCTGTCTGAAGAAATCAGAACTAGTTGCTCTTTTAACAGAAGTGTGGACTATAAAATTGCAGCGTGTAGGTAGTGACTGTCACAAGCAATAAAATGAAATGATAGACTACAGTCCTGCAATGGTGCTAAAGAGCACAGCTGAATGATCTCATGATATTTTACAGCATGAAATCAATTTTCAGAGGTAAAACAAGAACTAACAGAGCAGCAAGCAGATGTGTCATGCAAGGTTTGTAAGGAAGTTACCATCAGGAATGACTTAGCAAAAGAAATAAAACCTTAAGGGTCTTGAAGAATTTCCACACTTAGAACCACATCCTCCATACCTCTACATCCTACAACTGTTGCTACAGCTCAGTCACTGCCACCTCACACCACACAGCCCCATGGTATGTAAGTGTTGGCGCTGTGGTTAGGGCTGGGACTTCCCAAGCTTCCCAGGCTAGGTTTAAATTAGGAGCAAGAGGATGTGGGGTCAGCACTTCATATAGGGCTAGTCTGGGGACTCCAGGTTGGAATATTATGTGTGAATTTGCTATTATTTGGTATTTTAAAGAAGAGTAATTATCAGCACTGTAGCATCTATGCCATGGTGTGCCTTTTTCTGGGAGAGAGAAGGTTTTACTGGCCCTGACACAGACCTCTGCAGTCTCTCTCAGAAGAACCACCAGAATGCAGTCACCTTTAGTGAACACTTTCAAGACAAATAGGGAAAACCAAATGCACCGCACTGGCCACTCTACCAAGGCAGAGCTAGAGAGCTACAGGTGAATTACCGAAGGACAAGCTGGACCACCTTTTTCCAAGTGTTGCAGGCAGACTCTAAATTTTATGTGGTGGTTATCTATTCACAAAACACCCAAGGCTGCAGCACAAGCACATCCAAACAAACAGCATAAAAGCCATTGCAAGCTCCTTTGATCTTGTGTATGCATTGTGATTCTATCAGGAGATTTATGAGAGCAGTCAGCAACACTGCACAAACAACAGGGCTGAAGATTGCACAAGAGCCCAGCACAGAGAACACTGAAGCCACTGGGCTACCCTCATAACAAAAGTCCTTTCTCTTGCACAAGACCCTTGCAAGGGTTTTTCTGACTCCTGTACAAAGAGAACAGGGGGTACAACAGAACTGCTGACCTGCTGACTGATTTAATCTATTTACATGAGCCAACACAGCCCCCCCAGCTAATTGCCCCTTCTTTTGACATATTCCAAACCATCTCATCTTTGCTACATGAAGACCTACAGCAAGTGAAAGCAATTTGGATTACACTTTACTGCCTTGTCTGGACACCTGAGTGTGAATTAAAGATGGGGTAGTGTTAAGGGAGTTATGTTGCATTTAGCATGAGGACTGATATTGAGAAAGTACAATTTAAAACCCCTTACTCTTTTTTAACTCTGCCTTAAACTTTTTGATGCCATAGCTCCCCCGAAGCAGTAAGTAGTGCACACAGATGGATGGCCAACATGTAGTTCAGAAAGAAAAAGGAGCAAGAGAGGGATCTGTTCCAGCAACTACTGGACGTAACCCAACAGAAGGCCCTAACACACTTCCCAAAGAATCCTCAGAGGACTGAAATGGAGCTCATTGCCCTGAAAAGAGCACTGACACAGGCACTGCAGGGGAGGAATGTCATGAATTAACTTCTTTTGTGATCAGCTCTAAGGACTGCATCCCAGAGTACTGCGCTCTGGAGAAGATACACCATTCAGGGGTAACTGGAGGGCCCTCCCGCAGCATGCAGTGTGGTCCCACTCCCAGAAGATGGATGAGAACAAATGCATTACCTACATTGGTAATTCTTAACCTGTGGTTTACAGATTGCCAGCATTTTTCCAGTGGAAGTCCTGCTTTGTATTCAGTTAACTTACACCATCTGCTTGCTTTGTTACTTACATAATTACCAAAAGGTCAGTTCACCAGGGGCTTGTTAGTCCATAAACAATGTGCTACTTACATTTTTACATGTATTTTATGTTATTTATTGTAAAATAAACTTATTCTGATAGCACTCAGTGTGGTGCTGCACAAAGCAGAGCTGTTGCAGAGAAGTGCTCTGCTGAAGTTTTTTGCTCAGTTTCTTCATAATCAATACCAAGAGAAGAAGCAAGGATATTAATTTCCAAGCCCCCAGCCCGTACACTTCATGGTGGTTGTCCTATAGGGTACCACCAGAGAAACCACTGAGTGCAGAATGATGGAGCAGGCCATCACATTAGGGGTTGTCTTCCCACAACACCACGCCGTTCAGTCAAACAAGCTACTCTGCTCAGTGAACAAGCTACAGCAATGCAGTGGTCAATATATTATATATTATAGGATATTATAAATCATCATGGCTTGGGTATACTTAGGTGCCACATAGTTTAAGGAGGCTTGAGCAAAATAACAAGACACAAAATCTAAGTGTAAATGCATAATCATCAGGGAAAATAATGTGACCTTAGTTCTACAGAGGTGACCTCTGCCTTGTGCACTTCCAGAGCAGACTATAAGCCAGCCCAGCAGTTATCCTGCAAACCATCCTTTCATTAGAAAGAACCATAGAATCACAGAACAGCTAGGGTTGGAATACGCATTAAGCTGTAGCCCATGGAAAATGTTTCGAGAGTCTTTTGGCTGAGATCCAGCCTGGAGTCAGCCGAGCATCTGTGGGAGTGCTGGGCTCCTCACTGCAAGCATTGTCTTTGGGCTGACAGCATCACAGCTGTGAAAAAGGACACCGAGGAGCCTTGGCAGAACACTCCACATTACTCAGTTGGTGCAAAATATTGGTGTAACATATGATGTTTTGGATAACTATCTGAGTTATCACTAAAACTCTATAAATGTGATGATATTCCTCCACTGCCTGGGGCTCACAGAAACATCTGTTTATCAGCTATGAATACAAGGGGCTGGATCACACTCCAGCATTTTTTCATGCTGTCCTAGTAGAGGCTGCCTTAAGAAAAACAGAAATTGAAAAGGAAATTCCTGAATAAAGGCAAAAAGTTCATACCATATATGGCTAGGAATATTTGAGGAAGACATCCTGATTAAAAAAAATAAGATTACAGCTACATAACATATTATTGCCAATTTTTTCTGATGGCACATCTCATCCAATGGTGTCCAGTACTCCTTAAGCACTTAAAAGAACTTATGCAGAGACAATTAAAACAAATGGAATCTGTCTTGTGAATCCACTGGGATTTGGAATTTAAGTGCCAGAATGCTATCAGTGTTTTATCACTTCATGCACTTCCTAGTGGTCTTTCTGTCTCTTGGATTTGAAGATCACACCCCTTGAATAGATCGCAGGAAATCCAGGCAGGGAAACCTTTATAAATATATAGTAAAGCAAATGGATAGATCCAGTAGAATAAAAGCATAACAAGATGATATAATTACTGTATGGTCAGAATCGGAGTTCTGTTTTTGTAGTTGACCTTTAAACTGCAAGGGGTGACATTCTTGCCCCAGTGAAACCAGTGGGATTTGTCCCATTGACTTCAAGATAGCTAGGATTTTAACTCATTTAATTAGCTATGAAAACAAGCCAAAATCCCAAATCGTCCTTGAACTCTAACTGGAAATCCAGTTTAAAACTTCAGAGCCCATGTTCAGCTCTGTATGTAACAGACTCAAAGCAAAGGCTGTCATCTTGAGAAATACATCTGTAGGTGACCTAGTCACACTGACAACTTTGGGGAAAAGAAAATCACAGGCAAAAAAAATCTGGTTTTCATGTTGGTCTTGCTACTGCAGCGAACTGTGTTTGATTCAGTGTGCCTCTCCAGCTCCCTCCAATACAAACATCTTTCCCCCCTTTTTCTTGAAGGAAAGCATTTGTAGCACCAAAACCTATTGCTAAAAATTTGCCTGTTAATGTCCCGAACTAATAAAGAGATTTTTACTAGCAAAAAGGAAAAGATGATTTATGAGCGTATTTAGAAGATAATCAGGTTCATGATAATTTGTTGGTATATGGGAGTTCCCTGTGGAGAATTTTCTCATGTCTGAGTCCCATTTAATAGAAGAAAGAAATTCCTTTGTTGGTGACTCTGTAACACAGAGGAACTTGGGGTTGAAAGACCACATTTATAATATGATATGGGTGACTATTTGCAAGTGTAATAGCTAATTGTACATAAAGAAAGGGCTGTATTTCCTCATCAGAAGTATACAATAAAGTAATGACACACGAAGTATGTGCCCACTGGCTGCAAATTCCTTTCTAGAGGGAATCTGGAAGGACCCTGGTTTCTGGAAGAAATCCCCAAGTGCAATAATTAGTAGGCTTAATAATTTCGTAGTCCTCTCTCTGTTTCGTCATTTATCTGTCTTCTGATGTCCACATTCATTGTATATTGATCTCAGCGGATTTCAAACTCAAATGGAGAGCTGAGAGTAGTAGAATGAGACACTACTATAGGGAACTGAGGAAAAAGTATGGTGCAATCAGAAATTAATGATGGATCTGGGGGCTTGCCTTCCTCTATTTCCTTCTCCTGTATCCTATGCAAGGGACATTTTACATCTCCCTTGAGCAGACATTAACAGCATGGAGAATCTCTGCCTCAGAGTAAACCACTGTGTGGAAAAATAAGTCAGAGCTGGCTTGAAAGACGGTCAAAGTGGCAGAAGGCAGCTGCACACTGCACAGACTTGTCCATCTTTCTAAGTGACCACCTGCAGAACTGACAGTACAAGGAGCCATCTGAAAGTTGGGGTGCCTCCTGGATATGTTCCTGGCTGAGAATATTGAGAAATACAGACAACTAAGGAGGAGAAGATTTGCAGAAGACTCTTTGCCTGATTTGCTGATCAAAGTTAGGAAACCTTGTTATAGTCAAGGCCCAACAGCAACATCCTGAAAACATCCAAGAACAATATATTTCCATTAAATTCACAACATGTTTTAAGACAGCTATCCACACTCTGTTGCCCATCAGGAGTATGAGAATATCAATATCCTTTCCCACCCGCACAAGAGTAAAGACAACAACTTTCACCTAACATCAGCCCTTCAGTTTTTTAGCAGTCGCATGTTTCTCTTTAGTCTTCCTCTGGACTTTGTTAAAAACACAGTGGTACAAGTGCTCCACTAAATATTTATTCTGTACTACACATCTTGATAAAGTATTTTGCAAACAGGGAAACACAAGTGAGATTTTAATGGAAGGACAAAGCTATATCCTGGACCATTTACCTGTATCAAGAAGAAATGTCACGCTGCAATCTGTGTGTGTTACCATGAGATAACACATGCCTTCTGGGAATTAGGAAACACTTTGCCTTGCTTATGCCTTTAGCAGACTAGTGGGAATTATCTCATGGTAATAAGTAACCAAAATATCTAATTCCTACAACAAAAAAGAAAGGAGAAAATAAACAATAACTTCAGTGTTATGAAAGATCACATTCCTTCCCACTGACAAAAATGTTAGTAGTTGAAAATGCCTCGGGAATATGTCTGAACTAACTATATGCCTGCACCTAGTGTATCTACTGTGTGCAGTTTATTATGCGTACAGGTATAAATATACATTGATAGGCACTATTTCCAGATGTGCACTTGAAAAAAAAGGTTATGCTTACACTTAATAAATTATGCCCATATATTTAACTTTAGAACTGCTTTATAACATGAGTTACCCTTTAATTAGAATTTGGAATTGCTTTGAACATGTGGCACAATTGCACCTTTTTCAATGCTGTAAATGTTAATGCTGCAAGAGGAAAATAGAACTTTTACTACAAGGATTTATGTACCGGTTCATAACTCAGTTTCAGAAACGAAACATCTGACTAATTTTGAAAATAATCAAGTAGGCATATTTTAAAGAATTATATCAACTGAATTGTTTCTATAAATGGCAATTAGGTGGGGTTTCTTTCACACTTTTACAAAGAAGCAGTTTAAATTCCAGAGAAGAATATCTTTTGACCCCCAAATTTCTTGGTTTATAGGTACTCGGTATTGAATCTTCTCTTGATTAGAGCAAACTGCAGGATTATGACACATCATGATGCACTTCCCTGCATACTTAAGTTTTGAGCTTACTGTGGACTTATATGCCTGAAATCTGGCACAGACAGGAAGGCACATGGCTGTCTCATTATGTTTTCATCTCAGGGCAAAATTCTACCACTCTCAGCCTTGGGTTGTTTAGAAATCTGCTAGAAGCCAAAAAAAAAAAAAAAAAGAAAAGAAGAAAAGATAAAAGTAAGGGAGGATGTTAATATTTGACTTCAGGATTAGGAGGATTTTATGTTAATTATTGATTTGTGTCCTTTAATGTATGTGACGTGTCCCTTGAGACCAACGGGATAGCTATAGATTACTAACAGCCTTTCCCTAGACTAACATTAAGCAAAATATTAACAACAAAAATTGCATTCCTTTAGTCTTCTTATTGGTAAGAGATCAAAGAACAAATTTGCAGCTCCATAAACATGGGCCTCAAGTCACATTCCTCATACCAAGGTGCAGGAATCAGCTTCATTCTTCCATTTGCAGGATCTAGCCTTTGATGCTGGTTATTATGTGATAAATGACTAACACAAACATTGCAGCCAATGGCTCGCTCATGAACTATGCTTTAGGATGATTGCTTAGAATACCAGCTGCCTATAGTTCAGCCTGACTTGTCAGATGGTGAAGAGAAGGATGGGATAGGATGGGATGGAATGGAGAAGGCCTGTAGAGCTACTGCTAGGTGATGGTACCAGTAGCTATGCTAGTAGGAGATAGGGATCAGCCACTCAGGCTTGGACAACCCATCCTGGCTGTGACCTCCCTGTCAGCCTGCCCTGGTCCCAGGGATGCCTGCTGCTGTGGGCCTGTCCTAAAGCTCCCCAGTTGCATGGGATATGATAACTGTCATGAGAAAGGTGCCCAGGTGCCATGGTGAAAGAGGCTATATAAGTAACAGAGATTTGATCTTATTCTTTTTTATCTTGTGAAGGAATTCCCATATTCACTGATGACATTGTTTTGAATCGATATTAAGGGCTCAATCAGTACATTTCTCTAGCCATTCATTAGTGTTTTTCTTACTGCTGGTCACAATAAATGACTCTACAGTGAGTATATGATTGTAAAACATTAGTCAATTTTGCCACACCATCTTCCCTAAATTGAACAAGCATTTTCTTGGCTTTGTTCCTTGGTATTCCATTCTCGCTCTGCTATTTGCTATGCCCATTTAGTGCATAATTTGAATTTTAGACTGCTCTTCCATTTCTCCTACACATCTTGGCATGCTACGTACTGGTAATAATAGTAACCAAGATCCATATTCTAAGCTTGTTAACAGAAGAATAAATCTGAAGCTTCTGTGTTGGCTTTACCAGAGATGTAGAGAGCTTGCAAGGACCATGATCTTAACACTGAAGTTGCGTATATGCATGGCTTTTAGCATGGATCATGTTGTAACATCAAGGCTTTTGTTTGTATGAAGCCTTAAACAAACTGGGCTCCTGATTTCTCTCACAGTATAAAAAAAAGTGAGTCTTATAAAAAATAAGTACTTGTAGTTATGTAACTTGCACTGTAATTAGTAACACAATTTCAATGAAAGTGGAACCTATCACCATGCACTATTTTGATAGTATTACTATGCATTAACATTTGCTTTGGCCCATAAGATGGCTCACATGGAGAACTGTCTGCATTAACAATGATGAGGACCAGACTGTCTGCTGTTATATATTGGGATAGCCCCAGTGGGGTCAACAAAGAGGAGCTGTTTTACAGCCCCAAGGATTATGGCCTTGGCAGCTCCACCATGAGCCTCACTGGGAGTCAGATCCAGTCCCTAGTGTGTATTCTCTAGGAGGTAAATAAAATGAATAGCTAACTGGGAATGAAAATTAGGGAAAGAAAGAATACTTGCACAAATGTGTTGCTCACTTTCAGTGATTCGAGTTTACTGTTTGTGCTACATCAAAACAAATCTTTGCAATTATATTTTTCTTGGGGGAAGGGAGGTGATTTTTTTTCTGAACTCCTACACCCTGGTTAAAAGCTTAAAGGAGGCTGAGTTGTGCAAGGCTGTGTTGAGACTCATTAGGCAGGAAAGCACGCTGTGACACTCCCATCTGTGTGAAAGAAGAATGGACCAGCTCCTGAAGTCTGTCCTCGCCAGAGCTTGATCTTCCTCCCGCTTGCTCCTGTCAGCAGCCCTGATGCAGGAGCAGGAGGTGCATCCAGTCATTACTCAGCAACAACTGCTATGGAAATCAGAGGGAAGGGTGCATGCTCAGGTGCTTTTTATCCATCAGGATTTGAACTACTGTGAGTTCTGCTTCTAGTAAGATCTCAATAAAAACTGATCAGAAGACCTTAAGTTTTGATCTGGTAGGTTTTCAATGTACTTCTACAGGGCAAATATTGGCAAAAGAGGTGCAGTGCCAAAAGTAAGGCTCAAGATACAAATCTAACCTGAAAATGTTGTATATATATCTCAGTCTTGCAACTGAAATACACTTCAGCGTTCTCAAAGATAGACTTGAAAACCATACTAGAAAATGTTTTGGTACGCCGGTGAGATCTTCTGACCCATATTTCATTGCAACTGTATCAGATCGCTGTAAAAAATGGAACTATTATCTTAAGTAAACTTACTAAACTTATTCTCAGATAGCTTTTAGTGTTCCTAAAAGGTGCTGGACTTTACAGTCTCTTAGCTATATATACTTAATTCTATCATCACCATCACCAACATTGCTTAGCTGAGTTTTGCCTAGGTTATCCCGGAATAACAACTGGCATTTTCTTCTACCCCTGTAAGTGCTGGCATCCTCACAGAGCATTTTCACTGGCTCTAAACTAAGTTGATGAGTTACAGAGTGGAACAACTTTTTCTCTAGCAGCAGGAGCATACCAGGCATCAGATAGGAACAACCGGCCATGATTAACCCCTGACAGATTTGAGCAGTGACCTGGAGATCAGAAGCAGCATGTCACCTAACACTGTGAAACACAAACATAATCCACAACCTTTATTCAATAGTGTTGTGTTTCATCCCAATGCAGATATGTCATTAACATGCTGTGGGCAAAGATGAAAACAGCATGCCTAATATTATGCATTTATATAATGCTTAGCATACATATAGCACTGTTCATCCTCAAAACACTTCAAAGCATTTAAACCTGAAAAAAGCTGTGAGGTAGATAAACATGTTGCTTCTATTCTATTTTTTTATTTTATTTTTTAATACATATTTTTCCACTAAAACTTATGTGTAAGTGCATCACATCAAGGAACAATAGATCTATGGCCAAATTCTGATCAAATTACTTTGGTGAAACTATTAATTATCTTTGAAGCCAATGGAAAACTTCCAGCAGTATAACCAAAATCAGATTCTGGATCCTATTCCTACATGCCATAAAGCTGAGTTGTTACTGAATAGCTTGGTACATCTAAAAATAAACACTTTGGTTTATTTTTAGCTCATTCTGGAAATCGGGTTGACATTGATTCTTACTTCTCTGGCTAACGTAAAAAGTAAAATCCGACAACATGCTTCTTTTCTTGGTTGTTGTGTTCTACCTGTTTCCAGGCACTCTCCCTCCACAAGCTTGCAAAGAACAGTGATGGGGTTTTCCAAGGCAATGGTACTGGTGGCAGACTACAGCCCTGTGTGGTCATTTATCACATCTCAGGGGTGACCAGGTAACTCAGAGTAAGGTCCTCTCCTCTCCCTGTACCTGACTTTGGGTGTTAAGTTTTGTGTAGTCATTTACTCAATGCAAAGTAAACACTGCTGCCTATCATTCTCATCCGGTTGTTTTATATGCGCTTAGGACTCTTTTAAAAGAGACGTCTAGAATCCATCCTCTTTTAAATCCACCACTGAAGCTCTTGCAGCCAAGGTTATTGCCAGCTCTGCGGCTGTTACAGGAGGTCCAGATGGCCTTTCTTTGTTCCTGATAACCTCAGAGAAGGTGGGAGGGATTTCAGCTTAGTCTTCAGTCTGCTGTAAGACGTGGTCAGTTCAACTCATGGCAGTAAGCAGTTGTTAGCCATTTTGCTCTGCACGGAATTTCTGGATGCGATAAAATTTACTTTCTCTTGTGGGACTAATATGTTTTGTGGGACTAATACGTTCATTTGAACAGGCCATTGTGGTTTAACTGTTAAGAAGTCCAGGAATGCCTGTGTCAGTTCTTCCGTTCCAACATTTTATTCTATCCTGTCATTTTGTCAATTATCTTTAAGGTTATTCTGCTAGTTCAGTGCAGTCAGCAGAAAACAAAACAGGGAGACAGATTTATTTTTTTTTTTTTGGTGGTGAGGTGGGGGGAAAGTACCCAGCATCACAAGCCATTTTAAGCCTCTTAAAGTGGAAGAATGACTCAGTAAAATATGAAACCCAGTGCACTAAACAAGGTGTCTTAACCAAGTAAGATATTATAAAAATATGAAATAAAAGTTGTCCTAAATAAGTTAAAAAATATTCACTCACAGAGACACACACATGCTTAAATGTTGCAGCTGGGAGTTTTGCTCAAATCCTTCTTTCCTTGGCTATATTAAAATGTCAGAAAGACTACTAGAACTGACCCCAGAGGATTACATAGGGTCTCTGTGACAGTTAGAAACTTCCCTGAAACAGAATGATATATTAGATTAATGCATATCAAACCCTGAAATTATTCCTGGATCAAAAGCTGTTCTAGTTTGAATAGGAATATGCAATGCTGCTGCTGCAGGATAGCTTTGCACTTTCCTGCATCAACAAGCTCTTGTTGCGCTACTGGAGAATATACATTTTTGTTAAAAACAGATCCTGACAGGGACAGCAGCTCCATTTAGCAGAGTTTCTGTTTCCACAGAAACCACACCAATGAAGTCTGCAGAGGGCAGATGTGGAGTGAGAACATCTGTGACCACTTAGGTTAATTGCCTTTCTCAACTCTTCCCCCACTTCTGGGCTCTGATGGCCCTCTGAAGATCAATGGCAGATCATCACGCATCTTGTTGCAGGCTTTCTGCCATCCTGCCCCATCTCCTGGGGTTATCTAAAGCTGGTTTTAAATCTGTATTCAGAGTCCCAACGGACTACTTATGGAGAGTCTGCTGTCTCCTTTGTCCCTGGCTTCCTCTCTGTTCCTGAACAGACCATTTAGTCCCTCCACTCCTCAGATTGACAGCTGAGCAACACCTAGGGAAGCTTCCCAACTTCACAGTCCTAATGCAGTGGGGCATTATGTCTTTTGTGATAGCTCAGATACAGCTGTGATAGGAATCATGTAAGTACCAGCTTTAGATAGCTATTTTACTCTTTAACATGCTTTCATAATGAATAAATATTTTCAGATAAAAGGGATACCAAGATATTGCATTATGTTACAGATATTTCCAACATGCTACACTCTGTTCTCATTGTTATTACTCTGATACATAATTTCATCCAAAGAATGTTATTATTTCCAAAAAAATGAGTATCAAAAAGGATATTGTCAGTGCTGATGCATGAAAATTATTCAAGCCTTACCTCCTCTGCCAACATACTTAATCTAAACTCAAGCTACTAAAAGGAAAGAAAGAAAATGAGATTTTTTTAAAAGCAAGTTTGAAACCACTATCGAAAGCCACAACAGTCAAAAAAAAAAAAGACTGCAGAAAATGAAAACTAGGGCTGAAATTCATGCAGTTGCCATTGCCCCAGGTTTCATTGTGGTTCTACCTCAGTGCTATAGTGGCTTGCTAGTTTCCTTTTTGAAACTCTTCAGATGTGGGAAGAAGTTGGCTGTGGCTGTAGAGACTGGGGGCGTCAAAAGAAAGATGAGATATCAAAGCTGAAGGAAACAATCAGAACTAGTTATTTTTAGCCATGATTATTAAGGGCCAGTACAGAGATCTTTGGCACCCTTCTGGTTTTCTTCAGGCCATTAGAGGCATGCCCAGGGACAGAACAAATGTCCTTACTAGCTTCTTCAGACCATTGGCAACCCATGTTTTAGAAGTGTCTTCCTTCTGTCAAACAGATTTGCTGGTACCATTTTAGAGGCCTCGGGGATGTGTGAGAAAGCTCTGTAACTACAGAGTTGTACTATGACTTTACTATCCTCCTCCCAGAGATCCAGGCTGATCAGTGACAAATGCTGCTTTTATTGACTGTTTTCATATGAAGTTACATGGACTTTCCTACAGCAGGTCTTCATAGTGGCTTTGAATTTACAGAAATCTTCAGTTACCCAGAAAATGTGAAGACAACTACATTTAGGGCCAGTTTTCAGTACAACTCATCTTGAGACAAATTCTGGCCTCTTAAATGTATTTATAACAGTATAAAATATATGATAGCAGTAGTCACAAGAGGTATGTGTTCCTATTAAAATGAAAAAAAAAAAAGCTCATTTCTTTAGAGCTTTAATGTATTTGAGGCAAATTATGCATTATTGATATTTTCACCAAGACTGTACTTCCTAATGATTCTTAGGGCAAAATCAGAATCTTGACTATAACTAATATATATTTACAAAGTCTACGTAGTCCAAGTATTCAGAGTACATATAATTTTGTCCTGTGTCCCCCATGAAAGTAAATAATTCATGGAGCCCTGTATCTGTACTTTGTAATGACTTCAGGAGTCCTTAATACTACTGCAGTATTACTACATGCAGCTGCAAGTACATTACTTTTATGCATTTGCCAGGTCTTTTTTTTTCATTTTTCACAATATAGTATATTCCTTGTGCAATGAAACTCATTAAAGACCAAGATTTTGCTCTGTTTTATTCACATTTCAGTGCTCATCTGTTCCTGCATTATTTCTGAACCTCTCACCCTTTCGCTGTTCAGAATTAGATTTGAAAATTGTGGGAAAAGGTTTCATTGTCTGAAATTGCTAATACAGTTGTGGATGGGATTCACTTACTGTTAAGGTGGTGGAACATCCACTCTTCAGAGCTGAAGTTCATGCCAGTCATTAAATTAACTACAGACCATCTGAGGTGGGTCCAGAAGGAGCGCTGGAGCTGGGAAGCCAACCTTCTGCAGTTTCTGTGCCTGTGCTTGCCTGGCTGTGCTACTCCCATCCAGCACATCCCTGCAAACAAAAAGGAAAGCAGGCCTAATCACCAGACAGCTGGCTTCGTGGAGGAGGCGCATGGGTTTGGCTTCTACAAGGCACAAAGCAACAAGTATGTTCTGCCTGTGTTGCGGGAAGCTGCAGCTGACTCAGTGCTGGAGCTTCCCTTTGGAGGGACCGAGTGCCTACAAAGCTGACTGACACCTTAGTTTCCTCACTAAACAAAGTTGTCTAGTCATAAGTAAACATGTCATTTCTGGAAAAAATGCAGAGAATGAGTGCATTTCAGAATAATAATGCTGTATGAGCTCAAGTCTTGTGCTTTGCATCCTCTCTTTCTGCCTTAAGAACCAGTCAGGAACAAAACAACCAGGCACTTGCCCAAGCTTGAGAAGAGGCCTGCACAGGTTTCTCAGAGCTCAGGGTAAAAGATCACAGCTACTACCCAGAGCTCATTGTTGACATGAATCTGTCCTTTTCACTTCTGATGTGATGAGCCAAGGCTTCCTCTAGCCCCTTAAAACAGGGATCCCAAGCAAAACACTTGTTTCTGTTTTATCTCTTTGGAGAGCAGCTAGGGGACAATGGGACCATCTTTGTGGTCATTTTCTAGTCCATGCAGCTCGTCGGTCATTGTCCCTGCATTTTCTGACTCAGGGGAGATGAGAGGCCGGTGGTAATAACCAAACACAATTAAACTAAGCTATTAAATTAATGAGCGACCTTATTAACATGAAAGAAGATCATAACAGTAACAACCATGGCCAAAACAACTGCAAAACAGATCTTTAGATAACAAGAATTACTGCATTACTCCGCTTTAAATTTCATGATGAACCAACATTTTACTATTAATTAGTGACCACAACACATCCATATATAAGGCAGGAAGTCTTCCTAGCCTTTCCCTCAGTGGTGCCATTAAACACATTTAGAAGACATTTGAGTCTCCTTATCCAAACACATGCATGTACACAGATCCATCCTGCAAAGGGCTTGTGTCAGCAGGAGTTTTCACCAAGCAAGGGTTGCAGTGAGGCCCCACGCAGAGCCCTAGACACAGCCTTGTTCTTATTTGGGATAAAAGTGAATGCACTTTGATAAGCTAAGCAACCAAACTGGGTGAATATCCAGTTTAGAATCATAGAATAAACTAGGTTGAAAAAGACTTTAAGATGACCAAGTCCAACCATTACGCCAGGACTGCCAAGCCCACCTAAACCATGTCACTGAGGGCAAACTGATCTCCCCTCAAGATCTTCCCTCATGGCTGCCGCTCACGATCTCCACTCACATCCATCCCTCATCTACCCCTCACAGTGGCCCACATTGAATAGCTGCTGCCCCTACCCCCATGGCCACCCCTCTCATCCTATGGCTGCCCGTCCTTTCCCCTAATGATTTTCCCTTATGGCTGCCCTTTCTCTCCCCTCATGATCTCTGCTCACAATGGCACCTCATCTTTCATTGACATCCTTTCTCTCTCCTCCTGGTCTCCCCTCATGACTGCCCCTTCTTTCCCCTCACGATCTCCCCTCAGGGCCACCCTTCATCTCGCCTCACAACACCCCCTCATGGCTGCCCCTCCTTTTCCTCCATGATCTTCCCTCATGGCTGCCCTTCCTCTCCCCTCATGATCTCCTCTCATGACCGCCTTTCAACCCTCATGGTCCCCCCTCATGGCCGCCACTCCTTTCTGCTCGTGATCTTCCCTCATGCCACCCCTCCTCTTTTGTCATAATCTCCCCTCATGGACACTCTTTCTTTCCACTCACGATCTCCCTTCATGTTCACTTCTCCTTTCCCCCCACAATCTTCCCTCATGGATGCCTTTCCTCTCCCCTCACAATCTCCCCTTATGGCCACCCATTCTGTCACCTCACAATCTCCCCTCATGACTGCTCCTTGTTTTCCTTCAAGATCTTCTCTCACGCCTGCCCCTCCTCTCCCCTCATGATCTTCCCCCATGGATGTGTTTCCTCTGCCCTCATGATCTCCTCTCTTGACAGCCCCTCAGCCCTCATGGCCACCCCTCCTCTCTCATCATGATCTTCCCTCATGGATGTTCCTCCTCTCCCCACATGATCTTCCTTCATGGCTGCCCTTCCTCTCCCCTCATGATCTCCTCTTACAACCACCCTTCACTCCTCATGGCCACCCCTTCTCTCCCCTCATGGTCACCCCTATTTTCCCCTCATAATCTTCCCTCATGGCTGCCCGTCCTCTCCCTTCATGATCTCCCCTCACCCCTCAAGGCCATATGTCCTCATGGCTTTTCCTTCTCTCCCCTCATGATCTCCTCCTGTGACCACCCTTCACCTCTCGTGGCCACACGTCATCTCCCCTCATGGTGGTCAACAAACTTGTTATGGCTAAACCATAGCCGTTTACCCCGAGTAAACCAAATCTTGCGTTATTTTATTCCCATGAAAATGAAGGCCCCTGAAGTTTCCCTTGCAGTCAGTAATGCCAGCTCTGTGAGGAGAGAGCTGGGCCCTTGCAAGGACTCTGTCATCCCAGCCACACAAATCAGAACCACGCGATGCTGAATGTGCAAAGAGCGAGACCAGTCACACTGCTTGTACAGCATGGGGATGTTCTCTGCCTGTACCTGCAACAGCTACAGAGGAAGAGCTGTTTTCCCAACCAGCTGGAAAACTCCACTGTCAGGGGCACTAACGCAGAGCTAGCTCAGCCAGAACTAAATACACTCTAGCGCATTTACCTATAAATATACCTATAAATATAGGCGCATACATGCATATTACCTATAAATATAGGTAATGAATAACAGTCTATGCCCTTTCACAAGCACATGCAATCCATCATAGTCCTTTCCTTGAGGAAGGTCTTTCAGAACAATGACTGTGTTCACAGCATTTATGGTGTTTATAGCCTCAGCTACAAAACCCCATCAATATACTGCAATGGAAATTCAGGCACATTGTTTTTGTTGCGGTTTGGTGCAGGGGAGGTTGTTTTTTCATTATTACTTTTAGAATTTGGAGGAGGGTTAATGTCATGTAAACACCAGTAACATCTCAAAGACAAAAAATGCCTGTATGGTTCTAATTTTAAGTACATGAGGTCATTGGTTAAGCATTTGAGTACTGTGTGCGGGTTGGACCTAAGCGGGTAGATGCATTGCAGTTTTGCTGATCCCGTTTCAGCTTCAAAGCGGGTAAAGCAGGCTGGCTCAGCCACACCAATGATTTACACAGACGCTGACACAGGCGTTTAGGAGCCTCCAGAAAGTCTGTGACTTGTGAACTCGGAGCTGTGCCGGAGGCGGGTACAGCCGCCCCACCGCCCTTCCTAAGGCCGACCCTTGGTAATGGGAGAGTCTCCGTGGCGAGCCCCTCGCCAAGCTGCACCGGACACCAGCACCCCCGTGGGCCCGGTCCCGCCCCCCTCACGCTGGGGGCTCCGCAGGCGCCTGAGCCCCGAGCTCCGCTGGCCTCCTCCCCGGGCACCGTATCGCCCAGTCCCCTCTTTCTCCCTCCCGAAGCAGCACACCTGCCGCGGCCCGACCCCTCTCTGGCCAGCGCCCGGCGCGCCCTCCCGGCCATCGCCGACCCCGGCAGTGGCCGACGCGGCACCACCCGTCACGACTGCCACAGCGGGAGGGACGGTGGCGCCGGCAGAGACCATCCGCCCGCCTGCGTTTGCCGCTCCCGCCCGCACAGCCCGGCGCTTCCTGCGGCGCGGGGCGGTGGAGCCTGGACGGCGGGGCCGGGCCCAGCGCGGCGGGGCGGGGGCAAGGAGGACAAGGGGAGGGGAGAGACAGGGCAGGGAGCGTGGGGTAGCAGCGGCAGGAGGAGGAGTCGGTGTTGCCGCCGGATGCTGCGAGGAGGTGCCGCGGCCGCCCTGCGCTGCCGGCCGCTCACCTGAGCGGGGAGGAGGAGGAGGAGGAGCCGACGGTCGAGCTGCGCGAAGCCCGGCGGCGGCGAGGCGGGCGGGAGCGCGGAGGATCGGCCGGGCGGGTGAGACCATGGCGCCGGGAGCCTAGCGGGGCCGGCAGCGCGGCAGGAGGCCCGCGTCCCGCCGTGTGCGCCCGGCTGCCGGCAGGAGCAGCTGGCGGCCTCCGCCGCGGCCTAAAGAGAGCGGGCGGCCTTCCTCTCAGCGCGCCGGGCGCGGTCCCGCGCTGCGGCCCACAAGATGTCCACTCGGACGCCGCTGCCCACCGTCAACGAGCGGGATACGGAGAACGTGAGTGCTGTGCCGGGCCTTACCCCCTCCGCGCCCTTTCCCCCGTCCGACGCCCCCTCCGCAGCCGCGTCTCCCCGACACCTGGCGGCGGCCCGGCCCTGCTTGTCCTGTCCTGCCGCCCAGGCCGGGTGCCCGGGGGGTGGGAGGGCCGCAGCCGTCCCCTCTCCTGGCGGGCCGGGCACTCCCCAGCGCCGGGCCGGCTCCGCTGCCTACCCGCGCCTTAGGCTCCTCCATGCGGCGCTGCCGGGGCGGGTCCGGCGCGCTGGGATCCACGTCTCCCCAGCCCGACCACGGCCCCGGGCCTCCGGTAGGGTCGGCGGGAGGCCGCCGTTCCACACCGAGACCGGACAACCTCTTCCAGGCGTTGTTGGGCTGGGCTGGGCTGCCCTTATATGTGCTTTGTGGCTGTAAGCGCACACAGGCGATTTGCTTCGGTTCCTCGCCGGGGAGAGGCCTGTGGCCCCGCGGGCTGCATGCCGGGCTGCGCTGCTTTCACGCGTCCTCCACTTCGTGTACCCCTGCACCGGGGCCGGGGCGCCCACTGGTGTGTTTCCTAACTGCCTGGCGCGCTGTCCTGTCTCGCCTTCTGAGATTCAAACGTACTTGTCCTTTGTTTGATTTGCACCTCGAAGGTGGTCCCCAGCGTGGCTGTTGCTGTATTCCTTCCTCTGTTTTGCTTTGTGTTGCAATTGAGAGAGGCTGTTGTCGTGTCCTTGGTATCTCCCGAGTTGATTGTTTGTGTCTTCCTTTGTGTGCTGTTTAAACATATTTGCGCTCTTCCTCTGCTCCGCCCGGACTTGATGGAGCAGAAGCATAGTGTCGTAGTGGTCTTCCAACAGAAAATAGCCAGCCTTGGTTATGATAGGCAGTGTACCTGGGAAATCTTAAAATCCTGGACCATATTTGGTCCTGTCTATTGGTGGCGATTATTTAAATAGGCAGTAGTAGTGGAGGTGTGAAACTTCGGTCTTGGCAGAGAAGACCAATATTAAAGAGGTATGTTTGGAATGTGGGCTAGATATAGTTAGTTACATTCGAGAAGGTGGCAGAAGGTGCAAGAGTCATACAAAATTTAATGCATGCAGTCACACCCAACTTTGACTTGGGTAGAAAGTGATCAGTAAGAAACGAAGGAAGGTGGCCTGGTGGGTTGAAATTGGTTGAAGAAGATGCTTGTTTGTATTGCATCAATGTGTAGAGGTCCTGGCCCACAGTAGGAGCTAATAATATTTGTTACTGTACAAGCCAAAGCAGCAGTGTCTGCTGAATAGGTTATTGAATTATATGAAGTGAAAAGTGAATATGAGAAGAGAGTTTGGAAGACAAAGGTAACAGAAATGAGATAATATAGTTAAAGAAGTGAAACCCTAGCTTCCTGTCTTGTTATAATGAGCTTTTTAGTATCAGTTGCTCAGTGGAAGCTGAATTGACATAGCAATATCAGCCTGGTTACTAATTAAAGCAAGTAAATGCATTTGGTCTGTCCTTACACTTCATGGACTGATGAATCCTGTATTATTGTCAGAATGAAAGCAAGTCCTTCAGATTAAAATGAAAGTTTAGATTTAATTAAAAGACAAAGTTTGGGTTTGAGACTCATGAGTCTCCTTTCAATGTATATAGAAATGTAGATGAGAGAGAGATGACAGGAAGAAATATTCATGCATCTGTCCAATAATATAGTACATAAGATTTGCAAGGTACATTTACACAAGGCAAATGGAAATCATTCCCAAATGCCATTAACTTCTATAGAATGAAAACTCCAGTTAAAGTTAGTAGTTAATTTAGAAAATAATATGCTACATTTGAATATTCTATTTTGACACCTAGAGATGAGTAAGGAGTATTTTTTATTGTTGTTATTTCAGAGAGTGCATTATCAACCTCCCCCCCCCCGCCCCTTAAACCAACAAACCAGGTTTGTACAGTATATCAACATACTCAGAATTGCACATTTGCTCCTGAAAATCTTGGTATAAGTCTGTAACCTAACACTAAGGAATATAATTCTCCAGTGGGATAAACAGTAAAAAACTGTTCAGGAGTAAGTTCCCAAATCTGCACAAAATAATTCAAGTGCTGTTGTTAGTTATAGCATTGGCTGGGGTTTGGAGCAGTGATCTCAGGGAGGTTGTTGCTTCTGCCTGTTAGGGACCCTCAGGAATTCCTCTTTGCTGCCCATGATCTCCCTTACGTAAGACCTTTTGCTGAAGTGGCACTTGTGGGATGGAGGAGGAGGAGGTCTGTTGCTGACTTCCCAAACAGCAGTATTCTGTGATTTAAAATGGATTCTGTCAGGCTGAGGTGAGACTCTTAATTTACTTTGCATATGCTTCCTCCTGCTAATAAGTACTAATGGGCTAGAGAAGTGTTTATGCCAATGGGTCTTGATGCACACAAACTTTAGCTAGTAAGTGTCAGTGACTAAGGTGGTAAGAAGTTGCAGCTAAAGGGAGAAGTTACTGGAAAGAGTGAGCAGTTAAAGAGCAGCATAAGTATGAGTGGTTTTGACCTGGTAAATAACTTATCTTTGTAGTGCATATTTCCAGTTCCTGAGTGCGTATATTAGCAAAGCTCTCGCGAGTTCTGCAGCTAATGGTGATCTTCAGATCTCCATCTTGTACACATGGCCATCGCAGCAATGTTGTTCCATTGTGTCTTTCTCAAGGGACAGTCTGTATCTCTGTATCCTGAAGAGAGCTGATTGATGGTTCTGAGTACAAACCTATATGTCCAGCTGTGGTTTGCACGTGGTGTGAGGCATGAAATCACGGGGAAATACCCTGCCAGTGCCACCCCCTGTCTCTTGGCAGCTGCTGTTGGTGCTCTTTAAAGTAGAAAAGAAGTAAAATGTCAATGTATGCTTTTCTGAGTGAGTATGCAAGCGTGTGTTTTTTCATTTGGAAAAAAGAAGATATACTAAGTGGATATAACCCCTATCATAAGAATATACATTCTTTGAGGAATTATGGGAGTTCCTGGAAGGATGGGTGAAAACTGTGCATATTTCCATAATTCTTTGTGCCTTTTCTCCCACAGCACCCTTTGAAAATTGTCTAGAAAGGGATAAGATCATGCAGCAGATTACTTGATAAGGTGTTATCAGAAAACTGGTGTCTAAGGCACAGGGACCACCAACAAGGAACAAGCAACAGGTGGAGGGAAATAGAGAAACAGTCAATGTGTGTGGAACAGACAGGTCTGGTTACAGCAATTCACACCCTCTTTGTGTCTTTTCCTTTTTGCTATTATTTACATCTCCCGGTGCTATGTTTAACTTATCAAGCAGATGTCTATCAGTATTTTCATTCGGGAATGTTATTTCTCTTTCATGAAAGCTATGCTTAAAGAAACAGAGTATGAGTGTCAAACACTCCTATTGAATGGTTTATTGGGAAACTCGGGGAAATTAATGGGTGGAAGCAGTATTACAAAGATTATTTTCATGCCTGTTACCAGATTTCATTTTTTTCAAGAGAGGGATAAGAGTAGTATTCAAAATACTAATTTTCCTGTGTTTTGATTTTGCACAAGTAACTATTAACAGCTTCCTCTTGATACATTTTACGTAGGTTGTGGTAGGTAATGTTTCGTTGCGTTCAAACACTTGCTAGTTAGTGGTTTGGTTTAGTTTGGGTGAACTGAGCTTTCCATCTCTGCCTAAACTGGAGAAGGAGAGGGACAGGAATGAAAAGTTTTGAGCTAGAGTAGCTTCTTTGTTTTCATTGAGTTGATACTCATTGAGGGAAGATGAGCTTTTATATTTTTGCCCTTTATATTGGTTTGTATCATGTCATTAAACTGGGGAATGGTTTTCCTAAGGCTAAAGAAAATATGTCAGTAATGTATTCTCTTAAATTTTTTTGGGAGCTCTGTATAAGAAAAGACTCATTAACGGTCAGCTGTATACTAGTTGCTTTAATAAAATTAATAAAAATGATAATGCTGTAGTTTTGCTTTTTCTGACATGAGGCTCTCCGAGTCTACCATCAGAATACTGCTACTGTAAGTGCAACTTAATCTTTTGAAAGGTATTACTGTTATTTGTGAAGGTATTATTAATTATTTGTGTTGCAGTATCACACATGTAGCTAAACTTTAAGGTATTATTTTGCTTTGTACTTTTCAGACACATAGAATTTGACTAATTGTGCTGCAGAGATCTTGCATGTCTCCAGCAGAAGAAGGAACAAACAAGGCAGGAGTGCCGGATGGTAACAGTGGCCAGAGTCAAGGAGGAATGTGGGAATTGTGGTTTGCCTTAACTTAACCAGTGCCATATGAGAATGATGAAGAGATGTCATGGCAGAGGGATTTTTAAGGAAGGATAGCGCAGAGACCTATGCTTGTGTGATTTGCTTCATTATCATACAAATAATAATAATTTTGACATGTATACCCATTTTCAGGCTAGTGAGGGAAGGCTGATGTCTGATGCCATCCAAAGCTTTCTGATGGGGAGGCTACTAGACAGCTGCATTTCAAAGAAGAAAATAACCCAACAGGGCAGGAGATAAGAGAGTGGTCAGGTTGGGATAATAATGATTATACCAATTTCTTTCTTTTTCCTTTTTTTCTTTTTTTCCCCCTCTTTTTCCCTTCTGGATTTGCTTTTGCACATTAAGAACACATGGTTTTGATTTGGACAGAGGGGGCGTGGGAGAAAGTATCTGACAAGAATTCTTTCGTTCAGTGCCTTAAGCAGAAGAATGGCCTAGTTTCCAAGCCTTATGGGTTCAAGAGTACAGCTGTATCTTTCTTATCCACAGGAGATGGGCTTTAGCAAAGTGGAGAATGCCTGTGTTTCTTTCTTTGTAAGATTATTTTCTTTGGTCATATATACACCATGAGGTCATAGAGGTTTTTGGAGTGGTAAGAACAGGGTATGTTCTCCTAATCTTATTTTGAAGGCTTGTGTTTTCTCTGTGCAAACTTTTTTTGTCATTTGGTTTGTTTCCATTCAAGTCTTGAGCGAGTTCTTATGTTGTAGGGAAAAACACATGTTTAGCTAGAGCATTATGCAGCAAGGTTCCTTGTGTCATGAATTATAGTATCCATTTTGAAGCCTTTGTGTGAATCTGAGAGTTGTGGGGCAGGTGATCTAGATGTTTAGTTTCATTTTCCTTTCATAAAGAGAAGCATTTTGGAATGAATGAGGGCAAAATGTAGCTTCACGCTTCAATGTTCTTTTTACGCATCATAAAAGAATATATAGTGTTAAAGTTCAGGATGAATTAATGCAGTTTGATTGTACTGCTTGTTTCATACTTCATGGTTTTTTTCAGGTTCACAGGTGAACATCAAGTTGGATTGTTTGTGGTTGGCATTCTGAAAACTGCACTTACATGGTCAGTGGAGTTAAACGCTGAACTAGAACAAAGAGATTATGTTCCATGAAGCCTTGTTCTCAGTGGGCTCTCTACTGTTATAGGGTCACGAGGACTTACTGTTTATAATAGTATAGCTTCATTTTCAAACTCTGCACTTGAAATTTTCTAATCCTCACTAAAGGCAGGATTTTTTCCCCCATGGTACCTGATTATATTTGGAAATCAGTGTTTCTACTGTAATAGTGGTAAGTTTTTATCATCATAATTGCTGTTGTTCAGCAGACAGACCTCCTGCTAACTTCTTATTGATACCAGTTGTTTTAACACAGAAAAAGTAGTGATTTCATTTTTCTTTTAAGTGCAAGTACAGTGATTTCTATAAAATTGCATTCTCCATCAGTGATTTGTATTTGTACTTGCAGAGGTTTTTTTCTTGCTCTCAGAATGTAGTATAGACCTAGCCTTAATACCTTACTGGTGTTAAACACTTTTCCAGTAGGGCAGATTCACGGACAAACTATTGTATAAGAAGGAGAGATGATTTTACTATTAATGTGGAGCTGGAAAACACTGGTGCAGCTAAAGCCCTCAGACGGATTTCTTACTAATTGGCCTACTAACAACTTGTGAGCTTGAGCTTTCCAAACATTGTGCTGTTGGAAAGAAAGCACTTTAGCATTTCAGTTTAGATACTATCTTTTAGTACCTCAACCTTTCTTTTTAAATATACCTTTATGCTCTATGGTGCCCTCCAGAATGAATATACTACTTGTAAGTTGCTTAACTTACAGTAGTAAGTTACTTGCATGACATGTTTCAAACTTAGCTTGTTTGTGTTCTGGTCATGACATGATCTGTTAGATTTTTTTGTTGTTGCAAATACAATGCTTGCTTTTTGTGTGGGTGCTTTTTTTGTTGTTGTTAGTTGTTTTTTTTTAGTCTTTCTGGAATTTCAGAATCACTAAACATTTTTTTTTATGACTTCACCATTTTTTCTAGGTCTTCATTCTCGAATGTTTACTCCCCTCTAGGTAGTGGTAAATTAAGAATAAATGTTCTCTGCAGTCAAATGTTTCTGAAAACAACTATGAAAACAGGAAAATTCCATTGAAACATTCACATCATTCAGTGTATTGAATTCTAATGCAACTGAATCTGTTTTAATAATTAGCTCTTTCTCCACATTGACTATCAAGCCTGTTTGTTAACATGTTTCTACTTTTCTCACATTCAGAATTAATTCATAAGAGTGTATGTTCTTTCTTCTTATTGCTAAACTGAGCTTTAGTTTGGGCCAGTTGAATTTCAGCTGAGAGAGACTGTTTCTCCTTTTTGTTTTTCTGTGAATAATGTAGTGAAACAGTAAAATCAAAGGGTTGCTGAAGTCTGAAGGACAGTTTAAGACTTCATAGCTGTATGTGATGATGCAGCTTAGACAATTTTGCTGAGCATCCTCTTGAATCTAACCTTAAAAATCCAAAAGGATAAGATGGTCCTTGTTCTTAAAGCAGTTTTCCGTGTGCTTGTTTCATCTTATTTTTTTTTCTGAGTAGTGACCAGGCACACCATAGCTATCATAGTAAAATAGTGTAAGACAGAAGCATTGGAAAGTACTCTCTGAGCTTATCATAATCCTGCATCTTTTGGGACTGAGATAGCAGCTGTAAAAAAAGTTCAGTTGTTTGGGTTTGTTTGGGATTTTTTTCAGATGTCAGGGATTTCTGTATGCTTTTAAGGAAAACACCAATTTACGCAGAAAGACATATGTTCACAGTCGTAGTAGGGCATCTGCACAGTTAAATTCAGCTGGGCTACAATTAACCTTTAAAGGAGTGAACTGGACATGCTCATAGAGCAGTGCCGTGGCATAGGCTGCAGTGATTGATCAGCAGAGTGTGTTTATGTAAAACCCAGAAGTGCAGGTTCTCTCTGTGTCTGTATAGAATGGAAGATCATTATGTTATTTGAAAATTCGCTGTCTTATCAAGACAGCTGATAGACAGTCACTTTACATCACTTAAATCATCGTGGAAGGTAGACTGTCTTCTGCTGGAACAAATGCATTGTCTGCGTGTTTCTAAGTTCTCGTATTCTGTGTTTGCTGTGTATGGATGCAGGGAAATAATTTTCCTTTTATCTTGCTGTTCCTATGTTTGTGGGACACTTTAGGT
This sequence comes from Pezoporus wallicus, assembly GCF_028554395.1. Taxonomy (NCBI): domain Eukaryota; kingdom Metazoa; phylum Chordata; class Aves; order Psittaciformes; family Psittacidae; genus Pezoporus; species Pezoporus wallicus. Next base: position 407,678 of record NW_026635973.1, read on the forward strand.
GTAGGCTGTGAGTGTCGCCTTGAGAAGTGGTCTGCACTCCATTTGTTTAGTTAGCATTAACATGACTTTAGATCAAGATGACTTTTGTAAAGACGCCTGAGATTTAAGTGCTCAGAACCAAGGACTCATGGCTCTTTGTCTGCAAATTATTTCAACTTTGCAGCATTTTATAAAAATGTAAGTTATGTTATCAAAACCTACATTCATAACAGAGTAATATAATGTGGTTTTGGGGAAAAAAAATTATTTTTCTTCACACTTGCATTCTTCAAAAGACTGGCAGTATCAGAAATATCTTGGTTACAGTAAGCTTTAGCCAGTTTTGTTCTTGTGATTTCCAAGCTGCATACCAAATCTAAAGAAGCACTTGCAAAAAAAAACAACAATCCTAGAAGAGCAGTAAAACATTCTTGAAATTGTTCAGTCATTTTGAATGCCTGGTGAGTGTAATCCCTGATAGGTGTTCATAGTCTTAATGATTTCTCAGGTAAGGATTGATAAACATAGTTAATTTATACTGAGGAGAGAATAAAACACATTCATGACTTCAGATCAGTGTCTGCCTTGTTCACCATGATCCTAGTAGAGTAATAACCTTGTTTTATGTTTAAACATGTGGCCTGTAGAATTCACAGAAGTAGGAAAATGTTAATCAGAGCAGAGAATGATATCCAAACTTATATATTTGAATTTGGTAAGAACCTTTGTCCTGTTGTGTTGCACAATGTGTTTTAAACATACGTATCTGCAATGCGGATAGCTTGAATAATAAGACAAAACTTTATTTCACCTCTGATGAAAGCACTTGTGTAGTAAGTACATTGATGTTCACATAGCTGAACATAGAGTTACTGGATAGCCCATGGCAGTCTTTTGCAAGAGCAGATAATGATAATATTACTGGTGACAAAGTCTAATTGGTTTTGTATTATAAAGTAATAGTAGCGCATGATAACTTCTAAAATCTCAAGCAGCGACAAAATTAGGCAAGGTTGTTAGAGAGAAGTGATATCTTTCATTAGCCGGATGTGGTTGGAGAAAATAGATTAGATTTGGATAGATTAGGCTCTAGCAGGGCTTGCTGTAAAGGCTTCTGCCCAAGGCTAACCTTGTGGTAAAACCTGTAGTGCCTCTGCTCCGCTGTACTTCTGGAGGAGGACCCACGCCTTACTCATGATGCAGTAAAACACGCACCTTCTTGTAAGTGGAGACCCAGCCTTAGTCACTATGATAGAGTGCTATTTTCAGCTCTCTTGGAAGTTTTTCTCCTGACTTCCTCCTGTCCCCACTGTGGGTTTTTATCTTTTCCATCTCAACCCAATACTTAAGAAGAAAGTAGAAGAAAAATAAAGTAAAACATCTTGTCTCCAAGCACTCCCCTTTTTCAGAGGGGAAGTGGTCATTTATCATCATTAATCTTAAAGGTCATCACAGACCATTTTTTCTTATTTAGTCCCTTGAATATTTGACTAATTTCATTTTAAACCTGGTTATATTCTGTGACCTGCTATCACAGCAGCTTATTCCTTACATGCTTCCCAATATCTATCTCTCTGAGGTTCTATTTACCCATGTTCAGTAAGCTGCTGGCCATTTAATATGCCTAATTTCCTATTTTATCACACCCTTGCCCCCATCACCTTGTTTTCTCTCACATTTTGCTTGCTAATGTGCTTTTGTGCTTGAGCTGGGGAACTTGTTGCCAACTTACTTACACTTCTCACTCTTTCTGGGATCTTTTCCAGTTTTGCTCATTTAATGACGTAAGCAAAACCAATACAAAGCTTTACTAAAACTACATAGCTGTTGCTCCTGCTTGTCCTTCAAGTAATATTCTTCTGTATGAATCCCAAGGAGCATTTTGGAATGGGAATAATGTGAACTGGGACTGAAGAAATGCTTTGCTATGGGTGGGTTGGTGGGAGTTGTTTCTGGTTTTGGGGCTCTTACTGAAATTATTAGCAAAAAGGATTACTACAACTTTAAATACTCACCAGTCAGATTACATTTTCCTCACTCTGCACTGCCTTCCCTCCCCCCTAGTAAAGTTACCATGCTTTCTTCTCTCAGATAACAACAGAGAGTAAGCAAAGTTTTATAATGATTACTTAGAAAGATCATGCAATTTTATAATATTCTTTGTACAGAGAGATTTTCTTCATAAACTCAGTAGATAAATGAGAAACGTAATGTGTGAGAATTGCCGAGTTAGGGAAGCAAAGTGTAGGGCATACTGCAGTACATCTAGCAGCAGTGTAAATTACTTGTGCTTAAGGAGTAAATATCTGGAATTCCTTTTCAAGAGTGCATGCTTGGCTTCAGTTGTATATAAGTACCTTTCTAATTCTTAGATGTTTCTGTCATTGCATAAAATAAGCAGAGGCACAGCTCAAAAATTCAGAGAATCTCATGCATTAAGAAGGGTCTGATTTCTGCCTTCTTACCTTAGCTTGTTAAATGCTACGTTGAGCTCTTACAGGGGATATGGTTGTTTTCCACAAATGCGTTACACATGTAATGTATTTACTCATATCTCTATTCCAGATAATATTATCGATTGAAGGTAATAGAATTGTTTAAAGCATTTGGGGTTTTTATTTGGTAATTTTTCCAACAGTAATCAGATTTCTTCCCCCTTGCAATTATTACAGCAAGGACTGTGTAGCAGAGAATGTCATTACTTGATGAAGGACTAAAGTAGTGTTTTCTCCTTAAGATTAGACTCTAGGAAGAATAACAATTGTAATCATTCAATACAATGAGATGTATACAGCAAATATGAATACTACTGCCTCTGAGTAGTCTTTACTAGGCATACCTGTGCATAAGAGCTTTTCAGATTTGCTTTTCTTAATTTGATACTAATTTAACAGGGGTGGGTTCTTTTTAAAGTTCTTTCTTCCAGTGATGGATGCAAGATGCACATGAACAAAGAAAATTTATGAAAGCACTTCACAATGAAACTCTTGCTCCATCTACTGCATATTCCAGAGAAATCTTATCTACATAAAGTTGGTATGAGCAATAAGGGTCGATGTAATATAGATGCTGGAATTAGTCAGTGGAAGACATTATTATTAGAGGATGTATGCCTGCAGTAGTGTTCCTGAACAAGCAAAGGGAAATCTAATCCTCAGCCTCTGTAAAGAAAGCAGACTGATAAACTGCATTTAAAAGGTCTTTATTTTTAAAAAAGCTATTCTTGCTTATCCAGTGATTGCAGAAGGGTAATGCTCATATCAAAATAAAATTTGATGTTTTCTAAATGCTACAAGAGAAAACCTTGATTATTATTATAATTTCTGCCATTGTAGGGTGGTTAGTTGGGGGGTTTTGTGTGACCTTTTGTAAAACTTTATATTTTGGTATTGTGCACAAGCTTTTGCACATTTAAATTCACATTTTTTTTTTACACATTAAATTCATTTCCTAGTGGTGTGTAATATTTTGTTTAAATAAAATTCCTTTCAAAGTCCGTGGTGTCAAGCCTTCTTGGACTAGTAGGGAAGTAAAAGTGTTAGAAAATGAATAGATTCTTTGTTAGCTGCTTGGTGAAACAAGAAACAAAAAAGATGCGGTAGCTTTTGTACCCTGGGATTGGAAGGGTTCTAGTAAGTTTGGTAAATTAAGGAAGAAAATTGTAGCTGGAGTTCCCAGTGAGACTGTGATAATTCAGGAATCACAACAATTGCAGAAGGGGGTGTGTAATTATCTCCCCTACAGTGCTGTGGCTTTCCTCATCTCTTAAGAGGCAAGGAGCTTCTTAGGGCTGTGGATGGGGGAGAGACAGGCTAATGGTGGAGAGAACATAACATTGCTGTCTGACCCACTCTAAGACTTGGAATAATTCAATAATAACCATTTGAAATCTGTATAAGGATGACTTTCCTGTAAGTTTTTCTGGATGGATTCCCAGTTGCTGGTAGGGAGATTGATAGTCCCTATCACCTGCTGACAGTGTCCCATGACTTCTGTAATTTCCTGACTTTCACTTCCTTTAGGCTAAATCAAATTAATTCCTGTTTTAATATGAGATAGTGACTGGTTAGGTAAACCACCATAGTTGGGGATTTCCAGACTGTAAGACTTGTTGCTGTATTGATGTCTAGCTCATGACAGAATCAAGAGTTGCCACTGGTAATAGTGGGCACTGTTGCTGCTACTGGTTATTTGATATAGATCACTATCTAGATAAAGAAGTCTGGAAGTGCCTGACTTTGACAGCTTGCAGTACTGTCTAAAGGCCATAGCTGGGGATCTGGGATTCCTCACCCACTGACTGTCAAGGGTGCAAGAGAGAAAGATTCTTTGGCTTGTATCCTTAAGTTTCACCTATATATATATATGTATACACCTATATATATATACACACACACATATATATGTATTACTTCTTCCACGTTTTCTTGTCTTTTTACTTTAATGGGCTGGGTAAATCCAGCATCTGTTGTTTTTAAAATTTTCTTTGCATCCTGTGATGTTTCTTCTTTCCCTTCTGTTGCTGACTTATGTAACATGGGCTATTCAATTTATGTTCATTCTTTTTCTTGTGCTTGGCTTTTACATCTCAGCTATAATCACACCTGAGTTCTGTTTACAGTGTGAATTCAGTATACTGACAGGTATCTCTGGTATATGTGTGATTGTCAGTATTCATTACTGTATTACTTTGTCTGCCACTTAAAAGCACATAAAGAAATATGTTCTATTTTACTAGATGTATTAATGCAAAATCTGTGAGGAATACTGCTGCTGTTTGTTTTTTCATTTTCTTCTCCTTCAATTTGGCTTCCTAGTTGCATATATTTCTGAAGTGCTAGATTATGGTAGTTTGTGATCATAAATAATTGAAGCCCAAAGGTTAAAATAGGTGGTTGCATGAGTTTAGAAACGAGGGTCCTTGAGGAGATTTAGCTCTATATAGAGTGTACTCTTTGATCATAAGATACGAGCTGGTCCAAGGGACATGCAGTGTTTGCACAGCTTAAAGTTAAGCATGAGTCTGTGCAAGGCTGGGGAATACATTTGCAAAGTTGAAATGTGGTGTAGCATTATCCACATAAAGGTAAATAGTTACTACAGCCCAACTGAGGACATTTTATTTGATCTGTTAATTAACACATGGAAAACAGGGCAGAGAGCACTCGGCAAAAGACTGTCTTCATTTTGCTTTGCGTTTTTCATTTGCGTTCACAGTGTCCCACTACACCAGCTGGCTTGGATACATCATCATAATCTTCCTCTGTGTGTAAAACATGGTTGATACTTTCAGAACACCAGCTAAGTTTAGTGGTGTCCTTATAACCTTACCTGCAGCTCCTACCATGAGATAAAACTCTGGCAGACTGTTCTGGATAAACAAAACCATTGTAACTGAATAATGCTTGAGTCCAGGCTTATTGCTACACGTGTCCTATGCTGTCGAAGATGCTTCCTCCTCTTAGGAAAGTGGCTAAAATGCATGTTACTACTCAAAGTCAACCTTTGTATCAATGCTTATGAAAAGTAATGTCTGCAGAATGCTGTGTCTGATGATATCCTGGCTTAACTATTAAAACTGTATCTCCTTGGCAAATGTGTTCCAGTAAACACTCTGCACTTCTAAGGCAAGACTTGCTAATGAAATCAGAAGGCCTTGCTGCAGATACGTGTATCAGAAAATGTTATTAAGCCTTAAAGTTGAAGAAAGTAGGCTAGTATGCTTTTGTGCAAGAGACCATGAAGGTGCTGTCCAGGTCAGGAGGGATTCCCTGCCACTCCCTGAGGACTGCAGCTGCTGTGGGAGGGCAGGAGGTAGGCCCTGTGAGTCTGCTGTAAGTCTGTGCAATTTTTCCCTCTTCTGATTTTCAAAATTGACTGGATGCCCATTGTATTGTAGGAAGGGAAATATTAGATGAATCTCCATACCCCTTAGATTAGACTTTCAAGATCCCTAAAAGGTATATGTCAAAAGAATATTGGAAAATCCTGCTGAATATTTGGGTAACTTCATTTGAAATGTAACTTGACGTGATTCTCAAGCATCCCAGAGTCCTGTGGTGCCCTGCAGTTTCTTTTCTAGGACATGTGTGCATCAATTAGTATGTATTGCTATCAGGTTGGATATTTTAATTGGTCATCTCATCACTTTTTAGAAGCGGACTTTACTTCAGAAAGTTAAGAAGACCTTGAGGTAAAATAGTCTTCAAGTAAGATGGTGATCTATCTTGATGGATTCATAATTGGATCCATTGGATGAATCCAGTAATGGGGATGCTAAGGCTTCAGAAATGCTGCTAAAAGAGTAACTTAATTTTCTCTTCTATGTAGCATGAATGTTAAGGATGCTTTGCCTATGCATATCACTTCTTTAAGCTCACGTTACATGCTTCATACACCAAGTGCAGGGAAACAACACGAATAAGAAAGTCTGCTTATTTGTTTGTGGGATTTCTTTTTTTGTTTGTTTTAGTTGGTTTGCTTTGGAGGTTTTGTTTGCCTGGTGGTTTTGGGGTTTTGTTTGTTTTTGTTTTGTGTGTGTGTTTGTTTGTGTTTTGTTGTTGGATTTTTTTTTTTTACCTTGTTTTGGAATGGGAATAAGTATCTCCCAGCTGCAGTTTCACCACTGGTGTTAACATAGAGCTGATGTGGCCCCCTCTTCCCAGTGATGGATGTTCCCCTTCCTTGCACACCTGCACTGATGCTTGGGATGCTGGGGGTACATGTACTTGAGGAGCTGGCAGGAGAGTTGCTGGGTTTTGCCTGGTGTGGCTTCCTGTGTTGGCTCTCTCTCCTGCTGGCCCAGTGTGGTTGTGACTGGGTGCAGGCGTGTAAACAGCGTTGGATCAGCTTTAGTAGCCATTATGCCACATGTGGACACTTCCAGAGTCGTTTTAGGTATGCTGTGGGCAAGGAAGAAATTCAAGTTTCATAAACTTGGAGAGAAAGAATGATTTGGGGTTCAGAGCCTGGTCCCAATTAGCTGCTGTATGCTTTCTTTCTGTGGAAGAAAACCCCTCATCTGGCCCAGAAGATGGTTTGTTTGATCCTGAGTGTCAGAGACAATTAGGTCTCTAATCTGGTCACTCTTCTGAAATAAACCTTGCCTCTTGCTGCTGTTCTCATCTGGAGGCAAGCCTCAGGTTTCCAAACTGCAGTCTCCAGGCTGCATAAACAGCCCTTTTGCCTCAGTTTTGAAGGTTGATGTTAAACCAGTTTCCACTTCTTGTACTGCTGCAAATGTTTGAGAAGCTCCATGTGCTTGATGTGATCCTGAACCGTAAGTTGTTTTGTGTCTCTCTTCTCCTGCCTTTCATCAGGCCAGTTGAAAAATGACCTGGCTGCATCAGTTATAAGTGCAATGAAAACTCCTGCCAGTTTCCTTTGCCAGAAGTTTCGCTTTCTGGGTGTGTTCCTGTTCTTGTTTGGTTGGTTCTGTTAACGATCAACATCAGCATTTCATTGTCTTTTTGTTTTACTGAGGGGTTTTGAGCAAACTGTGAGTGCCGTGGCATTCAGCAGCAGTGCCCCGTAGCTGCCTGCATCTCTGGGTGCAGGGTTGAACTGATCACATCCTGAGGAAAGTGCAAGAAATGTAGAAAGAACTCTGTCTGCATGAAGGGTCTCTCTCCGTTTAAATGTGTCTAGGAGACTGCAGCAGGAATTGCCTTTCTCTTTCCTTCCCCCTCCCATAAGTGCTTTCCTTCAAAAACGTGGGTTGTGTTAGATTTCATGGGTGAGGAACATAACCATTTTACTTTGACAAGATAAGAAATGTGTACTCTTTTGCTTGATGGGGCTGACTGTAGCTTCTAGTAATACACCAAATTACAAATAAAAATGAGTAAACGTAAGAGGATTTCAGGAAAAAACTCCCCACTTCCCTGGGTTCTACCTGTGGTTTACAGCAGTAGCTTTTAGCTGGCTTGTCTTTAATTCTCACTGGGGCGCCAGGGAGGGCTCAGCAATTAATGGAGATGATATGGGCTGGCTGTCCTGAATTAGCCCTGGAAAATGTTGTTTGTGTGTTTGGGATGAGTCAGGAAGGAAAGTGCCAGGTTGGAATAACTGTGCCAGTTCTCAGTGAAGCGGAACAAAGGCAGGAAGGTCCTGTTCTGCTGCACCTGCACGCCTGGCCGGGCCCAGGGCTTCAGGCTCGGGGAGAGGAGGCAGCATGTTGGCTGAGTGCAGGTTACAAGACCTGATTCAATGCTATGAAGGTATTTGTTGTTCTGAAGTGTTTTGGCTGACTTCTCAGGGGAGGACCAGTGCAATTATTATGTTTTAATCCTTTAAATAAAAAGTCTGTGACTCCATGTAACAACGAACTCCACCCTTCCATATGACGTTACTGCTGTGTTAAAAAGGAAGAGAAACTGGGAGCAAGCTTACTATAACATGGGCAGGATTTATGACAAGTTAGTGTCACTATATGAAGATTACAAGTATTCTGAAGAACCTTGTGTATGAACTTTTGAAACTCAGCTGTGTGTGGCACTGCACTGGTCATGGGCTCTGTTTTCTGTCCTAGATTACTGCAAGTATGGAGCTGTAAACATCACATCCTGTGTAGTTTGTGATTAGGAAAACAATTCTGTTTCAAAGTTGGCAAACTTATTTCTGCTATGTCTCACAAAGCCCTGTTGAGCACTTAAAAGCAAACAAACAAAAAACCCCGAAAAACCCAAAAAGCCTCACCAAAACTTGAAGGGGCTTAGGAACCATAGTAACAAGCACAGGATAAGATTTATTCAGTGCTCAGCATAACTTTAACTGTCACCAACATATGTATGCTTTTAAAAGGCATCTTTGTTGTAAATTGACATTAAGGGATTGTATTTCACCTTGCAATAGAAATGGTTCCTTATTAGCTTTGAAGTCTTTTTTTTTAAATACAGAATATTACAACTGGGAAGAAGAGAAAGAAATAGAAAAAAAAAAAGAGCAAGGGGAAGTTATTGTGTTGAGTATCTCACTTGATAATATCTATTGAACTCCATGCTTGTCGTTTGGATTTTTTAAGTTTTATATAATGGCTTTCAGAGTTACAGGATCAGTTTATGAAATGTTCGCATATGCTTGACTGAGGTCAGCTGTATTCAAAATCATTGTTTCTTATTGCTGACATCTTCAAGCTCTTTTAAAAGTCCGTGGCTGGAATTCCTACATATTATGTAAATCTGATATAAACTGAAAGATGCATATGTATGTGTTTGATTCCTTTTTTTTTTTTTTTTTTTTTTTTGCACTTCTGGAAAGCGTCTGTGAGCAGGCTCAAACTGTGGCTACAAGTTCCAGACAAATGTCCTGGTATTGTCTGATTGTCTTCTGTCCTTCTGTCCCTGTCATTTATTGACCTTGGTATCTGATTTAAAAATCTATATATACTTTTTTTTCTCCCCCTCACTGTGTGTGTGTTTCTTGGGTTTTTCTGAGCAGAGTCCTGTGTATAATCCTGTTGCAGTGGAGTAGGTTGATTGCTTTGCATTTGTGATTTATTTTTCTGAATGACAAAGCTTCTCTCGTGCATTCCCAATCTAGTATACATATCATAATTTCTGATCAGCAATTAAAGGAATCAGGGTGTATACATTCAGTCTTAATTGTCATCCGTCCCCACCCCAGCACTTTTTCATATGTCTGAAATACAAAAAAGTCAGAGTAGATAATTCTCTATTAATGTTCTGATTGAGATCAGAGGTGCTTTAGTAATTGTAGTATGATGCAACAGGTACATGTGGCCAGAATGAGCTGTGGTTTTGTGCAGATGGGAGGTTTACCTGGAAGAGGGGTGAATCCCCTTCTGCACAGGCTGATAGATCAGGTACTATTTTCTTGTGCAGTTTGGAGTTTGCACCACGCTTCATACCCTGTAAATCTGGACCTCTGAGTGCTCTTGATATGTGATGTAGAGCAAGCTGATACAAATGTTTCTGTTAATTTCTAAGTTGAGGTTTACCAAGATCTTCCTTCTAGTTTACTTTTAGTTTGATTGTTACGTTAGCAAAAGACTTGCTTGTAGTGGCTTGCTAGAAGCAAGAGAGCTTGCAATTGCCGAGAGCAAGCAGTTTAAACATGAAAATATCCGGGACTTTACTTCTCTTTCTCCCCTTTCCTTCCCCTGAATTCTGAATCAAAGCCATTGCAGATGAGAGCTGTTTAGGAAGACAGTCTTCTAAAGCTGTCAGACTCCCTCTGTCTGGCATAGCTATTTTGATTACCTTGCAGAATATGACAGCTGTTAGAAATGCTCGTGTGTATTGCACATGCTTGAAAATGTTGGGAGTTATGAATATAAAAATTGCCTGGAAGAAATTTAAGTTCAGAACAGGAGATGATAGAGGAAGTGTGGTGATGTGCCTTTTCTAGCACTGTGTGTGAATGCTTTGCTTCCATGGACTGACTATACCAAGGAATTTGCCTTGCAGTAATTCAAGAAGGGGAAAATTCAGGACAAAGATGTTTGTTTAATCAAGTGTGGTGTATTTGCAGGCAGATCGATGTGTGGAAGTTGCCTATTACTCAGAAAGGCTATAGAGGCTGCCAGTTTTACTTGATTGAGAAGGACTGTGATTTGGTGGCCAGAATAGTTCTGGGGGCATTTTAAGAATAAGCTGTAAGAGCAGTTTATATATTTGGTGTTGTAAGTTTAATTATAGTGTATAATATGTGAGAATACTACTCCAGTGGCAAGCTGAGTGGCTAAAGGATGCTGAATAAGCAGAGTATATACTTTGTATCTACTTTGTGGGGTTAGTTCTTTGATGCTTCCTCCGAGGTAATGTGTCTGGGCATCGGGTCATCTTGCTTTGCAAAGCTACCTTAGGTAAACAAGGAAAACGATAGCTTTGAGCCTTGGGGAAGCAGTGGATCAAGTTAACTCTTGCAATTTTAGTACCTTTGGGTTTGTTACAACTCTAATGGAATGTGTCAGAAACAAACCTAGCTAGGCGTAGTAAGTGTTAATTGAGCTCTTTTCAGTAGCAATCTTAAATTGAATGCTACTTTTCTGAGGTGTCAGAAAAAGTGGTGGATTCTGTTTTGTGTGGATTTTTCCTGTTGTATTGGTTTTTATTTTTTAAATACCTGATTAATATGCAGAATACTAAGTGGCTGTTCTAATATACCCTTTCAACTCTAAACATTTGTTACTGCTGCACCTTTATTGTTTAAAATCACATTTTATATTAAGAAACATAGTTTTTTCTACTGATTTCCAGGCATTTTATTTAACACTGACATAAACTGAACATACAGCAACGGTGTATATGAGGTACTAGTAAGGTAGTGTTTTCCACTAAAAAAAAAATAGAGAAATACCAGAATCCCTAACTAAAATCCCATGTGGTTAGCTGGAACTGTTTGAGATGATAGTGAGCTCCAGGGAGAGCAGTGGTTTTTACAGCCTGCTTTTTTCCAGCACCCTGTAAAACTTCTCAGATTTTAGAGATTGTTCTTCTGCAATGGCGTAATCAAATAGCCACATAGTAGCTGATGCATAATGAATGAACCTATTGTAATGGACCAGAAAGATCTTTAAACTATGTAGTCTGTCTTTCTAGACAATGTGGATATTAACGTGCTTCTGTGAAATTCAGCTTTAGCATTGTTTGGAAATCATCTCTGAGATACCATTATTTGACTGACCTTTGTTGTTGCTGTTTTCCAACATCTTAACCTTGACATGTTTCGATGTTGTTGAATGCTTATTTCTAGAAGTTGCTGAGTTTCTAGTTCAAATTCTTCTGTACTTTCCAACAAGAGCAAGCTGTTGATGTGCAAAAGAAAGCCGATTGCAAGACTTAAGAAGAATAATTTGAATTTCATGCAGTTCTGTTCAAATTCAGAAGTTTGTGAGCCATATCTATGTATATAAACTAAGAAACTTGACCTTTGTTATGCATGTTTTCTGTCATCCTTGGGCATAAGCTGGGGAGAATGGTTGACTCTGAAGATAACCTAAGAGAGAATAATTAAGAAACTGTCCAGAGGGGCTTTGTTTTTCTGTCACAGGAAGGCCAAAGTCATCATGACCATGAACTTTGTTACTTTCCCCAGCAACACACACTTCAGATTTGTTTCTGCATTATATTGTCATTTATGCTTTCAATAACAATAGCTATAGCTGCTTTCCTTGTTAAATCGGCATTAAAATTATCTCTCCTGTGAAGCCACCGTACGCTTTGCCTATGGCATTGGTTTTGGTTAGATATCCAAATGTTTATCTAAAAGATTCCTTTGAGCTGGAAGTAGGCTAATCCTGTGAAGCATATGAAATTGGCAGTTGATATTGGGGTTTCTAATGCTTCTGGTAGGCATTGTAATTCAAGTAGTGAAAACCTAATTGTGTGCATAAACAGGCTCAAAGACTTCCAAAACTTGCTTGTGTAGCATAGTGCTGTAGCTCTGGACAGGGTTCTAGGTACAACTGTAATATTCATTATTGGCACTGTAAAATTACTGATCTGGAGGGTGTTGTAGGATCACAGACTGCTTTGGGTTGGGAGGGACCTTAAAGCTCATCTAGTTCCAACCCCCTGCCACGGGCAGGGACACCTTCCACTAGAGCAGGTTGCTCCAAGCCCCATCCAACCTGGCCTTGAACACTGCCAGGGATGGGGCAGCCATGGCTTCTCTGGGCAACCTGTGCCAGCGCCTCAGCACCCTCATAGTGGAGAACTTCTTCTTAATGTCTAATCTAAATCTCACATAGATTTCTTAGGTAAGATTTTTTTGGGCTGTGGTTTTATCACATGTAGGAATAATGTTGAAGTAATATTTCAAAGCCTCTTTGCCTGGCTCTGTCCTTCTGATCCTCTCTTTTCAAGACCAGAAAAAGTATTTTAATTATGTGTTTCTAAAGGATAAACATTACTGCTAGTGTGTTAATTCATGGTTGAATAAATTTGTCTGATACACAGAATCTAAGCAGGCCTGACTTGCTTGGTTCTGGGGTAGCTTGCAAAACAGTTTAGCAGTGGGGTAAAGTGGTATTTTGCAGAGAGACTCTGGTAATGAAAAGACAAACAGAGAATTATCTTTAGGACCATTCTCCTGGCTGTAGTGAATAATTAATAATGCTTTAGGTGATGTAAGCAGAGCTGTGCTACATTTGGGAAGAACATTCTGGTTGTGGTATACTCCTTGTTTTTTCCGGTTCTCTGGCAGCTGTTTGTTAGTTTTCCCAATTCTGCTAGTGCTTATGTCCTGAAATAGTCCCCCTGAGCCAAGTGGAATTATCTGTGAGCCATGGTGTTTACAGGAGGGGATTGACTTTAGTGTATAATAAAAACACACTGGAGCTAGAAGCAGTCTTTACATTTTGCTTGTAGAAGAAAACAATTATTTGCATAAGGAATGATGGGTGAAATCAGCGTAGACCCACATTAGATTTGATACTGGGAGAAGCCAAGTAAAGCCTCCCGCTGCCTTCTGACTCTGCTTTCAGCTTGATGTCAAAGATCTAGAAACCTTTGGTCTGTAAAGAAGGTCTCAGAGCTGTAAAGGTACAGGTACAAAGATACAGGTTCCCACTTTTTGACTGAAGCAGTGAATAGTGGGAAAATATTGAGGTGTCTTTTGAGTTACGTTGATGCTTTATGCTTAGCAGGAGCTGGGTGAACTAGTAAGCATGCCTTTCTGTTGTTGAAACCTAAAGACATGTTGTTGTTGAAACCTAAAAACTGGTCTGCAAAGACATTGGTTCTACCTACAGTATTTTCCTGCCTTAAAATCCTTACCTTAAGAGAGTAGGGGCTGAATTTTACCTGTTACATTTGTACCCAGTAAGTTAGAAAGCAATTTGAAATACTGAAACACTTAACACCTCTTTAACATTTTCTGTTACTTTGGTTTCTCCTTGAAACACTTCCAAGCCCCATCTGTATGTTGCCCCTTATATACTTGGAAGTTAAAGGGTACAGAAGCTCTGCAGATTTCAGTGACTAACACTTAATGTGGGATGATGTGTTGGTATGCATTAAAAATAACATCCTTATAGTTCTTCAGACTTTTTAAGATTTAAAATTGTATTTATGAGGTATCATGGAGGTTTTTAAGAATGGATCATTATTTTTAACTAAAGGTGTAGAGTGTTCGTTATTTGAATGAGAACTTCTCTGCCTTACAGAAAGATGCAGACAGGTTTGGGGAGCAAAGCTTACTTGAATAAATACTTTTCTCATAATGTTATTTGGAGAAAGTTAAGAATAAAATAATTGAGTGAAATCTTATTTCCAAATATGCCAAAGTACAAATATTTATAGTTTTGTTTTGAAAAGACTAAATTTGGTTAGGATTAGTCAAGTTTATAATATAGTAGTGTAGTGTGTAGTTTGGCACAGTTTCATATTAAAGTCTGTAATGGTTTGTTGATTACTACCTAGGTGTCTCTAGTTTTATTTTGGGGGCTTGTGAAAATCTGTCTGTAGGCTTTTCCTGAGATATTGTCCAAAGACAGCACATTCTGCTTAGGCTGCATCCAAAGTTATCATATATATATTGTAAAAGTAAATAAATTACTCCCCTCTACACCTTTCTATGCTTTTAGTCTGTTTTGCTGCACTGTCTAAAATCCAAATAGCTAAATTCCAAACTACTTTATCTGCCTTTCAGCATACATCTGTGGATGGATACACTGAACCCCATGTCCAGCCTATCAAGTCAAGTAGCAGACAAAACATCCCCAGATGTAGAAACTCCATTACATCTACCAATGAAGAACATCCTCACATTGGAAATTATCGCTTACTGAAAACAATAGGAAAAGGAAATTTTGCCAAAGTGAAACTGGCCAGGCATGTGCTTACTGGAAGAGAGGTAAGCGTTCATATTGCTAAATCTATTGATAGATAGGTAGATCAGTCTTTGTTATTGAAGTATATTGATGGACAGATCTTGTGTTTGGAGGACCTGGTTTTGCAGTGGACAAGATAGCATTGTTCTGTCCAAACACTGACAAGTATAACACTGATTCCTTGGTATTACCATCTTGTGGCAAAGCTCTGAGCTCCTGCTGATAAATCCTCATAGGTGAGGCGATTTTGCTTGACATGATGCATAAAAGCAGACATATATGTATGTCTTACAGGTATATCTATGATTTTGCTTGCGAAGGTGCAATATATTTTTGTGCAAACATTTTTCTGAGTTTAATAATGAATTTTGTTTTGTTTTGTTTTTTTCCCCAAGGTTGCTGTGAAAATAATAGATAAAACACAGCTAAATCCTACTAGTCTGCAAAAGGTAAGAATATGCCGTAACATCTGAAATTCTATGAACAGTTGAACTGGGATCTTTTGGGTATTTAACAAAAATACTTGGTCCATTTATCTTGCTAAACAAATGTCTTTGTGTACATATGACCTTGGGAGACAGTATTTGCTATAAGGTGCAAGTTGTCTAAGGGCAGTTACTCTGTGTGTTTCATATCTAAGCATTGCTTCTTTGTTCTTCCTTCCTCCTTCAGCTTTGTTCATTGCTGACAGTAAAATTTGTATCTAATTAGGTACACAAGTAGTTTGTCTAACTAATAAATCAAGACATAATGCTGTAAAAGTTTTTTCTTTGTTTTTTCTGTAATATAGTAATTGTGTATAGAATTGCCAGAATGACTGAACATAATCAGAACATTCTTGCTTGTTTGTGCCTGTAGACAGAAATTCAGAAGTCCTTCATAACCGTTGTGATAAGTGTTTTAACAAAACCCTGGGGTTTTCCATGTGCTGTGGGTTGCTAATATTTGAGCTAATGAAAAGGGACCCACAGAAGCAGTACATGACAGAGCATATTGGGGAAATCATGTGCTGCTCACATAGCTTGTTTCCTGCCTAGCTTGGTATATTTACACTAGGAGAGCTGTATGAGTTTGTCTCATTGTTGAGCAATGAGAGGGTTAAAATGTTCTGGAAAATGAAGCATGAAAAACTTAACTTCTGGCATAATTGCTGTAATGACAAGTAAGTTGTATGTCACACAATAATATTCAATAATAAATCATTCCAGGTATAAATGAAACTTTCATAGCCTATAAAAGATGCTGTCGCACTACACAAAATACTTTTGTGGTAGGATATTGCTGCTGTTATTTGGTTGTTGAGTGGGAAGCTGATAGCAAGAGAAACATTTTTAGGTACAGTTAGAAGCAGCTTATAGCAGAACTAAGTTAAATTTAGTGATTTAACCACAATTCCATTCTTCAGTAACTTCTAAAAATATCCCGTCTTCTGTTTACACTAGAAAGTGTGAAGTTTTCCTTTGTAGCATCTTGATTGAAATTGATTGTAGAAAAAAAGTAGGTTTTGTTTTGAAGCTCTAAATGTCTTCGGCTTTGCAGTTTTCTGAGAATTTTGAGTGAGTATTGATTCCCTGAAAGTTTTTAAGTAAGCTTAAGCACAGTTTTTGCACCGTCACTCAAGCAACTGTTGTTTTTTAAAGCAAATAAGGGTGGGAGGGTGGTTCATCAGCATGGTTAGATTTGCTTCTGTTTCAGCCCTTCAATCACTATTGTTTATTATAAATCAAACAAGACAAATATGACATTATCTTGGGCTCAGGGTTGTTCACAAAACCATCCCCTTTCCTTTCACTGTAGTATAAAGGATAGCAAGAGCAAGTAATTGCTACTGACCTAATTAAGTAAATGATGTGGGGCATCGTAGCTTCTCATGTACCATTCTTTTTTGTAAACACAAAAATAATTAAGCACATACTTAGGTTGCTGAAAGTATTATACAAGCTGGGTCTGTAGTTAGTCATGATATGAAAGCAGAGCAAATCTTCAGTTTGTTCTTAGCCATTCTCCAGTGTTCCTTATGGCAAATAGGATGATGTCATGGTTTAGCCCCAGATGACAATTAAGCACCTCGCAGCTGTTCACTCACTCCCTCCAGCAGGATGGGGGGAGAGAATCAGAAGAGTAAAAGTGGGAACTCATGGGTTGAGATAAAGAGAGTTTAGTAGGTAAAGCAAAACAAGGAATTCATTCACTGTTTCATATCGGCAGGCAGGTATTGCGCCAACTCCAGGAAAGCAGGGCTGTATCACGCTTCATGGTTACTTGGGAAGCCAAACACCATCACTCTAAATGTCCTCCTTTCCTTTTTCTTCCCCCAGCTTTATATGCTGAGAATGATGCCATATGGTCTGGGATATCCTTTGGGTCAGTTGGGGTCAGCTGTCCTGGCTGTGTCCCTTCCAGCTCCTTGTTCACCTCCAGCCCACTCACTGGTGGGGTGGTGTGAGAGGCCTTGATTCTGTGTAAGCACTGCTCAGCAGCAACTAAAAGATCCCTGTGTTATCAACACAGTTTTCAGCACAAATCCAAAACACAGCACCATGCCAGCTACTGTGAAGAAAGCTAACTGTCCCAGCCAAAACTAGCACATATGGACAGGGTACTTCACAGACACGGTTACTCTAATTTAAACCATTAAATGTTAGGAGATGATTGCACAAGTAAGCTGACCTTGTGAATTTGTAATTCCACATCCTTGTGCCTGCAGTATGTTAGTCTGAAGTTACTTCTTGCTTCAGAACTTCTACCTTCTTAAATAGATAAGCAATGTTGAATTAAAGGCACTGCCTTTTGTTTTCAATTTGTTCAGTATGTGGTTCCCATCTTACTGGGTTAGCACCTGTTTAGAAGACAAAGCTGGCTTTTTTATGAACTTGCTGTCTTGATAGTAACATATTGTACTGACTTAGCTTTTCCACTGTCATGATTGTAATTTGTTCCCAAATGTAAGTATTTGGGTTTCATTATAACTAGAGTTTATATCAAAATGGCTTTTCTGTTTTCTGCATGTCTGCTACATCTTCTTGTACAGGCTCAACTCAGGGAGGTTTCTGAAATAGCCTTCTGTTGCTCTTCTGCAAACTGCTAATGGAGCAGAAGGGGCTTTTTTTTCTTCTTAATAGGCTTGATTAGCAAATGGCGGTTCAGATTTTCCCTTTTTAAGGGTCAGCATGCTTCTTTTTATTATTTAAACAGATCTAAAGCCTAAAACTTAGGTTATTTCTTCCCTTAACAACAGAAGATGGGAAACAATTTCAGTACATTACCTACTGAAAGCTATGCTTTTTTACAGCATCCATTCTCAGTAATGATGTAGAAACTAGAGAAGCATTCCAGCACATCTTTCAAAGCAAGAAAAAGGCTTGGTTAACTGAAGGGTTTTTTTTGTTTGAGTGTAGCGACTTAAAATAGTACATCTTCAGTGTAGATGACAGCCTGACAGCAAGTAGAAGTGTTAGCAATGGAAGATCTTTGTACTTGCTGCAGCTTGCCCTGAAAAATGAAACTGGAAAAGCAGGATTCAAGTTTTCAAGCATTAAGCCTTTTCCATACATACAAGTTCTACGAATTGAGTATGGTGCTGGCTGTCCTCTATTACGAGTGAAGCTATTGACACTACAACCCTTTTACAACAGGGAGATGCTTGTCCAGGAGCTTTTCTGAATGGTAGCACTTTGTTAAGAATTAAGAGCAGCCCTGTAGATGTGGGGTGGATTATGGGGCAGGAAGTCAGGGAGCACTTACACCTTCTGAGAGAGCAGTACCGTGCTGCTCAAGAAAGGAGAGGTGTGCATGAAACTTGAATTATATTCTTGTATAATCCTGCAGCTTGTCTCATAATGGAAGCAGAACTAAGCTCTCTGATCGGTCTAGATTTCTATAAAATTAACAAACTTGGCTTTGTAGGAAAGAACTATGGTCTTGTTGCTTTAATATCTCTATATGCAAAGGAATAGATGTATCCTGGGTGTTACTGAAGGGTGTAGTGGCTATTGTTTAAAGATATCTCTATTTGTTAAATACATAGTTATTGACATAAATGGTGTTAATGACCAACATGCTTCTGCAAAGGGAAGGGGGAGGGCTGGGGATTTATCCCAAAGTAGTGCTTCACAGAATGCAATGTAAAAACAATGTACTGAAATACTGGAGTACTGTTAATGCTTTTATTCAAGTGTTATCCATTTGTCAGAGATTTTCTAGATTGTTTCTCTCATGTATTTATAGTGGTCTATATTTTAATTCTGCTTATGAGAGAAAAGGAACATTGGCATCTTCTTAATTTGTATAAATGCACATTTACACTGGACCAAGTAAAATCCTGAATATACACCAAGACTCCAGAGCACAGTTCATTTGCCCCATTTCCATTCCACTCCGCCTCTGCTGTTTTGAACATCTGTATTGAAAAAAGGGTCCCTGCTCTTTCTTCTTTGAGAGCCCCTTACACATCCCCTTGGACCACATGGGCCATCAACTACATAAGGTATAATGGGGCTTGTTTATGGTCTGTATGCAGTGCTATTCCATTATTTCAGTTTTCAGCCTTTCAAACAATTTCTTGCTTCCTGGGTTGGAAGTATCTGTCATGCCAAGCAGCTTTAACAAAGCTGCTTGACTTAGTTACATCACAGTATATTGGAATATGTAAGTTACATCTGCCTAATTTACAAGATGCCTACTCCTGAGTGACTTCTGAAAAAGGTCTGAAAACATCAGTTTCCAGGTGTATAACTGCTGAAACTTGTCAGAAGCTGATAAAAACTGCAAAATACAAACTCTCAGAGTAATATGGATCTCCCCATGAAGAAGACAGCCTTGTGTGCTGTAGTTTCAGTAGTGAGCAGGCAGTTGGGAGAGGGGTTTTCCAGGGAATATAACCACTTAAAGTTTTTAATCTTTTCTCAGAGCAAGCCATTTAGTTAGCAGGTACCTGCAGGTAGGTTCCAAGATTTCAACTATTCTTTCAGTTCTTACTCTGCTGATTTATCTTTTTCCCTGCTCTCATGTTTGCAGGGAGCCTCTTGCCATCCTGACTGTAAAATAAACCAGCCAGTTTCCCTTCATCCTATGCTTGACACGGTTTGTGTGGATGAGCATCACCTAAGATAACTTAATCTGCTTCAGCCTTGCCCAATTCTTGCCCTAAGCATGCAAATGCATTTCAACCAAGATTAAAAGTGCCTGTAAGTCAAAATCCCCAAACAAACTAAGAAGCCCACCACAGAGCCACTAATCAGCAAGAAAATATTCAATTTGACCTTGTGACTTTGAGTTCCTCTAGAATTTGCCTTGGAATAGCTGCTTTCTTTCAAAAGGTTGAGACTAACGATTCCCTGTGATTTACTCATGGTGGCTCATACCTGGACTATATACTGCTGTATATGAACAAACGCTTTAGTTTTCTGAAAAATGCCTGTTCAACAGGAAACATAATACAAGATGTTAAAAAACATACTGGTGTGAATGTGGATAAACCTAAGCCCACGCTTTGTATCTTGGTGATGTCTTTTATTCAGAGCCAGGGCAACCAGTGTTTCACTTCTTATAACAAAGTATCTGCATGAGGGTAGAGGTCTTCAGGAAACTAGACTTTTTGTCCTTTTCCTAGTAGGCTTTTTCCTTCATGTAAAAATAAAAATAAAAAATTACACACTATGTGGAACAGAATTCATGCCACTGAAATAAATTCAAATCTTAAACCAATTAGTCAACTTTGGAATCCTGTAAGAGTACTGAATAGAACAATTCCCCTCCCGCTTCTATTTTTACAATTACTGCGTGCTTCCCTTTACATGTAAAATTATTTCTTTGATCTTTTTTCTAAATTGGAAATTATTTTATTTATAGCAGTCTATATTTTAATTCTGCTTATGAAGGCATGTTTTCATTGCTGCAACTTTTATACCAGCATTAATACTGTTAAGTTATGAAATTACTTTTGACATTCTGGAAGGAATTGTGGTTTTCCATATACCTGCTTAGAGGCTCTTCTGAAGCTGTACCCTTGCTTGATTTAGGTTTGTTAGCTTCTGACTAATTGATACTGATTTAGCTGGGAAATGTGATCTTGTGCAGCAAATTCAAAACCCAAAAAATGCACAGAGAAAAGTCTGGCAGGATGTATTTTCATGGGAATAACTGACTTCATGAGGAAACAAGAATAATTGCTAAAGTTTAATTCTGGTATTTTAATTCATAGTATTATGTACCCATGTGTTAACATTTTGAACACAAGCAAACTGCATCATACTGATTATGTTGTCAGAGAAATGTTTTTATAGTCCTTGCTTCCTTCTAAAATTGTTTCAATGGCAACTGTAAAGCAAGTGGATTGTAACTAGCTTGAAATACTTAAATAATGTCAATATCAAACCGTAATAATATTGATCAGAAGCTGAATTTCAAAAAGATGTTTCTCTGTAGAATATATGCAGAATTTTACAAATGTCATGACTAAATAGCTTTGTCTAAGCAAAAGAATTTCAATTTCTCTTAACTTGTAGCCTCAGCCATCATAAAATAGAAACTGTGAAGTGCTGCTCTTTGAGGAGGTGTCCAGTCTGTGGCTTGCCTCATAGTACCCTTTTTGCAAAGGTAGCATCTGAACAAATGGGACTCATTTTGAAAATGGAGGCAGAGATGTCCTCTGAGACAGAGAAGCAAAACAACAACACACTTCTGCACTGAGCCAAGTTGCTCTGTAAGGAGGTCTGTACTGCTAAGACATCTCCAAAACGTCTTGAGCGTTACGCTGAAGCCAGTGAGCTTTTCTTCAACATCCTACTGTAATCCAGTGCAGTACTAAGCATGCAGCACAGTAAATAGAATTGACAGTGGGGTTATGCTGTTCACTTAAAGTGAAACAGCGCAAACTTACCAGTATTGACAGCCTTAAAGTACAGAGTAATGGAATTGTGTAGTCATTTTGGATTCCTTCTTTCTTTTGACCCCCTAGGTTAGTCTTTCTTCACCTCTTATTTAATCAGTAAACCCATGAATGCTAGAAATTTAAGAGCTAAGACCTCATTTCTGGTTAAAAAAAGTCATCAACTCACTGTTGCCTAAAGTGTATACAGGTAGGGATGTAAGTTTGTCCTGTTGTTTTCAGTTATGTGACTCAAGATTCTAAAGCAGACTGAGCAATCATAAACCTTTAGGCCTTGCCAGGGGGAGAGGGGATATGGGACATTGCTGTTTATGACCCAGTGTAAAATCTGGTAGTTGAGAGAAAAGAACTCGCCTGTTTCACCTCTGTGGATCAGCAGGACTGGGGAAAGTCAGGATTCATGGTATCTAATTCCATTTCAATATTTGTGTGTTCAACTTTTCTGTAGTTTCAACTATGCCTTGTATTTGCACCCACTCTTATGTATGTATTCAAAGTAGTTGGGTGAGCTGGCCAGTCACCAAAGAAAACGGAACAAAGAGATAACAAAAATTATTTTATTAATAATTATTATTATCTAATTATTACATTATTAGTAAATAAAAATTATTATATTGTTTGAATAATCTGTTGGTTTTGGTCAGTGCTGAAACTCCAGAAGGGGCTATAAAACTTACCTGTGTTTGTTTGTATAAAGCTTAAAATTTAGTCTGGTTTTGATATGTAGTTGGTAGTGGTTATTGTCATATAATGTGTGAGATATAGATTATGTTTTCTGGACTTCACTGTGCTATATTTATCCATATTTTATGCTAATGCTAGTTTCTGTGGTTTATGCTGCTCCTTTTTGGCAGCTAACACTGCATATCTTGTGTAACTTCTCTCTAATAAGCGCACTCTTAAGAAAATTGTCTTGCTTCCTTGACAGCTGTTTCGAGAAGTACGAATAATGAAGATACTGAATCATCCCAATATTGGTAGGTGCCCTGCATTTCTGCACACTTTTTTCTGTTGTACTGTTTACATTTTACTCTCTTTGGCTTTATTTGAATGTACTTTACTGCTATGCTGTTAAACTTTTTTGAGATAATAGGATAGTGAGCATTCAGTAAATGCTTCATTGTCTCACCTCCTGTATTCACTCTGCTTGAAACAAGAGTGGTGGTCTGAGGAGAGAAACTGCTCAGTCCAGGAAAGCCTTAACATAGGAGATGCTGAGTGCTCACACTGCTCTGTTGAGGACCCCAGCTCCCGTTTTCTGTTGAAATTATTCTTGAGGCCAAAAAGCATGAATTTTTTTAAGTGAAAGTAGCAAAACTCCATTAGTTCAGTCTAGGAGAGACTCCTGCTGACTAATATTTCCATAAAATTAGAATTACAAAGTATGTAATTTTCCCTTTCTGCTTTAGTTCTTTCACGTACCCCACAGCTTCAGGGCCCTACTTTGTGATGACAATTCTTCTGGCTGAGGAGGGCTGGACAGTCTTGTTCCAGAGACAGTTAATGGTCCTGAATCGGCCAGAGGGCTTGTTGCATACAAGGTATGGATGAGGTGTACAAGTTACTACATGCTAGGCACTCCCTCTCATCCCTTAAATTGTTTGTTGCTTTTCCAGCATTCTTAGCTTCTGCTGGTTTTTGTTTTCTTGTGGGGGGTGGTGGGGGTGTGTTTGTTTTAAATGAATGGTTACTATTACAATCTGAGGAAAGTCTTTCAGGCCTAATATTTCTGGTACCCGCTTGGTCAGAATCTCAAATTTCTAATTGGGAGCAGTTTACTAGCGAAACAGAGAAGGTTTGTATGATCTTAAAAGACGTCCGTGTCAAATTGAGCACTAATTTCAGCATGAACTCGTTTGTACAGTGTGTTTAAACTTCTCAGAAAATTGTGAATTAATATGCTTTGTTATCAACTGTGATTTAGAAATTAATTTTGCTTCCCCCCCTCCCCCCGCCCAAGAATGCTAACCTAAAGGATATAAAGTTTTCCTGTGGTTTAGTGTTATCACTGGCCATAAATTATGCTCACTTCATGAGTATAATTTTTTATTTGTGCTGTGCTTTTGCTCCCTGCTGCAATCTCTCTCTCATTCATTTTTCTTGCAGTAAAATTATTTGAAGTTATTGAAACTGAAAAGACATTATATTTGGTAATGGAATATGCCAGTGGGGGTAAGTAGATTCTTAATTCTGCTTTAAGGATAAACTGAAATATGGAAAGCCGTGTGGGTTGCATGCCTAGGAATGATATAAGAACTTCATGGTTAATGGGTTATTCTAATCTGGCCTTCACAGCACTCCTAACAGACCTCTCAGGGCAGACTTTCTTGCTTGCATCACATTCTCTAAAGTAACCTGTTAGGTTTGTGTTTAAGGGTAGTCACTGTTCTGAGGCTTCTGCTAGAATTTCAAGAGATATCCTGGTGCTGAATATGGCAAAAACTTGACTCTATCTGCTGTATTTAGGCAAGCGCTGGTGCCTTGTATGATCTTGAAAACGTGCCAAAGCACTTGGGGAGGCAGGTCCAGGGATAGGAATAAGGAACACAGGAAGGAGAGCAGCAGGATTGCAAAGAGTGAGAGGGGTAATGGGTGCCTGCTTGAGAAGCTGCTTAGCAGCTGAATGGGAATGTTTGAATGTGGGAAGGGAATCGAGCATAGGGTGACCAGCTAGGAAAGGCTGCTCAACAGACAGTGCAAAGATGAGGATCTGAAAGGCATTTGAGCAGCTTTGTTAGAGAACAGGAAGGGAAAACCAGAAGTTATATAGGTAATGTTAAGTGAAACCACTGGAGATAGGCAAAACAAATCTGGTACATAAGAAGCTACCTATTTTTCAGTGTCTTATGTGCATTATGAATAGTTTTTATTATTCAAAGTCTCTGGTTTGTTTCACAGTGGTTCTTTAAGTAAAGTTATTTTTTTAACTTTGAAGAAGCCTTAGTATGAAGGGTTGCATTTTATATTTCTTAACTACTGATGTCTGGAAAGTGAAATTCAGTGAAAACAGTCAAAGGGAATTTTTTCCTGGCTGCTTCTATTTCCGTTCCCTTCAAGAAGCAGGTGTGTGGGATGTTGTTTTCAAGCATGATTTGATTGTGCATGACAGTCAAAAATAAAACCTGTACAGTAGAACTGATGTTTTGTCCATGTTGTGATCAGGAGAAGTGTTTGACTACCTAGTTGCACATGGAAGAATGAAAGAGAAAGAGGCTCGTGCAAAATTCAGGCAGGTATGAAATTAAAATTCACTGTTTCTTTTGTTTCTATTTATGGTATTTTTGGATAGACGTGAATGTGAGCATACTTCTTTTACTTTAAAAGAATATTCGTTGTTGTGATAATGTTTATTAAAGCTGGAGTGGAAAAAAATCCCCAAAGAGAAAAGTATCTGCTTCCTACGTACTGTCTAAAAATAGTAAGACTGTTTTGCATTCTTTTTTAGTGGATGTTCCTAAAGCCCCATTTTTTGTTGTGAGTCATTTGAGGGTTGTGATCCTTTTCTGAATATGTTAGAATTTAACAGATGTTCTATCTAGAGATGTTGATATGATGGAACGTATTGCTGTGTCATGTCATAGCATTTTCCATGAAGAGTAGTCTGTAACAGGTTTTTATACTGTTATTACAAGCTTTCTCATCTTTTTTACCTTGGTTTTGGTGATTTTTGTTGTGAAAAGCTTTGATTAGGTAAAATTTGAAATTTTTCAGAACGAAGGTGTATAATTAACATGTAAAGAAACTGCTTTTAATTTCCTGTTTCAGACTTGGGTTTTGTCATATGTGAAAGATACATATAGACATGTTGAATGAGCTGTTCTGTTAGGGGTGAATTGCAGAGCTATGCTGCAGGTATTTCAGAAGATAAAATCTGGGTTGGGGGAGTGGAATAATTTCCTTTTATAGTTACTGCTATTGGGAAATCTGCATTTAAAATAGATGTTTCTCCTATTACCTTAAAGAATACGTATTAAACTTTTTTTAATAAGAAAATGAGCTGCTTTTAGGGACATTTTAGGTTTAGTGTTTGAGCTTTAATGAAACTTGCATGAACATTTTCTAAAATTAAAGGCTTTATATATTAATATCTTATGTTCTGCTGAATCATATCAGAAGCCAAATTTATATACTAGATAATATACAAATGCTGAGATGGAAATTAAGTATTTCACTGATCATCTTGGTGTTTCAGATTGTATCTGCTGTGCAGTACTGTCATCAGAAGTGCATAGTTCATCGTGATCTTAAGGTAGGCTGTTACTTACTTTTCATTTTGCTGGTTGACAATCTATTTTCATTCTATATACTTGTCCTTGCCACTGTGAATGCCTCAAACATGTGAATGAAGTAAATATCATTTATTCTCTATTTTCTGAAGCACAAAAATAATGTAGCTTGCCTGTTGGAACAGGGGAGAGACAAGTGTTACTTTCATTCCAGTTTTAGCTTTAGGGAAAAGACATGCTCTCCAAAGAATTATACCTGCTGGCATGCAGATATGTACACACTGAAGCTGCAGAAGTTCAGTGATACCAGTCAGCGCTGAAATATTTTCAATTAAAATATATTGTATAAACATATAAGCATATATATATAAACCAATCTTGTTGTAGTGATTCGTAAGGAATATATTAGGGTTTTAATCCATTTGAACTTCTGTTTTATACTCTCGTGTTTAATCAGACAGAAAAATCTAAGGTAAACAGAAATTAGTTGAGCTTCTTTTTTTTTTTATGCTTTCTAATATTCTATCTGGATAAACATCCTAGACCATGTTAAAGAGTTCAGCAATTACAGGTACAACCTAAGCCTTCAGTCTGAAGTTGTCTTCCTGCCAAGTTTAGATATCACGGGACTTGGACACAGTATCTTCACCTGTTTAAAAGTTGGCTAGTGCTCTTTGTATATCTTTGTATGCTTACAAAGAAAACACTGATTTAGTTTCTTTTTTACTGGTGTATCTAAAATGTTGAATAAGCTGAACCTGAATAATTCTTAAAGGTTTGTTTTATCAGTATCTTTTGTCTTAAGGGTTTGTTTTTTTTTACTAGTTTCTTTTGTATTAACTTCCTTATAATACACTGCAGCATGCTGTTGACCTCTTTCTTACAAATCTGTTCCCTAATACCTGTCAATCTGCCAGCTTCTGCATGTGCATATGATGCTGGATAATGCATCCTTTTCTGCTGAGTCCTCCCTGCCCCAGGACCATTGTCATCTGATGGTGGAGGTGCTGAGCCAGAACTCTAAAGTCAGAATGCAAGGAAGGAAAAGGCTGGATCTCATTGAAATCTTGATATAAAAAAATTCCTCCCTGTCTTGCATGGTGGTTTGGAGCCTGTGAATGTTTTGTCAGGCTCCCTGGGGCTTACAGTAGTCACTGTTGAGCTTTCCAGAAGGCTGCACCCTTTTCCAGATGGGACCCATTGGCTTGGCTGGACAAGCCGCTTTCAGTGGTTGACTCAGCCCTATAGTTTGCTGGGAGTAGGAAGCCAGCCATCTCCTTGTGCTTATCTGGCACTGGCTTGCTCAGTGCAGCTATATTATTATTGAGTCCTACTTCATTAACCCCCGTGGTTAGTTAGCATTCTACATCTCACTCTTTCTCCCAAAACCCATCACAGCCTCCACCTAACATTCATTTCTTAGTTCCATAGGATGCATACAGCACACTGCATTGCTCACAGGACTGTCCAAAACTGCTTTGCGGGGTTTATACAGGATCCCTTTCACCATCTGTCACAAGTACTCTGCTGCTGATCTTCCTATTTGCGAGACAGGCAGGCAGGCTTCAAAATTATTTCTTTGCCTTTCTCTCTCTGACTTCCCTTTGATGGAGTTATGCTAGACTCATTTCAAAAGTTCAGTGTTAGGTGTGATTGAGAGCCAGTCAATGAAAAATACATTCCCCAAAGAAAGAAGAGATAAATGCATGGCTTTGAGGAGGTGTTCTCACTTTGTCTTTTCTTTTCAAACATTATGTGTCATCTCTGTCTCACTTAAAACTCTTCTAACAGAGCTGCAGAGGAGGAAGAAGCAAGTTTAGAGTTGCATCTGAATTTTCATCTGCTTCTGTTGACTTTCTTTCTCTGTAATACCAGCACGCTGACCAATAGATATTGTTAGCACTGCAAGGCAGAGATTTTTGCTAAGTCTTTTTGGCTTTAATAACAGAAAGGATAAACTCTGTCAAATCTAAGTTACTAAGCTAGGAAGACTTACAAAAAAAATGTGCAAGTTTGTCCAGAAGAGGGGGGAGTGCAAGGCCTATGGATGCTTAAACCATCTCCTTTTAATTTTCTGTGTTTATAAACAGCTTGCATAGAAAGGGCTATAACCAATTCCAGCTTTGCTCATCCTGTGATGCACAAACTTTTTTTCAGTGACTTAATACTTTTTGCTCTGAACGTGTAACCAACAAGAGCATAGTCTTTCTATTTGGCATGTTAAGAAAGGATGGGTTTTGATGTTTTTGAAGTGAGGAACCTAAAAGCATAGGGTACTTGGGTAGCAGAGCACTGTTGAACTAGAAGGACTATTGTAATCGCAGAGCAGCTGCGCTGACAGTAATGTTTTCACCACAAGGAAAATGAAGTCTTTGTTCAGTAATGTAGAAGGATGTAAAATCTGGAAAATAGATACCTCTGTGAGTCTGTCTGCAGGCACATCAGCTGGAACCAGCTGAGATTACAGGTCAGGAATTGGGAAAATAAAATATTTTCTGGGGTAGTTAATTTATATAAGCAAGCTGTATTTTACTCCTGGTGAAGCCTAAATTCTGTTGTGCGGCCTTGGCTTGGTATACTGGTAATTGTTTCCTGTTCTGTTCACTGAGTGCAAGTGAAATTACTAAACACAAAACCAACAAACAAACCAACCCAAACAAAATCATGTTTACCCTAACAAATTGATTGCTGTTTCTCTTCGTCCTGAACTTTTCTGAGCATAGCAGTTGATGAGAGATGTTTGTGTTTGCTATAAAACTGATGTTTGGCAATTAAGTGAATACTCTGCTCTGGCTGATGTCTGTCCTCCTGTTGAAAAAGGATTCCTGCACTGTGCAGTGCTGCTAATGTGAAAATCAGGCACTGGGTCCCAGTTAGATGAGCAAACATTGCCCAGATCTGCTGCACTTGTTGTTCAGCATCCTTGTATTTTGAGAATGCTCTGTATGGGGTGTTTTTCAGTAATGTATTCTTATTTATCTAATCTTGCTCTTTTAATCTTCTGACCTAGCTGTGATACTAAGTATAAGGTATTTTTTATTGACTCTTCAGGTTCCTGAGTACTTGCACCTATGTATAGGTGATGCATTGCACTTACATGATGATTGCTGCACAGGCATGAATATTCTTAGCTGTATAAAGCATGCATTTTTTTCATACGCTATGTAATTCTTGAGTGTTAAACACCTTTGGTGGTGGCATTACTAAAGAAAGCACCAGTAATAAAAGGGAGAGAATTTTTTGGTACAGAATGCTGAGATACAGTGCATAGCTTGAAGTATGTCATCGTGTGAGCAGAACAGATCTTCTTTTGAAGCCTTAAATCCCTTCTAGCATTTACCCCACCGAGATGGTAAATGATGTCTGGAATTAGATTTACGCTTCTTAGCGTCAGAAGTTGGCATGAACCTGTCAAAAGCTGAAACTGCTGTCCTGAGATGTCTGGATATTTCAGTCTAAACCTGAACTGAGTTGGTTCTTCCAGAGAAGAAAATCTTCACAGCTCATTCACTAGCTGACTTTCCAGTCTCTTTAGCTGCTTTAACAGTAATATTTCTTTGAGTAAACATAGTTAATTTCCAATCTTTAATGTATTCAAGGGAGATTTGTTTCTTTTCTTCTGCAAGAAAGAAAAAGATGGTGAAGTATTTAAAAACAAATATTTGCATTTATTGATAAATACTACTCTGTAATATATTGATCTTATTCTGATACATGAATTGTATTTTCCTCTCATTTTTCTCTTAGGCAGAAAACCTTCTGCTTGATGCAGACATGAACATTAAAATTGCAGACTTTGGTTTTAGCAATGAATTTACAGTTGGTAATAAACTGGACACATTTTGTGGAAGCCCACCTTATGCAGCTCCAGAACTTTTCCAAGGAAAGAAATATGATGGTCCTGAAGTGGATGTGTGGAGCCTTGGGGTGATTTTGTACACACTAGTAAGCGGATCGTTGCCGTTTGATGGTCAGAATCTAAAGGTACAGTTGCAGTATGAAAGCTTGGCTTTCAGTCTCCTTAAATCTTATGTGTGATTAGTAGGCTCACCTTTTAAAACTCTGTTTTAAAGGAACTGAGGGAGCGAGTGCTGAGGGGGAAGTACCGCATCCCATTCTATATGTCCACAGACTGTGAAAATCTACTTAAGAAGCTACTAGTACTGAATCCAATAAAACGAGGCAGCTTGGAAGTAAGTAATCTCATCTTGGGGAAAAAAAAGGGGGCTTAGATTAAGAAAATAAAATACAGTAATTGCTTACAACTGTTTTTCACAATAGGTACTTTCTTTGCATTTTAAGGACCCAAAAGTTTTGTTTAAAAAAGAGTGAGAGAGGAAATGTCCCCAAAACATCTTGAAAATACAAAATGTTAATTGATGAAAGTCTAACCTTAATTGCAACTGACTAAAGACTATAACTGAAGAGTATTTCAAAATGCAAACCGCTCCCACTTCTTTCGGTCAGGTAATGGAGGTAGTTCAAAATGGGGGCAAGGACAAGAGTGTAAATATCTTATTCTTGGGAGTTTTCCAGAAGACCAAAACCAGCAGCAGGCACTTCCATCAGCCATTTTCATTTAATTTACTATATTCAGCATGATTTTTTTAAAGGGATAGATAAAAGAGTAACTGTGATTGAAAACTATGTGGGTGTTTTTTGTTTGTTTTAGTGCCATAATACAGACAGACACTTAAGAATACAATGAATGATAAGCCAGTAATTTCTGTGCAGCCTTTTCTTTCCCTCTTCTGGTACTTCTGTTTCTGAGTAGCCAGAAAATTAACATGTATTAATACTGTGTCCCTCAGCTAAAATCTGTTTTGAGGATTTCTACCGAGTTATGATTTTAGTGGTGGTGGTAGTAAATTAGGCTTTGTAATATGGCTAAAAGGTTCAGTGTTTTTAAGGGGCTCTTTCATTCAAGGTTGCTATACTGGCATGCACTTACTGGATGATTCTGGAGCTGCTGTTTAGCAAATATTTTGTGTAGTGTTCACTCTAAATGCTGTCCTGTTCTGTTTTGTGAATTGTTTAACCAAGATAGACTCCTGAAAATACCATCTACTTAGCACAGAGATGAAAGTAGGGTGGAAGATAAATAGAATGGTTTTAAAGTAGTATTTACGTGAGTTAATCACCAGTGACTTCATTTCATCTTTCTCTGCCTACTTGTGCAGCAGTGGATGGCATTTCAGAGAATAAATCCCATTTAAGCTGTTTTTTATTTGTAATGGCATGACTAACACTTTCTGACATGGATGCTACCTGTGTTAAGGTAGCAAACGTTTAGTGAGCTGTGTCTGCATACAACTTAATCTCAAGGTGATTCTGGTTTGTGACTTCTTATAAATAACTGTAGCTTTAGTAAAACCTGTGCTGAAGAGAATAGTGAATGGTGGCTTCTTCTTTATTGATACTCAATTCTTATGTATTTACTAGTGTCTAGAGGACATAATGGTAAGAGCGTAGTGACTTGAAGATGGTGAAAGATTGTGCTTTTCTGTGTCGTGTTTTAAGGTTTAGGAAAAACATTTTCCTTTTGTTGAACTTTCCTCTGGATTTTCAGCAGTTTCTCTTGAGATCTAATTTTACTTTCATTCTAGATACTGTAATGTTATCCAGTTCTCCTAAAATTCCTTCCTGTCCCTAGAGAGATGTGTTGGATAGCAGTCTTGCTGGAACAGCATAGTCTGATTATATGGAAGAGAGCAAGAAAATGTTATTGTGTGATAGGGGATCTCGAGCTGTGGATCAGTACTAAAACACTGATGATAACGGGTATTGATCAGTTTGCTAATCTGAGGGAGAGAGACATCACAAATGCTTTTAAAATATGAATGTTCCTGAAACCACATGTATGTTGATTTAGAAAGCCATGGTTTGTACTTTGGAAAGAAATTACTATTTCTTCTGTTTCTAAAAATACATATTTATAATGTAAGTACATATTTATTCGCAGATTCTAAAAGCAGAAAGACAATCTCATCTTAGGTGGGGAGGGTTTTTTGTCTGCGCTTTGTCTTTTAATTATTTGTTCAGTCCCAGCCGTCCACCCGCTCAGTTCCCATGCGTGTTTTTCCCTCACCATTCAATAGGATGTTTGTCAGTGACATGAGCATCAAAGCTGAGGCTGACACAGGATCGGCACCATATGGGTTAGGCTTAGCACTTTTCCTCTGGTAAGGACCAGGCAAATATTTATTGAAAGGGTTCATCTAGACATTTTCATGGTTGCAGCAGAGAGAAAACATTTTAGAAGCAAGAGAATGTTGTTGTAAAATCTTCACAGGAAGAGATGGAAAAAATGCATTGTCAGAAAATGTGGGTTTTCCCTTAACTATTAGGATTTCAAAGAATTCCTCCTCCTCCAAGTCTTCAGTTCTTTCAAAGCAACACTGTGCAATTCCCACAGAGCAGATTTATGCTTACAAAGAGTAATAAAACAAATAATTTTGAGACAGACATGTCTTGAGCCAGATTATATTTAAATTGTTTTCCTGAAAGTTGAGGGAAACCTCATCAGTAATACCTAATTGGTTGAAAACTCAGTTTGGGTTTGTCGTTAAGAAATACAGTTTGGGTCAGATTTTCACCTTGACCAAAACTGCTGCTCTTGAATCAGCTGAGTGAAAGCACAGCAGAACTTGCACAGATTTAATACTGATCCTGGAACTGGATCATTTGTGTCACTTCAAAATGCTTGAGTTTAAGAGCCTGTTTTAAGAGTTGTACAATAACTCAATGTGCCTATGAGATCATGTATTTAAAAGATAGAAGCTAGCAGAGTTTTGCATATTTAACAAATGGAAAAGCTGGAGCAGATTACATTGAAGTGATCCACCTACTGAAGAGATAGGAAAAACTGTAAGTGGGAATTGTTGGGCTTGCCTATTCAAGAAGGGTTGAGAAACAGAGATAGGATTTGAGCAGTGTGATTTGTGTCATCCAAACACATTATCATGCTTAAACTTTACATTTAATTAACAGTGTCCTTAAAATAAACTGTAATTGCAGGTACCGCATACTATTCTTTGGAGAGTCTCATGTTACTGCAAGGCTACAAATACATAACCAAAGGCTATTGCAAAAGAAGCTTGTGCTCTCTATGCCAGAGATACAATAAAGCAATACATGTACACAATACCTTCCCTTTTATCTCCCGCTTCAAAAGCCAAAAATTCAATCCTGTGGCAGAACTTTGAACAAATCTGTAAGTCTTACTGTCAGCCAAATGTTAACTGGCCCAAGTACAGAGTTCTGTTTTGTTCTTGTAAGGATACTGCTATTTGTGTCTGTAATTTGGCAGCAGCACTACGTACAAAGAATCTGGTTATATCAATGGAAACTTGAGTATTTTACTGTTTGTGAGAAATAACTTAATTCTGTATTTGCAAAGCATATTTGGAGCTTGTGGGAAACTTGATTTCTTTCACTCTTCTGTCAACCTAGTGAGCAGTATTAGAGAATGTCCCTAAAGAGGCATGTGTGCCTGTTGCTGTAGGAAGGAAACCAATTTTAGCTGTTTTAAAGATTAATATATCCGTAAGGAGAGATTGTGGTGGCGGTTAGGATTCCAGCTGATCAGTCTGGCGGGCTTATAAACAGATCCAAGCTACAGCAGAGGAAATTTTCCAAAGAATGCAGAAGGAAATATCTGCACGGCACAGAGAGAGTTATGAGGCATTTCTCGCTGCAGCCAAACTGTGAACATACTTAGGTCAAGTGCGGGGAGAAAGATCCATAGGATAAAGTGACCAGTCGGCATCACAATCTTGAAATGAAAGACTGTAGGAAGCATCGGCACGCTCCTGAAATGTTCTGTAGTTTGTGAACATGCTTCCTTTGTTATTATTTGAAGGAGTTACTTATTGTCATACAGTTGATATTGTAGTAACATCTAGGGATTTTAACCAAGATAAGGGCATGAGTGGCAGGCACTCAGCAAGGTAAGATTAAGAGGTGGTGGAAGTGAAGGGTACAAATGGAAGATTTTTGTGTGATGAACTGCAAATTCTTTCCTCTTGGTAGTTTTTCTGGTATTTTGAGTGGGTAGATACTGTAAAGGATAAATAATGGGGGGGGGGGGTGGTGAACTAATGGAGACTAGAGGATGTGAAAGATAAACTGTAAGATGGGAGGGGAAAGGTGTGAGTAAAAGAGCAGAATTCTGTTTATTATGAATTTTAAGGGCTGTTTTTCCCCAGACGAGCTCACCCAGGTTTCCCTAGGCATGGTAAATGGCATATTGACCTAAAGTTCATTTCTTTCCCTAGCAAATTATGAAGGATAGGTGGATGAATGTTGGCCATGAAGAAGAAGAACTAAAGCCATATACTGAACCTGAACCAGATTTTAATGACACTAAGAGAATAGGTAAGACTATTACAAGGATGTTGCATCTGATGTACACAGGCAGTTTTATCTTGTAGATCCAACTAAGCTCTTACCAAATTTGACATGCAATCTCATCCTACAAATAAAATGTTTTCTCTTTATTTAAATGAGAAATTTCATTACAATGCCCTCCTTATAACTACTGTTGTGACTTCATAGAGCTGGCATAAATCTACAAGCATAGTAAAAGATGAATAAGATTACAGAATTCATCATGCAGAAGGAAACGAGCAACAGTTTTTATCTGGCATGGTCAGAAAAAGATGCTATGTTGTTCCTGTAGCTGTTTGTAGTTTCTATTTGCCAGTGTCGTCATTGAATAGCATTGAACTCTGTTGAATAACATAGTTGAGAGTTTTCAAGAGCATAACGATGAAAGGAGGAGAGTTGCAGTCTTTTTGATTTTGCTCAGCAAAGATGATGCTGGTTGAATGGAATCCCAGTTATATGTTAAATTATAAGGTGTTTTTTTTACTACTTTCATTGTTCTTTAGTTGTCAGGAAACTCAAGCACTTACTCTGGTAATGCATCTAGTTCTTCTTACTTTTAGACATAATGGTGACAATGGGCTTTTCAAGAGAAGAAATCCATGAATCTTTAGTAAACCAAAAGTATGATGAAGTCATGGCTACTTACCTACTTCTAGGTAGAAAACCACCTGAAGTAAGTGCTACTTAATTTATGTCTTCTGTCACCTTTATATCTGGTTGAATTGAATATTCTGGTGATTAATGTTTTACTGAACTATTTTGCAACATTTTCTGTTAAAAAAAATTGATAACTTGCTAATGTCTTCCCCTTTTCATATCTTCTTGGATATATTGTTAGTTCCCATATGAAGAAATAGACTGAATATAGTATCTTCACATTTGCTTGTAAATCTGTTGAATTGCTTTGTTAAAAAGCTAGCTGTTAATCTGAAGTGGCCTGACTTCTAAGTGCTCAATCTTCTTCCTGTCATGTGCATTTACAGTTAAAATCTGAAATAGTTAATTTCACTAGAGCAATCCTCAAACTTTTAAGATGTAACATTTATTTCTCAGAAATGCGTTCAGCCTTTCTCAGTTGTACTATTTTATAGTGTATTTTATTATATAATAAATAACTGCATGATGGCCATTAATATATTTGTGATAGGAAATATTTTGACTGTTTTGGAGCTAGAAGGATCTTTTAGGACCATAGGGATTTTCAAGAAATCAAATCAAGACCACGGCTTTCTTTTTGAAGGGATTTTTTTCCTGCTGCTTCATTAGCCTTCCTTCATTTCCAAGACCGTGTAGATCCGCTATGTGCATTGTTGAGTACGTTTTCCCACAGCATCTCTGAACCAGAATTCCCTTGTGATGGCAGAACATGGAGGGAATCTGACTAGCATGATTTTGACTTAAACTACTTGGAAGAGGATATTTGTCTTTTCCACTGCTTGCTCTTACAACTTAGGCTTCTTAGATATCAACGAACCGGTGGCTGAATTATATGCCTTATAAAGATGTGTTAAAGGGCTGTAAGGAATCCTTGAATCAGTAGTACTTTCTTTTTTAGCCCTTCTGACTCACTCTGCATTTTGGAATTTTTCTGAAGTTAGAAATGCTTTTTAAGCTTAAAAAAAGAGTTGAGGGAGCCACTCTTTGGCTTAGGTTTTAAAATAGCACAGTTTTGTAACTGTGGAGTCTGCTAATTTTGTTTTCAGCATTCATTAACTTCTTAGCTTTAGCTGTGTTTCTAAAGCACATTACACAGAGTCGCAGAATGGTTGGGGTTGGAAGGGACCTCTGGAGATCATGCAGTCTAACTCCCCTGCTAAAGCAGGTTTAACTGTTACCCACACATGAAGTGATAAAATTCATTTTGAATAAAATTAAACTCTGGGTACAATTTTACCTCTTTGCTTCAAAATGCTCTGAAAGTACCAGCAATGTTGAATTTATGCTTTGAAAAACTTTTTCTTCTAGTTTGAAGGAGGTGAGTCCTTGACAAGCAGCAACTTGGGTCAAAGGTCTCGTCCTAGCAGTGACCTCAACAACAGTTCTGTGCAGTCTCCCGCTCACCTGAAGGTCCAGCGGAGTATATCAACTAACCAGAAACAACGGCGTTTCAGTGATCATGGTGGGGATGACATTCCAACAAGTAAAGTAACATACACAACTCAAGTCTGAATGTGCAGTGTTTTGTGAACCTGGCAGGTCCACCACTCTGTGCATTTGTTGTGTATCTCGTTGTGCTCCACTGTGATGCTTTTATTTGTATGAATGCTTCTGTCGTAATTCTGGGTCAGTGTCAGAGAGTTAATGTTTTAAACTTGTTACTTGTTTATTCACTAAATAAGAGCTTGAGGATGTTTTGTGTTTATGAAGTAATGGCAAAATATTGGTCGGGAATAGAGTCAAAAGCAGTAAACCATTATGTTTACCAGTGCATTTGAAGATGGGTTCAAATTGTTTCCAAGAGACAACAATTTTACCAATTATTAGGGAAATATTTTCTGGTGAAAGTGGTTACATCAAAAAGGAGTGCACATTTAAAACATTAACTAAAAAGGTGAATTTTTTTTTTTTTTCCCCATCACCCCCTGAGAGAGCTGTTAAATTACAGGAAATATTTTTAAAATGCTAAAAATGTCCCTTTTCTCTGCCTTAATTTACGTTATTTCTATTTTTACTGTTTTCCCTCTGTGGTAGTTCGTTGTGGTTACTTTTTTGGGGGAAAAAAAAGGAAAATTGTGAGGATCATCAGCTAATGTGACTTTTATTTCAAGGGAATGTAAAATTCTACAGATGGAAATTTGCCTCAAAGCATTTTAAAGAATGGTAAGGGGGAAAGAATTGTAATTTTCCAACCATAAACATGCTTTTAAACAAAATAGTTCTAGGGTTTTCAGGGGAAAAGGACCTTCCATGGTGTTTAAAGTTAGAATTAAAATATTATTCTAGGTTTTACATCCTGATGTGAAATGGGAACTAATTCTGAACTGCAAAGAGAGTGTAGGTAGAAAACTTAACCTGGCAAACCTCAATTGAATAGGTTGATGTATGTGCTGAGTTTGCAGTCATAGTTGTTCAAATGCTTTTTTGGGCTCAGAGAATTGTATCTGGACTATTTTGGCCAGGAAAAATGCAATGATTATTTTTAGGTATTTATTAATTCTGTTTTTATTTGGCAGTTGGTCCCTCAATTCCTCCTGCTGTGTCATACACGAAAAGGGCTCAGGCAAACAGTGTGGAAAGCGAACAGAAGGAAGACTGGGACAAGGATGTCTCACGCAAACTTAGCAGCACTACAGTGGGATCCAAAGGAGAAATGGCTGCAAGTCCACTTGTGGGTCCAGAAAGAAAGAAATCCACCATTCCCAGTGTGAGTGTGCTTTTGCCTGGTTATATTTGTTTTTCCCTATTTAAACAAAATCTGCAGCATAAGGTTACTATAGACGTAACAGTTACTGAATAAGCCACTAAGTCTATTTCTGGTAACTTTTGCTGGCAGACAGAAATAGACAGGCTTCAGTGGATGCCTTTAACGTAAACTTTTCCCTTCCCCCACAACTTTACTTTTTCTAACACTAACATAAGAGTAAGCACTAGGATGTCTGCACTTGGGCAAACTGAAGATCTGTCAAGACAAATAGTGGATATTTAGGGAAAGAACATAAGAACAGTGCCAATATGGAGTGCTCTGTTGCTGGTTTCTAATTCTTGTGTATCTACAAGGAAGCCAGGGGACTTCCTGAATCAGAGATTTCATCTGAATAATCCTGTGTAATATCCCTCATAAGTGTTTTCCCTGTGACTTTGCTTAGTTTTCTGAAACCACCGCTCTTTGGACTTCACAAATAAGGTGGAGGGGAGGGGAACAACCTACTTTTCCCCTGGTGTGTGTGCCTGTTGATGTTACGAGTTACAACCTGTTTCTTGTAATAAGAAGTGATTTATTTTCTAGTTCTTCTGTTACAACGTCCTTCAGTTTTGTAAACTAGTATCATGTTACTGCCTTAGACATCTTTGTTCCAAATAGGAGAGTCTGCCTCTCCTAATGTGAAAGCATCTACTTTGTGGAAGTTCATGGGCAGTAGTATCAGTGTTTAGGCTATACAATGGAAAAATGTTGTGTAATGTTTAATCAGCTACTTAAGAGCAAGAGTTCATGTGGGGAAAAAAGGAATTGTAAATTAAGATTCAAGTACACTTTATGCTATTTAGGAGGCACACTGTATTAAATACAAAAATTCTGGCCACCTTTTAGCACAGGCAGCAAGAATTGCCGTTGTCCTTTGGGATTCTACATGCTGGCCCCCATCTTGGATACTCTGGGGAGATTAGATGCATTTCTGCAGGAATTTTCTTTAAACAAAATAGATGCTGAAGTTCATGTAACTCTTGCTGTTCTACAGGCTGTGTCTGCAGGCACTTTAAACATTTCTTTCAAATTTAAAATAAATTGTTTATCCCCACAAAGAGTCTTTGAAATTAAGGCTGTGTGGATTATATGCAGGAACTTTGTGACTTCTAAGATTAGATTTCATATCTGAGCCTTCCCAAAACTATATTGCCCCAGAGCTGATTACAGTCACGTATGGTACAAGCTGATGTATCAAAAGCATTTCTCTGCTTTCTGAGAACTAATTAAATGGAATATCTTTGCTATTCAGAATAAGAAACTGATTTACTTGCTAATGGCAACTTCAGTATTTGTGTTTTGAGGACTTAGTAAGAGGCTTTGTGATGGGCAAGATTAAGGAATAGTGGTGTCTGATATTGCAGCAGTAGTTAGATTTTTTTGTAAGCTGCTCAACTTTAAGTTTGGTTTTTAAAACTCGTGTTTATAGTGAACAAAGCAAATTTAATATGGATAATTTTAAAATTAACTTTAAGGGTGATGTTAGGGAAGGTAGGATTTCTTATAAACAAGTTTGTCACCTCCAGTCATACTTGTCTAGCTTGCAAGAGTTTAATTCGAAAACCAGGTAAGTGCAGTTGTTAATCTTCCTTACACATTGGCCTTGAAACAGTTTATTCAGTAGTCTCTGGGGGGGTGATACTAATGCTGCAAATCTGTAGAAGAGGGAGACCTAAACACACAGTAAATCTTGCAGAGGTCATGATGCCCTACAGTTCCCAAATTTAGAGTATTTGAAATCTTGCCAGCGTGTATCAGTATGTTAGGTTAGTACTTTGAAAACCTCTTTCACCCCAAATTCAATATGTACTGTATTAAAAACAGAATTGTCCATCGTGTACTGCAAGTAAGCCTTCAGCAGCTAATCTGTGCATGACAGGGGAGGAGGAGAACATTGGTATTCTATGAAGTATGTGCAAACTGAAATCAGTAACAAGGAAAGTTCCATCAGTATTTTTTATTCTGTTTATTTAGTTTTATTTTTATTGTTGCTACAAGACACATCTGGCGTTATCTGCATAATAATTTTTGGGTTGGCAGACACAGATTAAGAATGTTTTCTTTTTGTTCTCTTGAAATCTCTTTTGAGAGAAGGCAAGTAACTGTAAGGCTGGAGCCTTAGCAACTTAATCTCCACAGGGAAGCCTTTCAACCAGCCAGATAGATGTGTTCTCTAGGATTCCAGTTTGTTCCTTTGGTCCCAGAGACAAATAACTTAGTAAGACAGTATGTGGGAATTGGATAATAATACTTAGGAAAGCAAATGTCAGCAAATTTCAGTTTCTCTGTTTTATTTTAGTGTACTCTCAATGGTACAGTAAAGTGATGGTGAATAAGCTATTAGAAAAGATAGCTGATATAAATTATTTGTTTGAATACATTAGGCTAGTACATTTGAAGACATTAAGAATATACATAAATGGATGAAACTGGTTTTGTTTCCAATTCTGGCATTTCTGTACAACACAGTGTACAGTAGAAGAAGGTATTTAGTTTAATTTTTGTCTCAATTTTCTTCTAGAATAATGTATTTTCTGGTAGTGGAATGACAAGGAGGAACACTTACGTTTGTGAACGTTCTTCAGATCGCTATTCTGCAATACAGAATGGGAAGGACAACAGGTATTCTTCAACTTTTATTACTTACTAATTTGGGTACAAGAGCTGAGGCACAGAGAAGCAGGTTATGCAATTAGTGAATACCATTATGCAGCATGGTGTGAAATACATGAAGTCCGATTGTACCTTTTCATCTTGTCTTCCACCACAATTTCTATGTTTGTAATGAAATTTATAACTAAATGTGTAGATTTGCCTTTGTCTCTTTTTATGGGTCCATATTTATTACCAATGGTTGTCTTGCAACAGTGAGTAAAGTAACTGCTTACAACCAAATAGACAACTCTGTTATGGAGAACTTTGTTGGAGCACCCCAACAGTGGAGCCTAATCCCTTTTCATTTCTTCTAGTAATCAAAGTTAAAATTGTTAAGACTTGTCAATTCTATACGGTACAATTTTTTTGGCCTAAAATAATATTTTAGTAGAGATGGTAACCAAGTTGTATGTGTTTTTGGGATGATAATTACACTGTTTATATGTTTTGTTAAATATTATTGTATTTAACACTGCCACAATTACTGGGGGTTTTGACATACATCCTTTGTTCATCCTTGGTGTTAGTTAAACCGTGTACCTGACTGCAAAATAAACATTGGCTTTACTGGGGAGTAATGCAAAGTGGGTATTTTT
The DNA here is from genome assembly GCF_028554395.1 of Pezoporus wallicus. NCBI lineage: Eukaryota > Metazoa > Chordata > Aves > Psittaciformes > Psittacidae > Pezoporus > Pezoporus wallicus. The sequence continues at coordinate 448,608 of NW_026635973.1, forward strand.
TAGTTTAAAGCATTAAGTCTTACTCTGATTTTATTTTGGTGTTAGCTACTTAAATAGCAAAGGGTAAAATGAATCAGAAAATCCCTAGCATGAAATAACACCATCTAGTAAATTAGTTTTATTTTCTGTCTTGGTGTCTGAATTTTTTAATTATGCATTTAATTTTGAAAATAGCAAGAGTATAGGGCTGTTGAACTATAGTAAAATGAGCTATGGAACACGTGAAGTACAGCTATTCCAAGTGCTATAAGGAGGTACATTAAAAAGACTGATTTTCAGTATTTAATTAATTTCAAATTATTAGGTGCTCTCAAAAGCATCTTTCCAAATTTTTGACTATAGATAAAAATATTTGAACAAAGTTTGCAATAGTTTGTTTTTTTTTAAAGAAATAAGAATTTTTTTTTAGGATTAAAATTTATACTTGCGTAATTTTTCTGATCTCACAAAAATGAATACAGGTTTTCCTGCAATAGATTTAATACCAAAAACATAATAAGAAGGGATTTTATTTCAAAAGTTTCTCATTTTTTAAATTTATATTTAATTTTTTTCTATAGCATTGAAAAGACAACTCTTAATCCCTGTTCCTTTCATAAGTGCAATGAGTATGTTCTGCTTTTTGAGCAGATTCTGAAAAATGAGGGATTTTTGAGTTGTATACTCACCTTTCCTGTAATACATTGTGATTGTATTTGGTATAGCTGAAAATCTTGTGTAATTGGCTTACTCACACTAAATCTTTACCTCTTTGCTACAGATATTATTTAGCTTTGGGACTGTTGTTGCTAATACATTATTAATGCAATTTTTTTTATGCTTGTGGAGACAAAGCTGTAGTTTGACTTCTGTATTAAAAAGTCATTTGACTTTTATATTAAAAATTAATAATATGATAGTTTTACTGCTACTTTCGTCTCTTCCTTGCCACTTAGGCAAAGCAGGGTAGAGAGAACTGTATTTTGGCTCATCCTAGCAGTGGTTGAGATGGTCCAGAGGAGAAGTATAACTTGATCCTTTGAAAATAGACTTGCTACCAAGTGATAATGTGACAGCAGTTCCAAATGTTTCAAGTTCTAGATGTTTGAGTTTTAACTGAAAATAAGGGTATTCATTTCACAAAAGGAGACTCTGTTTAATCAATCTATTTAAGGCTTTTGCAAATTTCTTTTTTCAGTTTTTTTTTTACTATTTCCATGTACTCTTTGTGGTATTTCTTCATTACTTTGAATAATGTGTGTGTAACCTTTAATCTTGGGAGGAGTGAAAAGGCCTGATTTAACATACATGGTGATGTGATTTGTGGATGAACATAATTTTCTCAGAATTCTGTGTTCTTTCCTTAAGCTGAATATGGCAGCTGGGTCACTCAGTCTTATGGTTTTTTAAACGGCACTAAAAGAAGAAATTAATTGTTATTTTCCCTGTTTGCTATGGTGTTATACTCTAACCTTTCTTTTCCCTTTTCATTTGTCCTTCCCTCCTGCCTTGCTACCATGGTAAAAGCCTAACAGAAATGTCTGCGAGTAGCACGTCTTCCGCAGGCTCTGCAGTAGCTTCTGCTGTATCAACACGGCCTCGGCATCAAAAGTCTATGTCTGCCTCTGGTCATCCTATAAAAGTTACACTGCCAACCATCAAAGACGGCACTGAAGCTTACAGACCAAGGTAATAAATTGATTACTATTTCTTTAATGCTGTGCACTTCAAAAATTTGTTGTTTAGTCCATGATCTACTTTGATTGCAGTCTGTTCAAAACTGTCATTTTGCATTCTGTCTCAAAACACCAGGTTACTCAAGTAGTGTGGGCATTACAGACAATTTAAGCCTGATTTTGTTCATAACATGTTTGCATATAGTTAAAGAAGTTCCTTGACTGCCTCCCTCTGGATGCTTCTGGAAAACTTAAGTAGTTAAACATTTAACTAATTTAGACAGGACTGTACAACACAGGCCACCATAAATTCATGTGAGACACTGAAATGTTAACCTTTTGGTTTTGTAGATTGCTAGGCTCATTTCTGTCTTAAAAGCACTGTAGTATAGTTACTGTTAATTGCCCAAATAGCTTTATGTATTTATTTGTGCCAGATTACTTCTTAAGAAGTATCTGTTAAGCTTTTGGAGTGCTTGTGTGTTAAAGGTTTTGATGAACATAGTTTTCAGGAAGAGGACTAGGAACATTCAGATCTTACTACAGAGTTTTCTACCTTTTCCCTTTGTCCTATTATCTGTGTGTATTTTTTAACTGCTCTTAATACTTGAGACAGTTTGATTTTACAATGAATATGTATCTTGATTATTTCTAAGTATGAATTATACAGGGAAATAAGTAGTAGAATCAGGCTTAAAGAAAAAGGAATCAAGAGCAGGATTTTTTCCTGTCTTTGAGAAATGGTTGTCATGTAGGAGGGTTTCTAGCACAGTCTTTCTCTTTATTTATGTTTCTGTTTTCCCAGCAGTGCAACTCAAAGAGTGCCTGCTGCTTCCCCGTCTGCTCATAGTATTAGCACTACCACTCCAGACCGAACCCGCTTTCCTCGGGGGAGTTCAAGTCGAAGCACTTTCCATGGTGAGCAGCTAAGGGAGCGGCGTAATGCCACTTACAATGGACCGCCTGCCTCACCATCACATGAAACCGGTGCTTTTGCACATGCTAGAAGAGGGACATCAACTGGTATTATAAGCAAGATAACTTCCAAGTTTGTTCGCAGGTTAGTACCTCGATTTTTAAGAGAAAAAAAGAAAAGTGCAGCTTATATAGGGCCATATTTGCAAAGTCATTGAAAATATCCAGTTTAAGTCTGAAGTAGATGTACATTTAGTCAGAATGCTGCTTGGTTTGTATGTTCCTTTCAGAACCTGCCTTGTTTTACTTCTCTGTGTGTATTGTAACTGTTATGTTTGACCAGTTATTCTGCTGCTTTATCTGAAAGGAGCGAAAGAATGCTTCTCAAAAGCATTTTTACTCATGCTTTACAGCTAAAATACAGAGATGCTACAATTAAGTTAAAATGAAATGAACTTAAATACTGAAAGCAGTGACTTAAAAATGAGTCATTATTTAATAACAATATTTTAACTGGATGCACTTTGTTGCAAGGGCTGTATTTACAAGTGTTTCATTGCCATGCTTAGAGGGAAGAGGTATTAACAAATTATTTCAGGGACTTCTAAAATTCGTGAGTAGATGAGAAGTGTAGAAGTGGGCAGAAGTCTGGATGTCTGGAAATACTAATATTTCAGTATCATGCAGCCTCTCATATCATGTTACCAGCTTCTTCAAAAGCAAGTTCAGGATTCTGAAAGAAGAAAACCCACACACCCTGGACCTGCGGTCATTCCCGTGATGATGCTAACAGTAATAATATTGTAAGAAGTGCTGGGAAGGATTTTCAAATACATAGTTTAATATTAAGTGACTATTGACTTCGCAGTCCCAATAGCTTTTCCAAAATGGGATTTAATTTTCAGTTTGCCCCTATCTAACAGTGATTTACTTATAATTCTTAAGCCTACTTATGGATGTATCCATATGCATTATAGTCAGTTTTACAACAGAACTATGTCTTGTAAACCTCGCTTTTCTTTGCAGAATTATGCTGTTATGTAATGAATTGTCATTTGTCTGTGTGTGTATATATATAATATATAGATATAAAAATTCAAACCTAGGTTAAGATAGTAGCAAATTTGTAAGTAAAATATGAGTTGCATAAGATGATACTATAAGGGAAGAGAGAAAGCTAGAAATTCAGTGTTTTCCTTATAAAATGGATTTAACCTGGTGAGCACCTAGTGCCTCACTGTATGTTTAAGCAATACCTCTTATGATGAACTAAAAAGAAAAGCCAAAAAAAAGTATGTGAATTATTTTCTTTTTTCAGAAACCTGAAGATACAGGACTATGATCCTCCATTATTGGTATCTCCAGCACTTTATGGGGTGGGGGGGAAGAATTTGTTCTGCAGTTTAAAACAAGAAACAAAAGTTACAGCAAAATTAGTCTCTTGTGTTCTCAGGGTACATTTCTTAATGGGAGAAAAGGTATTTTCTGTTACTTACCTAACCAATTTCAAGAGCACAGGCTGGTTTTCTGCACTGCAGCTCATTGCTATTTGCAAGGAATGGTATCTTGAATTGTTTTGACAAGTCAGATCAAAGAATTAATATTTTCATTATGTTATACTGCAATGTTAAAATAATAATGTAAACTGTGTATTTAGAATTAGCATTGTAAATTGATGTCATAAAGTTATCTTTACTAGAGAACATTTTATACAATTTCCTGTTATGCCTTATACAGCTAAAAATGTGTTTTCCTATAATGAAGGCCTTATAAGGGCTTTGGGTGGTTTGTTGCTGGTGGTGGTGGAGGGTTTGGTGTTTTGTTGTGGTTTTGTTTCTGTAAACTGGGGGTTGTTTGGGTGGAGGTTTGGGGGTTGCTGTTCTTTAGCTGGATCACGTAACTGCATGCCTGTTAACTTGTGTGCTGCTCAGTAAATAATGGTTTAAAGCATACCTTGAATAGAAGGTGTCATGAAAGACTTTTGTTACCTTTTGGCAAAGGTTAAATGCCTTTTCTGGTAAGTATATAAAACAAATCCGTAATGAGAATGCTTAACGAATAGGGTATTGATGTATTTTGCATCAATGGTTTATGTCAAATGATGCTTCTCTGATGTTATTTACTAAAGTATTTGTGTTTTGAAGATATTATAAATTAGTAGCTGAAATTGTGTGCTAAAATGTTTGTACAGCAGCACTAGGAACATACCTAGGTGGCTTACACACTGTTTTTCAAGTTGATTCAGACTAAAAGGGCATAATACAGAACAGTTCCTTTTTACAGTTCTAATTCACCAAAATGAGGAAAAAAAAAAAAAACATGTTTAACCTCAAGCTCACCAGTAATCTTGCCAAAGTAACAGCTGATTTGCTTAAAGATAAGCAGGTGTTGAAGTAAGCTTTCTCAACTGGGCTCCAAACATTTGATCTCACAAACTCTTAGGCACGTCTTACCTTTAATAATTTGAGCGTGCCTAAGCAAGAGCACCTCCCTGTGCTCTCAGGACTGAGCTGTAAAGGCTTGGCCAGAAGGGTGCAGAGTGGAGCACCCCCCTCCCCCAGACCGCCTTGATCCTGTGTGCTTGCTGGAATTACTTGTGGCCATTGCCCTCTGTCTGCAGTAGGTTAAGAATAACGTGTTGATATTACCATCAATTTAAAAAACAGATAAATAAACCATTATGTGTTAGAGCTGCAAGAAGTGAAGGTGTCATAAAGGGAAGTTAAATTTACAGCTGTGGGAAAAATACTATTAAACAGTGTTAGGCTTGACATAATTATACTGATTTTTCTCTTTTTTTGATCAGTAGCTATTTAACATTGTTCTAGATGTAGGTTTTCTTAACTTTTATTTTTCACCTTTATCATTGAATCTCAACCTTAACTTTGTTTTGAGGGATCCAAGTGAAGGCGAAGCCAGTGGCAGAACTGACACCTCAAGGTGAGGAGCCACTATTAATACTTCGCTCCTAGGTCTTTCGCATCAAGGTTTAAGTGGTTTCTTCAAGAGTTAATCAGGATGTAAAATAGAATAGTATTTAATTAATCTGCATTTCAAAAATGGTCTTTATTTGTGGGGGGAGGGGCTTTGGTGAGGGCCTTTATCCCTTGCGAAGTATTTGATATAAAAGTTTTATTTAAGTATATTCCCATGAACAATAAAGTCCCCTGTAGGAGCTGACCAATTATTTAGGCACTTAAAATCATGTTTTCGCTTATAAATATTTAATGGTGTTTACTTTTGGTTTCAGTGGAAAATATAGTATACTTTGTGTCTGTGTGTGTGTATATATTTAATATCGCATTTTTACTATAGTTGCTTACTGCATTCATTATTAAAGCTGCTGTTAACCAGAAGTAAACACCTTTAGTCCCTGTGAAATGAATGTCACTTCACATTGAGAAATAAGTGACATTCAGAGACAAAAAGGGTGGTGACTGCTAAGTACTGAATTTGTATGGCAACCACTGTACGCAAATCTGTATCTGCTGTCTTAGTACTAAAGCATTCCTTCATATGCTCATTTTCCAGTATATCTGCTCTTTTGCCGTATCTCAGCATTTGGTTCTGCATTTTTGGTGTGCTTAGTACAATGCATAACTTTTTATTTTGATGCTCTCTAATGAACAGGCATTGTAGTTTGCATCCTAAACTGGTCACTTATGGAAAGTGTCCGCTTAGATGTCAAAACAGAAAGCCTTTATTTAAACAACAAAAAAAGGCAGCACGTTTTTAACAGGATTCATTGTGTAATACACAATACATTTTATTTACGTTAGCCCTTTTCAATTCAAAGTTTATTAGCTGTCAAATTCTTGATGTGGAAGGGGAAAAATAGAGATTAATCAACTGTTCAAATGAAGTGTGAAATTGCTTTCAGCTCTTGCTTTCATTCTCCAGCTTCCTCTACTTTTTGTCATCCTACAGTGTCTGTTTTGGGCTAAAAGTCTTTGAGATCTTCTCCCTGCCATGCTCTATCGCTTAACACTGATGTGGCTTCTTGGGGATCACACTGAAAGTCAAATTAAAAATGCTTGTTTTGACTCCTCTCTGAATAGTGACAGTTTGTAGACTATCAAAATGAGAACAGCACCTTTCCCCAGTGATGGATGGGGGGCATCCGGCATCTGAAGTACCTGGAACAAGAATAGAAACAGTTGGCTGTTACTTTTAAATAATGAGTGCTGTTTCTCCAAATGCTTTCTGCAACTGAATAAATAAAAGAAGCGTCAGAGCAAGAACCTTGGTTGGAAATTAATCCTTTGAAATTTTGTCCATGTCATTGTGTCAACAAAATTACTTTGTTTCTATATGTCACTGTTTCTTCCATGAAAAAGCCACAGGCTATGTCCTTAACTGCTTGACAAGCAAGCTGTTTACAACCAAATTACAGCAAAAAATTTTGCTTAATCTGTTAAAATAAAGCACATTGTTATATTTTTACAGAGAGAGAGGTCAAAAATACATAATAAATGCAAAAAGGAGGGAAAGGAAGAAAAGAGGGGAGGGAATTAACTGAACTCTTGTGAATCACAGGGTGGGATTTCTTCCTCTGCTGCTTTTACAGTATGATTTCTGCTTCAGGATTGTCTCTCTCAACTTCAGTTCTGTCGGTGTATGGCATGCTCCAGATCATGAAATCAGCAGAACTTCAGTCATGCTTTTACATAGATTCCACTTTCTTTGGAGCAGTCTGGAGTAACGTGTGTCCGCTGCAGTTACCATTGCACATGTCATCAGAACGTTTTAGAGCAGGGGTTTTCAAACTTGCTTTGCTTGTGTGCCACCACTGGGAGCTGCTTCAGTGCGGCTCAGTACTGGCAGAGCTCCCAGTGCTGCTCTGCAGCACACGTGCGTGCAGGAGATGGTGCATGACTGTTCCAGCAGCGTCCTGTCCATCAAAACCTTTGAATTGGCTTCTGTGTGACTGTGTGGCAATGGCAGTTTAGAAACCCCTGCTCAAGAACTGTATTTCTCTTCTATCTTTTGGTTCTACGGCTTTTATTCTTGACTGTTCTGTATGTCACTTCTTCCAGGAGTGCTTCTGGGGAGCCAAAAGACAGAGAGAAGGAGGATAGCAAGGATTCCAAGCCACGTTCCTTGCGGTTCACGTGGAGTATGAAGACCACTAGTTCTATGGACCCTAATGATATGATGAGAGAGATTCGGAAAGTGTTAGATGCTAATAACTGTGATTACGAACAAAAAGAGAGGTTTTTGCTCTTCTGTGTTCACGGTGATGCACGACAAGATAGCCTTGTTCAGTGGGAGATGGAAGTCTGCAAACTGCCGCGGTTGTCGCTCAATGGAGTTCGCTTCAAAAGAATATCTGGGACTTCTATCGCATTTAAGAACATTGCATCCAAGATAGCGAACGAGCTTAAGCTGTAAAGAGAACCTAAATTTTTTGGGATCAGGGAAGATTCATACATGATCTACACTTTGAATGTACTGGTTACGCCTAATGTGATTGGCCTGTGAAACTCCCCATGTAGAAATTGCCCTTATTGCAATAAGGTTATACATAGTTATTCAGAATTGTAAAGTTAAATCCAGTATGACCTATATTAAATAACTGTAGCTAAAGAAGTTATGTTCACATGTACAGGTAAGTATATAGAGCATTCTGTTCATTTTATGTTCATAGAGTTGTATAATAAAAAGATGACTGCTTAAATTCAGATCTTGTATAGTTGTCTAGATTTCTGCACAGAAATGTATGTTTGATGCTTTGAGTTGGAAAAATTCTTCCCTATCATTTACATTTTTGGTGGTTTTTATAAGTCTTATCTCTGTCATGCGTTTTTTAAACAACTTCTCTCCTGAGTCAGATGCACAAAAATAGTTTTGACAACTGTAGCATGACCATTTTTAATTATTTAAAGATTGTTCATAATGTGAACCGAAAGCTGATGAATAACCAGCTTTTGTTCTACACTAGACTGTTCCTGCTTATCTTAGGCTCTTATTACCCTTGTTATCGGGTGGTGTTTAGTTGAAAAACAAACAAAATACAAACATGTTTACAGTGTTGGCACTTACAGTTAAAATCCTTTGTTCTGCCTTGGGCCAGCTCAGAATTGTGAGGGAACAGAAACCAAGTGTAAGTGATGTTCTGTCTGTAAGTCACAGTGCTTACTCCCATGTCCCATCAACCAATGTAGCACCACAATGGAGAACCATAATGATTTATTTGACTCTCATGGTGTAAAGTATCACTTGTTTTTTGCTGCCTTCAGAATACTATAAATTCCATTTTATGGAAATATATTAATATTGGGACTGTTTAATAGCACAAGATAATCTGAAGTGTTGACCAATTTTTTCAGTTAATAATACCACCTCAGGAATTAGCTTGGCTTTTGGAACATGTGCCCCCCCCCCTCCAAAGAGTACATGCAATTCCACAGGATATTTTACAGCTAAACATACATTGTTTATAATGGTAAATTGTTGATTTATGCTTTCGTGGTTGTACAGTTTGTTCCCATGTAACCTGTTTGTGTTTAATATTTTACCAGATTTCTTGTATTTATTCCACATCATTATGCCTGTAATGTGCAGCTTTGTAATTAGGCACTTGCCTATGGAAAAGAAGAAAAAAAAGACAACCCCACACATTTTTTTCCTTCATAATTAATGATTATAAACTATGTAAAACCACTAGTACTGGTACATTTTAATACTTGTTATTTTGTACTGAATTAACCATAGAGGTTGGTTGTGCAATGTTATTTAATGTCGTAATTACTGTAATATCAAGATAAGGGCCCCATCAGCACACTCTTGTGAAGAATAGAAAGTTCATTAAGAAACTGTCACTTTAAAATAATAAAAACTAAAAAAAAAAAAATTAAAAAAATAAAAAAAACCCTCTGTGGTAAACTCTGTAACCCTAAGTTAGAAGGCTGTAAGTGTAGTAAATGTGCCATTCTCTAATGGCTTCTTGACCGAGATGGACTTTACATGCTGTACTGTGATGTAGCTTTCCTATGTAACAGTTATGTTCTGAAATGGACGTGTATTGTTGCCTTAGAAAAAGGGTGGTGTTTGGAAAGAAAGAACTGTAGCCCCTTTTCTTTTTTCTTTTTTTTTTTTTTTTATCTGATGTTCATTGAAACAAAATCTGATGCAAGTCATCTTGATTCACTGGTGCACTCTATTAAAACTTACTTGAACAGTTCTCATACTAAACTACTTGTTGGTTGCCCTTTATAAAAGCACAGTGATTACTGCAGGGAGCAAAATAGGCGCATGGGGTACAGGCTTCATCTTCAATACTGTGAATTCAGGATTAGTGATACATTGGTTCTGGGGTCCTGCAGTGTGGTTTAGTACCTCTCAGTGGGGAAGGCAGGGTAAGGGGTCTGTGAATCATAGAACTATAGAATGGTTTGGGTTGGAGAGGACCTTAAGATCATCCAACTCCAACCCTCTGCCATGGGCAGGGATGCTTTGCACTAAACCATGTCATCCAATACTCTATCCCATGTTCAATTATCTTTGAAAATACACCACTATTAACCCAAGATTGTGTATAAACTTAGTTCTGAAACAAAACCCTTTGCCTTTTCAGAAGGTTCAGTGAAAAAAATATAGGTCATGCTGTGAGAGGGTAGATTAAGGGCTCAGGATGGCTTCCTGAGCTGTGGTTTTACCCAGCTGACTCTGCCCTACATTGGCACTGAGTTTCAGTACTTCATGTAACCAGAGATGTGTTCATATTCCCCGAAACACATGTACCATTTCCAGAGGATGGAGACTGTGTTTCAGTTCAGCGCTCATATGAAACGTGATACCTCAAGTGCCAGTTTAATGGCATTATTTCCAGTAATGGTCAACTGTGTGAACTTCCCTGATTCCCCAGCCCTGCTGCTCTTCTGCCTTCCATTGCTGGAAGACAAGCTCTGACCCGCCTTATGCTCTCTGGAGCAGATACACCAAGTGCTTCAGCATGAGCATGAGTTGTGAAAGGTGTAGCTGCACCCAAGCGCACCATTTGGCTTCCCAAACCTGTTCCTGGCAGGAATAAGATGGGAAGATCCAAGAAAGATACTTTTTCAGAACTGGTGGGTTTATTGGCAAGTAGAGCGCACTTGGTACAGAAATCAGTGGGATATTACTGAATCCTCAATGCCTGGGGTGTTCTTGGGTCCCTCAATAACAATCTTGTTAGGTACCTGTTATGTCTAAGTTACTCTATGGGTAAGAGTGGGATGAGAACATTTGGATCCAAATGTAGTTTGACTGTCATGTGGGAGGGGATCAGTGTGGCATTAACTTGCCAAAGCTGAAAGACAGTTAAAACACCACGTCATGTTCCACACCTCTGGGGAGGGGAAGGGATGCCTTGGGTCTACAGAGGGCTTATGTAGTTGGTTGTAATTCCTTGGCAGCATTCTAGGGGGTGTTTGGGGGTCAGCAGTTAAGACTAGTGCATGGTTCCGCTGGTTTGGGTTGGGTTTTTGCTTCATTTCTTTATTTAGGGTATACAGACAGTTCCAAACTAAGTAAATTGGAGTGCGTGAAAAGGGATCTCAAACATTAACATGTACAGAGGTCAGTGGAAGGACTATAAACGTTCACTCCTTGTGAAGCAAGTGGTGTCGTTAATGCTGGAGTGTTCCAGTGGTGCTTAAATTCCATGAGCTGTTGGACATGAGCCTTTTGATACCTAGCGTCATGCATTTGAGAGGTACTAGGTACAAACCCAGTCTGTGGAGAAAGAGCTGCCCCTCATGAGAAGACAGATTATCTTTCACTATCTCTATGCTTCTTGCTTAGGGACAAAGCATACATTCAGTAATGGGCCTATAAATGGGAAACCTTGACCTAAACACGTTTCAAAGCCCCAGAAAAAGAATTTACCATTTTTCAAGTATCTTGAGGTTGTAATTGGCAAAATCCAGCATTAAACATTTGATATGTTATTTTTTGATGCTGCTACTTAATCAGCATCAAGCTATTACTTCATCCCTCAAACTATCTTAGAGAGTGGCACATGAAAATCTACAGCAGCTTATCAGAGCAGGCAAAATGGAACTCCTACACCATGCCATTACTGTTAGAATAGGTGTTTGGGACAGGACCTCTGGTGTCACCTCTGTTTCACTCTCTCTGCAGTGTTTAGGACATCCCTGCGGCTCCAGGACAAAGGCAAGCTCGGCATCTGGCTCCTTGAGTTGGGGAAGAGAACTGAGTAGCTCAGAGACAGGCACTGGAGTTCAGAGGAAGAACAAGCTCCAAGGGCCATGCATGGGCCATGGTAGAAGTCTGTTTGGGACCAGTTATCCTGTCCTGGGTTTAGGTCTCCACCTCAACCTTTTGGAAATACACATTAAAACCCTGGTGATGGTAACAGGAGTGGTGATGTGTTTAATACAGAACAGGGGAAGGGATAGAGCACTTTTCACATAGCGACAGGCCCGGGACTTGGCTCATATCCCCACCCTTCAGAGGACTGGCCAGGCTCTCGCTCACACAGCTTTCTGGCTGGAGCTGTGACGATGGTGACACCCATCCTTGGGGCCAATGACCATGTTGGGTGCAGGATTCGCTTGCTGAATGTTAAGGGCACGTCTTGGAGAGACAAGGATTCAAGGCTTTGTTCCTCGATAGGGAAAATATTTAGGGAGGTTTAGACTGGAGATGAGGAACAATTCCTTCCCCAAAGGGTGCTCAGGCATTGGAACAGGCTGCCCAGGGCAGTGCTGGAGTCACCGCCCCTGGAAATGCTCACACACGGTGTAGACCAGGCCCTCAGTGACATGGGTTAGTGGTGGCCTTGGCAGTGCTGGGGAGCAGTTGAACTCAATGATCTTAAAGGCCTTTTCCAACCCAGTTGATGCTATGATTCTAAAATCCACAGTAAAGGACCAGTCTGTCCCCTTAATGCATCTGAAGCGTTTGTATTGATAAATACACCGCCTAGCTTAATAAATTACATCCTCCCTATGCAATTTTGCTTTTTGTGATCTACCCCACGTACACAAACACCGCACGGGAAGCTCAGCGGTTGAACTGCAGCCCGTCCACTTGCAGGGGCCCTCCGCCTGCCCCACATGTGGGCACAACACTTCTCCTTGAGAAGGCAGCCCTGGGCCCACGCTTCCCCCGCCGTCGATCGCGGCGGGTCCCAGGTTACCGGTATCCACGGGTACTGCGGGGATTTGCTCGCCTCTTCCCGCAGCCGTCCCGCCCCGGGGAGGGGGCAGCGGCCGCCTCCGGCCACACCTGCGGCGGGGGAAGCGCTGGGCGCAGACGGGGCGGCAGCGGCGGCAGCAGCACCATGACGGTGGGAGCAAGGCTGGGCGACAAAGCGCGGAGCCGCTTCTCCCGCCGCGGCACCGGCGACGACCAGGTCAGCATCCTGCCCGGTGGCGAGGAGGAGGAGGAGGCGGCGGCGGGGAGCGGCTCGGCGGCCCCCGAGGAGGAGGAGAAGGAAGAAGGCGCTGGCCGCAGGAAGGTGCGCTTCGCCCTCCTGCCCGATCCCTACGAGCCGTTGCGGCCGCCGCGGGCCCCCGGCAAGCGGCACTACGGGAAGCGGCTCAAGAAGTACGGCAAGGTGAGGGCAGAGCGGCGGGCAGCGCGGAGCGGCACCGGCTTCTCCGTGCCTTGTCCTTCAGGCGTTTTAGGTGCCGGTGTTCAGCGCTGAGGCGGGTGTCAGCCCGCTCCTGGTCTTGCTCTTCTTGGGGAGGGCAGGACTTCGGCCCCCGCCAGGTTCAAAGAGGAGGAAATCTGCAGTTTCGCACTCAAAACGGCACTAAGCCGATCCATGTGACGGGTATTTTGCCTTTGTGCTGTATTTCCTTCGGCGTCACTGTTTTGACACTCTTCCTTAAAACTTCCAGTTATTTGGCCTGCTTTCTTAAAGCAGGGTACTGCCACCGCTCCAGTACATGCATTTGCTGTTTTACCTTCTAAGTGTCTCCTGAAAATCACTAGCACGGGTTAAAAGAAAAAAGCAACGTGTTTTTTCATTGTGTAACAGCTATTTTGGGTCAGAATTGTTCTTTTGCTTTCCTGTGGGACAGTCAGAAGTCTGGCAGCCTGGTGGTTTACAGCTTTTTTGCCCCTGAAAGGTGGGTGCCTTTGATTGCTGAAGTGCCATTTGGCAGAATTTGGTTATTTTTCTGTCATTCGTGTCTCTTCAGTACAGCTCAGGTATGTTTTGGATGTTTGTAGCAAAAAATAATGTCAGTGTTAGCAGGAAAAACCTGTCTGCTGTTGGGAATCTTTTCCTATCGGAGAGATCACAGCTGTCAGTACGAGACGTGACTTTCTACTGCATTCCTTAATGAAATGATGATTTTGGTAAAGATACGCCAGCTATGTCTGACATGCAGAAAAGGCCAGATAGCCTAGCAAAGGTACTGCTACAGTTGACAGCACAGTTATGAGCTGCTCCACTGTTTCCTAAAGAGGAACAGAGTATTTCCTTCTTTCATGATGGATTTGATACTTCGAGTTTCCAACACGGCGATTCTGATGTCACACACATGGTGCGGTTCTTGGACACTGCGTATTCCCTCTTGTATCGCTCAGGCGACATCCCCAAGGGAAAGGTTGGCCAATTTGGCTTTGGCAGTGAAGACCAACACGTAAAGGTGAGCTGCTCACAGTGCAGAGCCTTAAGGCTGGTCCAGTTCCACCCCCCTGCCACAGGCAGGGACATCTCCCACTAGACCAGGTTGCTCCAAGCCCTGTCCGGCCTGGCCTTGAACACAGCCAAGGATGGGGCAGCCACAACATCTCTGGGCACCCTGTGCCAGCGCCTCAGCACCCTCAGGGAAGAATCCTAAGAGTATAATAGATATAGACTGGATTTCACCAATTTAAAAGAATATCCTCTGTTTCAGTGTTTTCCATATTACAGGGGATGATTTTGATCTAGTCTCACTCGACCATAAAGGGTTACTATGCTGGTAGTCCTCCCAAACTAACCACATTGTATTAATTCCCTGTTATGACCAACTCTGTGATCACAAACAAGGGTGAAACTAGATTAAGTTTTTCATTTAAATAATCTGTAGCAAGTTCTTTCTAATGCAGTACACAGACGAGTTCTTAAATGTGTAAAGGTGTGAAAGTGGCTCAAAACATTCTAATTTTGACCAAAAAAAAAGTCTTTTTGACAAAAAGCAATGAGAGTCCAAAGCAGGAATTCTCTTCTGACCTTGTTCTAGTGGAAGGTGTCCTTGCCTATGGCAGAGGGTTGGAACTGGATGAGCTTTAAGGTCCCTTCCAATCCAAACCAGTCTGGGATTCTATGAAATTCCCATAGAAGTATTCTCAGTGTTTTACTGCCTTCTCGTTCAGCACCAGTTTTAACAGCCCGTGTGCCCACATACTTAGCACATGTGTGTGTGGGAAATGCATACCCCTATAAACTAGGTGTGAATTTCAGCTAATTTTATTCTTGACTAGAAGCCCACGATGAAGCCTGGCTTCCTGTGGAGGCTGCATCCGCTCGGTTACACTGTGCTCTGTGGGTGTGTATTCCTATATAAAAATAGATGGTGAATGTTGTTCTGTGCTCAAGCCCTCATTAGCTGTGGGAGAAGTTGATTTTCTGGGTCAGAATGACTTTATGTGAAGGTATTTCCTCTAATTTCTGGGGGTTTTATCCCCTTTCTCTCCACAGAACGTCGGCAAAGCTCTGCAGAAGGGATGCCGCTACTTGGTGGTCGGCCTGCAAGGATTAGCATCGGCTTATTCTGCTCCCTTTGGAGTGGCAGCTCAAGTGGCATCCTTCGTCCGCTAGTGCAGCCCCATCAGTGAGGACATGAGGCCACTCAGGGTTAAATCTGAGCCCTGCATCTGAGAAACCTCTTGGACAAATGACCCCAGCCTCTCCGCCAGCCCTGGGGAGACCCAGGACTGAGTGCTCTTCTCTGCAAATACAGCATTAAATCAGATCAGGTTAAAGAAACACAAGGATTAGGAAATAATCTTCCACTAATGGAGCTGAAGTTTGTTTTCAGACAGGAGTTGGTTTTTTAGAGCTTTGTGCTGTGTGTGGAAGGGAGCCAAGGACGGGGGGAAAAGCAAGTAGGTGAGGGAAAGAGAAATGAAGGAAAATAGAGGATGCGGAGGTGGAGATCAGAGTGTGGCTGGTGTCACACTGGAATTGTCAAAGCAGTGGAGGAAGCAGATAACAAGGGGTCAGGAAAAGGCAGTCTTTGGTTTTCTGAGGTTGTTTTGTTAAGATTATGAGTATATAAAAAATATACCTGGATATAAATGGACTATGGTCTGAGACACGGAGAGCTTTGCTGCATCACAGTTGTTGATTTCAAACACTGGGCATCATGAGCCGTTAAATGTTAAAACTGACCTAAAAATCCAGAAATGAAATGAGATGTGTTTGTTTTCTGATCCAGGGGCATTAAAAGTTCTCTGTGACTGGTGTTTTAAGCTTTTCCTCTGCTGCTGTGAAATCCAAATGTTTTGTTTTTTGTTTTACTCAGAACAGTTTGTATCTGACCTACCTGATTCTGGAAGCTGGGGCATAAGAACACTCAGCTTCTGTAGTGTTCACCAGGAAAGAAAACCCAAATTATCAGGTGCATCTGAAAAGAACTGCATACAGCCTTTGGTGTAAGAATGTACAACCATTCTGTGTAACAATGGGGCCAAAAATCCTGCCAGCTCCATCTTCATTTCTATGTGTGGATGTTGTAGCTAGAGGATGCCAACAGCAGATGGCTCAGCTCAGTGGTGCAATGAAGAGCCTCCAGGGATATAAACCCTGTATATGATTGTATGGATGACACAGGACAATGGGACTTGTGGACCTTCAGAATTCTGTGGGGTTTGGGGTTTTGGGGTATTTTTTCTATCAGTCTTTTGTGGTAGCAGTCAGTGATTTTCCTGCTAGCACTTTCTGTGTGTTACAGATCTTTCTATAATATGAGTATAGTTTTGATACTGGTTTTGTAATCAAGGAGTTGACTTATATGGTAAAAAGTGCTGCTCATTTGCTTTCTTTGCCTTTTTTGAATGAAGGGGTTTGCATGTCTCAGCAGACCACGCCGTATTGCTTTTAAGTGTCACAAATGAAAACGAAGTCGATATTTTTAATGCTGTAAGTAGACTGTAAATAAAAGCAGTGTAATCAATGCCGTGCGTTTACCTTCACACATAAGTCAGCACAGAGAGGAGGAGTTTCCCAGCAGCAAGGGGAAGCTGCAATGTAAACTTCCCCATGTTGTTCTGCCCTCAGCCTTGGCTCTCTGCTAGGACATGGTTGTAGCCCAGGCCACAGGGAATGGCAGGAAAGGCAAGGTGTGGAGAAGAGGATCTAATGTTGCACAAATTGGGGTAGGAATAGCCACAAAGAGATTTCATTCACTGATTTATACCTTTAGCTGTTTCTATTGAGCTTCTTCATAGGGAGCAGCCTTCCAGTATCTGAAGGGGGCCTACAAGAATGCCAGAGAGGGACTCTTCACCAGGGACTGTAGTGATAGGACAAGGGGTAACAGGTTAAAACTTAAACAGGGGAAGTTTAGACTGGATATAAGGAAGTTCTTTACTGTGAGGGTGGTGAGGCACTGACACAGGCTGCCTAGAGAAGTGGTGAATGCTCCATCCCTGGCAGTGTTCAAGGCCAGGTTGGACAGAGCCTTGGGTGACATGGTTTAGCGTGAGGTGTCCCTGCCCATGGCAGGGGGGTCAAGCTGGATGATCTTAAGGTCCTTTCCAACCCAAACCAGTCTGTGATTCCATGATTCTATGACAGACCTGTCCTGATGTGCCCCACCAGCATGGCAGAAGGTATTGATAACAGCTGGGTGTTTTGCAGTAGGAACAGAGCTGTATTACCACCCATGTGCCACACCAGCCTGCACTGTTTGGGATTAACTTCAAATTTCATTACACCACTCTCTGTTTTAAAGCCTGAATCATTAGAGCTCCTTTTTTCAGTTACTAATGCAGGGAGGGTTTGTGTTTCCATTTTTCCTGTGTGAAATGAGTGTCCCATCTATTCAACTGTGTGTCCTGTGAATAGAAAGGCTGCTCCCTTATTGCAACACCAGGGGTCCAACCCATTAGTGTAGGGACTTTCCACCAAAGGTAAACATGAACTTTAGCTTGTGAACCGTTAGCACAATGGTTGCCACTGACTTTTGCCTGCTGACCTATGGTCTCTGCTTACCTGGTGCAATGTTAAGGGAATAACCTGGCTGCCATCCATACAGAACCTGAGTGATACATAAATGGTGTTTCTGTGTGAGCCTGAGAAAAGCTTCATGCAGCTTCTGCTGAACGGTGTTTCTAAAATGGACCAAAACGAAGAAAGAGGACAGAGAAAGAAAAAGCAAGCAAGTATCCTCCTGTGCTGTTGCTATAAACACCTGGTGATTCATGCAGCGTATCTTCCTATCTCAGAATGAACTGAGGCTACCAATTAGTGCTGCTTATCAGCTCTCTCTGGGCAGTGATCCACTTCTCAGCTGGTGAGGCCAAGCCTTGGCTAGGGGTTTTGCTACTCGTCACCAGCCCAGCTCACACAGCAGTGTTGAGAAGATCTGAAGCTGAGTGGTGAGGTCCAGCAGGGTGGATGGCAGAGGGCTGTGGCTCCTGTCAATCGTGGCGGCATCTCTGCTGTGCCGGGTTGGGTGTAGCTACAACACAGACTCGTGGGACAGGGCAGATCCTGCAGTGCTGTTGCTAAATGTTGTCTCAGGGATGTAAGAGATGATGAAGTATTCCCTGAGTAACTCAGCATCGGGAGACAGGTCATGCTGCTCAGTCACTGAGGCGTGGGAACCTCCATCTGCAGCAGAGCAGTTGGGAGTGACTTGGAGGACAGTGAGTGATGAGGAGCCTGGGCTCAGGGCTTCCCTGAAAGTGTGTCAAGGCAGGAGGGCAGACTGGGATTAACTCTTGGTTTCTGCACGGGCTTTACGTGCTCTTGGCAGGCTGGTCTTGGAGGAGGATCCCAGCAGGGAGAGCTTTCAACCCATGGGAACAGGCAGGCTCTTTTGTTGAAATGGGCTTGTCTGCAGTTTATCTTCTGGTTCCTTTGAGGAACAAAACAGCCCTCTCATACACAAAGGTAGGATGGGGTGGATATTACAGAACAAAAGGTACAGACGGAAGATCTGACTTGACATTTGACCTGAGTGAAATATGTTCCTCCCTTCAGGCACTTGCTTGGCACCACCACCACCAATCACTTCACTTTGCATGATTTTTAGTGGTGTGCTACTGTGCTGTCTGGTTCCCTTCAGATTTCTACCCACCTTTCACCATGCTCTATAACAAATAGCAGGGTAAATACGTTTGGGCAGCTGAATATGTGCAGAATGGCAAGAAGTAGTCAATTCATCCAAGTTACTCTCAAGAATGAACTCCACTAACCCAACAGCCTGGCAAGTTTATAGAATCAGAGAATGGTTTGGGCTGGAAAGGACCTTTAGATCCTCCAGTTCCAGCCCCCTGCCATGGGCAGGGGCACCTCACACAATATCACCCAAGGCTCCATCCAACCTGGCCTTGAACACTGCCAGTCACTTTTAAATCCCTGGCTATTCCTAGTGCCTGCTCAGTGAGTCACAAAGCTGAATTAAGTTTATTTCTGCTGGTTTTGCCAGAGCACTTAATTGCAGCTCTGGCTTACCATAGGCTCCGAGGAAATGGCAGAGGTCTCACAGCTATTGTCCTTCATCCTGCAACATTAGCAGCAAGGAAGTTCTCTTGCACAGCTTCCTTTTGAAGCGCTGTATCTGAGGAAAGCCGCACAACACCACATTGCTTTGCTGCTTCCAGTGCCAGGCCAAGGCTCACTTCAAGCATGAATCATAGAATCATAGCGTATTTAGGGTTGGAAAAGACCATCTTTTCCAAACCTCTGCTATGGACACGGGTGACCTTCCTGTCTTCTGCCTGTCTGTATGACTGGCAAGGGGGCAGGTTCTGTGTTGGGGTGCTGTAAAACCAGTTGTCTCCTTTTCTGTACCATGGGTTCCTTGTTAGGTGGCCATGGGTTTTCTTCTGAGAAAAAAATGGTCCTAAAGTGTGTACCAAGTTACTGCAGTTACCTGCACAGGGTATGCTTTGGAAATCCTTTGTCTTCGAGGACCAGTAAGGAGCCTAAAGAGCTCAGAGACTAATGGAGATAATCAAATGAAAAGAAAATAAAGGAATAAAATTCACCCCTTCATTACCCTTGTAGGAAGTAGTATAAGGCTTCCGGGCCTGTTTTAAGGTGAAGTCTAGGCTGAGCTCAGAGAGGGTGATGCTCCTTACTGAACCATCACCTACCAGGAAAAGCTCAGGGCTCTGCGCTTGTTCAGCTGGAGGAGAGAAGGCTTAGGAGGGACCTGACAGCAGCTTTTCAATACCTAATAGTGGGATCCTGCTCCAGCTATAAGCAGAAAGCTTGTATTTACCCGCTCTATGGAGACGTAAAGACTGATGTCCTCAACCTTGCTAAAAGTACAGACGCTAAGAATTTTAAAGCTTTGCTTCTGGTAACAAGGAGCGACTTGCAAAGATGGCACAAACTGCCTGCCTGGCCCTCAGCGAAGTTCCTGCTGCATTGCACTATGCGGGCTGAAAGGCAATCGTCCTTTAGTGCCATCTCCTGGGAAAAAATCAGATTCCCAGCCTCGGTGTTGCGCCTCATCTCCTGCAGGGATTTCTTGCCCTCCCCTAGGCTGGCCTCCTGGTTTGTGCAGACCCATAATCAGGATGTTGGCTCCCAGCCTGGTAATGTGTATCTATACACCAGTGTTTTCCACCCAGTTGAATCCTGACCCTCCTGCATACAATTGTTTCAAGAGCAAAGCCATAGGAATGTTGCTTTTGTGTTGTTGTGGATATTTTTTGCCTCCCTGCCTAAAAATGTATTATACTTTGCCCTGAGATTCTTGCTGTGCAATAAAAGCATTCATTAATGATGCTTCATGGGAGATAAGGGGATGAGCCATGGCCACTTTTCCACTGGAGAGATCAGAACTGCTTAAGACAGCATGTGTAATTCCTAATGAAGGAGGCACAGAGGTGGGCAGACTGGAATGACCTCTCCCAGGAGCCAGGAGTTGCCTTGGACCCGAGCTCCAGTACGCCACATGTACTTGACTCCTCATGCTTTTTTGTATTCCCCTATTTCTGCTGCTCATAAAGGAATTCTTGCTCCTTCTTTCCTGGGATGCTAAGCTAGCACCAGATTGCTTTTTCAGCTGTGTTTGAATGAGAGTGGGGACATTCCTGTCTTTGGTGAATGCCATCCTCTCCCATGATGGCTGCTAAACCATAGCTGCAGAAGCATGTTAATCCTTGTGCTGCAGAAGAAATGCACTGCTCCCCAGTAAAGCCTCTACTTTGGGCCTTACCTGCTTTCCCAGATGATACTCCATCTCTACCCTGACTACTCATACTCCTGAAGCTGCCTGATGGATATTAGACTCACCCAGAGAACCACAGTTACAGAACATGGGGAGAATTTATAATGTAATTAGCCTGCACTAGTTAATACCATGCTGAATATCTGCCTGGAACAACCATTTCTGTGTTGTCCTGGTGAGTTTAGAAAGACTGAAGTTGAACATTTGACTGGAGGAAAAGGACAATTTTCAATTCGTCTTCTTATATGACTTGACAGTCAACAAAGCAGCCAACAACCTGCCTGGCTTTTACATATTTATGATCCTCTGTGTAGGAAAAGCCTCACAAAAAAAAAGAAGGATCCCTTTATCTAATTGCTGTGGCTCCATTAAAAGGCATCTATCATTAATGATATTAGTCTATTTTTAATTCTATCATCACCAATTATTCGCCTGAGATATTTCACTGAGCTCATTTCTAGTGCATGACTCACTGAACTCTGATCTCCTTGAAGATTTTAAGAGGAAACAGCCATGCTTTTATTACCCCTTCCTCTCTACAAACAAACCTTTTGAATTTGTTAGTTCATAGTTTGGAAGAGGATATAATTTCCCTGTGTGAGTGGATGTAATATAATTTTTATCCTATCTTGTTGAAATCAGCATGTTGAAACAGCATACTCAGCCATGTCATCCCCTCATCCCTGCCTTTTGCTGAGTTATCATAGAGTCACTGGAAAAACAACTGCACATCTCTGGAAAAGGGCATTTAACCCTATTCCTTCACTGAGACAAGCCCAGCGTACATTAATTAGCCCCATCCAAACACCCCGTCACTTAATCTAGACCAGCATTTTGCTGTCTTTATCACTGGGAATTTGTAATGTCCATCCAGATCTCCCCTCAGGATGGTACTTTATGCCTTTCCGAGGGTCAGCACTGTGCACATGCTGAAGACCTACAAGTTCCCCAGTCACTTGTCTTTTTATTTTAGTGGAAACAAGTAAAATCCTTCATCTCTTTCCTCATTATTCATGTTCATCCTCTGATTGAGCTGCTGCTAGAAGGGAGTCTAGATTCGACTGTAGAAGAACCATCTCCCTCTGCATCTGAAAGCAGATATATCATTACTTTTAACTTGTGTTCCAGCTGCAAGTTTGCCATGTGGATGCTTCTGAGCTGACACGATGTTTTTCCAACATATGCCAGCATTGCCTGCTTTCATAACTGACACAGCCCAGCCCCAGCTTGCTGTGGGATTGGCACTGTGAATCCTTCATATGATCAGACACGTTACAAGGAGCCTGGGGCTAGAGCTGTATTCAGTATTTCAGTGTTATGAAGTTATAAGTGATTGACCACAGTCATTTCCCTTTAAATGCTGGTTTGCCGTGTACAGCAAATGCAGTTCTGTCACACAAGGGGCTGTTTGGATGGTAACAATAGCAGTGCCTATGTTTTGTCTGAATGACTCCCATTTATGTTGCCGTACAGCAGGAGCTGGTGGCTCTTAGGTAAGCAGAGGTGTGCCTGGGATGAAGGACTAAGCAAACCTATTGGTCAAGCTATTTACTGGAGGCTTCTTGAGAGGTGCCTGGTGTATGGGTGAAGGGGACTCTCCTCAAAGGCTGCAGTCTTAGACTTGAAGCATTAACCCATCAACCAGATTCTCTCTGAAGCTATTTATAATCTTATGCTTCTTATATCACAGCAGGAAAGGAGAGATTATGCAGATGCTATCGCCTTCTGTTATTCCTCTTTAAGCTCCTTCTCACCATAGCCTCCAAGAAGAGTCAGAACTGAATGTAAGAGCTGCTTTTTGGTGCTGGTCTGAACAAATTCCCCTTAGGTTCCAGGTTGGTAGATTTAGGGAATGAAAATGCAAGGTTCTTCTTGCATTTAGAATTATTATTTTTCTCTAAGATAATATTCAATCATTACCAAAGGTGAGTTATTTCTGAATTCAGTTAACAAGTCCTTCAAACAGAAAGAATCTGATTTTGTACACCATTGTGCTGCCCATAATATGTAGTTAGGGATCAGCTGTAGCTGTTCACACCGCCGTCATACTATATAGGTCCATAATTCTTCAGATTCTCATGCTGGTAAAGAATATATGCACTCCAGCCCAATTTTCTCTGCCACCTAAAGGGGAGCAAGCAGAAAATCACCCAACATTTTTTCATGTTATTCCAAAATCCTGTCATTTTGATACCTCATAAAGTTTAGAGGGCAAAAGCTGTCTGCATTCTGTGATTTGCATAGTGGAGAATACTACCAGTGCTCAAGAAATCACAGGAGATAGCTACTTGTTTTTCCATTAAGCTTGTGAAAATAAGCATCCATGTTTGTCAGCACAGCCCAGGCTTTGTTAAAACTTTGTGACCAACTTATCGTTAGACTGTGAATTCAGTGTGTGGTTTTGTGTTTTTATCCCTTTAGTACTTATGTTAATTCGATTCATGCCTGCAAGCACTGCTCATCAGACAGTGCTTACTAATTAAACACTGCAGTTTTGTTGAACATTTGCTAATACATGAGAGGCTGGGTTCTCCTTACAGCATTTCCGTGCTCCTCTGGGTGCAGTTGCACATTAAAGATCTCTGTGTGATCTCAATTCAATTACAAAACACTTACTCCATGTTAACTGAGAAGGTGGCATGTGATGGATTCAGGCTCACTGCTACCAGGAGCAAGGAGAGCCCATACGTGGGGAGATCACCCCTAACAGAAATACCCCTCAAGTCTTCCCTGCACTGGTCCCATCTCAAGCACACCAGTTCTGCCTCATTTCAGACTGGCCATTTAGGGTTACAAGGAGGGGAGGGCTGTATTGGTGAATGGAGCAGGAAATCTGCAGTGTTCGGCACAACTCCGCATCCTCCTGGGAGTCCGAGGGGGCTTACAGGGACCTGTGATCTTGAGGCCACAACAGCATGACTGAGCAAGATGGGAAGGAAGCAGCCTTCAGAAGATCCCCCTGCCATACACACCAGACAGGTAACTATCTTATGAAAACCCAT
Organism: Pezoporus wallicus; assembly: GCF_028554395.1. NCBI lineage: Eukaryota > Metazoa > Chordata > Aves > Psittaciformes > Psittacidae > Pezoporus > Pezoporus wallicus. The sequence continues at coordinate 472,536 of NW_026635973.1, forward strand.
TTTGATCAGTAAAGTAACCTAAGAAGGTGTTTTGAATGATCTGGAAGGTGAGCAGTGGCAGACTATCACTGCATGTGCCTCCCTCACAGTCCAACAGCAGCCCTAGACTCTGCTGATCAACAGCTAACCTCCCAAATTAACTGGGCTTGTTCCAGGACCAAACACAAAATAAACACAAGCCCTGCTTAACCTTAGTGCTGTGGCCTACTGTAGCAGGAGAAAGGTCTCAGAAACCATGACTGGCATTAGGGCATGATTTAAACAGCAAAGCAGTAAACAAGAGGGCTCCTGCCCTTTCCCAAAGCTGATAGAAGCAGGCAAAGATATCAGCAACAAAATCAGGTTTATTTCCTTCCTGTGTGCCCCTGTGCCCAGGCAGAAGATGTCTGTCTCTTTGGCACTGTTTGCTTCACACTTTCATGCCCACAATCATATCATGGACCTTCTGGTTGAGGGCTCCTCTGTGGACTCCCCTCTTGCCCATGAGGAAGATCAGGGCTCTGGGGGTCTTGCCAATACAGATGGATCTGCTGTCATTGCCTTTGCTTCTGACATCCATCACATTGTCTTCATCCACCAGCAGGTTGTCACGAATCACACTGCACTTTTTGCCAGCTATGGTGATTCCCGTTAGCAGGAACATCTTCCGATCCTGGCCTGAGATCAAGCCCACTTCTTGAGGTGAGATGGCTGCAAGGAGTCCTCCTGGCTTGGCTGCCCAAACACACTTGTTGTCAGAGAGGCCCACAATAGCAACATCCTCAACGATCCTGTCCACCAGGATGCTCTCGATATATTGCTTCCAGTAATCCATTGTGACTCTGAAATGAAATCGTGACTCGCGCTCTCTGAAACACCCAGTGCTGAGCTTCCCTGTCTTCTGCCTGCTGGGACGTTGGTTTTGGCACATTGATCCTAAAAACTTTGAGTTATGAGTTTGGCCTTCAGCTCGCTGCAAGGCTGAATAGGGGAGCTGGGGAGGATCAAGAGCCAATGCTCCTGCTTTGCCTGTGAGGACAGACCTGTGACAGCGGTGGCATTGGCCATTCCAGCCTCTGTTGTGATGTCACATCATAGAACTGGGAGAAGAGAAGGCTCTGGGGAGACCTTAGAGCAACTTCCACTGTCTAAAAGGGGCCTACAAGAAATCTGGAGAGGGGCTTTTTACAAGGAGAGATAGAACAAGAGGGAATGAGTTTAAAGTGACAGATGGGAGATTTAGATTAGACGTTAGATATTAGTTCTTCCCTGTGAGGGTGCTGAGGTGGCTGGCACGGGGTGCCCAGAGAAGCTGTGGCTGCCCCATCCCTGGCAGTGTTCAAGGCCAGGCTGGACGGGGCTTGGAGCAACCTGCTCTAATGGGAGGACTGGCCTGGATGATCGTTAAAAGTCCCTTCCAACCCAAACCCTTCTGCAGTTCTGTGGTTCTACAATACTTGCCTCACTGCTGGGTGTCCCACAGAGTGACTTCCCCATGACCCTGCTGACAAGAGGGAAGCTCTCAGAGGCAGTCTCACAAGTTTGGTGCCAGGCAGCTGGCAGCAAGGTATCCAAATGGTACCATGCACCAGGCACCATGCACCAGGCAGCAAGGTATCCAAATGGGAATGGGATCCCCCACCCCAACCTCAGGTGCTGCCATTTGCTGCCTTCCCCCTTGGCTCTTCACCTCCAGCTATGTGTTTCCCCCGTCTTAACCAAGCCAAACCAAGTGGCTGAATTTCACATACTCACGTATTTCCACACAGTTCATACTTTCTTTCTGTAACATCATTTCTAATAAAAGCCCAAATATTAGAAGAAAAGCATTTGCTGCCTGTATTTTGGCAAGCTGGACACTGACAAAATCCACCTTTTCCACACCGTGATCACACTCTTTCTCCCACCAAGAAGAACGAGCTCCTGGAGTAAGTCCCGAGGAGGCCACAGAGATGCTCTGGGGGCTGGAGCACCTCTGTTCTGGAGACAGGCTGAGAGAGATGGGCTTGTTCAGCCTGGAGAAGGCCCCAGGGAGACCTTAGTGCAACTTCCAGTGCCTAAAGGCAAGAAAGAGAGGGGCTTTTAAAAAAGACATATAGTGACAGGAAAAGGGGGAATGGGTTTAAGCCAAAAGAGGGTAGATTAGGTGTTTGGAAGTTCTTCCCTGTGAGGGTGGCAAGGTGCTGGCACAGGGTGCTCGGAGGAGCTGTGGCTGCCCCATCCCTAGCAGTGTTCAAGGCCAGGTTGGACACAGGGGCTTGGAGCAACCTGGCCTGGTTGAAAGCGTCCTTGCCCGTGGCACGGGGTTGGAACTGGAAGAGCTTTAAGGTCCCTTCCTACACAAACCAGCCTCCGAGTCGATTCCACGAAAGGCCCTGGCCCCGCCGAGGCCCAACGGGCCGCGGGGCACGGCCCCAGCCCAGTCCGTTATGCGCCCAGAGCGACATAAGCCGGAGGTGGGCGGCTGCCGGCCTACGGCCCGCCCCTCGCCCCGGCCCCCTGGGACTCCGCGCCGCCGCCCCTGGGATCCGGGCGCCATGAGTGGAACGCGGAGCGCTCTGGGCCTGTCTGTGCGAGCACCGCGGCCGGGCTGGCTCTGGGGGGCTGCGGCGGCGCTGCTGGGGCTGAGCGCCTTGATCGGGGCATGGCGCTGGGTCGGCGGGCTGAGGCGAGCGGCGGGGCGCCGCCGGCGCCTGCAGCGAGTGGGGACGGTGCTGAGCATTTTCGTGTACCCGGTGAAGTCGTGCCGGGGGATGGCGGTGCGGGAGGCGCAGGTGACGCCGATGGGGCTGCGGAGCGGCGAGCTGCGGGACAGGTACGGTACGGCGCGGGGCGGGCTGGGCCTCTCCGAGACCCTGCTGCGGGGATCGGCTCTGCCCCGCGTCTCTCACATGGTTCCTTTAAGGCCTACAAAGAGGCGCTTGCGGTGCCCGGCTGCGGGAGTTCCCTTTGCCTCATGTCGGCATTTAACCTTGTTGGACGTCTTTCTGTCCCCGCTGTCGCGGCGCAGGTTTTGGCTTGTGACCAAGGAGGATGGGCACATGGTTACAGCTCGGCAGGAGCCCCGGCTCGTCCTCATTTCTGTCAGCTCTGAGGATGGGCACTTGACCTTGGAGGCGCCAGAAATGAAGAAGCTGTGCTTGCCTGTGAAGCTGCCCAGGAAGAACCGTGTGGTGAACTGCAGGTACTCTTTTCTACTCTTTTCTGTCCGAGTGCTGCCTCTCACTTACGTGCTTTGTTTTTCAAGACTGTGTGATGGTTTGCGTTTATTATACAGAAATTGGAGGGTGAAAGTTGGGTGCCCCTTTTCTGGGTTTGGGGGTCTGTCTTCCCCATCTGCATAACAGAGCCTTCAGAGCAGGGCCTTTACTGAAGGGACAAGGGACAGTGGTTTTAAACTGAAGGGACAAGGGACGGTGGTTTTAAACTGAAGGGACAAGGGACGGTGGTTTTAAAATGAAAGGACAAGGGATGGTGGTTTTAAACTGAAAGGACAAGGGACAGTGGTTTTAAACTGAAAGAGGGTAGGTTTAGATTAGACACAAGGAGAATTTGTTCCCTGTGTGGGTGGTGAGGTGCTGGCACAGGGTGCCCAGAGAAGCTGTGGCTGCCCCATCCTTGGCAGTGGTCAAGGCCAGGTTGGATGGGGCTTAGAGCAACCTGGTCTAGTGGATGGATTGGACCAGATGACCTTTAAATGTCCCTTCCAACCCAAACCATTCTGTGAAATTCTCTGCCATGTGTTATGCAGGAGGCCAGGGTTGTTTGTCACAACAAAAGATCTTGTTTTCATCTTCTAAACACTGGTGAAAACAAATCTTGGGAAACGCTGCCACAATATGCAGAACCATACATACATATACATCTGCCAAGTGAACGGTGGTCTTTAGTCTTCATAGATTACTCATTTGTGTTTACTTCTAATGTTTTTGTTTTTGCTCTGGTAGGTAGTTGCATCTCCGAGCCTCAGTCATGCATGTTGGTATTTTTTGGTCACCACTAGTATATGCATCAGCATTTTTGGATACACACTGGCTGTTTGGAATTGGTGAATTGTCACAGTTTAGATTCCCTCACCCTATCTGTAAGCATTTAACCAAAGTGCCTAAATTGAAAACTTGGTCGCTGGAGGCTCACGCTGTGTTCGTGGGGGAAAGACTGGCATCCCCAGAGAGCAAATTATTCCTTGTAGGTGCTACTTCAAAGGGGTTTCAGGTGAACAGGTTACAGGCACAGTCATTCAGCTGTGTGCCTAAAGGTTTGTTGTATGAATGCAGGCCTGGTTATTCTATCTGTGTATTGAAATCCATGCTGGAAAATGGGCAGGAGGAAGCATGAAACATTTTCTCTTAAATGTCTGTTTAGTAACTGTAAATGGTGTTGATTCCTACAAAAATACTTGTGTTTTTCCTTTGTATAGCAGAGAAAGAAGGGCTAGCTTTTGGCATAAATCTGTTGCTGTGGAAACCCTTGAGCATCATAGCTTTGTATTCTGTTTACACAAGCCAGGTGCAAGTTACACGATTGCATTTCAGATGGAGAAATAGAATGATCTTTCAAAACTCTCTCTGTAAGGCTTATATATTTGCCAGTGACACATACACTGCAAAATCATGTTGGTTTCAATGTGTTATTTTTCTAAAACTTGTGCCATTAGAAAAATATTTAAATAGACTTAAGTATGTTTCAGCAATGACAGATTATCTTGGATTTTCCAGTTTCAGATCTCAGCGATTTGTTTTTCTCTATGTTATTGTTTCCTTAATAAACTATTGCATTCTCTGGTTTTAAACTTGCTGGAGTTTGGGAATGCAAATAAGCAAAAGTTAGATGCATGCAGTTGGACTTTGAAATTTACCAAGTTGGGTGGTGTCATAGGCTGTGAAATTAGCAATGCCTGTAGTTAAACATTGCCGTGTACTTCATAACCAGAGGGCTACAGAAACCCTGAGAAAGAATCCTGAGGTTTGCCATGTGTGAGCACAAGGCTGGTTCTTTCCAATCCGTTCAGCCATTCATAAGAATGAGGTTGGGGAATAGTACTGTATTGCAGCAAATGGAGATTTGGCTTTTGCTCCTGGATTCTTCCCTTCCAGCTTGTGAGTGGGAGCACAGTATGCTCTGCTGGCAAGGCTCTCTGCGCAGGCTTGTATTTATTCTGCCACTGGGCAGGCAAGATGCCTTCAGATTCATGGTGGCTTGTGCCTGGTGCTGTGAAGGTAAGGCAGTGCAGTAGTGCATCTGGCTGTAAAAGGCTGTGCTAATCTTTAAAACTGGTAAATCCAGTTGCAGATTTTACATGGGTATTTAAGAATCCTGTGTTTGGGGAAGTATAGGACTTCCTAGTATAAGGAAGTGTAGGACTGAAGCCATTGTGTCGGCAAAGTTTCTATTTGATCAAATGTTAGAGGGTTTCTGTATTTCTCTGGTTATGAAGCCTCGTGTTCTTCATTTGTGCCCTTTGTCAGTATGTGTTGCAATACTTACACTGCATGATCTAGTCCCATGGATCCCTATACCACTGACCGCTCAGGATACATCTGCCTCGTGGGTAGAAAACAGTTAATTGGAAGCTGTTAGACCCCCACCTCCATTGTCCTTCGAACCAGAAGGCAACAGAGACTGAGAGAATGGAGGGAAGAGAAAGGCAGTTGAACGTGGTCTAGGGCAATGTTTAATCCCAGCCTGTGTCACAGTTGATACAGGGATCCCAGTAAACAGAACAGGGATATTGCTGGCAGCACACTATTGATTTATCTCTTCCCCAGATGAATAAAGGAGGGGTCCTAGGAACTGGGCTTGGCCTAGATGAACTGCCTGGACATCTCCATCCTTTAAGCTGGCCAGAGCATGATTGCAAAGGTAGAGGGAACTGCAGTGCATTTGGGTCAAAATCACTACTTTGAAGAGAGTAGTTAAAACTGTTCTTGGCTGGTTGAAGTTTACTGAAAGGTTGAGTTGAAGTTTACCTTTTCTTGCCAGGGAAGTGTTCCCTGTATAAACTTGTTTGTATTCTGATGCCAATGGTTTTTTATGCCCCGTGGACTTTGCTTCTATTATAAATCTTAACATCTCTTTTAAGATACTGAGCTATTCTGTATGCTGAGTTTGAGCTTTAGAGTTTCACAGCTTGTCTTAAATTTTTACAGCACTAAAATCTGAAGGAAAGCTTCCTTAATAGTCAGGGATATTTACAATTAATAACACTTATAAATGTCAGTGACAGTAACAAACCACATCATTTGAAACTGTCATTCATTTTCTGAAATTAGTTACCTTTCAGCTTATTTCTGGACAGAAATCTTTTGGTGTTGCAGTGATGTGCCTATGCAAAAGTAGACGCTTGCTGATGTGTCTTCTGACTCTTCAGGGTGTTTGGACTGGATATCCAAGGCAGGGACTGTGGAGATGAAGTGGCTCAGTGGATCACCACTTTCCTGAATTCGGAGCCATACCGCCTGGTGCACTTTGAGCCCTCCATGGTGCCAAGAAAGTCAAAAGACATAATAAATCTTTTCCGAACCACAGATGAGGTAAGTGAACATTTCTTTATCAAATGTACTTTCTTTTAATCATTTCCCACCCACACACCAAATCCTGCCATTCCAGCATTGGTGACTGAGCCCTGTTTAGCAAGGTATGTAGTCATGTAGTTAAACCACGTGAATGTTCTCCTTTTCTGTGATGGGATGGCTTGCTTAAATTTTATTTTAAATCTGTTCCAAGCTATTGACCGTTAACAGCTAAAGAGTATGATACTGATATTTGAAGAGGAACTCTTGCATTGCAGAATAGCATTCCTTTTGTGCTTCAGTTAATAGAAATGAAAGTAAGTTTTTAAAGATGTTTTGATGGTGCAGTCTGTGTTGCATAGAAAACCTCCATTCCCTATCCCTTACATGGGTCATGGAGTGTACCGATTTGAGTTGTGTTGCCTCATATTTTGTTTTAAGGAACATTACTTAAGCAAGGGATCTACAGCTGTGGGCTTAGAATTAAAATCCAAAGAAGGTTAGAGAGGTTTCATTCACTGGGAAGAGGCTTGGAGATGTGATGTTGGAGAAAGTTAAAGCAGGTAGGGAAAGGAGATACTGTGCACAGTCATCCTCATATCATTGGAGCCACTGATGCCCTTCTTGTTTGAAAAATGCTCTCACATGAAGGTGGTTTGAACTGTACCTGATGAATGTAAGCCTTTTTAGGAAATGGTGGGAACCTTGCCTTACTGATGTGATGTTGTTATCAACAGGGCAGTGATTTTGCTTGTTGTTGCAGAGAGAGAAGACGCATTCAGTTATGGACTTTTACAGATGTGCATTTATTATGTAAATAATAAATATATATAAACATTATGTAAATGCACTGAGACCAGTGCAGAAGTTTAGCTTTCGGCAAAAGAGATGTCAGATTAGGAAGGATGACATTCAGGAATCCTAGCATGAAAAGAGGGCAGAATTGTTTATATAGTTATTTCAACACTCATCTTCTTGTGGTTGTAAAGGCATAGACAAAGAGGGGGGAAGGATAATATAAGAGTAAGACAGGAGGAGGCCTGCATTTTCCTTTTATTTTTCTGTGGAACTAGCATATGTTGGAGTTTTCTTTTAGTTCATTTATTTATAAATAAGCATGTATTTATTTATATTGTTTATTATATAATATGTATTTACATATTATTGTATATAATATATATTTATGATTTATTATTTTATTATTGATTATTTATAAATATACATTTATATATTTAGTTCATTTGCCTTGTTTGCTAAAATGTCAGACCTCTTACTTACAAGGTTAAACTGACAAATGGACAGTTGCAACATAGCATTGCTATTCTGTAATGCGAAGCCCCTTGTGGTGTTGTGAGAGCATAGATTCGTTATATATTCAGCAGGTCCCTAAATGTCTTAAGTACCTTTCATAACTTGCTATAATGTGGTTTACTGATATATTTAGGTCTGTCTGTAATAACTGGAATACATGTCTGGGACATGCATGTGGTATTATTTTGTGAGAAGCGGTGGTAGCTTATATAATTTTGGTTTAATTCTGTATGTAGAAGTTTAATTTTACAATTTGAGCAAACACAAATTGCCATGGTTTCTGAAATAGGAAAGGATGTGTTATTTTACTTACTAACCTGCTTCCAGGAAAATTTAAAACCTGAATGCAGCAGCCTAACAGTCAGGCTAGTATGTGGCCACTGGTTTCAACATACCTGTGTATTTGTCATTCAGAATCTTTCCTTCCATGCTCTTTCAGCAGCCTTAGAGCCTTGGGATTTCTTTGTGTTTGTTTCTGTAGGTTGCCTATCCTGACTGTAGCCCAGTCTTGGTCATCTCAGAAGCTTCATTGGAAGATTTAAATGCCAAGCTGGAGAAGAAAGTGAAGATACAGAACTTTAGGCCAAATATTTTTGTGACAGATTGCAGTGCTTTTGAGGAGGTAAAATAGCTGTCTTAGATATCTTTTGAAAGCTTGCCTGTGTTTCTTTGTAACTCTGTTTACTTCTGTCTACAAAGAGGAGGAAAGCTGCTGTTCTGTGATTTTTAACAACTGGATTCAGAGAGATACAGTTCTGCTTACATCAGTGTTTGTGAAACATTGAGGGAGGAGACAGGTCTGTGAGCATTTACTTACCTTAGCAAAGTATAAAATAGGTGTGTTTAAATGACAGGCTTGCTACTGAAAGCTCATCTTTAAGTGTAAATTAGGGAAAGCTGTGCATGCTGTAACTGATCAATTAATGATATAGATGAACAATTAGTAAACTAACCACAGTGTGATGTTTTATAGCACAGTGTTTCCTCGGCACGAGAGGAAAACTGACCTGTGCAATGCTGGGGTCTGTCACTGCATCTCTGACAATGTTCTGGTAGTTCAAAAAACACTATCTAGGAAGGTAACCGGTGGTGAAGTGAATGGGGAATGGTGGTGTTTACATGTTTATATGTTGTGTTACTGTTCTTCCAAAGAATTTGCTCTGGATAGATCTGATTATTTCCCGCATCTAAGAAGTTCCTAAAGTGGGAATGGGCTTTTGTGTTCCAAGAGGGATTGTAATAGGAAGCTTGTGTAGGTGAGCAGTGAAAACTTACTTCACTTACTAAAAATTTCCTTTCTGCAAAATTGGTGACTTACTAGAGTTCAGTATATCAGATTATCACACATACAACAAGAATAAGCTTGCTTTAGGTTCAGACAAGTGCACACTGCAGAACAGGATCTATTACTTGTATATATTTCTTTCCAGATATAGTTAATAGTAGGCCCTTACCTTGGTAGTGAGTGCAGTGACCACAGGGTTTTCATTAAAATAGTACCATAATACAGTGTACTTATTTTGAAGGCACAAGTGAAGGTGATCACCTGGAATGGTACTGTTTCTTCTAGGAATGATTGTGCCCCTCCTGGAAAAATGATTGCATGTGGATATGTCTAATATGTGCATAATTTTTACCTTCCCTCAGGACACCTGGGAGGATGTTATTATTGGTGATGTGGAAATGAAAGGGACAGTATGTTGTGCCAGGTAAACATTTGAGACTGCTTTTTTATACAGATGTATGGAGATTTATGGTAAGAAGCCATTATTGATTTGGTGCTGTCATTGCAGGTGTATTTTAACAACTGTTAACCCAGACACTGGGGTGCTGGACAGGAAGGAGCCCTTGGAAACATTGAAAAGGTTGTAAAAATACTTCTTAAGCTGTGGGAGTAGATTTAAGCTAGATTGCAACAGATGTTAGACTAGTGTTTTAAAAGTATGTGTGGGACATAATACTGCAGCGTAAAGGTATGTGTGTATTGGCTTCCATTCTGCTTTCTGCAGTTCTTTATGGTAAGAAAATTCAGGAAGTTCTCTCTTCTTTCTTGCAAACTTTACATTCCCTGTCTCTTTCATCTGTGCTATGGTAAACACGGGGGTAACAGGTATTTAAGTTATTTAAAGATCTAACTTTGCAACACTGGCATCTCTTTTATAAAGCCTTTTGTATGTGTGTTACATATGGATGTGTGAAGACAGGCTTCTTTTTTGTTCCACTTGAACTGCTTGGTTCTCTTTTAATCATAATACTTACTTAGTTTTAGTCTAGTATGGTGACCAAAACAGGGCATCACTGTTCATATGTCTTCTCTCTCATCACCGGAATTTTGAAGTTCAGACTTCTTTGATTCTAAAGAAGCGCTGTCTCTCCGCAGTTACCGCTTATGTGATCCATCTGAGCGACACATCTACAAATCCAGCCCTCTCTTTGGGAGATACTTTGCTGTTGACAAAACTGGAACGATTCAAGTTGGAGACCCTGTGTACAAGATGGTCCAGTAATAAGGGAGACTTCAAACAGAAGATACCTTTTCACTTTGATGCGCAAATTGGTTTTCCATGAACACAATCACCAGCATAACTTTTTCTTATTTTGTGCAGTATTTTTCATGCTATGTTCATTTGTAGGCTGCAGGGGAGTCTTTGAGGCTATGAAATACCAGTCATTTCAGATCATGTAATCTACTAGTATGCCTGTAGCAGCCACATCTTTAGTTTTTCTGGAGGCTGTGATAGAAGGCTGTGATCCAAGGCTGACTTCACAGCATTACTGTGAGTCACACTCCCTACAATTTTATGTCAAACCCAGTCCTGGAATCCAAAACACAAGGGCTTTGCATCATGTGTTAGATACATTCAGTGCCTGCGAAGGACCACAGAAACGGACATGCCAAGTGTGAAGTAAATATGTTGATCACAGAACTGCCTTTACAAGTAAACATGGAGTGCAGATGGCGAGGCTCTGTCTTAGATTCCACCCTGCATTGCTCCTAATCATCTTACCCTGTCTGTATTTGGAGGTACTTCTTTTACAGTGTTTCTTATCCTGCAGTCATTTCCTGAAGGTTCCTACTGTCTTCTGAGGTTGAAGCAAGATCAGAAGGAGAAAGACTGGGAGCTGACTAAGTCTAGCTACTGTAGTCTAGAGGTGGAAACACCTGCTAACAGTGTGTGAGACTGTGGCTTTGTTTAGTTTATGATCTCTGCTTAATAAGAGTTTGAACCATCAGGTTTTTCTCTTGTGAAGCATACAGTAGCACCAAAGCTGTGGAGTAGTGATGCATTTGCTAATGTTTCAGTACGTCCTGTTTTAAGCCCAGCCAGTAACTCAGAACCATATAGCTGCTCGCTCACTCCTCATCACCTTCTTCCCTGGCTCCCAGAGGGATGGGGAGGAGAATCAAAAGATTGTAACTCCCACGGGTTGAGATAAGAACAGTCCAGTAGCTAAGGTATAACACAAACCTAATACCGCTACCACCAATAATAAGGCAAATAACAAGGGAAGAGAATACAACTGCTCACCGCCCAGGTGACTCCCCCCAGTTTCTGTACTGGGCATGACATGCTATTAAATGGAATACCTCTTTGGCTAGTTCGGGTCAGGTGCCCTGTCTCTGCTTCCTCCCAGCTTCTTGTGCCCGTCTGCCCTGGCAGAGCATGAGACTGAAAAGTCCTTGATCAGGGTAAGTATTACTTAACAACAACTTAAAACATCGGTGTGTTATAAGCATTCTTTTCAGGCTAAATTGAAAACAGCACTTTACCACCTACCAAGAAGGAGAAAAATGATTGCTACAGCTGACCCAAGGACACAGTAGAACTTCCAGTCTGACTACAAGAATTAGGTGTATTAAAGACTTTATGCACATTGGAGAAGAAGAAGAGCTGTTGGGAGTGATCCAGTTCTGAGCCTGTCCCATTCAAACTGATGTCCAGGCTGATATTTTAGGGCTCTGTGTTCATGTGTAGCTCCTCTCTGGCTCAGGGAATCTGTTACTACAGTCACTTAGGCTGTTAAGCAGGTGTGTGGGAATCTGCAGTTTTAGACTGAGCATGTTAATGTCCAGTAAGGGCACATACAGATTTCTGGTTGCCCCCCGCCCCTGCCCTTAACCAAAATGTCAGCTATTTGCAGGAAGCTGATAATTGTATTTTCTGCTATATTTCATACTGCATAAAGCAGGGGAGGAAACTATTTGGATTATGGCAGTAGTCTCTTTAAGTGTTAAAAAAGTGGATTCCAAGACACAAGCCAGCCATCTTTCAAATGCTGCTCTGCATGTTGCTTTGTTGTGGATTGCTAGATCTAGAAAGACTGTTGAACTAGCCAAAAAGAGGAATATAACGAAGTGTGAAGAAGGATGAATATGACCCAATGTGGCCTTTAGATTCTTTGTTCCCTGTTGTGAATATGAAATTAGAATTTTGCTGCATTTTCACAACTCTGACCTGTAAGATGATGAAGAACTGTTGTGCCTTTTGAGTGACTTCAAATGGATGTATGTGGCAAGCAGGAAGCAGGCACATGGGGAGGGCAGTTTTCTGTTACTTGTGAACTCGGGGTTGCTCTGAATAACATTTTGTTAGCAGAGTGCTACATAAGTACTAAGTTTTGCTGTGAGAGGTAAGTGCCCAGTTTGGACTTCATGTTGCGAGTTTGTGTATTGTTATGCAGCAGAGAAAACGCATCTTTTGAAAAGGAAAATAATCTTGAGGTTCACTCTTAGAAAGGTTATGTTGAAGGTCCTTAATATTAGAAGCTGAAATCTTGTGGAATTCCTAATGGTATTATTAAGCAAAGATAGCCTGCTGGCCTGCCAAATAAGTTAGTTGTGTGTCTCTTCATTAAATCAAAGAAGTAGAAGAAAAGAGGGCTGAACTTTTGCCTCTAGCCAAACATAATTTTTCACTATTGTTTTAGCACCTCATTAGATTTTATGTAACAAAGTGTGTGGTATAGATCATGTTGCCTCTCGTTAGATTATAATCTATTGGGCTAATTCGGAAATGGGGCTGTCTTTCCAGTGAGAATCTGCATCTTCATTCCTGTTAAGAAAATGCCACAGATCTAAAATGGTGATCCCTGTAAAAGTCCCTTAGAAGATTATGTCTTGAATCCTAAAACAGGTGTGTGTGTCTGAGTACAACACATCTCATGAATGTCACTTAAATATGTGGAAGGAAGTGGAGAGCAGAACTTTACAAACCTTTTAATATAAATATCTTCATATAAACATTGAACTGCTGTAATTGTAGGAATTGTATTTGATCTTGCTAAAGCCATTTATGAAATGGACTGAAAACATGTCAGTTGCATAACACTGTTTTTTAAATTGTGTACTTAAAAATGTTAATTGCTTTTGTAACTCTAGAGGAAGCAAACAAAAGTATAAACTTCTGTTGAATCTGAGCTCTTGTATGGCATCATGTTTGTCAGTCTTCTTTTTTCTTTGTTTTCTGTTTCTGCATTTAACTTCTGCTGTGGTTTCCAGGACCTCATAAATTAGTGATGACTATTCTTTTAATCTTACCTCTAAGTTCAGGAAGATAGGCAGTTGACCAGACGAAGCCATATGCATAAGAAAGCAGAACCATCAGATGTAAGTGGTCTTCAGACTCAATTTTACATCCTTTATATCCTTATGATCCTAGATGATGACAAAGATGTTTACAGAGTGCCTTCTCTTTTTCCAGACACCTATGAAAATAGGGCAAAATGGATTTGAATGTGGGGAAGTTTAGTATAATTAAGGTCGATACAATAGAGACATCTTTCTCATCTCTTAATTATAAAGCCAAAACCTTTTTTTACAGCACTTAACTGCGCCACCACAATTCTTGCAGATGACATTGTGAGAGAACAGCAGTCCTTGCAGGCAGACACTTCCGAACTTTCAGGTTGTTTAAGATTTCAGCCAAGTCTGCCCCTCCCCCCAAAAAAAACCAGCCAAAACCAGCCAAACCAAAAAAAAACCCAGCAAAGATGATTAAGGGAGTGGAGCATCTCCCTTATGAGGAAAGACTGAGGGAGCTGGGTCTCTATAGTTTAGAGAAGAGGAGACTGAGGGGTGTCCTTATTAGTGTATATAAATATATAAAGGGGGAGTGTCACGAGGATGGAGCCAGGCTCTACTCAGTGGCAAACAATGATAGGACAAGGGGTAATGGGTACAAACTGGAACACAAGAGGTTCCACTTAAACTTGAGAAGAAACTTCTTCTCAGTGAGGGTGACGGAACACTGGAACAGGCTGCCCAGGGAGGTTGTGGAGTCTCCTTCCCTGGAGACATTCAAAACTCGCCTGGACACATTCCTGTGTAACATTATTTAGGTGTTCCTGCTCCGGCAGGCGGATTGGACTAGATGATCTTTTGAGGTCCCTTCCAATCTCTAGCATACTGTGATACTGTGTGATACACCCTTCTTCCCACAGTCCCTCATTTCCATGCAAAGCTTTAGTTACCCGAGTGTGTAAGTCACTGCCATTTCTTTCATGTGCTTTTCAAGACAGCAACAGAAAATTATCACTTCTTTATTTGCACAGGTATGCTAAAATAAGATTTCATTTAACTTAAAAAATAACCCCAAAAAACACTCTCCCCCCAAAAAAAAACACAACAACCCAAACAAAAAAGCCCAGCAACGAAACCCCTAAAACCAACCAAAAGTGGGGTTTTGTCTGTGATGAAAGATTCCCAACACCACAGCTCCAAGCAGTAGAAAAGCCATACTGCTAATGAACAAGTGGAGTCCTTTAGTTAGTATGGGTAATCATGACAGAGCCATCTACCAGCATCTCTCCTAAAACTGTGCTTTCCTTAAAAGCCCTGTCAAGCTCAACATCCTTACAAGAGACTTAGAACACCAGTGCTTCTCTTGCATTCCTCTGATCTTTCTGCAACCCAAATATAGTTGTTCCTACCCCACTGAACTTTTAAATATGTTTGATGCCAGCTACACTTGAAGACAATATTTAAAGCTGTTGGTTAGCATCAGAGATAGTTCTTGCCCTCCCTAGTCCCCCGGGATTGTTTGTTCTTTTTAAATGGAGTTGGTTTGGATAAAGTATGTAGTTATGGCATGCACATTATGAAGGAGATGCTATTTAATATATCCTCCATTAATTCAAGTAGGAGAGGTTGGTGTATCTTATCTATTCATCTAGGTGGAGCTGTCAAAGTGGATTTAGAGCTGGATTTGAAGATACCAGGGTATGTAAATTTAAGAGGGAGAAACATGCCCACGATGAGTCTGAATACAGCCACGCTTATACCAAGCTTATTTATTCTTCAGAAAAAAATCGATGGCGGATTTTTTATGATAGACTTCAGATAATGCCACAGAATCATATAACATGAATGTGGTTTATTTATTGTTGAATGTATAAGAAATCAACCTCTGTTTCAAAATGGTGTGGTTTTGTCAGGCTCCTCTGCCCCAAACAAATCTCTGAAAGCATCTCAAGTGGGCAAAATAATCAGCTCCAACCATTCTTATTTCAGTTCCTGATTACTTTCTTTTTCCCATGAGAAAATGCTTTTGAATGACATGTTTAGCTTGTGTAAGCAAATGGAAGCTCCATTCCTGCAAAACTTGAAGGTTTCTTGGCTTGCTATTCTTGTTTTGTGCTCACCACGACCTGCGATAGATGTATGTATGGAGTTTTTTGGTTTCTTTCCTGGCAGGTTTCTACTAAATGAGGCATCACTTTTGGTACATCCTCTGGACTAAAAGTCTCCTGGCATCAGTGAAATAAAGCAAGAGGGTACGTAGTGCCCTATCCTGAATGAAGTTGTGATAATTAGCTTTCAAAGCTTTGAAATTTGGGATCTGTTCATTGGTTGGGGGTTTTCCTTCTTTTTTCTTTCCTATGGTTTTCCTTCTCATATGCCTTCCTTTCGGTCAGAAGTTCAGTATTTTTGACATCATTCTAAAAGATTAATCCTTTTGATGAATTGTATCAAATGTGTTACAGGAAACAGAGGCACTTCCACTACAGTTTGGAAGAGCACTAGGTAAATCCCTGCTCTTAGCACCAGGATGCTGTGGCTCAGTCCCAGACACCAACCTGCTTCTCAATGCTGCCCAGCAGTGCCATACCTGCTGTGTGCAAAGCAGGTGGCACCAGCCAGTCTCTCTTGGTTCCTATTTTGATGGTAACAAGCTCTTGAAAACAATGAATGTTGTTTCTGCAGCCAAGTGGTGGAGTAGGAGACTTTGGAATTAGAGGCAGGAGTCACTTACAGGATACTCCACAAGGGCTTGCAGCACCTCACGCATATTAATTCAGCTCCTGGCAGGCTTCAGGCTGCTTAGAAACCCCAAAGGGAACAGGCAGTCGTCCTCCTCTGAGAGGATCAGCAGAGTGAAACAAGAGAGGTGAAACGCTCTGATGATGACAGAAAGTGGCAGCAGTGGGAGGGCTTCCAGGCATTCCTCAGGGACAGGAGGAGCCTGTGTGCGCTCTGTACAGTATGCACAGTGAGCCTGCAGCATCCAGAGGGCTTCTTACTAACCCATCTTACTAACCTTACTGCAGACCAAGCAGTGTGTCCTCATTAATAGATGGGATTTAAGGAGGCCCATATGTGCACCAGCCCTCACTTTGTGTTTAGCTGAGTGGCAGAGCTCATCCAGGTAGGACACTGGGAAAAACCTTTCTGTGTAGCAGAGAGAGAGGAGAAGCTGGACTGGATTGTTCAGGCACTAGGAGAAGCTTTGACAATAAAGGTTTTTAAAGACAAGGTGGACAAACCTTGCCCAGAAATAACCTCATAGCTGATCCTGCCTTACAGCAGGGATTAATTTGGATGATTTATCACAGTTCTTTCCATTGCCTTTTTCTTTGGTTTTGTTTATTGGGGTTTCTTTTTGCATTGCTGCTTTGGTCTGTAAAGATGTGTAAGTGTAGCACCTACAGTAGCTATGTCCTTTCCCACTGGTGCTGGCAGCATAGACATGTTATGACCTTCCTCTTCCCTGCATATGAAAACATGTTAGCCTGTGCTGATGCACTCTCCCAAATAGAATTGGTCTTTGGGGAATGTAAGTAAAAAGTATGCATAGGTATAGCACAGGAGGCGTGGACTGGAAGGGTGTTCAAATCATTGTCCCTATGGGTTCAGCCACTTACATTACAGAGCGGGCATTTTAAGTCGTTAAAACCAAATACTAATTTCTGCCTGTGCTGGAATAAATTGGTTTGGATAGAAAACTCTGTACAGAGAATAGACTGACTAAAAATGATTTAGATTGTTATTGAACACTCCTAGCACCTTCTGGAATAAACAAAGCAGACCAAACAAACCAACCCAGGGCATGTGTAATCTGTGGACACAATGAAAAGCTGAATTAGCTTTGCATATCCAGAGGGCACAACAAACCTGCGTGGCTTCCCTTAAGTTTTCATTCATGCTTGTCAAAACTCACAGCACAATATGGTACATTTTCACTCTCAGTTTCCAATGGAAATTGCTTTTAGAGTGACTCATTCCTTATTTGTGTTCTTTTTGCGGTTCCTGACATATTCCGCATTTCAGTAGCTCGTCATGTGAATATACGCAGACTTAAAGGTTGGCATTTTTGGCTATCTTCTTTGAACTGTTAAGGGTTTGTAAATCCTAAGAAGCCATATATCCAGCATCTCCAAGAGTGAGACCTGAAACTGAAGAACCATTTTGCCTGAATAGAGTGAGTAGGATTTGATTTGAGATCTCAGTGTGCTACAGCTGAACTTTGCCTTTCTCCTTTCCTCAAGATGTTTGTGCTCAACAATACTGCAGGGATTCGTGCTGTTGATTTTTCAGAGCTCTGGGGTTTTTAGTGTGTGAGATATTCAGCTTGATAGACTTTCCACACAGGAGTATCTCTTTTTTTCTTACTGCTATTTATATACAAAAATGCAGCATTGGAAACAGCACTTTTGCTGCAGGACTTTTTTCAGCACAAGTCCATGTTGAAGATGTCCTGATGTGGTGTGCTGCTGTCTACCTTCTCCCTGGATGTCTCTGTGGGTAAACATGAACTGTGTCTATAAGGGGCTTAGCACAAATAAACTTAACTCTGCCCATTTTCCACCATCTTTCAAAACTCACGAACTTCTCCCAGATAAAAGAACTCAGCATGAGCTCTCTAGCCTGTTTTAGGGCTATGCATGAAATTTAAGCTTCCATAAATATAACAGTGTGGTTTCCAGGAAAGGGAGTCATTAATTTGAGGGACTGATGTCCTTTGCTGCATCCCAGAGGACAGGTCCAAATGAGGATCCTTCAGTCTTGCCTGGAGAAGCTTTGCATTTGGCAACACGGGGTCCTAAATCTGTGCTAGTTCTCCAGTTGTCATCAAACTACTATCCTACCCTTATCCTTTTCCAGATGTTCAAGAAGAAAAGCTGCATTTTACCCTTGCTGTCAGCTGTTTGACAGTGCTGCTGCTTTTTAAATAAATACAAAAGTGAGGATCTTAAATCAGTGATTTAAGTACAAATACACTTCTAAACCGCATTTGAATAGAGTTGCTGTTGCTCACCTGTCAGGGCTCTTTCTGGAGCTTGGATCTCCCTTGGCTGAATGTTTCAAGGAGCTTGCTTTGCTCCCCCATACTTATCAAGTGTTTTGGTATTTCTGGAAATGCAACTCTTATGACTGGGTTCTTGGGAGAGATCTCCCTCTCCCATGTGCTGCTTGTGGCGTGTCTACAAACACACCACTGGTTGTTTTACAGCTGAATTGCCTGCCCTTTAGCAGCAGAAGTTTCACTGTTGTTTTCAATAGAAGTAGGATCAGACCTTTAACAGTTTAAGGTTTTACGTGCTTTCCTTATTTTAAGGCATCTCATTATACATTTTTCTTAGGGTTCAACTAATGAATTGAGTTTGGTGAAAGAAGCCACCCTTTCTAGGTAACCTGTAGCCTTACAAATTGTCCCAGATATACTCCTTTGCTCCTTGCAAATCCAGAAAGCAGCCACCTCTTTTGGTACCAAGTGAGGGATTTCTAATGATGAGCTGGGAGAGACAGCAGAGCTTTCTATATCCACAAATAGGCATTGCAAACACATTATACTGCAGTATATCCTGTCCTCTTGTTCCTGAGGGAAGAGATGCGGCAGCTAAAAACTGTGCTTTAGAAACAGCGTTTCTGATTTTCTGATGGTGAATTTAACTTTTACTGGTGCTTGAGGCACAACTTCAGTAATCCTTCTCTGAATCATCTTAAACTGGTTTAATTTCCAGGGCTCTTAAGGTATCAGCTGCTTGGAGATGCACTTTGGTCAGAGATGCCTTCCAGAAAACTTCCCACCAACTTCAGGGTCCAGCAGAGCCTGGACTTAGCATGGCCAAACCACCCCCAAGAGATGCCTCTGTCTTTCCCCTGACTATGAAGAAAGCAAAGACAATCTCATACATGGAATTGGGTGAGGGGAATCCAAGCTCCCACATACAAACTGAGCAAGGGAATATATTTTCAGCTATCTGAAAATACTTCTTTTCTGAATCCATATTTCTGAGATAACTACTGTGTTCCCTTTGGATTTGGTTTTTACATTGCATAGACCTCTGGAAAAATGTTATCTATAGAGACTTGCCAAGCTTTATTCTTTTCTCTCATGTCACCAGGTGATATATTGGTGTTTGATCTTCAGGGGTTTTTAACAACATGAGTTTACTTCTAATAAAACAACAGTCCTGAAATGAATATTAGCTATATTTTAGACCGTGTTTTATGTGGTTGGCAGACTAATGAGACAGAAGGAATAGGACAAGGAAGGCAGTTGTTCACTATACTTTTCCTGCAGACCAATACAACTAGAGTTGTTAAGCACAGCTTTACCACAGTTAGGTTGGATGGGATGGTTTTGCTTTCTTTTCTGTGCAATTACAGCTTAGACAATGGCATGAAAAATTATTCACCAGCAGAAGGAATGCTATAAAGGGGCTGTGGCAAGTCACTTAGTCATGAACACAGAATCATAGAGTGGTTTGGGTTGGAAGGAACCTTAAAGATCCATATTGCAATAGTCTTTACTCATTTGCCTTCCTCACCATCTGTCTCCTCTCCGTGTGCTAATCTGTCCTTGTGGTTTTACTTCATCTTTGCTCCCTGATGCTCATGTGGTTGTTCCTTGCCCTTGGTCTCTTTCCTAATAGAATCATAGAATCAGCTAGGTTGGAAAAGACCTTTAAGATCATCAAGTCCTACCATTACCCCAGGATGAGCTATGTACCTGGTGATGGATAATCCCTGCTCAGGCTCCCACTGACTTCAACAAGCCCTTGTTTTCACCTGCTTTTCCTAGAGGCACAGATACTCAGGCAAGTACTAAGGTGACAGAGAGCAAGAGCCACAGTCCTGGGCTCTGCTGCCCTCCAAGCTGTGCAGGGCAGCCCCTTGGGCAGGACCTGG
Source organism: Pezoporus wallicus (assembly GCF_028554395.1). Classification (NCBI taxonomy): domain Eukaryota; kingdom Metazoa; phylum Chordata; class Aves; order Psittaciformes; family Psittacidae; genus Pezoporus; species Pezoporus wallicus. Next base: position 492,750 of record NW_026635973.1, read on the forward strand.
CAAGCAGTGGAGGTTGCTGTGTCTCTGTGGCAATGCCAAGAGGAGATGCACTCTCCTGCAGCCTGCTTTAAACCCTAAAGTTTCAGCACAAGTGGCCCTGTCTATGAGCATGACTGCGTGCAGGAGAAAGGAGGGAAGAGGCAGCATGATTTAGCAGTAGGGTATTTAAACAAGCAATGCTGTGTCAGCATTGCGATTCTGCTAGAGTGATTATAAGATCAGCCCTTATCAAAAAAACAAACTACTTTAAGAAAGGAATTAAAAATCAGGCTTCATGCTGAGGCCATGGATTTAGGATATCCCAGAGCCAGGAACAAGCACACAGTATGGTAGTGGGTGTCAGGACTGGTTTGGAAATGCAGAGTGTGTTGGAGCAGCAGCTATCTGCCACTCTATTGCTGATGTGCCATGGATAGTCAACCCTATCTCAAACTGGGCTGCTGGAAAAGAGCAGTCACAGTACCAGGGAAGGTTTAATCATCTGTGAAAAAAATAGGCATGGGAAGGTGAAAGAAATCAGATGATGGGGATTTTATTTACATTACTCCCAGTTAGCAGTGTGGGCCAAAGAAAGGGAAGGCAGCAACTTCACCTTCACACTAGTGTCGTGTTGTTTGTTTCCTTTAACTTATTAGAATCATATAGAAATAATGTTGCCCAGTCATTAATACCATTGAAAATTAATTCATATGTGGAATTGATTTTTTCAACTAACTGCGTAAAATGGTATAATATCTGTTGCAGATAGGACTAGAGCTCAGATATTCAAAAGGTGGAGACTCTTTTGAGGACAGGTGGCCTTGGGAAGGTTCAATCTTTTGTGATCAATAGCTCTCACATTTTACTCATGAGTGCTTCATTCTTAGATCTGAATAAGCAGCTCAGAGCTTGTGCAAATGAAGAGTGTTCCCAGTAAGTGTGTATATTTACAGTGCATTTGATGTGTAAGAGCTCCAAACAACTGAAGTACTAAACTTGTTTAAATCAGTTTTGGTTTTCTTAAAAGGAGTCTAGATACACATGACTTCATGTTACGGATTTTCACTCCTGGTTTTTATGTTGTATGTATCCCTAAATTCACGTATGCAGCCACAAAAAAAACCCAACCCTGAAACAAACCACAGTTCTCAGAGACAGTCACACACTTGAAAGAGGAGGTGATTGATTTAGAGGTATGTCTATCCAAAGCAACATTGACTAGATTCCTTCTACACAGACTTTTGTATTACATGGGTAAGTATCTTGAAAAGTAGCCCATGCTAATAGCGATAAATGCATTGGAAGGGTAGTGATGGACATTTTATCCATCTATTTTCTGGCTGTAGCATCATGGGAATCGGGATTTCCCTGTTATCCTGACTTTCCCCTTTGCAGTGGCTAGTGCAGAAGAGCTGCTACTCTAGTTGGCTTTTTGTTTTGTTACTGGTTATCTCTTCATTTTTCTGTTAGTGAAAGTAGACAGGTGGGATTTTACCTATAGGCAGCCTATAACTCAGAGGACTGGCGTAATCATTTAAAGGAGAGTAGTGGAGTGAAATGGATGAGACTTTTGTTTAGACAGGGATTCTGTTCCTAGCTCTGCCTAAAGTGACCCTGCACAGCCTTTCCAAGCCTCCTATATTTTATCTCTGGCATGGGTGGATTGATACTTGCTTTCCTCATAAAGTAGGAAGATGGAGCTGTGCTTAGGAATAAACTATCTGAAGTGTCAGTATCTTTAGGTGTAATCAGGGAAAGAAGTAAAAGTAGGATTCCTGGGTCCCCTCCGAGCCTTTCCCTGCCTAGCGAGGCACTTTAGCAATCCCAGCTGCTCTTCCAGTAAGTGCTGGGGTTTGCTGGGTTTATTCAGTTGTTTTTATAAATGATGGAGGAGCCACAGAAATGTGCATAGGATGGGTAGGTAAAGTATGTTTAGAAGTAAAAGCATATGAAAAGTTTTTCAGTGAGTGGATTTCACACAGTACCACACTACCTCTCTCAGTCCATCCTGCTGGACTCTGTTCTTGCCAGAGTCTGAATTCTTACTACAAATCCTAGCAATATAACAGGCTTTTGAAATCATTTAGGTTGGAAAAGACCTTTAAGATCATCGAGTCCAACCATAACGTATGCTGTTAAAACAGTGCATTTTTTCTGCTCTTATTTCTAGAAGTAGATGCTGGTCAATGTAAAGGGTGAAATGTTTCCCAAAGCATGCACATATTTGCATTTAATCTGAAAAAAGAAAATAAAATTAAACTGAGGCTGATTGATTGAGGTAAATATCATATGGTTAAGATAGGGAGTTCGATTTACTAGCAATTTTGAAAGACCAGAATCTCCATAATCACTTCTTTTTGGTGCTACAGATGGCATCCAGAGAATCTAGCCTGAACACAACAGGAATGTCGGAATGAAAGGGTTTACTATTTCAGGTTTTTATCAGTTCTTTTTCATCAGAAATATTAATGGAGTTCAGATGTAATTTGGTGGAGTCCCATGTATAAACATTTCTCTGCTGTCTGCATTTATCCTAAGCTTTAATGTTCTTCATCAGTTTAGCATGTAGAGGAAACTATTTCAGAGAAGATAATTTTTAGCTCAGCTCAACTCTTTTTATGTGCTTGCTTTTGCATTTGATTGCTCTGTTTATGTCCAGTTTTTCTCAGATCTTTTTGTATGGCAGTTTTCCCTGGTTTAGATGTGTCTTTCAAACCAAAAAAGGCAAAAGAATCTACATTAAAGAGAGTTGAAGGTGTAATGTTTAAACGTCTTTAAATCTTACCCGTTTGTCGTTGGAAAACATTCCAGTGTGGCAACCTTGTTAGAGTCTAGGGTAAACAACCACTACACAATGAGAATAATTAGGAGATTAATTATGTGTTTTAATGCAACTAAAACGTGTATATGCATGCTCAATACACCACATACTGGAAAGCTTATTTGGGATTTCATGTACCGCATTTTGAGCAAAAGTTACATTTTGGTTGCTTGAACATCATTTCCCTGCCCTGGTCTCCTGTTTTATCACCACCCTAGCCCTGGGTCTTTGATATTCTGACACCTGCTGGGTCTCAGGTTGAACCCAGTTATTAGTCCATATCTTGTTGTGAATTTAAATCACAATACAGATTGCTTAGAGAGAAATTAAGCAATGTTTCCAGCCTCTGAGCACAGCAACCTGGGACAGCCAAGGACAGCTGTAAAGTTCTTCTTTTTAAGAAGTTCTGGTTAATGTCAGCTGAGAAAGCTCTCAGTAAACAAATGAATAATTGATTGCTCAGCTTTCACATAGCTACTGCGTTTCTGGGCTCACATGACTCATTTGTGAACCATTCCTGTCATCCTAATGCCATAACATTGGAGAAATGATGATTGTTTCTTGGAGGATTCTTCTGTGGACATAGTTGCCAAGACCAAAGCTGTAATGGTTTGTTATTATGACCTTTGTTATTCCATTAGGCTCAATAGCTTTAAAAAAAATGATGTGTGCATACTTTAGGAAAGTTTTTACCCTTTACATTGACCTGACATCATAGTTTATGCTACAAAATGTATTAATGACAAAGCAGTGTTTTCATGTCAGGAGGACAAATTTTAACAGCTATAATCTGCCCTTAGTCATCATAAATACAAATGTATTGGTAAAACAGACCTTGTTAATGCAGCCAAGACAAATCCTGGACCATATTTCAAATCGATTGAAGCACTGGTCTGTACACACTATGATATTTTTGTGTAGCTTCAAATACATTATAGTCAAACCGCTGTTAACGTTCGTTTTCCAGTGGGTGTTGCAGAACAGTAATGACCCATCAGATACAAACAATCTAGGTCATTTTCCTCGATTATTTAAAGAAGTGTAAATGTCTTTGAGGATATGGAAGGGCATAGGGAGCATTCCATTAATATTGTTTTGATGGTTTTTTAATACTCAGAAAATCATCAGTACAAACCCTTGCGAGCATCAAAGTGCTTGCAAATTACTTCCATACAGTTTAATTTGCAATCAGTTCTGTGCATTGTAGTTAACTGAAGTACCATATTCAGTACCCCCTGCTCACTGCGCTGATGATATAAAGTAGGCTCACTATTTTCAATTGCTCTAGCACTTCAAAGCTGACAGGCTGCCTCCAATAGCACCTTTCTGGTTCTGCTTCCATAAATTCATTAACTATATGCAAAAGGCTCTCATAGCTATGTGCATTTGCTCTCTTCCTCTGCTTACACCCGTTCTTGGGTACACAGGTCTCTCAGGATGCAGAATGGGACCCTGGGAAAAGCTATGAAGCAAAAAGACTACCTGCTTTCTCTCAGCTCCTGTTCTTTTTTTCTACCTAGCATCTGAAGAGCTCTTGTTGCATGGAGATGCCTGCTCTAAGAGGTCCTGTGGAAATGTGTGAGAAACTCTTGGTCTCTGTTTTTCCAATGTCTTTCTGGAAGGGAACTGCCTGTCATTGTACTTATCTCTAACACCAGCACGCTTCCAACACAATTGAGTCTCTCTTTGTGGAGGCTTTGCTGTAAGGCATTTAGGCAGAGAAAGGAAATAATGAATTTTCAGAACTCTCTTGCAGATTTGCAAGGAAGCAGAATTGAGGCAAATCTGGGTATTTGTGTCTGGGGTTGGGGCAAAGGGAAGTTTCTTTACTGTGTTTGCAGGAGATGTTGAGCTCACCAAAGAGATGGTTACAGGAGACATACACCAGAAGGTCTCACTCCTGTTAATGTTACTGAATAAACGTCTGTATCACTTAAAATGAGAATGCTTGTCCTGTCCAGGATGTAAGCTGAGGAGCAGGTATTTACTGCTACAAAAAGTGATGAGGAATTCTTAATGTTGGGGAGCAAGAAGAAACTTAGCTCAGAATATCTCTGCAAGGAGAAAACTTCCAGTGCATGTCGTTATCCCATGCAAATGGGTAAGAGCTTATTTAGAGACTCCTCTTTCTGGTTTAGACCTAAATCCTTCTGGAAAACAGTATGTGTCTTAGGAATCCTGGATGCAAAATCATCATGCTTCTGCTTGGTCCTGTTTAACTGTTGAATTAATCGAGTACAATTGCTTAAGGCCCTGAAGGGAAGGATGTAATAAATCTTGGGAGTATTTGTTCTGGTTTATGGCTGGGAGAAGCTGCATGGCATTAAATCAGATGTTATAAACATTTGCAGTGGCACATTTTCCTTACTCTGGGCATTGTGGCATGAGTCTTGAGAAACTAACGAGGTTCTGTCATGAGGGCTGGATGCGTTTCTTCTTATTATTGACAATTGGCATTGCTTTGCAAGGGGGGGCGTTGGGCAGGGTTGCTGAGCTGTACGCCCTGCGCTGTCGGGTAGAGGGCAGTCGGATACAGCAGACGGTGCTGGGATCCCGGCTCCGGGCTGAGCTTCCTGCCTGCTTCCTGGCTCCCCCATTCCGAAGTAAACTTTCACTTCATTGGAGAGACAGATTAATTGTACCTGGGCTCTGATGCTCCTCCGCAGTTGGACAAATAGCTGTTGTATGTGGAGCTTCTCCTTCGTGCTGGGAGCAGGAACTACAGAGACGTGTAGCAACCAGCTGGAAAAGAATTGTCCTACCTTAATTATGAGTTGAAATGGAGCTGCCTGGAGTTGTTTTCCTCACCACAGTGGGGACCTGCCCCAGCACACTGGGCAGAGCAGAATGTGTGCTGTTCTCAGGCACACAGCACACCCTGCCCTCTGGGACCTCGGTCGCTGGAAGAGGTGCAAGGAGGCAGATCCTCTTTCCCCAGGATCTGCCCTCCAGCAAAGAGACCTTTGTCCCTGCTTCAGGGAACAGTGAACTGACGAGTTCTTGTCTCCTTATTTGCAAGTACCTAAACAAGCTGGTTTGCGCCGTGCTTGCTCACTGCATGCATTGCTCGAACCCTTCAAGGCTGCTTAGGACCTTAACCGTGTAAATGGTGTCAACCTGGATGAGGGGCCAAGGCTGGACCCCTCTTGTTGCAGGGAGGGAAGGGTAAGCTGAAGTGTCTGCTCCTTCTGCTCCAGCCAGTGAAGGGTGAGGGTCTGCTGCTTCCACCCCATGCTCCCTCTGCAGCAGTCGCTTGCTGACTTGCTGGGTGAAGCAGGCAGAAGGGCTGTGATTACTGCATTGCCCTGGTAGTCCACTGCCTTAGACCTGGTGCCATGACTTGGTGGTAGCTGGTGCTCTAAGGTCAATGCCAGAACCATGCTGCTCCTCAGGGAATACCAAGTCCCTGTGGTACAAGGTTTTCTCCTTGCTGAGATGTTTGAGAGCCTCTGGATGATGGGAGGATGCAGCTGCTTGAATTGCTTGAAGGGATCACTTGTGAGGTGGATGTAAAACCTGTGTTTCAGAATTTGAGCTTTTATTGTTCTTTTAGTTTAAAGGAAGGTAAGAGGTGAAAAGCAACCAGGTTTTTGTGCCTGGGAAGAAGCCGGTGATCCCAGTATAAATCAGCATGTTGTCATAAGTCTGAGCCTGCATCCAGTCTGAAAGGAGAAGTGAGCTGCCCTGTTTACATTGGGGCTATTTAAAAAAACATCAGTACTGTCCCTTGGCTTACTTCTGAAAGGTGTAGCCATTACTTCAAGCATTTTGGTATTCCATGGCCACGTTGTTGGCTACAAGGTGTGTGGTGGGCTGGGCAACCAGAGAAAAGCATCTGCTGTCAAGACTGAGGTACTGCTCACCCATCTCCTTGGACTGCAAGCCCGGGACCCATGGGATTGCTTTGCCTGTACCAATATCAGATCTGGTCCCAGCGCTTTTGCATGTGCTGGGCCATCTCACCCAGCTTCTGTGGGCTCCCCAGACCTTCGTAGGAGCTGCTTCACACTCACTGGGCAGTGTGTGAACAGCTAAAGCATCCATGCTTTAAAAATGCAGCTGAAAACGTAAACGATGCAGGACAGAGCTGCATGTGGGGGCTCTTCTGCCTCACATCTTGTGGTGACTGCAGTGTAAAGCACATCCGCAGAGCTGCACAGTGCAGGAGCAGCCTGCCACAAGAGCCTTGCAAGCACCCTGGCCAGCCAGCTGTTTCCCAGCTGGAGTTGGAATCTCTTTAGGAAAGTGCTCCCTGCTGAGGGGCTTTTACTCATCAGAGTGATATTTGTGTCATGTTTCCTATTGGGTTGGTGAGAGCATGGTTCATGAGCATCTGGATGTGCTCGGGCAGCGGAGGGTCCGTCCCCTCTCTGGCAGCAGTGGCTGGGCAGGAGCAGCAATGCCAAAATGCCTCAGAGTTTGTCTATTGCAGCCTCATATCCAAACAAATACATTCCCAACTCTGCTGCCAGCAGTGCCAGGGATGCTGCTGGTGCCCGTGGGCTCCCATCTCTCTGTTCCCCTGTGCCTGCCCTGGCATGTGGACTGCTTGGACCATGCATGTGCATCTCATGCGTGGTGCCTGGGTTGTAAGAGCTCAGCACTTCCCTGGTTTTGTTTGTAACAGCTGTGGAGAGCACAAGGCCACACCACAAAGTATAATTATTTTTTTATTAGAACAATTTCCTGGGAAGCCTTTTTTTTTTTTTTTCCTTTTTCCCCTCTCCTTTTCCTTCTGTAATATTGCTTCAGGTTTTAAGAGGGGAAGGAAAATAACAGTCTAGAGAAAATAGATTGGTGGGACCATGTTGCATAACACTAGAACAAAGGGGCATTCAATGAAATTAGAAGGTGGCAAATTCGAAACAGATCAGAGGAAGTACTTTTATATGTGTGTCCAGGCTGAGAAGCAGCCTGACACAGGACATAGCGATGCCAGCAATGCAGTGGGTTTTGGAAAGGGCTGACGTTTGGATGGGCAGCATGAATGCTGAGACCTACTGAGGTTGAGAGAGGATGCATTGTATTAATTGGCTAGAAATACTAAGTTTTCATGTGAAAGATGAGCTCTGATTATCACAGTCTGGATCTGAAGTGGGATAGGTTACCTCAGCACCTAGTGGGGCTTCAGGAGCAGATCTGAGCATCCCTAAGACAAACCAGTGATGCTGAAGAGAACCTACGACAGCACCAAAGTATGAGCACAGGTCCTCTGAGTGCTAGCCATGAGGCCACCCTCTCTCTCACAGCCAGGCCCTGGCTTTCAGAGGTGTTCTTCATATGGACAAGGTGAGCAGGGCTTGGCTACAAACACTCTGGACTTGCCTTTGGTGAGGAATCATAATCGTGTGCCAAGAAACTTGGGGTTTATTCCTCTGCTTCAATGTTGCTATAAAAATAAATCTCTTTGGAGATATCCATAATAGTTAATGGAAGTCTTGAATAGAGGGTTTTTTTCCCTCCTACTGACCTAATAAAGTGTATTGCTTTTTCTCCCAGGTATTTTTATGTTAGCAGGCAGTGGCTGCTGGTGGAGGAGAACCCTTTCTAAGTGCTATGAACTTACTCTGCATGGAGACCCTCTCGCCAGCCACTGACCTCAGGCCCAAGCAAAGCTGAAACGTAGTGCTTGTCCTGATGGTCACCATCCTGGGCCAGGAAATGCGGCAATGTGTTTGGATCAGGAAACAGCAGCGTTCTCCCCTTATGATTGTCTGATTTATTGTATGTCTGTTAAAACAATGCTTTTGGATTCGTTTTTAGATTTGCTTTAAGAAAAGGGAGAAAATGAAGATGAATGGAATGGAACTGGCACTCTGGGCTTGACGGGCATAGCACAGAAACCAGTCCCCACAGACTTGATGATAAAAGTCACACTGAACCTCTGGATCCAGGGCTCCTTGCAGATCATTTTTCCATCTGCTTGGGAAAGTCACCACCGCAGTCTCCCAACAGCTGACATGGGGATGCAGCCAAAGCTTCCTTCTGGCAGCCTGCACCAGCAAGGGCTGTTGGTGCCCACCACCATCGGGATCAAGTGTTGTCAACCCCCACCCCCAAAAAATACCCACATGTGCAGGAAAGGAAAAGAAACCATTTTCCTACCTGCTGAGGTACATCACTGCAGTGGTGGCAGTGAGGCAGGGGGCTGAGTGAGCTCAGCCCTGTTCAGGATGTCTCCACAGAGCATGTGGTGTCCAAACGTGCTGCTGCAGCACCAGGAGGGCATGCGGGCTAGAAAGATGATATTCACCACAGAGATATGCAGCAGCAGTAATGGAATAAGGATTTTCTGTGCCTTAATACTGATGTGCTTCACCTATCACAGTCTCAAATCCAAACAAAGAAAATCCTGGCTCTGGTGAAGCAGCAAACAGAAGCTGCCTCTTCCTTCTGCTCTGCAGAAGGCAAAGGAAGTTATCTATTAGCTGATCCAAGCTAAGGCTTGAAGTGCAAAGAATCATTGCCTCATCCCCATTTTAACTCTTGCAGAAAGCCCACCCTTTCTTCTCCAGCAGATAATTTGTGCATGTGGCATGTTTTCTTTGGACATGACTCATGCGATGCTGGGTTTTGATTCTCTTTCTCTGCAGCCTGCCAGGTTTTGCGCTCTTTAAAAGTGCCCTGCGTTTAAACAGCTTGTCCTGGCTGCCGTGCTATTGTTCTGCACACATGTGCTATTGCCGCTATTGCTGCCGGACTATTTGTCTTTTGATTCCATGTGGCTTGAAGATTAAGCCTCAATGAGCAGCACTGTTAAGTTCACATGAGTTTTCCTCATCTCTCTGCCTGGCAGGTGACTTTGGCATCGTTGTGCTCTATGGGGCTACGTATGCACTTAGGAAGTTCACAGGGTTCTGAGCTCTCCTTTCCTGGCAAATGATCTGTAAACACACTCTCAAAGCCAAGCAGTTGATTTCCCTGTTGTCCTCAGGGCCACACGCTGAGGATCAGCTGTGTGCCACGTTTTCGTCCCCCTTCAGAATAACGGGAGATTTCAAGGGGGTGAATTGTCATCCATTGTTGGATACCAGTTCTGTCGTTTTTCCTTCTTTGCTGAAAACAGCAGACAGGAAAGTAATTACAGGAGCAGATGTGACTTGTGACGTAAATGTTACTTCTGGCCTTTTTTTCCTTTAAGTAATCCAACAGGGTGATTCCAAAGCAGCAGTGAGACACATGGTCCTGTGGTGGTCATTTCAAGCTTTTTCTTGACTCAGGGAGGTCCAGGGACAATTTGAAATACCTTAAAAGAAACGTTTTCAAACGAAATTACCAAGTAAGTCACATTTTCAGAGCAGCTTCAATATGTGCCTCCTGCATAACTGCCTGCATGAATCCCTTCTCCCTATGCACTGGCTTACTAATGTCTGTCCTCAGCAAGATACTGAAGTGTAATTACTTTGGAGTAACAAATCAGTGAGCATTTTCACATTTCTCTTAAAGGCAAGTTAATTCCATAGTCTTGACATAAAGCTGAATTAAACTATTTAGAACTTTGAAATCACCTTGTTTTCAGGATGTCGTGTAATTTATTCTGAATCAGATGCAGCTGTAACAGACTTTAATTCCTTGTGAACTCACCTGGCAACATCTACCCAAAGCTCACATGGAAAATGGATTCAATGGCTGTTACTGAATGGTGGACTATCAGCCGACGGTGGGGCCAGGAGTAACAGGTACACGTCTCATGTAGGGTCAGGTATCAGTGCACATCCCAGGAGCAGAGAGAGCATGCCTATGGCTCACCTTGTCACTGCACAGCATCCTGGGGTCCCTCTCCCTGCCTGCAGACAGTAGTAGCAGACATTGTGCCCTCTCAACGCCACAATTAAGGCCGTGAAGCTTCATTTATTTCATACCCTTTGCTGGCTAAGGTTTTGCTTTTGTGTTCTGGAGGGGTGGCTGAGGAAAGGATGCTGGCAGGGGTGGCCACCAGTGTGCTGCAGCTCTGAGTGGCACCTATATATGAGGGCTGACTTCATCTTGTGTTAAGTTATTCGTATGCTCTTATTTCTGGCCAGAAAAAAACGTTCTAAAACGTGTTCTGCCTCATTACCAGTTCCCACCCAGGGACCTCCTTTCAATGTCGCCAAGCTTCCTAGCACCTCACCACAGGGACCAGTGGGGACACAATAGCTCTGGGGTGTTTATTTCATTTCACTTTTCCTCTCCACTTGGCCAGCAGCCAGCAGAGATGTTCTTTGCAAAGATAATAGTTTCAACTTAATCATTTACCTCTTATGTGTCTAAAAGGAGTTAAGGAGACTGGAAGTTTCCAAGAAAAATAAATGAACAGAACTTGTTTGAGGGGGCCTCCTTAAGGCTGTTTTATTGATTAAAAGAAAGGGAGAAGCAGCAAGCTGTTCCTCTGCACATCACCCATGCCTTATTTATTTCTTTAAATGCCTGTTTAAATGTGGGTGGAGAGTCGTGAACAGAAGGATTATGAAGTGTTTCTCTTTGCAGAGGATTTGCAGTGTGTTTGGAGAGACGGCTCCAACACGGAATTCTTGTCATGTTCATTTTGAGGGTTGCAGAGCTGGATCTGACTTTGGGGGACTCCATCCTAGGCCTGTGTGTGGGTGACAAGCAAAAATGCACCCATTTATTTGGTTTTGGTTGTATTTAAGGGGACTGTAACCCCATCTGGTTCTTTTTCAGGGCTGGTCATCTCTGTCACAGCCTAAAGGTCTGATGTGTGAGAAAACTGGAGGACCCAGTTCCTTAATGATGGATCTCATTGTGTTGTCTCTAGTTAAGCAGCCACTATCACCAATTTCTTTTGCAATTAAGGCCTGTGTTTAAGCCATAAAACCCCCAAACATCTTCCTTACACCTGCCCTGGCTGAGGGACAGTGATTAAAACCCCATATCTTATTCACTCACATCTGTCCATACAGCTGTTAAAAAAAAATGCATGTCTTTGGGAACTGTGATAAAAACAAAAGGTTTCTCTTTCAACAACATTTCACACTCTCCAGTTCCACTGAAAACCTGAAAAATGGGATGTTTTTGGTGAAGAAGCAAGAGAAATCCCTGCTCGCTTGTAGTTGGGGGTGCCTTAAGACAGCAGCAATAGGCTTGAATCTGAGGAATGAGCTCCTAAATCATATGACTTCAGAGGAATCTGGACTTTCATTTAACCACTAAACCAAAAGCAACATTACAGTTCAGCCTAAATCATCAGAGCGTGCCCTGGGAAGAAACAAATGCTGGAAAGACTGGAAGAGCCCAGTGGGTTGTCCTGGGCTCAGGGCAGGGAGTGGGCAGAGGGAGCTGCTTTGTCCCCACTCAGGTTTTCTGGCTTTCTGGTGTGAGGTGGTGGGTGGCTTCTCCAGAGCATGTCCAAGAGGAGAGGTTGTTCCTGATGTTACTGTCACTTCAGCCAGATGTGGGAGAAGCACAGCGTGCAGCTATAGAGCCATGGCAAGGGAACAGCATGCAATCCACAGTGAGAATCTACTGTAATCCAGTCAAATCAGTAATATGGACAGATCCCTCCTCCCCTACTGTGTCTCTCTGTGTTTTCCCCTACCCTCAAAGAAGCCCGTCTCTGGAAAGGAGTGAAATACATGAATCCATTCCTCCCCTTTCATCCCCCAGCTCCATCCTCTGAGCAAACTGTCAGTGCAGTGCCCTGGGCTCTCTCTCGTCAGCTGCCCTTTGCCCACACATGCGTATATGTGAATATACATGTACTTGGCATCCTCTTCTTGCAGGTATGGAGTGTCTCTGCCTGATCCCACCTTTGGAAAGAGGGCTTTCCTGTGGGTACAGATTGGAGGACTCAAATCTCCATAAAATAGTGGAAAAAGGAATAAAGTTGTAACTGTCATCACCTATTCAGACAAATTCCTGCAGTGCAGGCATCCATTTTCCAGCCTTTGATGACTAGGGGGGGAAAATTACCTTGCCAGGTGGAGTGTGATTTCTAGCTCTTCTCTTTGGCAAATGAAGGGGCTGAATTTAGCACATTTGGAGTGAGATGGAAGAGAAACATCCCTCCTTCTCCTCCCCTCTTCTTCCTTCTCCCGCTGGGCAAGCAGCACCCTCCTTGTTAGAGAACACATCTTCACAGATGCACTGATTTTCATAAGGCCATGAGGAGGCTCTGGGCTGGGTCTTGTTTCCCTTCCCCCTCACCGAGTGCTCCAGTAACCACACATAATCCAAGCACTTTTTGCATGACTCAGATAGGGGTTTTTTTAAGAACTAGAATCCAATGGACGTTTCCCTCGCTGATACCACTGGGACTAGAAGGTCTTTTTTTTCCCACCAACCTTAAAAACATGCTGATATACTGCATTTTTTTCCCCCTTTTCACTATTTTGTTGTTATTAAAGCAACACCAAGTCCCACAGCACCAAAGGATGGGATCTCTCTTGCTCCTTTCTCCCTTATTCAACAGCTAAGGAAAATAAAAAGGGTAATTATACATGAAAGAAGACTCTGAGGGACATTTGGACCATCCCTGATGGCTGGGCTGAACTGGGTGCTAGCAGGGCAGGATGAGCCCATGGAATAGGTTCCTATCTACAACATTTGAACTACTCCCACCCTGGGGTACAAATGTGAGAAGGGGCAACAGCCAAGGATTAGCATCTCATCTTCACCACCACCCTGCTTATTGGTCATGGTGGGCACAACCTGCACTTTTCTGAAACCTGAAGCATCCGACTGAGGCTGATGCACATCAGCCAGTGCCTGGTGAAGAGTGGAAAATGCCTTAATGAAAGCAAAGGTAGCAACCTGCAGGCCCTGTGTAACCCAGAGACTTAGTCCTGGATGCAGACAGAAGTGTCAAAGGGGTGAGATCCCACACGGAGGTGTCTGAAGCCAAGGAGAGGGGTTTCACAAGGGTTGGCACCAGCTTTGGTTGCAACATAAGGTGGCACAGACAACCTGCATGATCTCCCATGCTGGAAACAGCTCTGTGGTGGATATCTAGAAGAGATGCTCAGCAGCAGCTCGGATGACCCAGCCCTGAGCTTCCCCTAAAACCACAAGCAGCATATGGGAGCCAATGCGTGTTTTCTCATGTGAATCCCAACAAGTTCAAATGAACAGGTTTGGGGCCATGGTTCCCATCTGATGTTGATTGCTTGATGTGATTATTCAACCCTGAATTCCTTCAATTGACAGCCACGCTATTTCCAGTCTCTTAGTCAGCATCCACCACTCCGCTTCCCAGTCTGATGAGACCTGGATTTTCCCACACTCCCCTTAAATGGAAACACATTGTTCATCTTCATTTTATTTATTTATTTGGTGCAGAAAAACAAGATAGTGCTATAACTTTGAAGTGCTGGCTCTACAATGGTTGGTTCCTCTTTGGAGCAATGGGTTTTCCTAAAAGCCTCTCTCAGCAAGATCGTTATCAAACTTTCCTTAGCAGGAGACAATGAACATTTCACAGCATGAAGAGGAAAAAGCCAAAAAGGCTGGTGAGAAGACAAATGCTCTATGTGAAGAGATAGCCAGGATGCAGATGAGCTCCCACAGCCTTGTAAATACAGGTTATTTTCTGGCCAACCTACAGTTTCTGAGCGTTTCACTCACTGAGTTAGCTCTGGAGTTTATTGAAGGGTGAAAACAGGGACCTAAATATTACGTGAACACTTCCATCTGAGACCCATAAGCCTCACTCTGATGTGTTCAAATACCAAGACCCTCCCTGTCTGCAGTGCCAGGGGTGGCAATTAGGAAGGGACATAGGGGGACACGTGTGCCTCTGCAAGCTGCTGGGAGTGACTTTCCACAACAGATCTCACTGGGACCAGTTTGTTTCCTACTGGGCTGTGAAAACAGCTGGTGACCTGCGTGGTGACACAGCACCTTCCCATGTCTTGAGGTGGTAGGAAGAGAAAGAGACAAAGGAGACCTTCTGGATGCCAAACCCAGTGATGGTGAAGGGGCACCATATTCTCCCTCAGCCTGCCTAAAACCTCCCCTGTGTCAGGCAGGTGCCAAAGGATGCTCTGAGCTGGGGTCAGCTTGAGACCTGACCTCTCCTAAAAATGCCACTGGATTTTGATGCTGGGAGATGAGCAAGCACAGTAAAGGGCCATTCCCACCAAAGACCTGCTGAATTTGAGCTGCACCCACCAGCTCAGCTCATCTCCATCAGAGCCTCCATGGGGGCAGTGGCCAATGTTCCAGGTTCAAGTAGGGGCTCAGGTGTTGGTTTTGCTGGGGGGCATCACTGCTTTGCTCTGGCTGTGTCCGAGCAGCTCGTGCAGGCAGGTGGCAGCTTTGTGTGGAGGAAGCGTATTGGCTGGCGTCTGCCATAGGTTTTTTTCCCTTGTAGCCTAATTGTATTTTTAATTATTTGGTGGATGGTTTCGAGCCAAGACTCTGCAATCAGTCAACGTTTGTTATTTAAAATAGAAGTAAACACTAGGCTATATAAACAAAGGAGCACTCTGGTTTATTGCCCAGGGATAACACCAGCATTGTTGCATGGACCCTTGTCCAAAGGCTTTGAAGATTGCTTGCTCTGTTTATTTGTCTAAAGATGGGTAACTTTGTTCTATTTGCTCAGCCTCTTATGAGCTTGAATAGACAAGAGGTAACGTGCGGTAAAGGTGGGTCTGGCTCTGAAGGAGCCTGGAGGGAAAATATGTTCTTGGATTCTGATCTCATCCCAAAAATGTTCCACATTTCAATACCCTTAGATAGCTTACACGTTGGAAATGCCAAGGAACCGGAAACTTCCTCTCCAAAGTCAACTCTGCTTTCATTAATAATTATTTTAAGACAGCATTCAGAGAACAAAACAGTACTATATGGAGCAGAAAGAGTCCCATGGGAAACTGGGGGCTGAACAGGATTTCAGCCCACCATCCTGTCTCTCACACTGGATGTTGAGGATTAGCATTCTGAGATGCAGACGAGGTGTTCAGGTGAGGTGACGGTGTGGGACATGATGAAGGGCAGGAAGAAGAGCTGCCCTCCAAGTGATATCAGCAACAGCAGAGCTGGGGGAAAGCAAGCAGTGGGATGCTTGGGACTGTACATGCAGGGCTGTGGGACACAGCCTAAGGAGCACATAGAATCATAGAACGGTTTGTGTTGGAAAGGACCTTAAGATCATCCAGTTCCAACCCTCTGCCATAGGCAGGGACATCTCACACTAAACCATATCACCAAGGCTCTGTCCAACCTGGCCTTGAACACTGCCAGGGATGGAGCATTCACAATCTCCCTGGGCAACCTGTTCCAGTGCCTCACCACCCTCACAGTAAAAAACTTCTTCTTTATATCTAACCTGAACTTCCCCTGGTTTAGCTTGAACTCATCACCCCTTGTCCTAGCACTACAGTTCCTGATAAAAGTACTCCTAATTCCTTCAGGTAGTAGAGATGTGTGCTTGACCCCATTTCCCCATGGTAAAACCAAGCTGCAGAACATGAAGATGCACATTTTGTTGACCAGTATGGGTCTTCTTTCAGACATGACCCTTCCTTGTTTTTGTGCCATAAAGTCACTGCCCATGCCTGTAATCTGCTTCTACAAGCCCTGTAGATTGTTACACGTAGTATTAAATTTATCACTTCTGTATGCAACGCCCCAGTCCTGGCAGCACGTTTTGAAAGCACAACAGCAACAAGAAGCATATGTTCTGAGAGTCAGACTAGTGGGATTTTTTGTATTGCCAAGGACAATAATTTTTTTCCCCCTTTTTTTTTTAATTCAAAATAAACATCACGCTGGAATGTGCTGCAGCAAATGGCTTGGGCTCTATTATATTTCATGCAGCTTTCTAAACAATTTTCAACCCTGCTGGCCCGGTGTCAAACAGAAGGCAACCAACAATAGCAAAATCCCATTAAAGCTGAGAAGGTTCCTTCCTGAGGTGAACGCGGCCAGAAATAGTAATCTTGGCTCTCTTTGCAATTTGGCATTGGGGACTAATAATGCCTGTTCTCCTAATGGAAATTATCTAATTTCATCCAAATGCAGCTCCAGAGAGAGCTGGGCTGACGCACAAACAGTCAATATAACAACATTCTTCTTGAAGAGCTGAACAATGGGGCTTTGGTGGGACCATGATTAACAACGTCAAACTAAGAACAAACAGAAGGTGTAAAAATAGGCATCTGAGGAGCTGACACAACGGACTATTTTTCATCTGTAAAGCCAGAGGAGAATAGCTTGTTAAATTGTATGCTTGGAGCACTTCATCAGATGTTGTGTGGAAGGACAAAAAGAAAATATCCCATTTCCCATCTGGGTCTGAATGTACTGAGGAACTGCACATGCCTTATTAATATAAATCACTCTAGGAGTATAATTCCCATTAGCATTAAAGAACCATTTTTCAATGAAATACTCCTGCACTAGGAACACCTAACGGGAAATAATGATGTTTGCTTCATTTGAAGAGAATAGTAAAATACAGTATGGAGACAGAGAAGATAGAGAACCGTTTCTTCTCTTCAGCTCTATGGGGTTTTCACATCTGTCATGAGATATCCCCTTCCCAGCCCATCAGGGCCATATCCAGCTGTGCTGTGGAGGCCCCCTGAGGTGGTATGGAATGGGAATGGGGGTGAAGGGCTGCTCCAGAACTTAGAGCATCGCCACAGTAGGGGGCAAAGCGCTGCTGCCCTGTTTCCTGCAGGGCTGGGCTGGGTGAGGGAAGGGGTCCAGCCTCCCTCCACCTGCCCCTGCTTCCTCCCCAGCACAGCCTCACATCTGGAGCAGGCTGAGATGGCTTCAGGCCACCTCCACCCCCTTACCCGCATGTCCAACCTCACCCTGGAAGAAGTCATCGTTGGCTTAAAAATAGCACTCCCGAAACAAATCGCAGTCCCGGCCGTTATTTATCATGTCTCAAGAAAAAGCAACACTTCCTACATTGCCCTTTCATGCAGAATCCACAGCTGGACTCACAACGGCTCCGCTACATTAAAAAGCAGAAGCATTAGACGTAGGTGAAACCACCGCATAGCTCATTAGCTCTGGTGCCTGGCGGGCTTTGCCCAGGGCTCTGGTTTGGTACTTGCCCTGTAAGGAGATGCATGTGTCCAGGGCAAACACTTGCCCTGGGATTTGTCCAAGTACACACTGGCTCCTGAACCTCAGCATCACCTTGGTTGGACGCCAAGGGGTTTGTTCTCCTTTCCCAGTTAAGCGCTGCAGCTCCCTTATAGCTTTTAATGAAAGTCTAGCCTTGAAACATTAGACAAATTTCCACTTCTGGTTAAGCAGGTATGTTTGGGGGGTTTTAATTCTTATGAAATCTCAAGTAGCCATTTACTCAGTGTTATTTTTAGAGTGTGAGCTCTGTGCTTTTATCCAATCCCTATATGTGCACTCAGGCAATGGGATTTCGTACGGGACACGACACAGTTAACTTACCTCAGCGTTGTGGCCGATGGCATCCAGGACTGACCCTGCTCCCCTTCGCTCACCCCACAGGTCACCCCCTGCTCAGGGTCCGCTAAAATTGTGTCATTTGCTTGTTCTCCTTCCCCCTAACAACAATAAAACTGGTGAAACGTATGGAAATTGCTAGTAATGAAAGAAAAGTGCACCAGAAGTAATACAACACCGTGTTGCCCCTGGCCTCAGCTTTCACACCCGGTTAGTCCCCAACTCTCAGAAACACCAGCACCTTTCTCCATGCAAAAGTCCCAGTCGCACAGCCCAGCCACAGGCTCAGCCCTTTCCCTGCCCTTTTTTGCCCTCCCTTTTGCCCTCCGTCCTTTCAGTGGGATCCCTCTTGCTGGTCCCAAAACAGCCAAGATGTGAGACAGACTCTTGGCAAAGAACATTTGTTACCTCCAGGCTTTGGCAGGCAGCAGCATCCCGCAGGAATGAAAGCAGCATGGCCCAGTGGCCAGTCTGTGCCACCTGCCTGCAGATAATGCTGCTGCCTGGGTCTGACAGAGACCTGGGACACATTCAGAGTCCAATGGGTGCCCAAACCATCCATAGGGATCTTAGGAAGGAAGTCTGGGAACGCTTTGGAGCACAGAAAAGCCTTCTGGTGGAGCCCATCCCCAGTGGCTCAAGATGTGCTGCACAAAGAATGGATTTGACCCAGGAGGGTTGTTGTTATTGAGGTTTTTAATGTTAGCTTGCACTAGAGGGTGCTGCTTCGTTGGTGTTTGGGAAAGGTTGCAGTAATGAGACTGTCTTCGATGTCTTTATTCCTTGCAAAGTTAGGCTGGGACTTGGAACGTGTTGAGATTCGTATTACCATTAAGCATGGCCTCAAAATGAAACATATTGCTTAGCTGGGAAAAAGAGAATGTCTTGGCTTGGAAAGGAGTTTATACATCTGGGGGGCAAGGGTAAACATTTGGGTTAGACACAGTAACAAATGAAAGGAAAAACTGGTCAGCCTTGCCTTTTTTTCTCTCCATTTCACAATTCCAGGATGAATGGATGTCTCAAAGAACTGAGAAATTGGGAAGAAAAATAAGGACAGGACAGCGAAGGCAGACACAGGAGATAATGAACCTTTGGAATTCACTGCTGCAGGACAGATAATCAAAATCTCATGATAAAGTTTTCGAGGAGAAATAAAAGCGAAATACATTTTATGACCGCTACAGTCTTTTGGCTAAGATAAAGGTAACCAGATCCCAGGCATCGAGATAGAAAATGATGTGTTAGAGGTATCAGTAGGAAATGACTTCCCCTGTGTGCTGTGCTGCTCTGCTGGCTGTGCCTCCTCTGTTTTTGTTTCCACTTGCTGGAGGCATGGAGGAACAGCTATTGCTATAGGCAACATCCCAGACCCGCAGCTGGGAAGGGGATACCTTACGCCACTCTGCTCAGCTCCCAGAGCATCTCCCTACCCTACCAGGTCCTCAGGAGGGGACCAGGATCTTCCAGGACCTGGTGGAGCCTGGCACAGGGAATTTGGGGTCTGCCCATGGAACTGAGAAGGGATGCCTGGACTTCATTTAGGGCAGATTGGGTTCTAGCAAGAGAAACTGGTCCGGAGGGTGCGATATATATGCTACATAATCCACTGTGCTTGTTTATGGGATCATAAAACTCCCCTGGCTGGCACTTCCATTTGGCACCCACCAGAAAGCTTCTCCCTTGGGCAAAAAAAGGTTAAAATGGGATTTATTTTTAAGAGCCATGATGGCATTTTGCTGGGGTTTTATACAGGCTAATAGCAATGAAAGAGGTGATTTTAAAGCTGGACTGATGTATACCTACTGCATTTAAGTCCACTTAGAACATGAAAGGAGGGCTGGAACAAAACCAATAACTGTTCTCAAATCCAGATGAATTTTACAGAGTAATTTTCTTCTAGAAACTTGACTTCCTTCCGGGGTTGATTTTGCCTTTTATGTGACTGCATTCTGGTTGCTTTATTTCCAGCTTCCCCGCATTTTGGACCGCTGTTGGCAAGAAGGAGGAAACTCTTTCTTACTGAAACTTTTATTAAGCAGTTATTAGTGTTTCCTTCTGATACTGAGTGGCTTTTCTGTGTAGTGCCTTTAATGTACTGCTGCTGGAGAGGCAGAGGGCCTAAAGCACCACAGAACCATAGAATAAAATCGTAGAATCAACTGATCATCAAGTCTCCAGGGCTGCCAAGGCCACCATTAAAACATGCAACTGAGGGCTTCATCTACATGGTTTGTGAACACTTCCAGGAATGGTGACTCCACCACTGCCCTGGGAAGCTTGTTTCAATGCCTGAGCATTCCTTTCAGCATGGTCTTGTAAAAATAGGTGGGGTTGCTCTGACGGAATCACAGAGGGGATGACTCACTATGGGAATAACAAAATCCTCTGTTCTGGTTCTATCTGTACTTGCACCTGAATATGCAACTTGAACTAAGATACACTGAGCCTGTCCTCAACAGTTTGCTTTTGGGTCGCACCTGAAAAAGGTGTAATCATACTCTTGTCAGATATAGGAAATACCTGTGGGTGATCTTTCTGCACTGAGAAGTGAATCACCTTCATATTCATTCACTGCTGCTTGTTCTCAGCCTCTGTGCCCTGTGCAAGCTCAATCCAGCGTGTGCGTGCGAATGCTTCTCTCATCGGCAGTTGCACATTAGAGCAGGAGGTCAGCACTTCTGCACGTCATGTCACCTTTAATCAGCTGCTGGGGGATTAATTGCAGACCAGCTCTCTGCAGACCTCTCTGTTGGTGTGGCCTGGAAAATCACAACTAGCCCGTGATAACTCCCTCTGTAAACAGATTACGGCTGGACCTTGGTGTAAAGGTGAAGTAACCTATGAAATCCGTGATGCCAATGGAAGTGAAAGCAAACTTGATGTCTTTCCATGCGAGAAGAACCCATGTGAGACTGCAGGAAGCAGCTCCAAGAGGCAGCACTTAAATTAACGGGTGACCTGGTGAGAGGTTAGAGCAGACTAGAAGAGGGTCACAGCAGTCCTGCCAACCCCAATCCCCAAATGTATGTTTCCACCAGGTCCCTCACCCTGGCTGGCCACATGATAAAGAAGTTTGGGGAACTATGGTAGAAAACAACCCCTTTTTTTACTGGAAGAATTAATTCTCTACAGTTTGACTTCCCTGGGGACAAGAAGAGGCAGACAGGGATGTGATGGAGGGAGTGTGGGAGACTGGCACTTCAACTTCAAGCAGCTTGCTCAGAGTGCCCGGCTCCAGCACAGCATCAGATGCTTAAAAATGGGCTTCAGGAAAGCCAGCATAGCAGGCAGGATCTGCCTGCTCTAACCCATAGGAAACCCCCAGGAAGGGACCATCCTGACCTTGCTGCTCCTCGGAACACAGCCTCCCTTCCCAGGGCTGTGGACGGGAGTTCTTCTCAGCTGCTATTTATCATCCAGACCCTTCTTTAGGATTTATGTATCTGCAGCTTTTCATGAAAGTAAAAAGGGGGATGAGGAAAGGGAAAAAGGAAAGGTCACCCCTCTCTCTGTAACGGAAGGATGCAGATCTCTAAGCCAGGCAGTCAAGAAAGAGGGAAAACAGGAATCAGTGTTTTCGGGTCCCCTCTCTGTCTGAAGGGACTTGAAGGACTACAAAGCATTTGGGAGAGTGCAAAAGGTCTCTCTACTTGAATCCATCAGCTTCACATGATCTAATGTGTTTCATCAGAACAGTTGAAGGAAAGACATGGAGTGCAAACACGCCAGTGTGAGAAATCATAGAATCAGAATGGTTTGAGTTGGAAAGGACCTTGAGATCACCTAGTTCCAACTCCTCCAGCTCAGTGGCTGTTGTATTGGAGTTGGAAGCCTTGGGCTTTGACTCCAACATATGGACCTGTTCTAATGGGACCCCTTTGACTGTAACATATGGTCATTTATCAGGACACACAGAAACCCTCCCGTGAGTTTTCAGACCACCCCCACACAGCACTTTTAGGGGGATTTTGCTTCAGAGTAATTTTAGCATGCCCAGCTGACTCCATTCCCATCGGGATACCTGCTTGTGCACCCTGAGAGCCCTCCACAGGCGGTCAGGACCAGGCAATTCCCTCCAAAAACACACCCTGGCCCAAACTCAGATACTGAGGGACAGGGATTCGAATGCTCGGCAAGTGGCACAGCGTTACTGACACAGGTACTCGGTAACGCGTAAAACAAGAGAGGAAATGCCTAGGGCTGACCAGCTCCCGTCCTCTATTCACCCACGGTTTGGTTCCCAGCCGTTGCTCGCTCCCTGCTCGCATGGAGCTGCAGGGAGAGCCACGTCCCGGGGGTGCCTCGCGGGGGGGGGGTCAGCAGGTGGCGACAGAGAACGGGCTTTGGGGCCGGGGGTCGGCGGGGGTTGCGCGGTGCTTGGCGGGACCGCCCTTGAGGGGGGGCTTCCAGCGGCGTTGAAATCGTTCTTGTTACGGGTACTCCTAAAGGCAGTGGGAGCTGTAAAAAGCTTGTTCTTCTTTTTACGTATTACATCTATATATTACATAGATCTGTATGGCCGCCCGCAGCTCGACGGGGAGCCCGGAGGGACAGGGACAGCCCAAAGAGCAGCCTGTGCCCGAGAGTGGGGCCGGGGAGCTGCCGTACCTCAGGGTCAGCCCTTGTATTTTCTCCTTGTAAGAACTCGAATATGTATATGTGTGTATATATACACATATATATATTCGAATATATAGATACACATATATATATTCGAATATATAGATATGTATATATACACTCCTTTGTCAGAGTGTATATATATGCATATTTATATATACACGTATATTCACCTCCTTTGTCGGCCTCGGGGGGAAAAAAGAAAAGGGGAAAAAAAGAAAAAAAAAAAAAGAAGGGAGAAAAAAAAGAGGAAAAAAAAAAGAGGAAAAAAAGAAAAAGAAAAAAGGGGGAAAAGAGGAAAAAATGGGGAAAAAAGTCTTTCGAGACTCCATTACAAAAGGAAAAAAAAATAATAAAAAGGAGGCATCGCTCCTGCTGCACAGTTCATTCGCCTCCTTCTCGAGTCCCTCGGAAAGCAAGATTAAAGGGGAAAGTCGCAGCTGTATATTTATGTTTTCATTGCTAGAAGGGAATTGATTTCCTTGCATTTATTTTTGTAGTTGCAATACACAAGGGCGGATTTGCGTCACCAAAGCAACTTGCTGGTCGAGATAAAGTTGCACAAATATTGAAAAGGGAAGTGCTCGCGCTCATTATGAAGTTTTTCTCCGGAAGAAATAAGGATTTCTGCTGTATCCTAAAATACTAAAGCCGCTTCTATTTTGGGACAAATCTCGCAGGCACATCCGCTCATTTAGTCCGAGTTGGGACCTCTCAAAAAACAGGAGATGACCTGGACTGCAGCGAGCCCCGGGCTTCCTGCAGCCTTCTCCCTCCTTGCTCGGGGAGGAGGGGCCGCCTCCTCCGCGGCCTCGCAGCCCCGCTCCTCCCTGGGAGGGACACCTCGAGGAGAGGGGACCCCGACAGAGGGAGCGGACGGGGCTGGGGTAATGCAGGTGCTCCTGGTTTCGCGCAGCGGAGGATGCGCGGGGTGCTGAGCCGGGTGCGGCCCCGGAAAGGCAGCTGCGCCCGCGGTCCCTGCTCCGCAGCTCCCTCGCCCCGGGGGAGGGAGTCAAGTGCTTCATTGCGACGTGCTGAGTGTTTCCTTTCGGGTTATTTCAGTCCCCTCGAGGTGACAGCGCCGAAGGAGCGCTGCTCTGCGCGCCGACAAGCTGGGTCCCGGGCAGCAGCACCCGCCAACGGGCGCTTCGCTCGGCAGCGGGGCCAGCGCAGCAGTGAAA
Organism: Pezoporus wallicus; assembly: GCF_028554395.1. Taxonomy (NCBI): domain Eukaryota; kingdom Metazoa; phylum Chordata; class Aves; order Psittaciformes; family Psittacidae; genus Pezoporus; species Pezoporus wallicus. The sequence goes on from NW_026635973.1 coordinate 516,735, forward strand.
TAAACTCCTAAAATAAAAGAAAACCACCTTGTTTGGGGGTATTTTTGGTGTTGTGTCGTTTCCCCCACCATCCCCCGACGGCCTGACTAGCAGGGATCTCGGTACCGGTGGCAGCTGCAGAGCTGACTCCTCTGTCCCCAACCCTGCCGGCCGGGATCATGTCAGTGGAACTGATACAGGAACCGGAGTCGTTCGATCCGGTTTGAGAGCGAGAGGCTGGAGCCCTGCTCGTCACGGCGGGGAGGACAAGAATGGGGCAAGGGAAAGCGGGTTTCCGCTGTCTAAGCAGGAAGACCTCAAACTTAATCAACCAAGGTTCGCCTTCGGTTTTGGGACACATCTTGGCAGGCAGGCCAGTCTTTATTTTTCGGTTTCGTGTCGTTAATATAAAGCAAAGCGAAGCGCTGCCGGGAAATCGGCCCAAGAAGCGCATTCCCCTCGCTCCCAGGTGGATTCAGTATTCACACAGGAGCTACGGCGTTGTACTTCACGGGAAAAGAAATAGTTTCCCTTTGTGGTTCCCCGAAATCCTTCAGAATTTGGGAAGCTATTTGAGAAAATAATAATAATAATTTTTTTTTTGTAACAAAATCAAAGTAAACTGCAATCGTCTGACCCGGGAGCCTGCTCAAAACGGCAGCGACTGGTTTACGTGCAAGAAAACTAAAGGAATGTTGTGCTTCAGAGCGAGGTCGGGACAAATGTGGATACTAAAAGGGAGAGAAAAAAGCGCAAAAGACGATTTCATCAATTTCTCCCTAAATTATTGCAGTGGATATAGGTAATAATTGCATTCTAAAGGGAAAAATGGGGGTGATTCAGTTATCAGAAGTTTGCAAAATTACAAATGGTTTTCCAGGTGAGCTTGGTGTGGAAACAGATGCAGCCTCTCTGCTGGAGAACACGGAAAATAGCTGTAGAGCTACATTATGGACAAACCATTATTGATTAATTAATTAATTAGTCGCTGCTAATGAAGGATCCAGCGTGTCCTGGGCCCGACATAGCTCAGAGCTCTCACAAACTCATACGCTGCGTGCCTCAGCACAGAATCATTTTCTTCCAGACTATCCCAGGCTCATTTACCCGGGAAGGAAACGCATTTCCTCGGGAATCATTTCCAGGAGGACCGAACTGCTTCCAATCGCCAAGAACTGGTCTGCGCGTTTCTTTCAAACGGTTGGAAATCGCTGCAGCAAGAGCAGACACATTTTTGGGGGTGGTGGGTGTAAAAGTCAAGAGTGGAATTTGAGAGGGAGTACCCTGAGGGGCAAATCAGTTCGGGACAGGGCGTGCGTACGGGACACCGCGCAGTTGCGCGCAACTGCGCGCAACTGCGCGGTGTCCCGTGCCCACGCCCCGGCTCTTCATGGGCGTGTTCTGCAGGCGGTGCTGCCCGGCCGAGCCGATCGCCCATTGGAGGCGGGGAGAGAGCGAAGGCTGATCCGGAGCCGGGAGTGTCGCTGCCAGAGAAAGTTTTAGGGAGGGGTAAATAATACCCCCCCCTCCCCCCCGCGGTGCGAGGAAAGGGGGTTTGGTTTGAGTTTGTTTTGTTTGCGCTGCTCCTCGTCCGCTCGCTCTCTCCGTCTCGCCGTGGGTTTTGGGGACTTTTTTCTTTTTCTTGCTGTTTTGGTTTTGGGTGGTGGTGATTGCCCCTCCGGCAAGTGCTACTCCACCAGCCGCCCCCCCCCCCCCCCCCCCCATGAGCCCGGGGCAGCGGGCAGCTCCTCGGCGCGCACCCGGGAGCTGAACAGAGAAACGCCGCGTCCCCTCCCCGGGCAGGATGTACACGGCCGGGTTGGCTCCTTTCTACGCCTCCAACTTCAGCCTGTGGTCAGCGGCTTATTGCTCTGCATCGGGGCCGGCAGCCGGCGGCTGCTTCCCGCTGGACACCGCGGCGGGAAAGAAGCCATCCTTCTGCATCGCAGACATTCTTCACGCCGGAGGAGAGGCGGCGGGGGGACCCACCGACAGCCTGCCCGGAGCTCCCGGTACCGGGATGCCGGCGGCCCTGGGAGCCGTCCACCACGGCGGTCCCTTCCATGCCACCGCCTCCCCGCTCCGGCCCACTCCCGTCGTGGCCCCCGACGCCCCGGCCGCCGCCTTCCCGCCGCGCCTCTCGCCGCTCTCCGCCGCCTACCACCCGCACCACCGGCCCCCGCACCACCGGTCCCCCGCTGCGGCGGCGGCTGGCGGCGGTGGCGGCCCGGCCCCAGCACGGCTGCCCGGCGCCCACACGCCCGGTTCGGCGCCGGCTCCCGCCAGCAAGGACCTGAAATTCGGCATCGACCGCATCTTATCGGCGGAGTTTGACCCCAAAGTCAAGGAAGGCAACACGCTGAGAGGTAGAGAAACCGCCTTGACCGCTTTCCGTGCTCCTTTATTTATGCTCTAATAGTATTATTCGCGAAAGTTTTAAAACTTTATGATCTAGCCGAGAAAAGAGTTATTTGGGGGTTAAAAAAGAAGCTTTATAAATCCAAGCCTCTAATAGAGCTCCCCAAACAGCCCGGCCCCGCTCAGGCAGCACTTGCGCCGTTGGCACACATAGCGATAGCGGGAACATCGAGATCGGAACGGCCTCACTTCCCTAAGCGAGCCCGGGGTTTTTGCCTCCGAGGGCACAGCCTGTTTTAACGGCTTTCGCTGCAATATCCCCCCCTTTATCTCTCCGGGGAGTATAAACATACTGGTCAAGGGAGCGAATCCACCGGAGGATGCCGGATCGCCGGGGCACGGCCGCCTCTCCTAGGAGAGCCCCGGGGCACAGAGGCGGCTGCCCGGTCTCCCCAAGCCGCTCCGCCCGGGGTTGCCGGGTTGTGTCGGTTTCGACCGCGGTGTAACAGAGCTCTCCTTGTTCCTGTGCCCACAGATCTGACCTCCTTATTAACTACCAGCCGCCAAACTGGGGTTCATCTCCCCACCTTGCAGCCTTCCGCCGGCCAGTTCTTCGCGTCTCTAGACCCCATTAACGAGGCCTCTGCTATTCTGGGTCCCTTAAACACAAACCCAAGGAGCTCAGTTCAGCACCAGTTTCAAGATACTTTTCCAGGTACATCTCGTCCCTCGTCAACACTCCCTCCCGCGGCACAGGGACCTCCGCCCGGAGAAGCCCGGCCCCGGAGGGATCGGGTGTTTAATAGCGAGGCTCTGATTTTGGGCGAAAGCCGGGCTGAGTGGGGGGGAGGAAGAGCCGATTAGGGTCTGACACAAAGCACCGTCCCATTTAGAACAAAAATAATAACCTGCGCTGAGAGAAAAGGGGTAGGGAGGGGGGAGAGGAAAACATTCCGGTCCCAAACCGCTTCACCCTTGCCCTAGGAAGCACATGCTACCCGGACCCAGCTGTGCCGGCCCGGGCCTTGCCAGCACCGCAGGCCAGCTGTTATTTTGATCGATTTAAGGCCCCCTTTCAGGCACCGACATTAATAACGCTGTCTCCTTCTCCCTCTCTCTTTCTCCTCCTGCTTTTTCCCCCCCCCCCCCCCCCCCTTCCCCCAACAGGTCCGTACGCAGTTTTAACCAAGGACACGCTGCCCCAGACATACAAGAGGAAACGCTCCTGGTCCAGGGCTGTTTTTTCCAACCTGCAGAGGAAAGGCTTAGAAAAACGGTTCGAAATCCAGAAATACGTCACCAAACCGGACCGAAAGCAACTGGCGGCGATGCTGGGACTGACGGATGCTCAAGTAAGAACGGCCTCGGCTTTATTTCAAAACTTTACTTCCAGTTTATAGGGATACTGGGGGACGTGGGGGTGGTGGTAGTGTGTGTTTGCAAAGCGTTTTTTCCTTTCTTAATCCCTAGTGGGGTGGATGAGGAGGGGGGCTTCCCCCCGAGGATCTCCTGCTCGCAGGGCTCGCTGCGTTTCGCGGCCCGGTGCAGAGGTTTCGCCTTTGCTTTGGGCCACGGCCGAGGCAGATGATCATCAGTGTGTGCTTTACTGAAGTGCAACTCGCTGTAGGAGGCAGTTTAGGTCAAAGGAAGTAGAAGCGAACACACTATTTTTAATGTGTATCGTTTCCACCCCCCCCCCCCGTTTTATTCCTTTTTTCTTTTTCGTTCTAAATCTCTCCCCGCGTTGTGAAATCCTTAGTTCTGGGGAAGTGAAAAGTCTTCTTCAAACGGAATCATTAAACGCCACTCTGTAATGATTCCACTTTTGACGGCCCGCAGCGCACAGAATTGTATAACGCTGTGGTTTCTTGAGCAAGAGCTGGTTTCCTGGAAGAAGGAGAGAGAAAAGACAAAAACAAACAAACGAAAAGAACCCCAACCCAAAACACCAGCTCGGAGGGGGGTGTAGGTGGTAAATATAAACTAAAGCCACCTCTGCCGCTCACGGGTGCGGGCAGAGGGAGCTGAGGCCGGCGCCCCCTTTTTTTCCCCGCGCTGCCTGTCCCCGGTGGAAGGCTTTGCGGCCGGGAGGTGCGCGGAGCGGTGCGCGGAGCGCGGTGCTGGCCGTGCCACCCAACTGAGGGCGGTGCGGCCGCAGGTGAAGGTGTGGTTCCAGAACCGGCGGATGAAGTGGCGACATTCCAAGGAAGCGCAAGCCCAGAAGGACAAGGACCCGCCGCCGGAGCCGGAGGCCCAACAAGCCGCCGCCCAGCCTGCCGCCGCCGGGGACCCCGAGTGCAGCCCCAGCCGCTCCGAGGGCGACAGTGACAGCAGCGACGCCGACTCTCTCGACATGACCCCCAGCGACACGGAACGGACTGAGGGTGCCGAGCGGAGCCTGCCCACCGCCGGGCTCGGCAAGTCCTCCGGCAGCACCGGCCTCCCCTCCCCGCCGCAACCAGCCGCTGCTGCTGCCAGCCCGGAGCCGCGGAGCGGCCTATAGACGAGGCGGCCTCCGCGCCCGGACCTGCGCGCTAATTTATCTCCCTTCATCCCCCCCGGGAGAGCGGTAAGGCCGGCCCGGCACCGGCACCATCACCGGCCCGGGGCGAGGGGCCGAGGATGCGGGAACCGCAGCCCTGGGAGGGCGGTGCGGAGGGCGGCCTCTCTCCCTCCGCGCTGCTCGCAGGAGAGCGGGATTTCTTTATTCCCCACTTATAGTTTTTATTCTCCGTCTCCTGGCCCTTGTCCTCTCCAGGGAAATCCGAATGAGGGACTCTGAGAACGTGCTCTGAAATCCCTCTCTTTTCCACCTCTCCCCCCCCCCCCAAACCAATTTACAATGTGAAGTATTTTGCCAACGTCCTCATCGGTTGCAACGTGTTGCTTCGAATAATCCGGCCAAGAAATACTGCACTGACAAAATATAGAAATATATATATATATATCTCCTGTAAATAAAATGTTTGCTATGGTTTGTAACCACGCCAGTTTGTTGACCAGGACGCAGAGAGGAATGCTGAGGCTGCCCTGGCTCCTTCACCCCTCTCCAAAGGCAGCCGCTGTCTCTCCCACCGGGAACACAACACACACCCCCAACCCCCACCCTGAGGCAGAGCCAGCTTGTTTTTTTTTGTCCCTTTCCCCCCTTCCTTTTCGAATGGAGGCGATGACAAGAACTGGATTTGATGAAGTGAAATTATGCCCCCGGTGCGAAAGTTGCCAGTAACGTTTTGAGATGCGCGTGTCTGTATGCGGATCTTGCGAGGCGGTTTTGGGGGGTTTAAGGCAGGACGGGATCGCACCGTCTGACCGCTGGGGTGCTGCGGAGACCCTGCGGGGCTGGTTTTGTGGTGCGGGGTTTGTCTGTGCGTTTGCTTTGCCTTGGTGTCGTTCCGATTTGCCGCGCACCTCTCTGCAAGCCCGCGCGGCGGCGTGGGGAAGAAGTGCTCTATGACGTCACATGGGTGCTCTATGACGTCACGCAGGCGCAGAATATCGTGTCAGCATGGTTCCGCTCCTCTCTCGACGGGGCTCCCGGAGGGTTCAGGCCGGACTCCGCTAGGGCTCATCGTCGGCTTCGCTCCTCGATGAAGCGGTGTTTGGTGCTCTGCTCCTCCCGAGTCACCGGAGAGGACGGGGGGGAGGGAGGGGGGACCGCTTCTTGTTCAGCCTGCTTCTCCCTCCTCCCTTACCAGGCAGCGTCGATTAAAGCAAAAGCCGCAGCGGTGAGGAGCCCCGTCCTTGCCCACTGTTTTGTGTCTCAGGGCGTTTTGCGAGGCCCTAACAGGAGCAGTTATGTTTCCACACACCCGAGGGGCTGCGGAGGCCTTATCCTGTCCCGGGAGATCGGGGCGAGGGCAGGCGAAGAGAAGCCGCTCCCCCTCCTCTGGGCCGATGGGCGCTGAGCCTGTGACACCGCTGGAAAGAAAGAGAGGACGGAGAAACAAGGCGTAGGACCGATAAGTTCTTTGGGGCTGGGGGGGGGGTTGCCGGGGAGGACGCTATCCTCGGGGACACGCCTGCTAGCAGGTAACTCCAGTAGGAATAAACACCTGCTGAAGGCACAGAAAATACAGTATCCCCCCGCCACAAATACCAGGGAGAAGGAGCTGGAGCGAACGGCAAGCCAAGAGGCTGCTTTGCTGGGGGAAAAGGGGACGGTAAAGTTTTAAATAAGGTGTAACCGAGCGGGTAGAGGCATGACGGGCAGGTTCATCTCCAGAAGGGCCGCGCACAAAGCTCTGTTGCGCACCCAGATGAGCCAGCCCCCGCGCAGGGCAGCGCCCCAGTGGTGCTGAGCCCGTCCGAGCCCCGCTGGGGCAAGGAAGAGGGGAGACGAGTTGAGAAGGGGCTTGCGAATTGGTTTTGCCTTTAAAACGCTGTCAGGGAGGAAACGGGGGTGTCACGGCTTTTCGGGGTGCAGAACGGGCCACGCCGTTGGCTTCCAGCCCAGAAAGCGTTTGTTCCTCGGGCTGCTGCTGTGCCCGTCAACGCGGGGATCGCTATGGGATTGGTTGTAATTTCCCCCGAGAGTAAAGAAACCCATGGGATAGATGTCTGGCGAAACACTGCTGGTCCTCCTCCGACAAACCACCGTGATGTGGTGTACGGACACGCAGGAATTTGTTGGTTTTGCTTTCCTCTCCCCTTCCGTGCGGGAGAGAGGGGTTTGAGGTGGCTGTTAACAGATGAGAAAGGAAAAGCGCGTCGGGAAAGAGTTTCTTTTCCCCTGGGTTAGAAGAATCTGTGCCTCTTCCAAGCACAGGGCTCCCCCTTCACCTCCCTGAATAACAGGAGAGCAGTGCCCGGCTGGAGCCCGGGTGGGGGGGGTTGGGGGGGGAGAACAGGAGCAGCACCTTTATGGCACCTTTTGAAGGTAACGCTGCAAAAGGGGGTAAAAAATAGCACTGTTAGGACTCAGCAGGCTACGGGGGAAGATTCTCAGATCCGAATGAAGGAGTTCGGATGAAATTCCTTCGCCCTGCAGCCCATTTTGCTTCCCTGCCTCTCCACCTCCAGGTTTTGGTGCTCCGCGTGCCTCGGGCTGCTGCTGGGAGGTGGGGTTTTACAGTGATAGGGAAAAGAGAATCTCTCCCCTCCATTGCTGCCGTTGTGCACTTCCTCGGGCAGGTAGAGGAAACCCGTGAAAGCGAGTTTTGGGAAAGATGCGCGGATGGGGGGATTTGTGCCCGTCTCGACAGGGGGTTTTCGCTGTCCTGCGCTGCTGCAGTTACTACTCAATTTCTGCGGACAAAAAGTCGTAACAGTGTCGAGACTGCAGGCAGCTCGATCGCCATTCATCGGCGAAATCGACCTGGCAATAGCCAACGCACCCCACCCGCGCCGAACAGGTCAAAAACCTCCTGGGGTGCCCTTTTTTTGTTTGCTTTACTACCAACTGATAACGGGAAAGGCTTTTGACTCCGGTGATTTCTGAAGGAGCCCACGGTTCCCCCACCGATCCAATTCCTCGACGGTCTTTCAACGAGGGGGTTGCAGATTTTCTTTGCCCCCCTCCCCCAAACCCGTTGTGTCTCTTTCCAGACCCTTGGCAGCCGATCTCAGATCCCTTGGGTTGGACACCCCCCGCCGACACGAGTCTGTGCTGGAGCAGCACCCCCTGCCAGGGATCTCCTCTTAGGGGCCGATAGGGGCTTCCCCGGCGTTGCCCTCGAAGTCCGCTGCTCACGCCAGGCCAAGGCCAGGCTCTCCGGCACAAACCCGCTCTGCTTTCCCTCCCCGACTGCCGGGCACAGATTTTTCGAGCTTATTAGAAATTAGTTGTACGGGAGACCAAGAAACAGGAGCGATACGCAAAGAACCGAGGCTTCCCTGCCTCCTTCCTGCATGGCATGTGTGGGAAATGGGGCTAATACCGAAACAGGAGGCCGCCCCGACGTCCCAGCCCCGTCAGGAACATTCACACCCGCTGGGATGCACAGCCGGGGTGGTCAGAGCCAGCTCCTGCCAAGCTCCATCCCGGGGAGTAGTTCCCCAATAACCCTCCTTTCCCGGACTCTGTGTTAAGGTGTCCAACGAGATCCTTTTCCCCTCCCCTGATTTCTTCACAGAAACCTCCCATCTCCAAAGAAACTGGAGTCGAACTCAGAAATCATCGCCACGTTGGAAGAAAAAAAAAACCAACAAAACACAATAATAAACCAAATCAGACGCGATATTTTGAGCGATTTACGGTGCAATAAGGGCCGGGCGAGGAGCTTGCTGTGGGGTTTTGGGAAGGGGGGGTTAAAAGGGTCCCCCTCGACTCCCTGGGTCGATGCTGCCCCCCCTGCAGTCCCCGTCGGCAGCGAAACCCGAGTTCGCCTCCCTCGTTAGGTGAGCTCGGCCCGGCTCCTTAGGAAAATATTTTTGCTTTATTTTAATGTCGGGCTTAAGCTGTTGTCTTAAAAAATAATTGTTTTCAGACCCCGTTCCGCTCGGCATCGCCGGTTCACACTCGCAGGCACACACAGCTCTCCCTGCAGTTCATGCCTCGGGACTGCCTGGCGTCGGCAAGACAAACTGCAATCTCCGAAATGTCAACTTTTGCCACAATCTCGACTAAAAAAACCACCCCCTCCTTATTGCTGTTGAGCGCCCATCAGAAATAATGGCTGTTTACACAAAACCTTTATTCACTTTCTTAAATAAACACCAGTGAATTCAAATAAAGCAAACCCTCAGCTATAATTCAAGCACAACGTTTGCTCTGTGTATTCTCGGCTGCGGACCTGGAGAGACTCCTCGGAGAGAAATATGAAGTCTCCTTTCATAGTCCACCTCCATTAACTAAATATTCTAGCTCACCTCGTCAGAGCTTATCCTACCCCAGTGTTCCTTTCCCCCTCTTTATTTGATGTTTTCCCATATCTGAAGCGGAAATGCTTCCTCCTTTCCTCTGTCCGCTTTTACAAAGGTGAGGTCTGGATGGTTTTCTTTACAAATCACTTCCCTTTGCCTGCTTCCACAGCTCCGGGCTGCTGCGGGGGCTGCCCGGCTTAGCGGAACAGGTCTGGCCGAGGATGCTCGAAGCTCGAGGGGGGACTAAGGGTGCTCAGACGAAGGGGTGAGGAGGTGGATGAGCCCGGCAAGGTGATGCCAAGATCTCGTTTATTCGATAAAGCCGGCTAGAGATTGAGTTCACCAAACCCGTGAGCTCTGGCAGGTAGCGGAAAGCGGCAGGTACCCTCGGAGGAAGCCTGTCTCTGGGCGAAGGGAGCGTTGCCTCCCCGCTCACTTCATCCCCCCCGTCCCTGTTGCCTTCATCCCCCTGTTCCCCTCATCCTTCTGCTCCCAGGCCGGGACTCGCGGCCCCAGCCCTAATGAGATCCATTAAGCGTATTATTGATGTTGAGGTTCTCTGTGAGGTCCTGGCTGGAGGGAAGCGGAGCTCTGCTGCAGATACAGGCGCTCTGATCTGCACCACCTGGCTGAAACCAGAGAGCCGTCACTTCATTAATGGGTTTAGCCTTTGCTAATTGGTGTCTTTAGGAGCCTTGCCAAATTCAGCTCCGGGATCTTTGGAGGCAGCTTTTGTTTTTCCTTCTGCCGGCGACATTCGTTGACGGCAATTAGACCCGATACCACTCCCGCTCCGGCGGGCAGCCAAGGGGCCGGTTACTGCCTCCACCATCATCATCCTCATAAGTGCCGCAGGTAAACATTGAGGTGGGGGACACAGTCAACACTCCCTTCACCTCGGTGGCGGCTGCAGCAGGTGACACGAGTGGAGAGGGGGCAAAAGGCGTCCTGTACGCCCCCCAACGGGGCTGCGCTGCCCGTTTGCGGGTAAAGCGGCCGCATCCAGCCAGGCTGATCCCGGGGCCTGCGGAGGGAGCCGAGCCGAGCCGAGCAGGGGCAGTGCCCGGGGCCGTGCCAGCCCCACGGTCGCAGCATCCCGGAGCCGCCGCGGCCCTCCCCAACCCGAAGAACCGGCGCCGTGGCCGAGCTCCTTTCGCCACCCGCCCCTGGGGTCAGTTTCGTCCTCGGCCCGCGGCCCTGACGGGGTTTTCTGAGACTCGAACGGCCGTAGTTAATGAAATCCGCTCACCGCAAATCACAGACCTCTGCCGTACGCTATAATCAAATTTCTGCTTGCCTTAAAAAACCCAGGCCACCCTCCTCCACCCCTGTTCTCCGGGCAAACCCCAAATCAAAGGTTTCCAGCCATCACACCCCTCCAGCTATGCTCGGTCCCAGGCTATGATCTCTCCCGGCCTTCATCGCCTGCTCTCCCCCCCTCCCACCGCGATGACCGGTGCCTTTCCTCTATCTCGAATCTGTCCGGGAGTCCCCCAGCCTCCTGCATGCTGGAATTAGATGCCGTAGGGGATGGGGATGATGGAAGAAACAGGGGTGCTGTAGGGGATGGGGGCGCTGGAGGGGACAGAGAGACTGGAGGGTTTCCTGCATCCAGCACCCGAAAAGAGGGGTCGGGGAGAGACACTCCACAAATCACGCCAGCCCCTTTTCCAGGGTAATGTGTCACCGGCCACGTAAGTCAACTATTCAGGGGTCAGAGACTGCTGATAAATCACGCCGAGCTGGGATTTTATCCTCCTAACGGCACCACTGTCAGCGGGCTCTGTTCACCCGCTCCGTGGGCCATGCCCGGTACCGGCCCCCAGCAAGGCGGCAGCGTAGATGCCAAATTAAGAGGCACTTTCTCTCTCCCACATCTCCTTTTCCGTTCTCCGACTCGAGCAGCAGCCCAAAGCCGTTGTCTCTGGAAAAATGCCGCCTGCCACGGTGCCGCCGCCTCGCAGGGACAGGGAAGTGGCGGCGGGGTTATCAGGAGGGATAACCGGGGCTCTCCACTTCTTCCCCCTTTCCTCCCTTGACTCAGGCACTCTCTCCCTTCACTCTCCCGCTAGCTGGCTGCCTGCAGGCGCTAGAGCCCACCCGGCCCTGCCCGATTTAAGCCGGGCTATGGAGGACACTGACCCGTGAGGGACCGGAAAGAACCCCCAGCTCTGCCTGAAGCCCCAAGCCTTCAGCCTGTGCCTGATCACAACCCCGGAAAGAGGAAGAAAGAGGATGAGATGTGGCACAGAACCGGCCCGTCACCACGAAAACTTCCCGGTACAATTCGGTTCCCGATACTGCGTTTCTAAAGGCAAATCCTGGTGTGGACGCTCTGGCCCGAGTGACCCCAGCCCGGGAGAGCCCCTCTCAGTCCTCAACCACTCGTGTGATCGTAGCCGTGGCCCGTTAGTAATCAGAGGGAGAGGATAGGATGGTCCCTGCTTCCTCCCCCTAGCAAGCGCTAGGGGACGTCCCCGGGGGGTGGGAAAGTACCGTGCCGATGGGCTCCCTCCCGGGTGCGGGGTGTGCAGGTCCTCGCCGGCCCTCGCTCCTGCCGCCGGTGCCCAGTGGGCACCGGCCGGATCGGGCCCCTCTCTCTGTCTGCAGTAGACGTGTTTATTTGTGCGCCTACCCCTCGCCATAAATCCCACCATCTATAATAGTTATCTACATGGAAATATTTGCCCCCCCCCCCCGCCCCTGCAGCCCCCAGGACTTCCCCCTCCCCTCTAGTTAGCGGTGATGATTTTAAAAGCATGCGATGATCTAAGCCCTAATACTAATATTATGTATCATTTGGACAGGATAACCATGCCACCTTGTCAAACGCCGCCTCTTTACACAACCCATTTGCTGCATCGCGGAGTCATAACGGCGGTGATGGATGGGCCGGGCCCCCCCGTTTCCCTCCAGCGCGGGGAGGAATGCGGGCGGGCGGAGCCCCCGCGCCCGCAGCCGGCCCGCACCCCGCCGGCGGCAATTTATAGTCTGTATATATTTGCTGGCTCCAGATATCGGCAATGTAATGGATGGTTCTATATTTTATGAATCCGAGGCTCGGATCGCGGGACTCGGGAGTCCCTTCTCCTTGTATGGTGCACTCCTGTCTCGCCTTTAATCCGCCCGGCAGGCAATAAACTTCCCCGCTAAATGTGACGGGAGATAACAGCCAACTCTTATTGATTACAAGAAAATGCTCGAAGCTAAATAAAGGGCTTTTATGAGGATCCCTGCGAAGAGCCTTTCCCCCGCAAGCATTAAGCGCGGTACCGACGTTTTACTGTGTGTAAACTGTGAACTCGTTGAGCTCTAAGCGTGTGGAAGGCGGATGAAAAGCGAAACGCACCGGCGGTGTTGTGCCGGGAGGAGCCGGGCTAGGAGTACGCCAGGCTACAAACTGGAAGGGTTCCTTCCCCGACCCTCTCCCTCCTCCCTTGGTAAAGGCATCGATCCGGGAAGCGCTCCCAAACCTAAACCCAGGGAGCTCTGGGGAGGAGCAGCAGCAGCGGAGATGCCGGGCAGGGGAGAGGGCGGATGAAGCGGGACCCCACTCGCGTTTTAGGGTGGATGATCCCGGGAGGTTCATCCTCCTTCCCCATGTTTCGATGGGCCTGGGGAGAGGCTGGTTTTAGGGGTATATATTTTATTTCGACCATCGTCTTTACAGTCTCAAAGGTGTGACGAGTGTTAAGAGTTTCCACCTGGAAGAGGTATGAATTTTTGCTCAAGATGTTCCGTGGTTTCATTGCCGGTGTTATTTCTCTCCATAGGCGGCCGGTTTGGAAGTCACAAACACATTATTTTTCTCCTGCAACCTCACTGCCAGCCTTCGAGAGCGAGCGGCAAACGGTGTTTAGCTGGTTTTAATTCTTGTTGTTCTTTTTGCCACTCTTTAGAAAGGTAACTGTAAAATCACTCGGTGTCTGCGAGTTGTATCGCATTTTACTGCAAAGCTATAAAACTGTCGTATTCCCTGACGTTTCTTGATTAACTTAGGAGCATAAAGGAAATGCTTGAATAGTTCCCTCTGCAGCTCTCTTTCAGCAAGGGGAAGCCAAGGGAAGATGCTAATATTGTCATCTTATTTTACAATTTATACCGGCTGCCCGAGCCGTGTGTGTATACAAACGAAGGCTCAGTGGGGTTCAGTTTCTTAAATGCAGCCCATATATTTCAGAGATCATACTAGCCTTGATATCTGGCCCGGCGAATTATTTAGCCTGCCCTTTATTGCTGTTAAAACGTTGGCTTCCATTTAAATAAACAAAGGGATCCAGAGCCATTTATCAATTCCGCAGAGGTCCAGTTAACAGGATGTCCCGGCAGCGCTGGTGTGTGCTTACGCCCCCAGCAGACCCTCTGTTCCCACCGTACAGGATTCCCCCCTGCTAATAACCTGCACATGGGCCCTTGGCTTCCCCATGCAAACTCCAGCCTGCCATGTGCTTACACTTAACTTTATCTCTAACGCATGTGGATATCTGAGCATACACATAGAATATTATGCTGGGAACACATGGCTGGCCTTTTTTTTTGCCTTTTTTTCTTTTTAAATTAAGTTTTTTTTTTGTTTTGTTTGTTTGTTTGTTTTGTTTTGTTTTTTTTTTTGTTGAAACTGCAGTTTTGTGAGGCATACTTAGCCCATTAGCTGAATTAGCCATTGAGAAACGAACACAGAAAGGATGCGAGCATTGCTACTGGCAGAACTGGAAAACATTTGGAGGGTTGTTTTATACTGTTCAGGTAATGAATTAATTGTTGGTGTATTCTTCAATCAGGAAAAAGCCATTAAGGTTTGTTCAGCTCTAGTGTGTGGGAAAATGATCTCTTTGATTGAGTTTCCCCTAAAGACCCCCATAAGTTTTCTCTCCTCTGTCATGAACAGTCTGCTCTTTCCTGTCTTCCGGATGGAGGGAAGAATAGGACCTCCGGAGAAAAGCAGCTTTCCAGCATCTTGAATTTCACTTTACATCTGTCTTCCTACCTGCTGATTTAATTTCTCTTTGCATTCGGGACCTTTCAAAATCCATCAAGAGAAAACTATGGAATAATGAGTGGTGTATCACCTTTTATCAGCTTTTTCTTCCTTGCTGGTGGCCAATATTGCAGCTTTGAAAGAAACAGACATCTGTGTGTGTGTGGGGGGGGGGTTGGGGTTGGTGGTGGTGAGGCAGGCTAAAAGCTGGGAAAGCATGGCATGGGAAGAAATTCAATCTGAGGAATGAGAGGAATGGATAAAAAAAGGCAAGGCTGATGACTTTTTCATTGCATAGATTTCCTACAGGAGCAGTGGTTACCGATCCCTCGTCTGCTTGTTTATTTAGCGTGTTTCTGAAATGCATGAGCTCCTAAGCTGGCCCATGTTGCTGGAGCACTCTACACTGCCATGGATGAGGCCCAGACCCGGCCCACAGCCTTGCTGTTAGAAAGAAACACTCCAGTCCTTCCACATGCTAGGTCACTACGCACCATTTAGTAACTTGCTCCTCACCCCCTCTGGAGTCACAATGAACCTCAGAGACCATCAGGCTGCTGGAAGGCTGGGAATTTGATATCGAAGGGCCACCTGCCCTGAAGATGCCATCCCTCTTCCCATTCCAATTTGCAGGGTGCTGTTTTAGGGCTCTCTCTGGCTGATGTTGATGCAGATGCAGGTCAGAGGATGTGCTGCGGCAGAGGAGGTGGCAGTGCATAGATGGTAAACTGGCAATGGTGGAAATCCAGTGGGGTGTGAGCTGGTGAGCTCCCTGTGCCAGGAGCAGATGTGCTGCTGAAGCCTTGAGCCCTGCCCAGCTCTCCTTCACTAAGTGCCCCATGGAATACTTCAAACACAACCTTCAATGTCCCTTCAGTAGGGCCCCAGCTCTTCGTCATTTTAGTCTAAGACTGGTGATGGGTTACAACATGATGTGGTGTGTGGGAATTGGCCTGTGCAGCAGTGCAACCTCGTGAAAGTCCTGTTGTTAAAACCAGACACATCAAGACTTGTCCTGAGAAACAAAGAGCACTCTTTCCATCCATCCTTCACTTTTGCTAAAGGTTGAGGCAAATCCACCATATAGATGTGTGCTTTTGTGTGGACCTTTGTGTGATGAAACCCACTGAAGTCAACAACACAGGAACCTGAAGTGATGAAAACCCATGTCAAGATCCATCCTGCTAAAGGTAGTAACTGAGCTAGGAGTTTTCTGCTGGAGGAAGTTTTAGTACTGGCCCTAAGTTTCACTGGGCATGAGATAGGCTTACTTAGGTTTCACTTTGTCCAGGATTATTTGCCAGTTCTACTATAACCTTGAATGAGGTAGAAGAATAAATAGGGCAAAAAGGAAAAGCAATAGCACTAAGCCTGCTGGGGGAAAACAGATTGTGTTTGTTTAATCAATTTTTGACCTTTTTATTTTTTTTTCCATGATGAAGTATTTTAAAGGCAATTCACACAAAGCACAGCAGGTAAGATTACTTGACTGACATTGTTTAAAATGCCTGGTGTGGAATAGTAATCAGAAAAATCAGAAAAATGAGTCAAATAAGAGCCCAGGTCCTCCCTGTAGGAAAGAAATGCTAAGTGGGCATTTTTCATCCATAGTTGTCTTTTTTCATATTAAAGCAGTTTCCTAAAATATTCCTGTGATACCAATAGTGGGCCTCGCACACGTCTTCTTGAGCAATTATTTAATCTGCTCTTGCACTGAAATGTTGAATTATTTTCAGTTTTGGTTTTCCTAATCCTGTCTCTAGTGTAGTGAAAGTTTTTGCCTTGGTACTAACTAGCTGTGTGCAAGAACTGTTTCATCATGGTTTGGTGCCCAAAGCTGCCAAGTGTGAATTGGTTACCCCTTCTGACAGAAGTGTTCAGAAGTGAAGCTGAACTGTTCCCCTCCAAACCAGCCTTGCTAAAAGGCAGGATACACCTTCTATGAATGAATATTTCTGGGAATATTTTTTTTTTCTCTTTCAGATTTATTTTATCCCTTGAAATGTGAGATCAATCCAAAGTGCCTAAGAGGATGTTGAAGAAGGTTCATCTCAGGTGAGATGTGGTGATCCTTGATAAGACGCTGTTAGCTGAGAGAGGGAGTGATGATACTTTTTATTATGAATCTTAGGATTGATTGAATTTTCTTTTAATAGCTGGAAACGTGACATGAAAATGCATAGGTATCCTATGCTTGACCAAGCTAAAACATTCCCATCCACAGTGGAGTGGCTCCTGAGAGACAATTCCTTGTGTAACTCCCTTTTGCTGACTGACAGATTCAGTTTGTTCTCACTCAGGCATGTGAAATGAATCCAGCTTTCAGCTGCTATATTTATTCTTCTGTTTCCAGTGCAGATCCATTTGCTTGGTATCATTTTTACAAAACTTTGACTTTTGAATTGCACTGTCAATGTTAATGTTCAAGGATTGAGCTTACTCTGCTGGTGGAGGTGCCCTACTGCAAGACCACAACAAAGCCTTGCACAGCACATTGAAAAGCCACCTGTTGAAATAGTAGAGATCATGCCATTTTTAACATGTGCACAGTAAAAAACTGAAAAGATGGGCTGTCTGAGATTTCCAAAGCCAGGGGTTGTTGAAATCTTGATGGAAGAACACACTCCTTCACTTCTATGCTTCTGAAATACAAAATACCCATTAAAAGCGACAGACTTGAAGCCAAGGCAAACAGTTTCATAAGTTAAACTTGAATACTTTACTTGCAAATACTGATCTTGTGATGACAGATTCATTTTTCCAGCTCTGGCAAATTTGTTTCTACTGTAGCCTGCTGGAAATTACCCTGCAAGTGTTTATACTACCATCCTACTGTGAAGGACTCCATGTAGGACGCACTATTCAGAGGGAGGGAGGACCTCATGGCTATCAGCAAGGTGGGTCTACATAAGTATCATAGAATTGTAGAATAGTTTGGACTGGGATGAATCTTAAAGCTCATCCTGTTCCAACCCCCTGCCACAGGCAGGGACACCTTCCAATAGACCAGGTTGCTCCAAGCCCCTTCCAACCTGGCCTTGAACACTGCCATGGATGGGACATTCATAACTTTTCAACAAGTAGTTTTGGGTTTTGCCTTTTGCAATTGAAACCTCTGGCAGTCTTACATCACACTGCATATAACTGTATTTTAACTTGCTTTTAAATAAAAATAACCAGACAGTGCTTTCCACAGTTGTTAAACAACTGTTAAATACATAAATAGACATCATGTACTAAAATACTGTGTTGATATGAGCCATATAAACAGAAGAGAGCAGAAATACGGTAGTCTTTTTAACTTAATCTAATTTGGTGTCTAGACAAGCTTTACTCAGCACCAGTTTGCTTCAGTGCTGCTTACTGGTACTTGGAGAGAATACAGTTCTGGTAGGCACAGCACAGTCTTGTTTCCCAGTGCTATTAATTTTCTTAGTGGGCTAATGCCTCTAAGAAAAAAGGCAAAACCCCTTCCAAGACTGCCACTGGAGTCTCAGAATGTTTTCCCTGTGCATCTGTGGGTGCTCGGTAACAGCAAGAGTTGTTGGACCGAGAGAGATGTTTGCAGCCCTTTAGCACTATTAATATCACAGTTCTGCTTATGGCTGATGGGATACTTTGAAGGAAAAGGGAAAAAGTAAAAGATGAGACAGAGATGGAGGAAGCGCATAAAGCTTCCCTTTTTATCTGCATTTTTGTGTGCAAAAGAATAGGACTTCTGCCAAGGCCTCTATTTATCCGTTGCTATGAAAATCACTTTGTGTCCTAGTTTCAGCAGCATTAATATATTTTTCTTCAGTAAGTGATCATGTTTTATGACCAGTTTAGACTTATATGGAGGTGCAGTAATATGCTATAAAACTCTACACCATAAGCTGTATACAGGACACATCAACTAGTCTAAAGTGATTACATTAATAAGAGAAGAGCAAATCCTTCTTACGATTTCATGTTACAGCAGATGAGCTCACTGCTCCTGAGAAAGACATTAAATCACATTTGTGTAGAAGGTAGAGGGACCTGCTACATGACTACTGTTTCAAGAAAATATGATGCAGATACAGACCTAGATCCAAGTATAGAAATTAGCTGGTGGGCCCCTCAGGCTTTCTGGCAACCCACATGCTATGGAGGAAGAAGAAACAGCTGCTTCAGCTATCACTGGAAAAGATGACAATGAAGGAAATTAAGCCTGCAAAGGGGTCCATGTCTTGCTGAAGGAGCCAGGGAACCTTGGTCTGGTACTATCATGGAAAGCTGTGGTGTCACCAAACTGAGCTCCACATCTGGCATGCCCTGAAGCAGAGGATGAGTTTGCTGGGGGCTTCAAAAGGAGATGCATGGGGTATCTCACATGCATGCCTGCACACATGTCCATGCACAAGCGTATACCTGTGCTCTCCTTGTCCCTGGTATTCCTTAGTCAGGACAAGAGATACCAATCTCTACTGATACAATAAATACACGTGACTGAGGTTTACAGTTCAAACAAGCTATGAGGAGCCACCACAAATCAGCTTGTCATGTTGCCACCAGCTTTACAATCAATCTCCCGTAAAGGGCTTAGGCTCTGACTCCTTTCTTCAGTTTGCTTATTTTTGTGGGCTAACTGGCTGCAAGGGAGTCACTAAAAGATGAGTGGACACAGACCTTTGTGTTTTAAAAAGAGTGAAGCACTCTTACACTTCAGCAGTAGAGCCCACTTGAAAAAAAGAAGGGATCAGGAGAAAAGCAAACAAAAGCCATCCACCTCTGTGCTAATGGTTTGGGTCTAGCCCCAACAGTCAGAAAATGCTGCTGAGGCGGGAGAAGCTATGGGCAGCTAGGGCTGGAGCAGTTGTGTTATACTATAGTATATACTATAATAAATGAAACCCTGGTTTGTCCTGTCTGAATGCAGTGCAGTTAATCCCCATCATACAGTTAGAATTTGGATTCCCTTATCGTTATGTCTTTCCCTTCTGGCTTCAGCCCCTGTCCTGCTTTCCCTGAGGATGGTCTCATGGAGGAGTTTGGCTTCAAAATGAAGCATATCCCCTCAGCAAAGCAGGTACATGTGGCTTCTGGTGGGTGCCAGGTTAGGTCCTGGTGATTTCAACATCCATGTTTTGGCTGTGGTGGTGTGAGTCCTGAGGATGTGGTCCCTTGGCATAGGCAGGGGGAGCTTGGAAGTGCTGAACTATGATCTCCCCTTGGTCCTGCTCGCTGCTTTGGCTGGTTTACTTTTCCCATGCAGTTGGTGTCAGAGGGGCTCCCCTCCTCTGGCTTTGGCAAGCCAACAGGGCCCTCTGCACTTGGTGGGGACTATGGGTGACCTGCTGTGAATGCCTTTCTCTGGCACTGTTGAGATTTCTGCCCTAAATGCTTTGGACATTTTGGGTATGGGGACACCTTACCTAGCTGAATGGAACCCTCACTGTTAGTTGTCAATGTGAATGCCACCACAGCAACAAAAACAACTAGAACTCAGAAATAAGGCACTCAACTAGAGCATCATGCAAAAACAACACAACTTCTTTTGCTTTTTACCTTTCCTGCTACTCTGAACCGGGCTAATGGTTTCCATGTTTTTTTCCACAATGACTCCCAAATGTTTTTTCCTGATCAGCATGCTGAATGGCTGTTTCATTTAGCACATAATCATTAGTTGCACTCATTGCTACCAGACATGTTATTTTGCCTTTGCAAAATACTGAAAGGCATTTGCCATCTGCTGATTCACTCATAACAATATTGGTGTTGCCATATTGCTTTTAATAATAATAATATGAAGAATAATTATACGCTTGGCTTCCTTCTCGTGCTTTTCATCAGATCTTAAAGCGCTCAGAAATCCGAATTGCTCTGAATCCTGTTACAAAACTCATCATCACCAACTTTATCCATAAATGCTGCAGTCTGAGTTCAGCTATCCAGTTTCAGAGCAGAGGCCCCCTTACTTTTTGTATGAAATTCTCCTATCCCAAATCAATCTTTTTGATTTTGTAAAGCAGTTTTCTACCTATTTAGTTCCAGAACTCTCCACCTCGGTCCTAACTCTTGTATTGCCTTCTGTTGTTTTATCTGTATGGCAAATCCCCCTGTTGATAGGCCACCAGCGACACCCCCAGCGATATGTCAAGGTACTTGGTTACAGATTATCCCAATCACTTTTAGATTCATATTTACTGCAAATGACTGTAAGGGAATCTAACAACATCTTAGCACATAACTTTCAGCTGATGAAGTCAGAAATGGGTGTAAATAATACTGATGCTCCCTTTCAAATTTGGCTAAGCTGAATTCCTTTTTCTTTCCCATTCAATAATGTCCTTTAAGATCTCAGCAAGTGTCAGGCTCCCTGAGATAAACTCTTGATGTCACAACTCTCCAGCCACCTACTAAATATCTGTCACACCTTTCTCAGAATGCTTGTCTAGTATTTTATTTTGTCTTACTTTATTTTAATTACTCTATTTAGTAAGTAAAGGTATTAAAGCAACTACTCTGGGGGTTTCTTTTCATTGCCAGCTTTTGTACCTCACTTCAGGATTGTCACTACCGTTCTTATGTGGCTTGTCTTAGCCTGGAAAGCCCAAATTAGCAGAGGTAATACTGTGTGTATACAGAACAAAGCAAAAAGTGAAGAGAATGAGAGAAGTGATACGAAGGGATTTTCCAGCTCTGTCAATAAATTTACCACAATAATTACTTCCTTCAACATGTTTGTTACTATTAGACCTGCAATACAGAACTACTTACAGCATAATACTTCTGGAGATCAGAGTTCTCTTTTCTGTTTGCAGGATATCTGTGCACAGGGCTGAATGCCTGTAATTTTGTTATTTAGAAGCTATTCTTTAGCTAGTTGCCAATCTCGTCACTCACAGGGCATACGCATAGTGCTTGCTTATCTCGCATGGTGTAGCTGCCATTCTCTCCCCTGTCATTAATACCTCTTAAAGGCCTGAAGATCACCTAGGTCTGACTAAAGCTACACTTTAGTGCTCCCAGTTTAATATGGAAGTATGAAAGGACTCAAAGGCATATTCCCGAACACAACCAAGCAGCATCAAATGGGAGTAAAGATGAAGGCCGAAGACAGAGGAAGATGAACCAGACAATGCCTTTCTAAGGGTGCGGTGGGTGCTAGAAGATAACAAAACTCAAGAGGATACAACTTATTTGTGCCAGAAATACATGCAGCATCCCTGAGTATGTGAACTCATAAATGTCAGAAGTCTTAGAAGTGGGTAGAGGCAGGAGAGCATGAGGAAGGGAGCATTTAATGCACCCTCCCTGTTCTTACATTCACCCCATGCAGTTTCCAGCAGCCCTGCTTGAAGACGCGACTCCAGGTCAGAGTATTTGGTCCGCTTAAGAAGGCTCTGATTGCAAATGTTAAGAGGTGAATTTTACTTCAGACGCTCATTCTCAGGCATGCCAATCAAAATTGCCCCTTTCATTCACGTTATTGTCAGCGAAGAGGTACTTCCACGGAGAATGGTGAAGAAGTGCAGAAACAGCTATGGGAAGCAAATGCCATTGAACACACAGAACTTCACTGGGGCAAATGTCTGTGGGACACTTGTCTAAGTGTTTCCCCAGTGCTCACAGCTTAATTACACTATTGCAGAAATAAAGAGAGCAGATACTTCTCACAGGAAAAGTAAAAGCCTCCGTTCCTTGCCGTGTTCCGAACTCATTAAAACTTGAAAGCCTTTCACCCTCCCCATTAAAAAATGAAGGAGCAGACAATGCAAGAACTCACTGTGACCATCAAGGAAAATGGGACTGAAGGATTGACCCAAGATGGGGGCAGGCTCATCTTTTTTTGGGGGGGAGGGATTACAGCCACTGACCATGGATCTGTTGCTTGTTACTGAAGATGGCACTAAGGTGAAGATGAATGCCAGACACATTAGGTTTAGCAGGGTGGGTTTTACCAACTTGAACATGTGGATGAAAAAAGGAAAGCTAATAAATCAGCCACAAAGAACCAGACTGGGAAAGCCAGTCTTTGGGTTTTTCTTTTTTAGTATAGGAGGCTTCTGGGGCACAAACAAATACTGCAGACACATATTTGTTGTTTAAACCCAGTCATATTTGCAATCTGTTTAGAAATTTGGCTGACTTTAAACACTTCTTGATGTAAAACCAGGCTGAGAATCAAAGCCAATAGATTAACCCAGCCACTGAGAAACAGGCACTTCACTTCCCCTGGTTAGTCTAGCATGTGCATGAAAAGGACACCCCTCTTTCACCTCTCTGGCAACCATTTTTAAAGCATGAAATTATGGCAAGCTATTAAACAGTCCACTATTGTACTCATGCAATGGGATATATCATTGCATTTTGTGGTGTACTGTGAATTAGCCTCGAGTTCAAACCAGGCTGTAATCTGGAGTAGGTTGTAATGAGGACCAATAAACTCTAGGAAACAGATCTGAGTGTAGGGACCCTTTCTCAGGTCCCGTAAGAGCAAATTAATGCAGCCACCAGCATTAATATAGTTCTCTGTATCTTAAGATATATTTATGCACCTTTGCCAAGCACACTTTTTCCTAGGGCTTTTTTAAAGATAAAAACAAGAAAAGAGAATCGAGGAGAGTCTGAACTACGTCCTGTTTAAACCTATGTGTACCTGGCTGGAACTGTGGGAGTTACTTATGCAAAGATAGTTTTGCTTCCTAAGAAAATATGAGGGGGAACTTGAACCGTGTCTTCCCGTATTTGCTGCTCCTGCTTCCAAGTTGCTTCTTGCTCCATTACAGTGGTTCTCCATTAAGGTGAATGATGTTTTCCTGAATGGTGATTTAAGGAGGTATTTTGGAGGAATGCAAGAGCTATTTTAATTTCTGTAGCTATACTTAATAGCTGTTTAATTTACTAAAACATGGGTTTGCAGAAATCTGACTCAGAAATACTTATATACCAGATAAAAAATGCAGGGTGACCAGAACAGTGAAAGGAGGTGTGAAAAATAAAGCTTTTTCTTTCTATTATTTGAAAAACCATCCCCCCTCAACATCTTGCATGTCTGTCCTTCTTGATTCTATACAAATATCAATTTTCCAATAGTTTCAGATGTTTTTGAAAGGATTTGTATACCCAATCAATCCAATGAAACAGCGTGTAATAATAAATGCTGGTAAAATAGTGAACAGAAAATAGCAGGCACTTCCATGATTAAGCCAAACCATTTCCTTTCTGTGGCTGACGATCTGCAGGGTGTAAACAGGCCAGGTAAACCTTTCTTTCTCCTCTGATCTCATCTAAGAGTGAGTTCTTCTGACCACAGAATTCAGCTTCTTTCTTCATGGAGACAGGCTTGGCGTGACACATGTACATATGAAACTCCTGTTGTGAACTCATAACCTTAACAATACATATAGGCACACAACAACCAAGACTGCCTCAAGGCATTCACTAAAACCACTGATTTTAAACTGGGCTACTTGTAAATTCCTGGCAGAGAAACCAGATTTGTACGTTTGTGATTTGTACTGTACCGACTAATTGCATCCTTCCTGAGCAGAAACAATGCAATGGGCTTGCTGTAAATGCCATCGACACACCTTGCGCAATGCAGTGGCTTGCAAATGCTTGGCAGTTCAAGGGGCACTTAAGGACATTTGTAAATAGCTAATGCAGAGATTTCCACCTCATGCACACAACCCATTCACAAACGCAAACTGACAGCACATGGTGATCTGTACGGACAAATTACTGGGGAGAAATGACTTACTCTGTTCTAACACCCTGCTTTCTCTAAGGAAATTCTTACCTGTGTAATTATGTTGAAATAATTATTATTCCCTTTCTGGTTCAAAGCCCCACGTGCATTTTTTGCAGTGTCTTAAAGCAGTGTTTGCACTGGGGTAACTTCCTACAATGTGATATCTCCCTTTTCCAATGGGGAGCCCCAGGGCTTAATACATGCAAAGGTGTACACAAACACACATGTATAAATTGCACAGATAGGCAGATACCATATACTGGCTTTCAGCTAAATTAAGTGAACGCTGTCCTCAGATTATAATAGTTAAAGGCATCTTAGACAGTCTTCCTTTAAAGTGGACTCCGTGGAGTTTTCAAGAAGTATTAGGCTATTTTTCAGAGGTCAAATGAATGAGCCTTAAGCTCATGAAAAGGTAAACACACTGACGCCTGCATAACTTTTTTGGGTTTATGAGATATTCTGGCAAAGGAAATACAAAGAACCACCTTAAATCCTACTGTGCGCAGGTACCTAATTCCTGGGGTGCTGTGGAGGGGTTCCTCTGCCATTCAATGCGATTTCCCCTGAAACTATTACTGTGAAATAATAAATCAAGTAGAAACATTAGGAGCATGCTTTAACACAAGAGCTTTTTCTACAAGCCAGTTCTGAAGAAGTCACTGCATTTCAAGAGGGGGTAGAAGATAGATCAGGAGACATCTTCAGCCATGCTGTGTGGTACCATTTTGACACTACATAAACAAAATATTTAGTTGCAGATGAAAAATAACTCAGGATTACAGCCTGTGTTTTACAATCAATCCCTCTGAGCTTTTTATATTATCATTATTTTAATGGCAGTAGAAGCATGTCAGAAATCTCTTTCAGCGCATTCATATGTGTATATATAGATATGTATTTGAGTATACACATATACACATACACACATAAATGCATATTTATATATAAAAGCAGTTTATTGCAAATACATGCCATTCTATAAATGCCTAGACTATGCAAGGGTATAAATGTCTTTTAAAGACCTTTTCATTAGAAGAGCTCAAATTATAGGCTTTCTCATTTTTGAGTCCTGGCTTTAAAGAAATCTGGATGGATGTCAATATAGATGCCTTTAAATCAGTGACTGTAAGATCAGTTTATAAAGCAATGTAAGCTTACTTTTACAAACCAGGGCTACTAATGAAGAGAAACTGGGTTCGATAACAGCTTCTTCTCACAACTGCAGCCCTCAAACATGACTCAAGAGTAGTTATTTTTACCAGTAGGATACCAGGAGGATGCAGACCTCTGTTCTGGTTGGGGCTTCTCTGCTCCGTACAGACCAGGGGTTGACCTTGCCTCTTTTATTATTTTATCATAAATGAGAGAAACCTGCAAGTAGCCTCTGTGTGTGTGTGCAAATGTGTATCTTTTATTAATGCCTGATTTGATTTTCCCATTTATACGTTCTCTGAAGATAAACACAGGGAGATTGCAATTCAGTTAAGAGTAGTATTTTGGTAAAACACCCCCAGAAATCAGGAGAGGCTGATGTTATTTTAAATGGTCCTTGTCTCCATTTATACTAAGCAAACTGAGCCTGGGGTTTGTCTAAAACAGAGCAGAGAGACCACCGAGTAGTCTCATCAGCAGAGCACTAATTGTGGCCATTTATTATAGTCACTTATCTGATAGTAGCTTCTTTATCTGTGATAGTTTTACAGGAATAAAATCCACCAGGCATTTGCACCAGTATATAAACATGTTACCTTGTGGCAGTGTCTGTTACTTACTGTCAACACTTGCCTGCAAAAAAATGCCTGTCTCTAGCTTATATGAAGTAATGATGAGTTTAATATGCCCCAGTGAAAGCTGCAGAATAAACAAGGCATCACAAGTGTTTGTCTTGTCTGGCCTCTTAAACAAACAAAGGTGACTGAGATGTACAAACAACACCAGGTTGGGGCTTATCGGGGTGATGGTGGCAGTGCTGCTAATGTAAGCTCTCCTGGAGAGCCAGGGCTGTGTGCTGCTAATTGCTACAGTAAATATAGGGAGAGCCCTTTATAAGAGAAGTCTCTTCCTTAAGGCAATACTTTGGCAAAAATATTGTATATGAGGCTATAACATCGTGGCCATTTCAGAGCTAGTCCTGCTATGCCGGTGCGCATGGGGATGAGAGTGGATGCTACCCAGCACACAGCCTCAGTTCCACCAGCTTAGCCTGGCCCTGGTGACTCAGGCCAAGCAGCGCTCTCACGTGCAATTGTCCTGCTCAGCCCACCTTCTCCTCTCAAATACAGTGGGTAAATGAGGAAGACTCATGTTGGTGGTGTGAATTCCACTCAGTCAGAGGAAGGACCACCAAATCACGCTTGGGGCTTTCAGATCAGCCAGAAAAAACTCATTTTGCATATGCCCTCAATCACTGTGACCAACAAAATTGGACTGATGGACATAAACTGAAGATCGACACTTCAGTCTCAGTAGAGTCTTTGTTAAGGAATTGTCCCTATTAAGGGAGGCACTTCAGACCATCCATCCCCTGACTGACAATAAATAAGCTAGCACTTGCTTGGCTGCAGTGTTGATCTTTTGATAAGTGATGGAAATACATCCCATTTGTCATAATGAAATATCAGGGACAAGTGGAGTTAGCTACCTAGGACAGCTGTGTTTAATGTCAAACACAGCATGAAATCACCAGAAAGGGAAAATTCAATTACAGGTTGAATGTTTTGTAGGGGATCTTAATTTAGTAATCAGTCACAGCCCATGAGAGAGGATCCACACAGGCGTACACCTTACACAGAAATTGCAAAACCTCTTACAGTTGGCAGAGGTGTTTGGCAAGCATTGATACCATTCCTCAGCCTTATGGGACGGTTACTGATGTTCAGCTTTGCAGACTTAGCTCACCATGTTCTCCACGCAAAACACCACGTGTAAAGTGCGTTTGCTTGTGACAAATGGACGTTTCTCACGCAGAACTGCACTTCCTGCAAGTCAGGCCATCAGGATGGGAGCTTCCTGCTTTGGTTTAGCTGGAAAATGTGAGGCAATTGCAGCTTCATCATCTTTCATAGAGAACAACAGGCTGACTCGAAAGCTTTCTTGTCTGCTTTCAGCTTGGCTATTCCCAGGGCTGCAAGCAAAGAGCTGGACTGTTGGGTGGCAGCATGGCTTTCATTTGCACAAGATCATGTAATCTGGAAACTGTTTGAAGCGATAATTTCATTTTGAACAGCTTTGGCACTGCAAACGAAGTGACCCAAGACCAGATGAAACCCACTGGCAGTGCAATCCACCTGTCAACTAAAGCCTTCTCAAAATAGCTAAGTACATGGCAGATGTGGGAAAGCCACAGGGCTGTGTCAGCAGGAGGGATGGCATAGCTCAAAGGGGTTATCCAGCCACATTTAATATCAACTGTGTGCCTGTACTGCTGCACAGTTCCTTTTGGATTAGACTGAAGACAGTCATTTAGTGTAGTTGCTGGTAGGGGGAGACTCATTTTACCCCAATATTTGCCACCTAGATGATCTACTAGCCAGCTGCCCAGTTGTTTGTGGGCATGTGTTCTGTTTTGCAGCTGAGTCAAGCCAGAGGCATGTACCATGCTGGGTACCCAAGCTGCCAAGCATGGCATTTTCTCAGTCAGCCAGAGGGCAAGGTGGCTGCATCACCAGTCCCAGGGCATAATTCATCTTTGCATACAGAGGCATGTGCCAGGTCCAAATACATGCTCTTTGTGGCATGGTCACCGTCAAGCAGAGATCCCTGCTTGCGGAGGGCAGGCGGTGAGATGATGGAGGGTCAGATTTTCAGCTGTGTATGAGTGGAAAAAGTGGCCCGGTTTTTCTAGCCAGTAGCTCAGCGGGTCCAGCCCCGGATATGAAAGTCAACCTAATCTCTGCACAGGCAATCAAAACTCAGTGGTTAAAACTCATTACCAGTACTGTTGATGGTGCGTGAACCAGAGGAGAGCTGGCTACATTTCCCAGGGCTGTATAGTTTCTATGCTGCTAGCAGAGTAGAAAATATAAAAACAAGGTAGTATTTTTGTCAGTAAATGAAACATATCTGACTCAAATTTCCTGCAGAAGACAGCAGATCCATTGATTAAAAGCGTGTCATTTTTATAGTCACTTCTCCAAGCACAACCACATTTAAGAAAGCCACAAACCTGAATGCCAATATGATTTTACATTTAAAAAAGAGATTTAGCATGTTACAGTACATTTTCCCTGGGCTGCAGGGGAACTGTTTCTTGCTTAGCTGTGAGTTCATAAATTATCAGGTCGAGTTCATGCACTATCGTGTTTCAGGACAGAGCTGTTTTACAAATAACGCTACATGGTGGTTCTCTTTCATTGGGAAAGCCTTCAAATATGAGAGATTGATATTGCAGGGAAACAATGCAGAGTGGTGGGCAACTGATTCTGAGAGAGTTAAAAACCTGTTACCACTTCAGTGGCTGTTGCTTAATCTCCTTTTTTTTCAGAGTCGATAACATGATCATAAAGTTCACTCTTGGCTGAACACTGGCGCAGGAGTTTCTCAATCCAGAAGTGAATTCCAGATACAAACGTGAGTACCACTATTAATAAAACCTCCTCCTTTCCAATTACAGAAGTGCAAATAAATGCAGAATTTGATTTGCGATAAGAGCTGCTGGGGTCCAGCCAATATCTGGCTTTATAAAAACAACTTTGCAAAGACAGAAATATAAAACATTAATTACGAGGGCACAGAAGTACACCTCCTGTACTCAAAATTTTACAGCTCTCTATTAAGAGGTTTTGAAGCAAAACCAGGGCCTGCCTTTAGCTTTTTATTGCTCTATGATCAGCTGTACCACTGCAAGCAGAGAGACCCAAAGATCTCATCTGCAGCCTGTTGTCATCAATTGAGCTTGTCCATAGCCCACCTCCAGCACCTGCCTTGAAAAGGGCTGCCCTGTATCGATACCTATTGTAGCAATGGCAGAGAGGTGGGATGAGCTGCTTTGAAGGGAATGTGGCTTTTTCCTTTGGAAGGGGCCAGTTTCAGGCCTAGAAGAACCAAAATTCCTTCTCTGTGCAACCCTGGAAGAACAGGGAGGAAGTTTCACTTATTTAGGTCCAGCGAGCTGCTGTCTCTGCAGAATAGGTAAGAAATTGACTTTAGATCTGATTTCTAGTCCCCGTTTTGCAACAAACTGTTTTCAGCGAATCTTTACATTCTGCATTTCAGCTCCTGGTGTGGGAAGAAATAGATGTTGTGACTTTTGTTAAGCCATTTGTGAATCTCAGTGGGGAGAAAAAAATTCACCTAAGTACAACGTAAACAGCTCAATCTGAACAGCTTTGAGACCTGGATTAGTGATTACAAACAGTGTCTCCTCCTGTATTCCCTTGCTTTTAAAATCTGACACTGCAGCTGTGACAGCATTACAGGGATTTCACAGTTATATCAGATGCTGCTTGCAATGAGCTGTTTGAAAATGCTTAATGAAGACTAAGTAAAGCTGTCACAAGGTCTTAGTGTGGGAAAGGGGGGTTGCCTTTAAGATTACTACCACAGTTTAATGTTTTCTCTCTAGAAATGTAGTTTAATCATAACGAATTTTTAATAATTGTGTAATTTAATTTTATAACAGCAATATTTTCAAAGTTACTTATGAATTCTTAATGTAAACCCTGTCTTTGGGAAGGTAGTTGTTAGTGTCTTTGTCTGATGTTCTCAGTCCCTTTCTCTCCCCCTATCACCAGCTGGAACCTACAAAACTCCTTAGGAGTATTTTGATGCTTTCACTGCCTGCCAAAATGAGGAAATGTAAAACACACACAAACCCTTTTTTTCTTTTAATTATTATTTCTTATTTTTATCACAGCAAGCTGATAAAATTAGGAACAGGCTCTTATGCTGTCTCCTTCTCTATAGTATAACAATCTCGTGCCATAGCCATGATAACATTTATGCCTGTAAACAGTCTGATTAATTAGAGCATGATGCTGTGTTATGGGATGCAGGTGATCATGTATAAACCTTTGGGATGACAAGCAGGTGAAGCACACTGTGTGGGGAAGCTGATTCTCACATTGCACCAGCAATGGACTGGGAGGGACCCAAATTCAGGTAAAATAATCAGTGCTGGGAAGCCTCAGGTCCGTTGCTTGAAGACTGTTGTACTGTTTAGGCACAGAAGGATGGATTACAGATTTTCTGGCCTAAATTCCATCCCCAAAATCTGTTTAATACTTGTGTGAGTGCCAAAAGCGTCTTTTATTTGCTTCAGCAACAGCAGCCAGTTAGATGCTATCAGCTACTTCTTCATTCAGTTGTCTTTTGCATGCTGATAACCACCATGTAAGACAGGGGAGAGAAACCTTAAGCCATGAGCTTATCCTGCATATAATAGCATGCACCTTGAAACAATTTTGATGTCTCCATTGAAATCAGCTTAGGTTAAGCCTACATAAATAGTGTCAAAGGGGAACACACCCAGAACACTCTGGGAGATCATGATAAACACTCCTGATGTTCTGCAGCTGTGCTCATCATCTGTGCATTTCACAATAAAACTTTACAAAGCATCCAGAAACCCAGCTGCCTGTATTCACCAGGATGGCTTTCTTCACCACGGCATTTTGTTCTGGATCTGTTGCCCTGCTCTACTCCCTCCCATGCTTTTAGTCCCCATCACTTACTTCTTAGTAGATGCAGCAAATAATGATACTTTTTTTTCTTTTTTTTTAGATGTTTTCGACTTCAGGACTGAATTTTACTTGTTTAAAAGTGAGAAAATGCATAACTTCCCTGAAGAGAAAGGGAGTCCAATTTACAGTTAATTGCATCAAAGGACATGCAATTTCCAAGTACTTTTGAGTTAGTATTTGCTTATGACTTTGACTAATTCCCTTCTGAAGTGACTAAGCCTTGATTCTGAGACTTGTATATACATGGTAAAGTCTAAGTATGCGAGTGATCATGCTGCTTCTTCCATCTTTTTGCTCTGAGATCACCTATAGCCAAAAGTTGAGCACAGCTATCTACAGGCTCGGGGTCTCCTTTTGTAAAAGCAAATAAAGGGAACTCAACTAGAAGAACTCACACCTGAATCTCCTCTTGTTAACAGTATATCACTGGCATAATTCCCCTGATGAAAGTGGAATTCCTGCTGATTTACACCAAGAGCAGTAAGGAGAGAGGGCTCAGGTCTTAAGTGCTGGGCTTTAGCTGTATTTCTTCTGTCTTCATTCCTTTCCTGACGATTCCCAGGAAATCTCACTTTGGGGAGATAAGTGCCTACAAGAATGTTGAAATTAATTTTGGAGCAGCTGAAACGGCCGCACAGACAACCAACCAGAGGAAATGCCCCAGCAGAGGGATTTATTGCACTATCGCTCCTCTTCGCCAAGCTGTAACATCTTAATCTTTCATGATGACATTATTATGAACCAGCCAAAGCAGAGACAGCCCTGAGAGACTGACGGCTCAGTGTTTCATAGATTTCCTTGAGACCTGCTAATCCTTGATGTGACTTAAGCGGAGCTAAGGGAAATGTTTCACAGGTCACCCCATCCCATTCACAGACAGCGTGAATTATGGGGGAGCAGTGTGTTTCCTCCTGACCCAAGCTAGTGGCCCCTCACCACAGGGTATTGTAGCTCTGTTTTGGAGGTTACCGACATGCGGCCTCATCAGTGGCTTCCTTGGATCATCGGGGGATGGCAGGTCCTGGAACACAGAGAGCAGGTCCCTAGATCCAGGCTATGCAATAACCATGCAAAATGGGAAGGTTTCTAGTTCTCAGTTGTACTGGTGAATGAGAAGATGATGGAAAGCAGAGAAATGGGTCAATTGTCCCCTAGTAGGCACAGTCCAGTCTTCTACATTATCATTGGTTTCTTTGTGTTTCAAGGGGAAGTAAACCTTGAAATTGATAATATTAAACCTTCTTAATATGATAATATTAATAGTCCTAAATGGCCCATTTCTTGACAAACTGTGCATTGCACCTTTGCCTTTTAGAAGTAGAATTAAACATGTAGTGACCTTCCCTCCCAGCTTCAAGGATTACAATGGTTTGCTCCAATTTCATCCCAGTTACTTGGCTTGTAGGCTGGATCTGGGTTGGTCTGGAGAGTCCCATCTTCTCCTGAGGTTAGATGTCAGCGTTGAGTCTGAGACACATTTCAGACAGTTTGCGTCATTGTGTAAACAGTGATAACAATATTTAATGATGATAAATCTGAATTTCACCACAAAACCATAAAACAACCCGAGAGAATGAATTATGCAATTTACAGCTAGCAGCAAGAAGGCAGCCAAAGGGAAAGCAAAGGATATGTACAGCAGAGAGACAAATTTAGTGGTCTGAGACTATAGTGTCATTTGTTTTTGTGTTTAGTAGCACTTAGCAGTCATGGTGCATAAATAATCTTTATTGCAGTGGAACACAAGAATGCTGCTGGCGACTACTTGTCACTGTGCAGGATGCTGCTCCATGCGACACAGCAAGGTGTATCTCGGGTCTGGAGGGTTCATCTCAGGCTCCTCGGTTGCCTGATCCTCAAGGGCTGATGCTGGGGGACACCATGCTTCCACACCCTCCTGGGATGTGTGAAAACACTGGCACTCGCTGTTCCAGCCTAATGAAACTCTGCTGCTCATGCTAATTTAATTACCCCCATGAATTTAAAGTGTACAGTATTGAGGGCTGAACAATGGTGAGGAAGAAAAGAAAACCAACAATAAAGAATTTTTGCATAGAGGGGAGCCACAAAACTCGAACATTTCTGTCTTATTTGTGGTTCATTTGTTTATTTTTAATATAGGAAGACCAAAAAGAGGAAGAAAAATAAGGAACAGCATCTGTAAACTATATTCCTTCCCCTTTTCTCCTTTCAGTGCCATCCCATTATTCACTTTTTAATACTTTTGTTATAACAGTATCAAAATCCTTCTGGAAATGTACTGTTTCTCATACATTCCTTCACTCTTCCAGTGGAAGCCTTGAGACACAAAAAGTCAATAGTGCACAAAAGTTCCCCAAAATGCCCATCTTGAGAACAGCAAATACAAGTTTATTTTAAAAAACTATACATGATTTGATTTTAATACCTTGGGGGAAAAAAAAAACAAAACAATCAAAGCTGAAATACAGTGGTGATTTTACAGAATCAAGAATTAATATCAGCATCAGTGCCCATTTTATTACTGTGATCCCATGATGGTAATATGTGGGTGATTTGCAGACTATTAAAACAATGATATGTGCAAGAAGGAAAATTCAGCACCCTGGCCTGCTGTGGTCATGGATAACATGAGGTAGAGGGGTCAGCTCTGTGCCCCTTTTTCCCCCATCCCATTCCTGATGGGACTAGGGCACCACATGGGATGTCTGGGGCCAACCGGGACGTTCCTCTGCCGAGGGTAGCAGGGTGGCTGTGCCTATGGTGATAGGATGAGGAGGGCTTGCTCATGGCCCAGGGTGGATGAGTGCTTTGGAGGCTGATTTTTAAGGGAAGGTCCTTCTTTTCTCCCCAAATCCCCTGCTTGGGACAGAGGAGCTTCTGTACAAAACTTGGCAGAGCTCTGACCCCATCTCTGCAAGGCTGTTTGCGTCCTGCCTGTAAACAGGAGATAGCTTTCAGATAATGCTTACCTACCTCTGTGCATGCTGTGAATCTGTAGCCTCTGTCCTTAAGTCCACCGTCAACCACTTTAAGTAGAAAGTGTCTGAGCTTCCTCCAGCCCACAGTGAAAAAACAAAGTCAATATACAAGAGTGAGGAAATGCCAAATTGCTCAACCTCTCCATTCTTCTGACTTCTAAGAGGGTACTGTAAATTACAGGGTAAACAACTTTTGAAACAACATTAAAAAAGTGATGTGTCACTTGCCAGTGTCCCTTTAACTGCGAAAAATAACAGCAACATAGGAAAAAATGAAAATTTACCATCAGGCACATCTTCCCCCGCAGCATAATGCAGAATTTGATGAATAGAATGAATGAAACGGCAGAGGATCCAAGCATTACACAACGGCTATAATTGTGCTAACCAGCTGTAGTCATCTGCTGCTTCCAAAAAAAGTTCAGAGCATTTTGACAGTGTCGCCTGTGTGGATTGGAAAGCTGCAGCAAAAATGTATTTCCATTTATTATTCAAAGAAAAAAGAGGATCTATTCCTCAGTGTCAGATTTTGCTTGGGAGGTGCCAAGACAGCGGAGAGTGAAGAACAGGATTGCTTACAAAGCCAGGGGGAAGGAAAAGGAAAGGAAGAAAAAGGCAGTATCTCTTCTAGGAAAAGAAGATTTTAGATGAGGATATGCTGTGGGATCCAGTCACACTGGTGACCAGCTTTTCCTGCTGGTGATGGGAGCACTGTGCCCATCCAGCTCCCAGGAATACCTAAACTGGAGGCTTTTTGTTCCAGGAAAAGGTGTTTTTTTCCCAGCACAAAGGCTGCCACCAGACTGCTATTTTGAAAGCGTTACGGTGTGGCTGACTTGGCTGCTGTAGGCAAGGCTTGGGAATTAGGCATCACAAAACAGAGCTTTAAGGCATCTGTAGACAACATGTGGAGAAAGCTGGGGCCATGCAGCAGCTGGGCCACCTAATGGGAAAGGCCATCCCAGTCCTGCCCTCTCCAGACCCATGTCACTCTAGTGAGGGACCCTGAGCCAACACAGAGACCAGGAGCTTGCTGTGTGGAGCCTGTGCCATGCAAACTAGCCCTGAGGAGATGGATCCATGGCCACTGCTTCTGGGACTGTTGCTTTCCGTATAGCATTACTCAGAGCTCTGCTTTGAGGCTTTTTCCATGCTGGAGTCTGGTTCTATAGGGAAGGAGGGGTGATGAAGTGTATTAGGAGGATGCTGCAGCTCCATAGGCAAGGTATGACCTGGGAATGCAGATGAATCTTCTTCAGAAAAACTCACCATCATTATGATTTCAAATGGATTGTTTTTCAATAAATGTCTTTTTTGATATGTTCATGAGCTGTGGAGCTCTAGGAATGCTTTGGTGTGCATGGTGTGCAGGTCAGATTCATTTAATTTGGAGGTGAGGTAGGCAGTTTTATCCAGCTTTTAGTACTTGGTTTTGTTTTTGGTCACAGATCATTTACTGAACCTGTTTTAAGTGGAATGGAGGGTGGTTTTTTTTTCAAGCCAAGAGGGTTGGTTCTGGCTTGTTACGAAACAGCGGCTTTCAACAGGATCCAAATCTATCTTCAGCTTTTCTGGGTAACTCTAAATGAGTACTTTAACTTGGGGATTTCTGTGCTGAGGAAGAAGGGAAGTTAGCAGCTCAGCACAGAACTGGCATGTGAGTGTTTCTGATGTCTCGTGCCTCCCTTTCCATACTTGCACAGTAAAAAGTGAAGCTGGTGTGGGTAACCATGTACTTATGAATTGTGATCCTGTTGGTATTAACTGGATTTCAGCTCACTATTGCCAGAGGCAGTGGAGATGGCACCTCAGCTCAGGACATGTCCTACACAAGGGAGAAAAGCCTTTATCAAGGGTGGAAAAGCAAGAAAGAATTTAGGGTTTGCTCATTTGCAGAAATATATTAATGGAAAATATCAGGCCTAATCATGTGAGCTGAGATAAATTTAAGGGTGTAGACATTGCATGCAACTAAAATAAAAGGTTTTGAAAAGCCTTACAATGGAAAATTGGAGGGAAGAAAGAAAAGAAAAAAGAATGGAGCAAACACATGCGTCATACATTGAAATACATCCTTAGTGAAACACTGCTGGTGATAGTCCTGCTTTGAATGGGAAGTCGGACTAGATGACCTCTAGAGGTCCCTTCTAACCAAAATTTCTGTGATTCTGTGAGTCATATACATTTCTTCATAATTTCTTCTTGTCATTTTACCTGTTACTTTTCCTAGGGAAATCCTCCAATTTAAAACTTCATCCTCTTTTACACCAGAATATTTGAGCAGTAGCTTCGGACACAGGTTAGGCTATATGCAAGCATTCAGTTTCTGCTGCTAAATAGGTAGGAAGGACACGCTAAATCAATCAAGAGAATTCTCTTTTACCACTATCAGAAAAAACACTAGGTCTCAGGACTCTCAAATTCACTGGTATTTACCATGGTATTGCTATACAGAAGTGAGATGTGGTGGGTATTCTAGTTAAGCTTATATGATGGTGTCTAGTCACCCTGAGCAAGGGAGTGGAGATAGAAAAGGGCAGAGTGCAGGCTGGGCATCTGAATCGCACTGTATTGTTTCAGCTTTTGGCCTGGATGGTGGAGGCCGTTTGACAGGGAGACTGCTAAATAGCAAACAGCAAAGTAACTTGGTCTGCTTTGAGATATTTATACCTAAAGCACAGGAAACAGCAAGGATTTGGCCATCCAGCTGTTTGCAAACAATGAGCAGTATTGGAGTGACAGCAAATCACTCTCCCAGTATTAATTTTCAAATCATATTTGGAATAGGTCAGCTCAGACCCAGTTAGGAAAGATCCGGGCAGAGCAGATCAGCTGGAGTTACCTCCATCTGGAGTTCCCACCAGAATTCCCAGTACTGCTGCTCCTCATCCATTCACTGAGATGGAGGCGCAAATATTGCCAGCTGTGATAAGGTGTATGGGCCACATCAAGTTTGCCCTAACTGTTTCTTCATCTCACCGCCCAGCCCAACGGTATATTATTCAATTGACTGCCTATCCTGGGGTTTAAGATCAGAATACTTCAGCCTTCAGCTCAATTGACTGTGATGGGCACCCTCTTCTCTGCCAGTTCCTGCTGCTTTTACAGTGATTTGGGGACACTCACCAACTATTAGTGCTGTGGCTTTCAAGAGCATCATACTCTTCCCTTGCTTATATTCCTATTCAATTCAGATATGCTTATGAGAGAAGCTCTGGCCTTGCTGGGGTTGTTCCAGCTGGGACTGCATTTAGTTCAGTTGCTTTGGTTACTCAAAGAGGCTCAGATCAACCCCCTGGCCCCAGCACTCGCTGTCTGGAATTCGAATGGTTTATCTCATGCCCCAGCAGGCTCCGCAGCAGCATGCTGCACCAAGCCCCTGCTTATCGCCGCTCTGACATGGCTTCTCTAAGCAAATGTTTAGCCCTACTTGACTCGGGATGAGTGCTGTATTGATTATTAACTTTAAACAAACATCTGGTTTTCATTATGAATGGTAGCAGACCAGAGAGGGGTGCTGTACTGGGCGGTGCGGTCACTTAACAACCATCAGGGCTGGCTATAAAGAAAATTTAACATATCCTGTAATTACAGTCTGCACAGCACAGGGGGATTTGGGATCTGCAGATCTGATTTCAGAACAGAAGAAAATGTTTATTGTATCTGCTACGCACATTTATTTACTCAGTAGTAGCAAGGCTTTTGAAATATTGCCTGTGCAAAAGCTTATTCCTTGCTTGTGAGAAGGACTTTCTTGTTTAAGCCAGGAAACCTGAGAGAGACTCTCGGTCAGGATGGCCTGCTTAATGCTTTTACAGGCTTCAGGATTTCAGGGTTTGTCGACTACGTGGATCTGTTCTGCAATACAAATAACATCTTCCCCCCCACACCAGTCCTGCCAGCACCAACAAATCCCAGCTCCT
The DNA here is from genome assembly GCF_028554395.1 of Pezoporus wallicus. Classification (NCBI taxonomy): domain Eukaryota; kingdom Metazoa; phylum Chordata; class Aves; order Psittaciformes; family Psittacidae; genus Pezoporus; species Pezoporus wallicus. The sequence goes on from NW_026635973.1 coordinate 554,138, forward strand.
CCATCCATGAGGAATTGCTGCACCTGGGGTGGCTCTGCAGTGGTCCTGTGGGGCGCAATGACGGGATGCTGAAGATGCCATGCTGGGGACATCTCCCCAAAAGCTCGAAATGGAAAGGATTTGGCCATCTGTCGGTGGTTCCTGACCTCAGAAGAAGGAGGGGGTTTGAAGACATCCAAGGGTGGCCCTTGAGTTGTCCCCAACACTGATGAACCCAAAAGGGTGAATTTGCACCCGGCGGCCACATCCGTAACCCCGCAAGCAGCATCAGTGCCCTGCTCCCAGGGAATTATCAGCCAAAGGGACGTTTTTGGGATGATGTAATGCTGTAACTTGAGCTCCAGCTGAAAGGACATGGTAGGTGGAGTTTCTATGGAGCCAGACAGAGCTGGGATCCTCTCCCTTTTTCTCTTTTTCTGGCTCATTCAGGCTGTCTCAATTAAAGCTTGGTCGAATTAATCTTGCACTCTTAATGTCAGTTGCTATTTTTCTAATTCACCTCCACACTCTTAAAGACTATTTCTCCAAACAAAACAGGTCTGTTCTTCAATTTCAGGCTGTCAATTTCATGGGCTGCTGATACATTTATTAGGTGTGTAATTTGCTATTTTTAGGAGGCTGCGGGGGAGCAGCACCATTTTTTTTTCTTCTCTTTTGCATTTATAAACCTCTTACAGTTCCCTGTCCACTGAAAATATTTTTACTATTTAAAACGTAGTACCAAAGTCCAGGTATCTCTGTCCAAATTCCTCCCTGGTGTAACTCCACTGACCTCTGTTTCACAAGGAGTAAATTTACTCTCTAACTAAGGCTCTATTTTTTTCCCCCTTTTTGGTAGACATGAACACTTTTTGGCGACTGCTGGATGCAGGAAAGCATCCAACCGTATGAACCAATGACGTGATCAGAAACAGGCCTCAGCCACTAACTTTGCTGTAGGAAATACTTAGACCTTTTTAGAGTTAAGCCTGTCCCTTAGTCCCACTATCTGAAATCACAAATGCACACACACCACACAGGGCACAAAATCTGCTGCCAGACTTTGCTCATTTCAGTGTAGTTGTGAAGGATATAAGGAGGAAATTCTTTCCTGTTAGGGTGGTGAGGCACTGGAATGGGTTGCCCAGGGAGGTTGTGAATGCTCCATCCCTGGCAGTGTTCAAGACGAGGTTGGAGGAGGCCTTGGGTGATATTGTTTAGTGTGAGGTGTCCCTGCCCATAGCAGGGGGGGTTGGAATTTGATGATTTTAAGGTCCTTTCCAACCCTAACGATTCTATGATTCTATGATTCGACAACAATTTGAGGACAATTCCTATGTGGTGCTGGGAGACTTATCTACACCCCTGCAAGAGGGCAGTCTTTTTTGCCTGTCTGGCCTCTGAAATGAAGAGATTGGAGGGGTGGTCATCATCACTTGAGGGCACAATCCCTTTCCTGTGCCAGCTATGCTCTGTCTAGGATGTTCAGCACCCACCAAGGCCAAGCCAGATGGTAGAGTCACAAGGGGATTGCGCTGTGGCCATACAGATAAAGTGGTGGCGGTGCATTTGTAGCAGTCAACCAGCCAGGTTAATCAGTGGAGGAGCAATTACATTACAGAGGTTGTAACTGGGAAGGGATGGTGGTATTAGGGAGAGAGAGGAGATGTTTGTATTTTTCTTCACACATGATGTGTGGTAGAAGGACATCTATGGTTCTTCAGTGGGTAGAAAGGTGCCAGGGCAGAAGATGTCTTCTGGTATCTCCTTACGTCCATATGCCTTTTCCAGCTGGTTGGAGAGATTTTCTGCATCATGCCTCACCCCTGAATATGGGGGCTCTGGAGTTACTGTCCCAGTTGTGCACAGCCATTGCTGCACACCTTTGTTGTGAACATTGGTGCCTTGTAAAAAAGGGGACTTAGCGTGATGTGTCTCAGACTTCTTCAACATTTCCGGTTCTTGTAGCCTATGCTGAAGCCCAGGATTTTTTACTGTAGCAACACCTAGCCTTTGCTGAGCCATCTCTTGTTTTGCTGTCCCTGTTCTTCCCTTCCACTCCCACATCTGTAATAAAGCAGTGCCAGGGGGCTCCATGAAGAAACGAATGTGGCCATGCAGACAGACTTGAGCTGGAGGTGGGTTGAGAGACAAGGATCAATGTCTCACTGCACTAAGTCACGCTAGACGGCCAAGAAGCAGAGAAGGTGTCTACTGCCTTCCCGGGGAGCAATAAATGACACAGAAATAAACAATGTGGGAAAACAGCTCTAGGGCCAGACCTCCAAGCATAATTAAACACCTAATTTCCTTGTGGGAGGTTAAATGTTGAAGCACCCAAATGCCTTTGGAGATCTGGGCCATCACTTTCTCATTATAAAATGCAAGAGATAAGCTCGCTTGTGCTATCCACATGCCAGATGAGGTCGGACCTATTTGCTCTCTTCTGTGTATCTGTGTGCTGGAATTTATCTGCGATCTAATTCTCGGCATATCCCCACAACATGCTGGTCTGCTCTGGGCATGTTTGAGATGGTTTTGGGTTTACTGCTGCTACCGAGTTGCTTCAGAAAGTATCTGAGGACTGCTGTTCTGTATGGGCTGCTGTGCCTCAGAGTCAGGCTGGAAATCTCTGCTGAGTGTACAGCAACCTTAGACTGGAGAAATGAAACAGAGACCAACTGCTCACCAAAAAAGTGGGGTGGGGGGCAGGATTGAAATGGAAATGCAGGAATGATAGCAGACACTCTAGAAATGTGTCTGAAAAGTCATTTTGTGAGAGTGAGGTGGGATGGCAGGGGCTAAAACCCTTCTTCTGCATGGCTATCCTTCCAAATAAACACACAGAGTTAATGAACAGCCACTATCTCCTCAGATTCGCTAGGTATGCTGCTGCTGCCTCCTCTGTGGTCTTCTAGCATGACCAGCTCAACAAATTAAGCAGCATAACTCCTCCATGCAGACTCACCCAGAGCTTGTTCCAGCTAATCGAGTGGCAAGTGATGGACACCCCAGATAGTCTGCTGGTCTGCACAGTCCCATTTATCTTCATCAGGAGGAACGGCTGATCCCAGCCTGTCCCTCCCAGGGCTGCAGGCAAATGCCCAGCACTGGCTGCTCAGTGGGAGGCCTCTCTGGGAGGCCAGGAGCAGCCCTGGCTGCTGGGGGTTAGGGATGCAGAGGGTCAAACCCCATGGGCTGGGGCAGCAATGAGAGTGGCCGAGGAGGACTGAACAGCAGAGATGCTGCGCTTGTTGGTCCTGCTGTATCCTGCTCTGTCGGTGCTGGGCTCATGGACTCTTGTCCTGTGGTCAGGCTCTTTGAGGGCTTGCACATGAAGCTGCTGGAGGATGGTTAGGCATTTGGGCTGGCTGCTGGCATTGCTGGCTGCTTCTTCCAGCCCAGAGGAGATGTGCTCTCCCTGGGGGGAAAAGGTGATACCATGAGGCAGCACATGGTGACAAGGAGCATCAGCACTATGGGGCGGGGGGAAAGCAACTTGGAAGCAAACTATTTGATGAAAGACTTTCACAGTGCATGTTTTATATAGATAGACATATTCAAAGGTAGCTTTTAGAGTAACTACGTCACACATGCAGAAGGTGACAAAACTCATTATCCATGTAGCTCCTCCTCATGTTTAATTGAGAAGGAAAAGAAATGGTTAGTGAAAAATTCAGATGGAAATGTTAAAACCTCTTGACCAACAATTGTTATTGTTTTTAACTGGCTGTGCTGACTACCCTGATTCTGTGTTGTCATGGGGGCTCCTTATCTTACTCATAGACTTGGAGGCCAATGCAAACCTAAAACATCCTTTTTCTTATTACAGGAGGACGTTTCCATTCACTCTTGCCAAGTGAACTTAGGGATGTCATGGTACTTTTTACTCCTGTCCATCCTTATAAGCAGCATCCAATCAAATAAATTATTTGCTGGATGACATTTATTTTTGGTCTGCTATTTTTCATGTGAAAATTTGTACTGGTAAATAATGCAGGGTAACAATTTTCAGCCACATTTTTTTTTCCCCACTGGTGAACATGTATTTAAGATAACTACAAAATTGCTGTAAAGGGAAATGAGTAATTGTTGCAGTTAAAACAAGTCTGAAAACATTGAGACATTTAATGTTGACATTTTAAAGACAGCCTTTCAGTAGCATTGTTCAAAACCAATGTTTATTTCAGATTTACTTCAGTTTCATTGAAATGGCTTGAGAATGACATTAAACGTTCATGAAGGAACCAAAATACAGCCTTCAACTTACTTTTCCTCCAACGTTTCAGCTATGGAAAAAGCAAACCAACCCCAAACCAGCACATATTTCAGGTCCACTTCAGGCAGTCTTTCCTCCTGGTGTTCCTTTTCTGTTGTTTGGTTTTGTCAGTGAACTGAAAGACCAGTTTTTGTTCTCTCTCTGGCCAAACAGAGCCTTTCAGTTACTCTCCAGCTACAACCATCACCCACAAGTGTCTCAGCCTGGCTTATTTTTGTTTCAGCCTTCCAGGTGACCCCTGTGCAGCTCAGCACCCACAAAAGGTCCTTTTTCTGCTTCCTGTGCTTCGGCTGCTGCCCCTGTGCTGTGATTACGAAGGTGCAATGTGGGGACACCGGTGCTGCAGGTATGTCTTTACACGCTGCAGTTTTAGCTCGTGACTCTCTACTTTCTAAGAACAGTGTGGACATAATTACACGGAAGAGTGAGTAAATGCTTTTGCAACTTTCCCGCCTGCCTTCAGCGTGCACAGCTGAGGGGGAAGTGGCTGGTGGTGAGCCGTATATAGGATCTTTAGAGAAGTAGGGAGATATCAGTGGTGTAATGCCACACACGTGTTAATCATGCAGAAGTGCTCTGTCCCAGTTGATGGGGGTAATCAAACTGTAAATAGCAGTCTGCAGGACAAGGTGTTAGCAAGGCGGGTTAATTCCTCAGATCCTGTGTCCTAACCCCAGAGCCCCTGGTGAGGGCACAGTAGTATTGCCTTAAAGGAGAGAACCTGCTGGAGGGTGCTTTCAGTTGAAAAGGGTCCTTTTGCAGACCAGCTCTGCACCAGATGGTTTTTTTTGGTGTGGTTGAATGGAAGTTTTTCTCATGAGCTTGACACATGGGGCCTGCTTTTCTCACCCCCTCTAGATGGGGAGACGGGTGGAAGAGGAGTCCTTAAGGGAAGGCAAATCCCTGTGCACACACTGAAGGCAGCAGCATGCACTGAACCACCCATGATTAGTAGTTTATAAACTACACAGACCACGGTACTCTGATTTCTCTTTATTGTGCAGGGCTCCTTGGGAACTGAATGTCCTGCTTTTTTATACAGTTTACTCCAGACAAAGGTCCCTTCCCTTTTCCTAATCTTGCCTTGCTTTTCCTTCCCAAGGCTGGCATATCAATAATTCATCTCCCTTGCATCCAGGAGGTTTCTAAACAACAGGAAACTTCAGGGATGGAACAGAAACATAAAACATTTTTGCAGCCTTTTGCTTTCTGCATGCTAAGAGAGACAGTGTTGCACTGACAGGCTTGGTTTTTTTTTTCTGAGCATCGTGGTTGAGCTCAGCTGTGATAAAACCTCATGGCAACACATATTTTTTAGCTTATTGAGTAATAGGGCAGGAGTTGGGCTTCGAGTGCCATGTCTCATGTGGGAGATGCATTTATGGGAGCTGGCAGCAACTGCTAAAGCTGAATCGGGACAAAGTTAGAAGAAATATGCTGAGGGTAGTTGCAGAACCCTGGAGTCATGGGCATCATAGCCTTTGCTCTAGGTCTGTCTTCAGACAAGCAGAGAAAGTCTCCTTTCTGCCTTGTTCTTTGTTAGTGGCTTCTTATTTGCTACTTGAGGGTATGTAGTATATCATTTCATCACTTGTAATAAGCCCAAGCTTTCCTGATCTGGCTGCATCTCCTCACTGGCAGGTCTGTCACTATCTTACAAGCAGTATGGCAATTCATCCATACCCAGACCTGACTTTACACCTCAGCAATTGCAAATCCTCTTTTTATTTTAAAAAGATGAAAAAAAATCCTTCTTTTGTAAGTTTAGTGGATACAGACTTTCATAGCTGGATTATTTCTCATTCTAAGAAATGGGATCACATTGTTCCCATCCACTGTCACCTTCTTATCCACTGCTGAATTCCATTCAAAACCACTTTCCTGCCTTGTAAAACCCCTCAGGACTCTACTTCACCTTCCCTCATTTCCTACCAGTGGGCTGCTCTCCTGCTGGACCAGATTTTTGTCCCTTCCTTGGGATAGGCCATGCTGTTTCACTTGCGCCTGCTCATTCTCTCTGCTTGGAGCCAAACATCTTGCCCCTCTAAATCAAATCCTTCCTCAAAGCCTTCATTTTCTCCCTAGCTTACATTTGGCGGTCTATAAAACATTTTTTAACCTGTGTATTTAAGATCTTTTATTACTCCCCCCCTCCAATTTTATTAGCTTCCTGCATTTGCACAATATCAGAAACACCAGCTCGTCTTGGTAAGGCACAGGCCAGTGATACCAGGTAAAGTTTTGTGAATCTATGCCCTTAGTAAACCGATGGGACAGAGATTTATCATGAGGAAAATCCACAGGTAGATAGGTTACCAGTAGATAAACATAGCTTTAAACTTGATATGGTAGAAATAATGGTAGAATAATGTAACTGGTAGAAATAACTGACAGAATTAGAGAACAGATGTAAGTTAATGATAGCTGATTAATAGAATTACAAAACCCTAGATGCATGTAGAGATGCCCTCTGCTTGGATGAGAAGTGTCTGATCACTACGCAGAGATCTGCAGGGATGGGCTGGGGTCCTTGCAGCCCTGTGTGCACACACAGCATACCTGAAGTGCAGTACTGGAAGATCAGTAAAAACAAGTTCTGACCTTTTTTTTCTTTCCTTTCGTTGAACAAATGGCCATTTCAGCAAAACATTAAAATCTTGCTTGTCAAAACCATCAAATAATCTGCCACTTTAGGAGGAAGGGTGTGGGGGATTCTTTTTTTTCCCCCTATATTTAATGTTCTTTAGTGAACAGCTTACATATATCCTTGCACACCCACCCACCCACACGTAGATAAATATAGATGTATGAAAATAATATGAAATGTAGTTCAATCTCATAGCACATAATAATTAAGGGCCCAATTTAAATAAGCATTTCAGCATATGCTTACAATCTACCTGGCTTCAATGGGACTTGAGCACACACTTCATTTCCAGCACATGCTTCTATGCCCTTTCTGAACTGGGATTTTACCTGAATGAAAGCTAAAACATTGAACAAGGTTTTGGGGCTTTTTTCACCTTTCATTACAGAATAAGTGTCCTTTTATAACTGAGATAGGAGACTTTCAAGCTTCCCAGTGCAGAAGACAGCTGTACAGAATTCCCAACTCCATAGTAAAAGAAGCGATACTGCACATTGTTCTGCTGGCACGTTATTGTGGTGAATACTTCTGTTTGATTTTAGTCCATTCATAGTGTGAAGCAGCAGTTACTCTGCCGCAGATAAAGTACGAGCGATTTGGATCAGAGCCATGGTTTTGACTACAATAACTTTATTGGCTGGAGTCTAGTTTGTGTAATCACTAAAATTAACACATGACAGTATGACTGCTGAGTTCAAAGCAGGAAACAATCCCAGATACAGCTACAGAAATTGCTCCAGTCCAATTACTGTAAAACAGATGAGGATAAAGTTAGTGTCCCAGTGAGTCATCCAGCCAAGATTCACATTTCAAAAAGGAGCCATTCCAGGGGTAGAAATGAGGACAGAACTGTTTCAGAATAGCCATGAAAAATATGTACAGAATACGGTCTGATTATACAAATTTGCAGGCTGTTCCCAGCAAAGTGAAGCAAAACAACTGATCCTCAGTAATAAAGGAGCAAATATCTTCCTGGTGAAGAAAATAGAGTGAATTTGGCCTAGTGTGTTTTTCATTAGCTCTTTCTTTTAAAGCAACACATTGTGCAATGAAGTTTGGCTTAATATTTAAGTTTTGATTAAATTAAATAATCTTTTACAGTATTTAAAACTGGTAGAAAATATTTCTATGATTCGTTACAAATCCCCGGAGAAATATTTAAAAACAAGACCAACAAGCAAACATATTATTAGCATATTTTCAACTCAGATTTTCTAGCATTTTGTTGAACACGAGAATCTGAAAGTAAAATTCAGCAGGAGATGACTGGAAACCAAACTGAATGTAGTTAGCTACAGTTTGGTCTTTATGCTGACCGAAGTGGGGGAAGGAAGAGAAAGGAAAAACGGAAGGAGAGAAGAGGGAGAAAAAGCTAATAAGAAAAAAGAAAAGACCTACAGAGGGTGCAAGGAATAAGAACCATATCTCTTAATATTTGAATAACCTCAAATGTTATTTGAAATGTGGCCATTTTCTTTAAAAATACATATTTTTCTGGATTCAGGCATCTAGTCACCACGACTGAACAGAGACCTTCCTGTGGTCTGATTTTCATTTATGCCAAGATCGATTTCTATCACTCTATCAGCCAAACTGGTCATACATACAATTCACTTCTATTTTCAGTTCCTTTACATAGTCTGAGCATGAAAATGAATCCCCAGGTTTTTTTTTTTATTTGCATTTTTAAACTGATAGTATCAATGGAAACAAGAAATGCTATTTGTACACTGCAAGTTGTTTCCATCATTTATCTTACTCGTAGCAAAATGTTTCCCAGTTGCTTGTCTTCCTTCTTGAGGTTACCTACTCCTAAACCTGCAGGCCGGCTGGCAATGCCTTTCTTTTCACCCTTGTAATAGCAAGAACACGACCCTCTCTGGAGAAAGCACTTAGGTGATGGGAGAGCACATAGTTCCCCATGGCTAAGTTGCCTCCTGTGGTACCTCTGCAGCTGATGAGCAACAAAAGCTTCCCAAATGAAATATTTGGTTTGTATTAGATTCTAGTGTGCAGCATAGAGCTAAGGTCACCAGCTAACGTCCCAACAACAACTGAAATGTAGTTTAGCCTTAGAAAAAATTGGCTTGTTCTGACTTAATCAAAAGAAGTCCAGACGTGCAGCACTGCACAAACTTGGGTCACTTGTGTATTTCAATCTGTGGTTTACCTCTCTCTTTGTCCTGGACCCAATCCTCTAAAGAGCCAGTGTTTTCAATAGTGCTTTGTATAGGCTGTTTTGCATAATACTAACATGAAACAAAAATAGAGAGAAATCTAATGCCCAGAAAAAAAGGAATTATTAGCCAACATAATATATTTTTTTTAACAAGCCAAACCAGAAAAGCAGGGGGAAATAGACACTGTCATGTCCTGGAGGATGGATGGAAAAAAGTTCTTTGTGCTGTGTTCCCAACTGTGGTTACTTGGTTCTGTGCCTATACTGATATGCTGTCTGTGCCATATGCATTTGTCATGTGCTTTGAGATCTCTCTAAATACAATCTTGGAGCCAAGTAACATGCTTATTATTACAACCTTAGCTCCAGAGTGAAAACTGCAGACCACTTAACACTGTTTTCTCTCAATCCAAGGAGATAAGGAGCTAAGCATCTTGAAAGAGAACTTGTGTTTGCAGTAGGTGCAATAATAACTTTTTGTGCGACTGCTCCATGGAAGGAGTTAAAAGAGGGTATAGGTGGCCATCCTGCGACGTGGTGTCAATGCAATTAGTGCTGCTTATTGTTGACTGGGCCAGCAGAGGTGGGGAAATTGCACCTTGTTAGTCCCAAATACATTATGGCCTCCTAATGAACTCCATTTTATAGCCAAACTCCTTTAAATTGTCTCTTTCCATGATTAATTCTCCTCTTTCTCCCCTTTCGGCAGGCTGTTGTTGATAGGGAGTGTCCAGTGTTGAATGAGTAAAAAGTACTAATGCATGTTCTTTCCAGAGGGAGATAACCCTTCTCTAAACATGATGAATGCATCTTTTACGGAGGAAGATACCCTGTGTGGCAAGGGCTTATGTATAAGTACTGGAAGGCATGTGTTGCGGGGGTTGGTGGGGTAACTTCTTGCAGCTCCTGGCTATTTGCAGAAGCTCTGTGGGCTTTTCGAGCTGCTCTTGGAGCCAAAATATCCTTGTCTCAGAGGAGGAAAAGAGGGTCCATCAATGCTGGGAAAAGTTGGGCTGGAGGAGGGACCATGTAGCAGCAGAAACATGGCACAGGAGCTGCATCCCCAGGAGAAGCTCCACTCTGCTTGCCCTGTTCACGCAGATGCTTTTGGCTGAGGATAAGTAAGAGTTAAACAGAATAAGAGGGGGAAGGTGATGGTACTTGGCATTCTGCAGCACAGAGGTAAAAGGCCAAAAGATGTGTAAATACAGCAGGCAGGCTAAAATTATACATATCTATTACCTATATCTATAGAAATAACTCTCTCTTTAAGTACATACCCACGTATCGCCACACCAGCAAATAATATTATAGCACTTGCAAATATTCATGCATCAGGGTCTTTTTCCAACTCATCTCTGGCAAGAGAAGACAGCAGTAAAAGAAAGAGGGGGAAAAAAAAATCTTCCCCAAGCTGATTATCAAATAAAATACTGTTTTATTTTCTGTCTAATAAGTACAAGAAGTTCCATAACTCCCCTGATTAGGCATATTATCCTTCTTCAGAAAGTCAGCGTGATTTATGCAGAAAGTGATTTGGACATACTTTCCTCTGGCTATAGAGATTTCATAATTCCTGGTGTACGTCTGGAAAATCTCCTCTCGTCCTGAGTCCAAACCAAATTAATGTCTTCCAGAATGACCTGAGGAATTAATGAGGTTTTTGCTGTCAGTTCTGCCCATGCAGGGTCAAGTAAATCATTTGCTGGCCCTTACTCCAGTGTTTTTCGCTGTCTTTCTGACTCCATGTACAATGATAACAAAGTTGCAGATGCCTTTGAAATACGGCATCACTGACACTCTCCGTCCATCTGTTGGGACATATTTTAGGCTCTGTTTCTCTGTCTGCTGTAAACTCTGCCTTTAATGGAGTCAGTAATTGCTGATAAATGGGGTATCAATGAAGTCAGTGTACTGTAGGTTTCCCCATTCTTTTCTGCTGATGTGTGCTATTTAAATCTCTTTGCCATTACTTAAAGTTATTGTGTGTTCTCGTCTTTAATTCCAGTCCCGGCATTCTTGGCCCCAGCCACAATTTTTAGTACATAGCAAAACTAGGTACTATGGAGAGCTGTTTGGCAGTAAACAAGTTATCCCCAATTCCCCACTCTGCTGTCCCCAACTAAAGAAAATGTGAAACACATTGAGAGTACGTACATTAAGTTCTGAGTAATTCACAGATTTTCTTTCTCTCATGTCATAAATATTTTAAACCAACCCAATTTTGACATTGCAGCCAAGCAATAAAACCCATGATCCATCCCCTTTCCCCCTCTCCTTTCGTCCCCACGTGGTAGAGAGCCTGAAATAAAATGAGCCCACACTTTACCCTACATTTTATATTGCCTTTCTCTATAATTTATCACAGCTTTTAAGGGTATTAAAATCTTACTTAAGATGAGTACTGTTTGTGTCTCTGACACTGTGTACTCTATAATCTATTAGGCTCTCTGCCAGCTATCTCGGCAGTTATATCTCATTTTCTTGCATGGCATCTAAGCACAGAATAATGACTCTAATTGCAAAAATAACGATGACACGTGCAGTAGCTTCTGCATTCAACAGGCTCTTTCAAAATACTCAGGCAGACACAGTTCCTCTACAAGCCTAAAGCTAAAGAAGAGGCAAAGAGCAGAAGAAATGAATGGGAAAATCAGATTCACCCTGTTGCATGTGTCCTGTTACTGGCTGCAGCCAAGAGCTGACGACCTAGGAAAAAGGTGTAAAGAAATTCATACTGGATAATTATAGAAATGCCATTACATAGGAATACTGTTCCCAATGCCCTTTAGTCAGTGGATAATTTGTGCCCAGAAACATAGGAAGCTTTTGCTACTGCCTGTAAAGTTAGGACTGGGTTTGCATCCTGGCTCACCCATATGTTCCTTAGTCTTCAAAGATTTTGGCTATGCTTTAAGGACTTTCAGTTTTCTGTTTGAAGCTTGTTTCATAGTTCTCATAGTCCTCTGGGAAGGCATGCTCACTCTTTTCTGTTAAGATGATGGCATTTGGCTTTGAAGGAAGAGTCCTCTGCAGCTGGCCTTTGGGCCAAGTAGGATGACTGAGGTAGTGATCAGTCTAAAGTCATGTTACACTCAGTAAATGGTACAACCTAAAGGACAGGAAATACACATTTTGTTGAGTCTAAAGCTTTGTGAGTAGATCACTGAAATGTTATTATGACATGGAGCTGGTGTGGCTTGTAGAAGGGAGACCAACGCAAGCACTTCTGGGTGATTGAGGAAGTCACAAGCACATTGAATGTGCACACCTTGTTTCACCAGCTATTGCCATCTGTAGGATTATAGAATTGCATGGCCAAGGTGTGTACATATTGACTTGAGACTTCACGTATGTAGCGTTTGGAGGAGAACTAGGAATTAGCTGATTCTTCCACTGAACCCTGAGAATCTGCCAGCCATGGACTGGCAATGGATTTGCAGTGAAAGAACATTTTCCTTCATTCATTTTGAATTCATTATGTCTCCTGTCCATTGCAAGCCTTCAGGTTCTTGGATTACAAGACAGGAGAACTTGACTCTTAGCCATGTCTTTTCTACCAAAAAGGCTGAATCTTTTAATTTATTTTCCCTTGTTCCTAGTTATTTCTATTACAGTCCTTGAATTTCTTTGTTTCTTTTCTACTTACTTCAGGAGACTGGAATAAAACAGAACACTTTGGTGGCTGTGCCTGGTTGTTAGGTTAAAATGTATTTGTGTTCCTGGAGACTAAGTGCTCCTGAATTGCATCAGTAGTTCACAGCAGAAGACATTTCTTTGAGAGATTTTGACTTTTAACTACCTGATTTGAAGACCCTTTTTTTGGTTGTTAATATTTCATAAAGTGCTTCAAAATTGTCTGTGAAAGATGGATCATTATAATAACTTTCGCTAAAGGACAACAATGTAAGTTTTGTTCCTTTGCACTTTTATAGATTTTAAGGCAGAAGAAATAGATATATTACGTTTATCTCATTTAAATTATTGTCAAACAAAGGCCATAAGCCATACATAAAAAATTGTACCCTTAGATTAAGTTAAAACCTACCTTTTCAAACATGTTGCCTTGATTTGGAGGCCTCGCATCATGGGAGAATCTGCCACGCATCTAGGGAGGTTACTGAAAATACTCCCTGTTATAACCAGTGTGCCTTAATTCTGGTTTCATCTTGTAGTCACTAGACCTTGTTATACTCTTGTCTGAAAGGGGAAACATGTCTCCCTGTGTAGATGGCTGAAGGGCAGTCAAGTCAACTCTCAGTGATCTCTTGGGGAGCCCTAGCAGATGTAACCTCTTAAGTCTCTTCCTGTTAGACTCAGACAGCAACCCCATGAAAGAAATTCTCCCTCTTTGCTCAGGAGGAAGCCTGACCTCCCTTTCGCTGTCCTTATTTTGCTGAAAACTTCCTTCCTGGTTCTTTTCCCTGAAAGAAAGCAGCTTCTGGATTTTCGTTCTTCTGGGAGAGATACAGTGTGATGACTCTCATTTCCTCTCTTCTCTTTTCAATTTCTTCCCCATATTTTCTCTTCTTTTTTCTTCTAAACATAAATGATGATTTCAGTGCTTTTTGCTATGGCCAATCTAATGCAAATGAAGAAGTCACGGTCTGCCTCTTGGGATGATGTTAACAAAAGTTTCAGGAATATTACAGCATGTTATAACTCTTATATTATTAAATACTGTTTGTTAGGTATACAACATAGCAAACGCACCTTCTCCAGTTTATTTTTAGCTCTTGTCTAAATGTTTCCTCCCTGCTTTTGTTCCTCTCACATTCACTCAGCCTGTAGCTTGTGAGACCACTTAAATTCTAGTTATCCCCAACCTGGTATGACTAGGGAAAGAGGTTGTGTAACGAATTCAATCACCTCTTGTTTCTGCCAGGTATGTCCAGGAAGCTTGGGGTGGTTTTGGTTCCCACCACAGACAGCCAGCATTACTTGCTGATAGCTGGCTGTGTGCCTGCTTATCCTGGCCAATGCTGGGTAGCAATGCCAAGTGCAAGCAGGATTGTGATGGAACCATTCAGTCTTAGGTTGAAAGTGTGCAGATGTTCTTTTACTCTTTTTTCTTCATGAACCATACTCTTTAAGCTCTGTAAGGTTGATCCCTCTTTGGACCGGGCCCTCTGTTGTCCATGTGAAACAGTGCTTTCTTGTTTTCCCATAATTAGCTCTTATGGTCTTTCTAAGAGAAATGCTTCATGAACAAAAGTCACAACGTCCGTCTCACATTTGGAAGAGTTGGTTTTGAAAGTCATGTCTTCAGACCTCAGCTCAGGGCTTTGTTCTTTATTTTCTGAATTTCACTCTATTCTTCTATATTATGAGGCAGTGGCACTACCATTACGTGAATGAAACTTCAGCACTTTGCTGTGCTGAATGACTGTTTAAGGGAAGGAACCTATTCAGATTGTTTGTTGCTGAGAAAAATGAGGAAGAGACCTTAACTACTGCCTGGAGATATTCTGTTCCAAAGTATCTCTGTTATAGTGCTTAAATATGCAAGTAGCTAGATCAGAGGTTTCCAATTGCTTTGGACAAAATGAACACCAATTTTGGAACCCATGCTCTAGATAATTGTTGAGTATATCCTACTAGGGACATCAATATCTTGAGGAGGCTCAAAATGTAGAGAGATGGCTTTTGCTTGTGATCCCTTTTTGTTTTTACTCAATCTCCCTCTGTTCTCCTTTAATTTCCTTCTTAGTTTTATGTAACCTGTATAAAATCTAAATTCAAGGAAAACCTTCCCGTTGCCCTTCACTTGCCCCTGTATGAAATATGTTAGCAGAAACATCTTAAACCTACAGATTAAACAACTCACGTGCATCCCTGGTTTCACATATGTAAACCTCCATTTAGTGTGTCAGTCTCAGCTGTGACAGGTTTTTATTGGTTTCATATTCATAGTTCTTTTAATCATTCTATTAAAGTTGCTTAAAAAAGTCTGTTATGGGAAATGTTAAAAAAAGAAGTTAGTTTCCTAAGTCTTTTGACAAAAGACTTCAATTTTTGATTAACAAAAAAAAAAAAAGGAAACTCAAAGCTTTAAAAATACAATTAAAGTTTTTGTGAAAATATTTAGATTTCCATTTAAATGTTTGTGGGATTTTTGAAAATCAAACTATTTTACGGGGGGGCGGTGGGAAATAATTTCCAGTTTTTGTCTAGAAAATTTCAACCTTAATGAAAATTTCCATGAATATGTTTGCATTGGTCTAAAAGCAGGCTTTTTACCCCTTTTCTCCAAAAATATTTCAAAAGAAAACATTTCTATATGCTACTTGATTTCCCCCTCACACCTGTGTAAACCAAATGCAATTCCATTGAAGTGAATGAAGTTATGCTGTTAGAAGAAAGAAAAAGCTTAAGTTCATTGCATTTGAATAGATGACTTTGTCATTTAATAAGCTGGGTTTGTTCTGAACAGAACCCTCTAAATCTAGAGATTCAAACACCAGCAGTGTCACAGTCAGTCCTTCATCCACGCAAAGCAGCTCAGGTGGTTCTCTACAGTTGACTCTATAATGTTTCTTTATTTAGGTGTAAAAAGGACTGAGGCATGGAAGAGGGAAGGGGCATGGAGGATCATGAGACATAAACCACTTACTCTTCCTGAGAGGTGGTCAGTGCTGAAGCCCTTTGACAACAATGTGGAATGTCTGTACTGCTGCTGGTGGTGTTGAGCAGGAACACAAAGAACTCCAGTCCTCTCATTCTGCTTGTCTTGAAGTCCGGCACTCATCCTCCTACAAATATCCAGGCCTGAATCTCCCATGATAGAGGAATGAAAATGACGGATACCAGCATCACCACTGATAATCTGTCAATGATCTGGGCCTTTCATTGCACTTGGTAACTGTAAGAAATGACTCCATAGAACTGGAGCTGAAATATTCTGAACTATGGCAATAGAAGCTAAAGGAAACACAGGCAAGAGGATAATAGTCTGGTCCTAACTGGCAACATCCAACATGTGCAGTAACTTATATGAAACACTACTTTTCTTGATGGAAAAAAATGAAAAAAATAGATGAACCTTGTATTCAGAGCAAGGGAAAAGCATACAGAGGTTCTGTTTCCAACTGATACTTTTCATTTTGCCTCAGAAAGGCCTGGGAAAGTCATCATAGCTTCCAAAATATGTACCCAACCATTCTGGATACAGACACTTCTAGAAAAGCTGCCATGACTTTTGATGGCACAAATACCTGCACAGAATACTGTAAGTGCAAGATCTGGAAGCAGGGCCGTGGTTAATGGGGAATCTGCCTTTTAAGTTCAGGGACTGAAGACTTGAAAGTTGACATTTACCCAAATTATACCCCTGAAGACAAGTTTAACGCCCACTGGTCTTCACCGCAACCATAAAACTACACAGGAACATCTCTGCAGCAGTCCTTTCTGCAATGCAATTTGTACTAATTTTTCCTAGAGTCCAACTGCTAGTATTACTTAGCAGCTGAGATGACAGACAAGACTTCCATCTTTAGAGCCTCTTTCAGAGAGCTCCTTCAGTTAAGTGCCCTGTGGGTTTTCCCTCCTATTAAGTCACTCCTTTCCCCCCCACCCACCTTTTTTTTCTCTTTTCATGAGACTAAAATGATGAAGGAAAATTAATTTTCATTGCAATGCAATGAACTGTGAAAGAGACTCTTAGTTGTGGTCTGGAATGCAGACACTGCTGGCTACCTTCTCAGACCATGGCTAATCACACCACTGACAGACTGGAGCTCACCGGCTGAACTGTAATGCCTCAGTGCAGCCTCTGCTGCTGTGAGCCCAGAACATTGCTGAAACCCTCAGAGTGCTGCATAAGGGATGACTGCTGACAGTAGATGAGGGAAAACTTGTCTGGAGCTATTTCATCTTGCTAGTCACTATGGTGGTGTTATTCTGCCATCTTTGAGATGCTTTGTTTGGTCCCTTCTTATTAATGTCTAGCTATAATTCTTGGTCTTGTTTTAGCAGGATGATGGCTGGTATTTCCACAATAACAGACTGTGGAACATTATTTATATTAACCTTAGAAGCAGTGGGAAAAGCATGTGCTCGTGTTGCCCATGCCCCTGTGTGCTCCTGGTGATTGCAGCTGAGAGCACAGGGAGGAAAGACAATTGTGGAACATGTCCATGGAACAGTTCTATGGAATGCTCTGGACTCAGCATGCTTCTACCACTCTCCTGCTTTATGACAGCTTCCTGCAAACACTCAAATGGGGGGCTGCTCAGCCTATTGCCACGCTTTCATTGTTCTTCTTGCAAATACCCATGCATGTGGGCAAGATACTCGTTTGTGAATGTAGATGCTGGGGATTAACGATGGAAGTACCCTCTCTCATGTATCACGTTTCATTCATTTCATCACAGAACTGGAGACCAGTCCCATATGCGAAATAATGAGTGATGGGTCAGACAAAAAGTCCTAAAAAAGAAAAGAAACCCACCCTAGAAAGTTTGAGTGGTGTGAACACGAAGTGCTCTGCAAATCACTGCAAAAAGTGAAGATCTCAGCTCTGAACTGAACTCAGGCTTTGTGGCTAGATAATCTGTGAGTCTGAAGAACTATATTTGTCTTTACTAAGTCAAATGCTTGTTCTACTCCAGGTGTGTTTGCATGTTTTGTTTAAAGTGGATGGGATACTGATGTGGAAAAAACAAGAAACAATACGAACAGCTACACAAGCAACAAAACTAGCCGTGACTATGATCTAATAATGTGTGATAGGCAAGTAATGCATCTTTCAGGTGGGAGGAACATCCTTCTTCCCACATCCATACTTAGGAGGGGTAAGTCACACACTTGAAGGTCCCTGAGCTGGGTATATGGACCTGCGATGACCTGGCATCTACAGCAGAGCCTCATGCACTACCTGGTCATCAGCTGCTGGCTCTTAATTTGCCTGAAGGGCAGCAACAAAGACTACTAAGATTCACTGAGCACTTCCCCAGCAAGACCTCTCTGTGCGTTCCCACCATGCCCACCACCTTTTATGGTCGTGGCTGGAAAAGCAGGCAACTAACATCTGCCGCTTACTTGAAGGCAATACAAGTTTGCAGTGTAAGCCCAGCCGGTAACTCAGAACCATGCAGCTGCTTGGCCCCCCCACTTCCCCCACACCCCCCCCCAGGGGGATGGGGAGGAGAACTGAAAGAATGTCAACTCCCACAGGTTGAGATAAGCACAGTCCAGTAACTAAGGTATAACACAAACCACTGCTGCTACCACCAATAATAATAACGATAAGGGAAATAACAAGGGAAGAGAATACAACTGCTCACCACCCACCGACCGATACCCAGCCTGACCAAGCAGTGATCTAGCCCTTCTGGGTAACTGCCCCCAGTTTATATACTGGGTGTGATGTGCTGTGGTATGGAATACCTCTTTGGTCAGTTTGGTTCAGGTGTCCTGTCTCTGCTTCCTCCCAGCTTCCCCTCATCCCTGGCAGAGCATGAGACTCAGAAGGCCTTGGTTGGAGTGCTTGACTGCTACTGCTGAACCCAGGACAGCAGGGAATAGCCTCTTCCTTCTAGAAAGCTGCAGCCCAGGGAGGTTCCAGCAACAGGCTGTGAGTTTCAGTTGTTAACAAATAAGGATACCAACAACCCCAAGAGACAGGGACAACGAAGGCTGCCACCCTTCTGCTTTCCCTGCAAATTCCAGTGACTCCCTAGAGTCCATTGGGGAAACCCAGGTGGACTGAATAGTATTACACTGACTCTGGGAAGCTGGGAGTATCACTCTTACGTAGCCCCCATGCCTGCTGTGGCAATACGCATCTCCTGTGACCAAAGCATCCTCTCCTAAATGGGAGGTTTGGCCTTGCTATCGGCTGAATTCGGGAGGCTGTAGCCTTATTTATTCTTCTAACCCTTGTGAATCCTCACTGAGAAAGCAAAATGAATCATGCCAGGTCTGAGTTTCCCCAGAGAAACGTCTGTGTTTGGCACACATGACTTTAAATTTGTCCCTTCCACCCTTTGGTGATTAATGGCCTGTGATCCTCTGTGATTCATGGCATCCAGGAGACATTATTTTCTGGGATGTAAGAGCTGGACAGCATGTTTTCCTCATCAGTTACTGACTGCGATTGTAAGCGCCTCATCTACCTTATCTAGGACGTCAGTAAAGGTTGTCAAGCAGGCAAACGGGAAGGTGGGGGAGCGGATGGAGAAAGCCTGTTCCATCACCAAGTTGCTCTTTACCCAGAGCCAGACAATTAGTGCTTCCCTCAGCCTCTGTAAACTGAGCTTTTCCTCTTCTTGGTCTATCCTGAGCCTTGTCCTGAGGCTGAATTAGCTCAGGCTCTCTGAGACCCTTGGAGGGGATGGTGTGGAAAAAGAAAACCATTCAGCGATCTCTTTCGGCTTGACAGTGATCCTACACACACCTGTCCATGAAGCTGGCTGTGCCAGATTGCTCTGAAAACCAGGTTCACGCCGTGCCATGCAGCCCACATTTAGGTTGAATTACTGTACTTAAACAAATTCTCATTTCCATGCACTTGATATACACTTTTTTCCCCCCTTTCTCCTCTCCCCATTGGCAACTTAAGGAGCCATTTTTCTTCCTGACGCCACCTTGGCACTCTCTCTACCAGCATGTGAAAACAGCCGGAGTTATACATATGGAGACCTCATCCTCAGTTGCCTAATGGATTCAGAAGACATCCTGAATATTCATCATCTCTCTTTTTATGAGCACCTTGGCAATTGCCTCCGAAGTTAAAGACTGTTGTAAATTAAGGAATGGCACTTGGTGAATACCAATTTATCCGCATTTCAAGACTTCCCTCACCCCCACCTCCCTTCCATACAATATTGAAGTTCCTGTAGTCTTTGTGAATACAGGGCATTGTTTCTGTGCTGCTGAGGCAGAATTGTTTGTGCATCCCTGAAGACTGTGAAATGTCTGCACCGGGGCTGCTCATTTAAACTCTGTGCACTTACTGTACCCTCTCTGGAACTCCTTTCCTGGAGAAGCCAGCAATGACCTTCTCAGAAGTAATGATAAACACATGCTGAGGAAGCTTGGCTCCTTGACAGGCCCTTTTAATTATTAGTTGTAAATTAGCAAATCATGGGGTTTTTTTTCAGTTTCATATCACTGTCTGCTTTGCTGCATGTGGGATCCTCCAGGTCCAGTCCCTGCAATATACTGGTGGCAGACTCATCAAGCCATGCCAATATTCAGTGCTTATTCAGTGTCTGTCATTTTAACATGCACTAATCATTATGCCTTCAGAATAATGATGGTGCAGAAATTATTGCAGAGGATTAATTGTGGTTAATAGTTACCAAGCGGTTTTTGAATGTATGTCAAGTTGTCAAGGAAAGTCCCTGCTCAATCAAGAGCAAGACAGAAGTAGCTTCATCTGAGGCTTATATATAGAACACTGAAGAACAAAAGACTCCATCCTGCAAGATACTGAGCACTCTCTGCTTGTCCTTGCCAAAGCAGACTCAACATCTTCATTGAAGCTAAGCAGGACCTACTTCCCTGAGGTGATACAGAAATTCAGTGGCAAATTGAAGGGTCAAGCCTGGATTTATCAGGACTCATTGTACTCTTAGTTCCATCTTAATTCATTGCTGGGCTTTACTAAGTTTTTCATAAATACAAAGAGAGTTGCTGACATTCATAATTTTAATGGAGATGCTTGCCATTTTTTTCCCCTAAAGCTCTAGCTCCTGTAACCACATTTATATGACAAACCTCAGCTGCAGAGGGGAAATAAATGGTTTCTAATCCTTGTTCTTGCAACAGAAAGCTTGGAAAGACAACCAGGAATGCTGAAAACCCAGAAAGCAAATGAAAAACACCCCCAAAATATTTCCAGTTATAACAATCTCACAGCTTCTAAGTCAGTCTTACGTACTTTTTAATTTTGGTGTGGAGAAAGCTGGTTCTTGCTCTTGCAATGCTCATGTCATAGGTGTTGTCTGGAGGGTGTGGGTGCTGAGGAGGTGACCTACCTGAGGGAGGTGATGGGAACTGCAGCTGGGTTCTGCTGCAGGTTCTCTTACCTGCCGTGGGGCTGCCATGGGGCTATCAGGTCAAGAGGGAGGCAGGCAGAGCACTGGAAGGTGTGACGTGGTAGGGACGTGGTAAGAATGGGAGCTGCCAGCAGACAAGGCAGAGGCTTGCTGAAAATCACTGTTGGTCTTACCAGATCTCTCAGGGGACATTTTAGGGATAGGAGACCACAAGCCACTGCTCTCACCTGGAGATGCAGGATGGGCCAGGAGCTCAGCCTGTGAGAGCTGGAAGGTGGGAGGCAAACTCCTGTACTCTGGATTCCATCCACAAGACACAGAGCTTTTCATTTTAACTTCAGTTATCTCGCTGCTGTCTGGGAGGCCATCAGAGGCCTCCTCTTCTTGAGCTGTATCAGGAGCTGTCCATTAACAGCTTAGCCAGTTTCCATGGGTCTAGACTAAATGGAAGGAGAATAATTTTGTTTAAAAGAGTTGTTTTTTATATGTATGTATATAAAACCATGTGTGCACACACACAGTAGCCAGCCATAGAGCTTGTGGAAGAGTATGAGCCCTATGGTAAGACCTTGAAAGACTGGTGCCACTTTCCATTTATGTTTGTACATGGACCAGAAAAACTCACCAGCTGTAGTTTGTGATTCACTGCTGATCTGGATCAGAATCCCAATTATTGGATCTTTATTCATTATGCAATATGCATAAGGAAAGACGCACTGAGAACAGGCATCAGCTCTTAGTCTTCCAGGACTAGAGTCGGCTAGGGAGAGTGCTTTTCCTTCAAGTTTAATCCTTCTATTCTTATTGCAAAAAGGGCTCTGAAATGGCTGAAGATGTTAGAAGAGGTGTAATTATTGCGGTAGAAAGTAGGCGACTTCTCACTTGTGCAGAATATTGTTTGTGAATTGAACTGCAGGAAAGTCAATGAAGCCAAGGGTGATGAAAAGCAGGATTATCATGGATACAGCTAAACTTTGTGTGAGTCTTTGTCATGCTTGCAGCAATTAATCTCCATGGTGATGAGAGACTGCAAACGTGTTTTTTCAATGAGAAATGGGTTTTGATCTGGTAAAATAAAGAAATAGATTTTATCTATTTTATCATGTTTTAAAGTGCCCTCAGAGGGAAGGAGGAAATACTTTTCACAAACAAGTAAAGAATAAGAAAACAAATGAGACCAGTCTTAACTGGCAAGGCAGCATTAGAGAAACTTTTTGCATGGGCATAAGTGAACAAGTAGTCTGGGTTGCAGTTAATGCATGGGAGGAAGGAAGACTCAGGAAAGTTTATATAATCCTAACTGGAAAAGTTGGGTGGGTTCATATTTCATGGAAGTGTGTTTACCCTCTCTCTATCAAGATGCTTCTTTATAGTTGAATTTCAAGTTGAATAATTATATTCTGGTGCTGTAACCACCCGATAAGCCTTTGCATTGCTGTGTATTTTCAACTCCGGACCTCAGAAAGCTGCCCAAGCAGAGAGCTTTGCATAGGATGTGAAATTGGCCAGTGATACAATCCCTTCTATGGGAAGTGAAGCACAAATTTTCTACAGATAATGTTAAAGGAAGTGGACAAGTAAAGATTGCAGGCAAGAGTTACCCAAATCCCAAATGGTACCCCAACATATTCCAGTTGGGTGAGAACTACAAGACATCTGCATGCTTGAAAGGTCTCAGGACAGGAAGGGAGAGGTAAAAGGGAGGGGGAAAACTGTTTCCAAGGCAACCCATGTCTACCCTAGGCCTTGGAGCAGAATAACTGTGGCTTTTGTAGTGTGGACTCCTTTGAGTAAGTCATTGGAAAACAGCAATCACACACTTTAGCTGCATTTTTAGATATCAAATCTTGGTCCTTTCTGATGGTGCACACATAAAAAAAAAAAGAGACAAGTGAAATAATCTGGTACTTTATGAAATCTGGCCCAGAGTGATTAGCTTGATTTCTGAAGGACTCAATAACGGACTCTAAGATAAAAGTCTGATCTGCTGCTTAATCTTCTCTGTGAATGATTTACAAGACCATGACTTCTATATTCATTCATTAGTGCTCATTATACACTATTGAAGTTGGAAACTGTTTTGCTCCTATCCTGCATTTTTGCCTAAGACAAAGTTGAGAGGAAAAGCCTCTTTTTTTCCCATTACGGAAACCAGTGTCCTCTCTATTGGGAAAATATGTGCCTGACTCTAAATCATCTTTGCCAGTCTTTGAAGAAATACATGTGAACATATGTACATGACTGCTCCCAGAACAGTCACTGCTATTGCCACCAAAAAACTAGATGAAATTATTACTTCCTGGTGGGCAATCTTCTCTTAACTTTCTATTCACTATGTTATGATGGGTGGGATTCACATCTGCTGCTCATCGTTGCATGAGACACGTCGACTTGTTAATACCTTGGAAGTGTAGGGGAATATTTACAATTGCAAATGCTTGTTTAAAAGGCTACAATTGAAGAATGCAGAGAAAGGCAGCAGAATCAGCTCTCATAAGAACATCAATTGGCTATCAAAAACCATCCACAATTTATTCAATGTCTCCTTCCAGCAGAATATATTGTTAGTTCAGCTGCAACTTCTTAACTTCATCATATTTTATATACTTTGGCCATCACGTATTGCCACAAAGTATACTATACAGTGTGATTTAAAATGTGTTCTGATTAAGTACACAGAAATAGTCCTATTCACCATGTAAGGAATGGGGGGGGGGGGGGGGGATCATCTGTAACCATTGTTTAAATGAAGTTATTTTTAATGATAATTCATTGTGTAAGCCTTCTAAATCTTATGCTTTGATTGTGCTGTACCTTTATTTGTATTCTAGGGTATCATTTCAATTGCAGACCTGAAGAAACAGTGTCTTTTGTCTCCTCCTCTCCCATCACACAAAAATTGAGAAGGAAAATGTAGGGGATGTGTCTCCATGGAAAATGGAAATGAGAAAAAATGGCCAAAAAAGCATCAAGAGAGATTGATCAGCTGAAAGATGGAGTGAAAGACCCAGATTCCTGGCTGCTGGACCTCATAGAAACCAAAAGTACTAGCGACTTCTGCAAGGGATGAAACAAATTTATTAAGGATAGGTCAACCAGTGACTCTTCAAAGTGATTGTCCATGTGTAACCTCTACCCCAGGAAATCCAAAACTATCGCTTCTCAGAAACTGGCTGAGGGTAATGGGGATGAATCACTCTGTGATACGTGCCCTAGTTCTGTGTTTCCCTAAACATCTGTTCCTGGCTAGTAGGACAATTCTTAGTCACATACTCAGAATACTGGACTCTCCATGATAAACTAAAAGGTCAGAGTCCACATCTCCTATATTGACCAGTTTCTATTAGTGATGTTACCATGGAAAGTCCTTTCCCTTTGACTTGTATGATGAGTGCTGCCTTCTAGCAGTAAAATTAAAGATGAGGATAATATTAAGCAAAACGAAACAAGCCCTAACGAGACAGGTAGAAGTTTATTCACACTCAAAAAATAATCGTTAATATTTATTTCCAAATGTGGTGAAAGATATCTTAGTGTTTTTATCAACTTTTAAACATACATAAACTAACTCCTCCTTCCCTGGGAACTTCCAATATCTAAACCAGCAAACACAACTTTTACTTACGAGGAAAGAAAAATGATTCCTTGGGAAAATCTTCCAGTTATTTTTTAAAATGAACCCTAAGCCTTGTCTTGTATGTCAGTTATGTCAACGCAGATGTTTCCAATTTGAAGATGAAGACTGAGTTTTGTCTGAAGGCAAAGTCTATGAGGAGCCAGATCTTCCTTCTTTTTATGGCAAAAGAGTTGGTCTCCAGTTTGCAGGGAGAAATCAGAGTCCAGGAGGGTTAAGAATAAGAAGAGATCAGCTTAGGTTCTGATAATGAGGAAGGGATTTGATGCAGCTGGGAAACTTGGGAAAGGCTTTACAATGAGGATAAAAGAAGGATGCACAAACGTGACCCTCATTGTTAGAGAAGCCTGTCAGATGTGGAGAGTAGTTAAATTAGACATTGTGATACTGCATAAATGGAGTTCAATTTTATGAGATCACAAACAAGGACTTAATTGTCTCAGAATAAGAATCCTGTTGCTCATTGATTAGGAATAAATTTGGGTTCCTTCACAGCTCAAGTTGACCACAGAGGCATCTCTATGGACTTCAGCTATTAGTCTCTTTACATTGATCTCATGTAAGAAAGGAAAATACTCCTGAAATTACTGTGTATAAGCTACCACTGAAGCTCTCTGTTATCAGCAGTGTGGGGCATTGTTGAAGGGGACAAGCTTTGCACATTTGGATTGGCCCTCTGAGATCCTGGGGACTCAAGGAAGGTAGAGCTTTCTTCATGGACTTAAACCACAGTCAGTCAGCCCAGGACCAGAGAGTGCACTCCTAAGCAAGAACTGCCCCTCCAGGTATCCAAAGGTTGTACTGTGGGTCACACAGGACCATTGTTAGTGTCCTGTTTCTGCCAACTGCTGTGACTGTGAATGTGGCTGCCTATTAGAAGAGGAGATAATGATCTGCATCTTACATATAAAAGAGCTATTCTCATAATAAGAAAACAAAGAAAATGCATTTTTTCTCTTCAGCTGAATATTCTGCTAATTTCTTTCTGCTCTAAGGCTTCCAGCTTTCTAACCTGATGAGTTATAGACAGTCATTCTTTCCAACATTAGCTGAATTCTTTTCTAATTATACATGTTCTGAATAGCACAAGGCAGACCTGGTGGTAGAACATTTGGTGCAGAGAGCATAATAAATTCCACAGAGAGCTTGACATGCCTTGCCATAGATGCAATATTCATTTTCACCACTACAGAAGAGATGAGACGCTGCGCCAGAGTTTAAAAACCCGTTGTGCTCCTTTACTCGGATGTGTGGGTGGGATTAACATTGGCTGTTCAGTTAAAAGGGCTGTATTGTAAGACAGCTTCTGTAGAATTAATATCTAGACATTTGTAAACCATATTTTGTGAACACAAAAAAATGAAGATGCAATTAAAACCAGAACTAGAAGATACAGAACTGTCACAATTTTAGCACTGTTTTTATTTTGGGACAAAACTGAAAATAACACATAGAAAGCATAAACTATGTCAAGAAATGATCATTTACTCAAAGATCTCTCTGGAAATTAGGTTGTAAATGCTTAGAGTAGAAAACAATTCTGAAAAGAGAGTGGGTTTATTGTCAGGCAATGATTTACAGAATGAATATATTCAGATTTAAAGTAAAAACATTTCATTTTTTCAAACACCAGGCCTGCAAATCCATCTTGGGACCTCCAAGCAGATTTTTTTCTTGCTTCTCATGGATAGTAATAAAGTTTCTAAAGACCATCTGTGGAAAAGGCCTGACATGTCTACAGACTGTGCAAGATGTATTCAATTTTGGAAAAAGGTGGAGAACGTATACATAGACATGGAAATTTCCCTTCTTTTTATAGATTATCCATTATCCCCAACTAATAAGATGTTAAGAGAATATTTACTGGAAAAATAGCAAACCAGCAGCAGAAGAAAAGAAAGGGAGGTGCTGTCTGGTCTCCTGCTCAATGCATTAGGACATGTTACCTGGTAAACGTACAGTGGTATGTTTGTTTTAAGGAGAGTTGAGGAGAGGGAAGAGTTGCAGCTCTTCCACTCTGTTGTTTGCTGGGGTTTCCATGTATCATGACATGCTGCTGGTCACTGGGACACTGGAAGATGTATTGCCAGTGCACAGCTCCTACCTGCTACAAATGGAAGGATGCTGTGGAGTGAAGCTGTTTGAAGACAGCCTTCCTTGTTCTCTCCTGGAATGAAAACTTCTTGGACAGACAAGTCCATGCTGCAGTGGCACAGCTGGCAGGCAGTGTGCACTGCTAGTGCAGAATCAAAGGCTGATCGGAGCTTAACAGCTAGGCTTGGGCTCTGATGCATCTTGGAAAGATGACAAAAGGGCTCCTGATACCTTAAGTGTGAGTCTCAGTAATCACAAGCTATTGCACTCTTAGCAGCAGGCTCTCCTAGAGAGCCCATCTAAGCCCCCATACCACAGTACCGTTTGCCCCTGGTGCTGTGGACACCTTCCTGGTGACCAAAAGCGTCCAGATGTGCCTGCTTTTCCTGCTCTGCAGTGCAGTGTTGCTTCCCTGCTGCTTCTTTCCAGACATTCAAGATAACTCTCCTGGCCAACCTGCTCCTGCCTGTCCATCTCCCCCTTTTTAGGCAGTGTTGCTTACCTGAAGGAGACATCCCTTGTATTGGCTGGATCCTTTGCCAGGTGGCAGACATGTATTAGTCACTGTATAACTAGATAAAAACTCATGAGTGAAAAGATAATTTACTTTTCTGAACCACAGCATTTATGCTGTGTGATTCACAAGGCTCCACTCTGTTTCGTGCATCTCTGCACTTTTAGCATGATTCTGTGGCCAGGGATGCTTGAGGCTGGCAAACAATTTCCTTTCAAGGCTGCTATCAGGAGTTAGCAGCCACATTTCATCCTCTCACAGAGATGTTACTTTTGTTCTCTCTTGCTTTGTTGTTTCCCTTTATATATAATACAAGTCATTCAGAGTCAGCATAAATGTTTGTTCAGAAAAGGGCATGGAAAAATGTAAGAATAATTCTGGTAATGGAAGTAGAATATAAACAAAGAGCTTAGAGAAAGTGGAGAAGCAGTGGAGAGGTTTCCTGTTTAAAAAAGGAAAATGGAAAAATTAAAATGGCTACTTATGGAAATGTAGAATAAACCTTCCACAGTTTAACAAAAAAGGAAGAATTTGGATCTGCTCACAGGTCCATAAGGGATTTTAACACAGACAGTGGCAAAAAAAGATAATCTTGCTTCTGCTTGGAAAATGACTTTTGTAGTACTTAAACCCACATGATTTTCATAGACATGAAATAGAGCATAAGTGCTTGACAGCGCAACGTAGACATAAAGGTGTGTTCAGATTGCACCACTCCTGACAGCACTGGAGTGGAGAAGGAAAATCACCATACTTATTTCAGTCCTTACTTATTTTAGTCCAGTTTACTGCCAGAAAGGAGCTCTTTAAATACAAGTATGAAGGTAATTAGTGACACGATTCCCACCATAGATCTTCCCTTCTTCCCTGAGATCCTAACGTCCTAAGACCCTCCCAAGACCTAAATCTTGCATCTCAGCAGGCTTGTGGGACACTTATTTTGGAGGATGAGATGTGTTTCAGAGCTTCATAGTCACCCTTATACTGCTGTGCCGACTGTTTCTAATGTGGTAAAGGAAAGAACATTTCCAAGGATTATTTTTTTGCTTAAATGTGTGTGTTTCACTTGTTATTTCAGATTTATTGGTGTTTATTCATTGCTGAATAATGAGCCTGAGGGCAATGGGAATCTTAATAGGCTAAAAAATTGGAGCCAGTGTCATCAAAAGCTTCCTGTTCTTTACTGGTGCAGTGTTGCCACTTTATTTGCTTACTCTGCAGGACAAATGTGTTTGTCGCAATGTTTTGGCTGAAATCCTGATTCACACTTACAGTGGGGCTGAGATTCCATCCTGTGAGCTGTCTGCCTGTGGGAAAATATGAGGGAGATGGCTGTCACTCGGCCCTACAGCACAAAGGGCTGTGTGTATGTGTCACCATGAAGGTCCCAGGATGTGCTAAGTGGTCGGTGACATTCAGCAGAGCTGAGTTCTTGTTATCCTGACAAAAGCTGGCCATTTTGATGATGCCAGCCGGGAAACATGGTATGAGTTGTGGGGAATCCCTGTGATGCTGTGCGGGCATGCAGAGGGGCACGTCATGGCTCAGATGTTCCTCTGTATGATGCTACCCTGGCTAAAATGTCACATGTAGCCTGCAGATGTTCATGTGGTCAAGTCAAGGTGAAACTCTACAGTTTTGGTGGCAATTTTACCACCTGGTATGGGCAGCTGATCAACATTTCTAAAAGCCATACGATAGTTCATTTTTACTGCTGCCACTGGTAGCTAAAGGCCCTTGGTTATGGGCGTTTCATGGAGGACCACCACTGCCTGAAGAGCTAAAGACTACATCAGCTACCCAAGGAATGGCAATGACTTCTTGCAGCCTGTATGTTGTCTTATGTTTCTCTGGGCTAGCTGGTACCCCTGAGATGTGGGTCTCTCTCGAGAAGTTTCAACCCAAACCTGTGCCTGTGGGTGCCAAGCAGTGCAGACTGATCTGGTCATTCCCGTTTGGTGGCAGAGACAGAGAAGGGGAAACATGTATGTACAGTACTAAGACAAAAATTACTTTAACCCGATATCTTTTTAACACATCACCCAAACTCAGTCCTCAAGCCTCTCTATTTTCAAGTCTCTGCTAAAAAGAAGGTCTTCTGATGAGCAGCAGGAGTGCTCTGTAAAGGAATTTGCAGACCAGAGGTGCTCACCATCAATTTCCTGCTGTCTACGATTACTATCATTGCATTTTTGAGGCACTTTTAAAATAAACTATGTAATGATGTAATGCACACAAAATGGCTGGGGTGGGAGTGCAGAGCAAGGAAAAGAAGCAGCATCTGGATTTTGACTGGTATCTTCTATAGAGCATCTTGATGTCTGTAATTAGTGTCATGTTATGAGAGCTTAAAAAAATAAAGGCGCCAGAGTTCCAAATAAAACATAAAATGGCTTTGATAGAATAAATGTTACTATCATTGTTTAAAAATGTTGTGACCTGTCTGCTATAGTTTCTGAGAAAGATATTTTCCAGTGCTGCTGCTCTTGCTCTGACTCTTTTTAAAATTCTATTATTACAGATAAGGACGGAGGAAAATCCTCAAGACAGACTAGTTTTAAATCTCTGTAACACAATGCCAGCATTGTCTCTCCTCAAGCTGAACTTTTAAATTAAAATAGGCATGATCTTTAACAGAGCTCTGAAACACTCTGTTCTACAGACACTTTATCCCCTTTATTAGAGAACATTAATAATTCAAATGTTATAGCTTAGGTTAGGCAGACCCATTTGTCTGGTGTTGGAATAATTCAGCTGTATTCCACTGTTCAGGGCTGTTTTGATACCCAGTGGGCCAAATTCTACAGGCTCTTTAAAAGTCATGGGAAATTTACCTGCATCTTGGCTATGTACTGGGGACGGAGACACAAATAAGAAGTCCTGGCAACCTTTTCCTTGACCTTTAGCATGCACAGAGAATGCACAAACACAGACTCCCAGACCAGTTTTGCAGACTGCATAAGGCAACATTTCCATTTCAGCCAGTTGGATTTTTGCCTGAGCAAGGCCTCTAGTTTTGGGATCTAAAAGCTCTACATAAATACACTTGCAAAAACACATATGCAACCCACCTCAGCACTAAAGATTTTCCCCAAGCTTTTATTTTGCCATGTGTGAAGCAGGATTTCTTCACTGCAGTGTGCACGTGTGCCTCCGAATGCATCACATTTTCAAATCACAGGGATTTACTGTGACTTTTTTCTAGACTTTGGGAACTGAGCCACTTTCTACCTACAGGTTATATGTAGAACACATTAGCAACAGTGATTTCTAGGCCTACACATCTATGAAGCTTTCTGTTTAAGATCAAGTGTATCAGCATGTAGTGGCCAACAGATTAATATGTAAACATAGATTTTCCAGGTGGTGTATTTCTTTGACATGAGACCAGCTCTACATCCAGATGCTGCCAGACTTGAAGTACTTAGGATATGGAGCTGACCTCCATGGTCTGACCAAACACTAATAAAACACAAGCAATGCCCTGAAGAGGGCATTTGTTTATCTCTTTCAGAAGAAGTAACATAGACAGTGGAGCAGGAAGAAATGTATTTGGATCCTATTCTACAACTTGTCTGAGGTAAGAGGGCCAATAAAGCTCTACTAGTCTTGTCTGGCTGCTACATGAGATGGTATAAACACCACTTCCATATGATGTTGAACCTTACTTTCTGTTGATACACAGTTGACATTGAGACATTAACCTTGTTTCAGGTTGCCATTATGAGAGAAGTAGAATCCTTATAAACAAGGGGTATTAGCTTTTAGCTATCTGGACATAGATAAAACACAGATTGTCTATTATATAATTTATGTTATAATTATCTATTATATAGAGTTATTTAAAAAATGTTGGATGCTTAGCTTCCACCAATGTCAGTTCCAGAGCATATTAAACAACTGTTATGTGCAAGAAAAGCAATCAGACAGACTTTCTCATATATGTTGGGCTTCTACATTATGAAACGCTATAAGCAACATGCAATTAAATTTGAAAGTGAGGAGGAATGCAAAAGTAGACATATTTATTATTGCACCACTGAAGACAGTCTGCCAAATGCAACTTACAGAGAAATTTTCTCTGTAATTGTTTAGTAGAAAAACAAATTGGTTTTCAGTGACTTTTGCTGAGATATAAGAAAACAGTATTCCGCTCACTGCTGAGGTGGGGTAAGCTCATTAATAAAAGTTTAAATAGCTGTCCCTGTCTTAGACCTGGCATAGGAAGGGAAGCTCCATGTTGCTTTATTGAAATAAAGGCAGGTCCAAGTGTGTTCACATGCTTTTTGGCAGTGTTTGAGTGAGTGAGGTTGTCTGTAGGAGAGTGGTAGATTAAATAGATAGAGCCTACCAGTTAGTTTGAGTGGACTAATAGTTTCTTCTGTGACTTTTTAAGTTAGTGTGTTTTTTATCTATTCCTCTGAAGAGCATCAACTCTTCTCTGTGTGTCAATACGTGTTTCTATGTCTGGATTCAGCTGGGTTCTTTGGCTAAGTTGCAATGAAGGCAGTAATGGCAAAGGGCCTCCTGTTGACAGGGGCCAGCAGTCCCCAGGGTGAGCTTTCCACCGGCCCAGGCATTTCCCCAACTTGTTCCTTACCATCCTATGATGCAGCCAGGGGACTCCTGGAGATGAACTGTCACTTGTGGCAACAACATAGGTGATCTTAAGGTCCTTTCCAACCCTAACTATTCTATGATTCTATGCATGATGTGTCATAGAACCATGGTTTGGGTGGGAAAAGGCCTTAAAGTTCATCTAGTTCCAATCCTTCTGCTGTGGGCAGGGAAGCTCTGGGTGAGAAGTGATATAGATAGCAGTGCTAGTGATATAGATAGCAGTAGCCTGGAGAACATAAAGAACTACAGAGCCCTGGGAGAGGTGGTTAGGGGCTTTGGAGCTCAGATTGCCTTTTTATCAATACTCCAGGATAAAGGGGAGGACCCCAAAAAGGCTAGGAGGTTTGGCCAGGTTAATAAATGGTTAGAAGGGTGGTGCCATACGCAGGGGTTTGGGTGTCTTGAACACGGGATGCAAGTTTGTAGGCCAGATCTACTGCGGGCTGATGGAGCTGGTCTGAGCAGCAGTTTTGGTATGAGGCTTGCCAGACTGGTCAAAGTGCTTTAAACTAGATGTGCTGGGGGAGGGGGCATCATTCCATCCCAACACTCCCAGTCAGTTGCCATCACCTATAATAAATGCTGGGAGCAATGTAGAGATATCCCAGCTGCTCCAGCCAATGAGCCGGCTTCATGTGGAGCTCGGCTCAGATGCCTCTATACAAATGCCCGTAGCATGGGGAACAAACAAGAGGAATTAGAGATGTGTGCGCGTCTACGGGGGTATGATATAATAGGGATCACAGAAACATGGTGGGATGGCTCCTATGACTGGAGTGTTGGAATGGAAGGTTACAGGCTCCTTAGAAAAGCCAGGCCTGGCAGGTGGGGAGGGGGAGTTTCCATTAATGTTAGGGATAGGCTGGAGAGTATGGAACTCTGTCTGGGGACAGGTGAGCAGTCCACAGAGTTTGTGGGTCAGGGTCAAAGGGAGAACAGCTATGGGAGACATTACTGTGGGGATCTGTTACAGACCGCCTGATCAAGAGGAATCTGCAGATGAAGCACTCTATAGACAGATAGGAACAGCCTCACACTCACAGGCCCTTGTTCTCATGGGTGACTTCAACCACTGATATCTGTTGGAGCGACGATATGGTCCGGCACAAGCAATCCAGGAGGTTCCTCAATTGTGTGGAAGACAGCTTCCTTCTGCAACTAATATAGAGCTAACAAGGAGAGGAGCCATGCTTGACCTCATGCTCACCAACAGGGAAGGGCTGGTTGGAAATGTCACGCTCCAGGGCAGCCTTGGATGCAGCGATCATGAGGTGGTCAAATTTGAGATCCCCAGGACAGTGAGAAGAGCATGCAACAAGCTCACTGCCCTGGACTTCAAGAGAGCAGACTTTGGTCTCTTCAGGAATCTTCTTAGTAAGGTTCCATGGGATATAGCCCTAGAGGGCAAGGGGGCCCAAGACTCTCGGTTGATATTCAAGGATCACTACTGCAAGCTCAGGAGTGTTGCATCCCGACTAGAAGGAAGTGCAGCAGGAGGGCCAGGAGACCTCCTTGGATGGATAAGGAGCTGCTGAGGAAAATTCAAAGGAAAAAAGAGGCTTATAAAAGGTGGAAGCAAGGACAGGCGTCCTGGGAAAAATACAGGGATGTTGTCCGGGGAGCTAGGGACCAGGTTAGGAAAGCTAAGGCCCAGTTAGAATTAAACTTGGCTAGGGATGTTAAGGATAACAGGAAGGGATTCTATAGGTACATAATGAATAGAAGACAGACTAGGGACAATGTAGGCCCCCTTTGGAAGTTATTGGGAGAACTGGCTACCCTGGATTTGGAGAAGGCTGAGGTTCTTAATGGCTTCTTTGCCTTGGTCTTCACTGGCAAAGGCTCTGACCACACCACCCAAGTCTTGGAAGGCAGATACAGGGACTGTGAGAATGAAGACCCTAGGCCCACTGTAGGAGAGGATCTGGTTCAAGACCATCTTAAGAACCTGAACGTGCACAAGTCCATGGGACCTGATGAAATCCATCTGCAGGTCCTGAAGGAGCTGGCGAATGAAGTTGCTAAGCCACTGGCCATCATATTTGAAAAATCATGGCAGTCAGGTGAAGTTCCTGATGACTGGAAAAAGGGAAATATAACCCCCGTTTTCAAGAAGGGGAAATGGGATGACCCGGGGAATTACAGACCAGTCAGTCTCACCTCTGTGTCTGGCAAAATCTTGGAGCAGGTTCTCCTGGATGGCATGCTAAGGCACATGAAAAACAACAAGGTGCTTGGTGACAGCCAGCATGGCTTCACTAAGGGGAAATCCTGCCTGACCAATTTGGTGGCCTTCTATGATGGGGCTACAGGGGTAGAGCAGTTGACATCATCTACCTGGACTTGTGCAAAGCATTCAACACTGTCCCACATGACATCCTTGTCTCTAAATTGGAGAGACATCAATTTGATGGATGGACCACTCGGTGGATAAAGAACTGGCTGGATGGCCGCACACAGAGAGTTGTGGTCAATGGCTCAATGTGCGGCTGGAGACCAGTAATGAGTGGTGTCCCTCAGGGATCAGTGTTGGGACCGGTCTTGATCAACATCTTTGTCAGTGACATGGACAGTGGGATTGAGTGCGCCCTCAGCAAGTTTGCCGATGACACCAAGCTGTGTGGTTCGGTTGATACCCTGGAGGGAAGGAATGCCATCCAGAGGGACCTTGACACGCTTGTGAGGTGGGCTGATGCCAACCTCATGAAGTTTAACCATGCCAAGTGCAAGGTCCTACACCTGGGTTGGAGCAATCCCAGGCACAGCTACAGGTTGGGCAGAGAAGAGATTCAGAGCAGCCCTGCGGAGAAGGACTTGGGGGTGTTGGTTGATGAGAAAATGAACATGAGCCGGCTGCAGTGTGTGCTCGCAGCCCAGAAAGCCAACTGCATCCTGGGCTGCATCAAAAGGAGTGTGACCAGCAGGTCCAAGGAGGTGATCCTGTCCATTTACTCTGCTCTTGTGAGACCTCACTTGGAGTATTGTGTGCAGTTCTGGTGTCCTCAACATAAAAAGGGCATGGAACTGTTGGAACAAGTCCAGAGGAGGGCCACGAGGATGCTCAGGGGACTGGAGCACCTCCCGTATGAAGATAGGCTGAGAAAGTTGGGGCTGTTCAGCCTGGAGAAGAGAAGGCTGCATGGAGACCTCATAGCAGCCTTCCAGTATCTGATGGGGGCCTACAAGGATGCTGGAGAGGGACTCTCTATTAGGGACTGTAGTGATAGGACAAGTGTAACGGGTTAAAACTTAACAGGGGAAGTTTAGATTGGATATAAGGAAGAAGTTCTTTACTGTAAGGGTGGTGAGGCACTGGAATGGGTTGCCCAGGGAAGTTGTGAATGCTCCATCCCTGGCAGCGTTCAGAGCCAGGCTGGACAGAGCCTTGGGTGGCATGGTTTAGTGTGAGGTGTCCCTGCCCATGGCATGCGAGTTGGAACTAGATGACCTTAAGGTCCTTTCCAACCCTAACTGTTCTATGATTCTATGATAAGGAAAGGGAGCAATTGAGGCACTGGTATTGAGATATGAGAAAACTGGGTCCTGGTCCCAGAGATCTTGGGCATGCTTAGTCTGTTTATTTCGTTTTTTCATCCCTCAAATTCTGATGAAAAAAGCCATTAGTGTATGTTAGGTGCTGAAAGCACATGGTTATCATGTGTAAGACTAAACACAGAGACAGTAGGAGTAGGAGCCTGGTACTTGCATATGTGACGTATAAGTCTCACAAAAGAGCAAGCATATACAGTTCTACTAAATCACTGTGGCTTTCAAATCTATTTAAATGAAACCTCTCGTAGTCTGCTCAGCTGTTCCTCATAAATCATAATTTTAGTTAAAAAATGAACTTCATATTTCTTCTGGGCTTTTGCTCTCCCATAGCCACATGCCTGGAACTGTTGCAGCTCAGAGGTCTATGGGAGTCTTCCCTGAGAAAAAATATCGTATCCTTGGACCTGGAGGTTGGAGTCAGACTCTGGAAAGGACTCAGAACTGGGGGAGGAGTGCACTGGGGAGAGGGAGAGAAACGGGAAGGACGTGGTGTTAGAGCTTTTACACAGTGTGTAAAAAGTGTGTTTCCTATTATCTCCTGTGCTTGTCTCACAAAATGACTGTTTGGAAGAGCTAGGTACATTTTAAAGTTTCTCTCCCCCTCCAATTTTGCTTGAAATGCTGTGGTTGTTTTGTGACTGCGTTTCCCATGTTTGCACTTGTTTTTCTCTCTCAATACTTTACCCTGAATTTATTCCCTGACCTGGTGGAGACACACCTGCATCCCATATTTCTGCTCAGAGGCCCAGTAAACTGCCTAAACAGCCTCTGGAAGACTCATTCCTCAGCCAAGGAGAACAGATTAACTTCCAGAGTCTTCAGGTTTCTTTGTGCACACTTACCAGTTTGCCAGAACTACAGTGGTTCTCCTTCTGCTGTGCTGACAGTGATCTTTTGAAGTGTGAGATGTATGCACAAATCACTTTCCTTTTGGTCAACCCGAGGTCTTCAGTTTTTGTCTCTCAACCGAGGCTGGATGTAAAGAGATAAAGTGATTGTTGTCCCTAGGGGTATCAATGCACTTTGCTGTGGCAGATTACAGGACATAGCAATGACTATGAAACTGCATCAGTAACAAGACCTTAGAAAAATCCTGGTATGCAAAACTGTTCTTGTATGAAACCCAGTCCTACTTTCACAACCATGATGTCACTTGTCCCCCTGGATTTCAGCAGGTCTGAAGGTCAGAACTGAATGTGCATGCAGGAGCTGAATTGCAGGCCTCCTTTGGGAGATGATGGCCAACCAGTTGTCTGGAGAAGTCCACATTTCTTCATTAGTAGCAGGACAGGAGTTTCCAGAAACCCTAATGTGGCCCTATTCTTTCAGGTGCTCTATCCATGGCCAAGAGCAGTCACTGGTCCAAAGAACTTACAACCATGGTGCTGCAGCCGTTTTTCTGCTCCATGTCACATTAGTAATATCAAATGATGTTCTGTTTATTGTAAACCTACCTCTCCTGCTAACCAATGCCTTCCAGTGCTGCTTTCCAAAACTGCAGGTCCTCAATTCCTGAATGTTGAAAGATGGGTCTTGGTGTGAGTCCAAGCAATGAGAGCTGGTCAGGTGTTTGCCTTGGGAGGGAGAGTTGGAGCAACTGCCTTGCAGCAGGTAAGGAAAATACCAGAATATTTCTTTGAGAATCTTACACTATTACTCTTTAAGAAGATAAGACTTTCTGGGGAAACAGAAGTAGCATTCATCAGCTATACCAATAGCTGAAAAAGAACCAGCTCTGGCCCAAACAGAGGTATCGCAAACATGACAAATGCTGCAATTATGTCATCTTCTGCAATTTCCACAGCTCTTAACCTGCCCTCCCAGTCCCTTGAGCTGCAGCCCTCTCTTGTCCTTCCCTGCAATAATGTCTGACTTGCCATGATTCAGAGTTGTTTCTCTCCAAACACACCATGAGGTTTATTTTTTTGCATTGCTTCTGTTGTTCCCTGTGTCCTTTAGCCTTCAAGCTTGGCTCTGTAATATGAAGGACTCAGTTCATGGGCCCGTCTCTATTTGTGCCTCTCAGTGAGAAGACACCAGCCAGTCTTCCAGTTCTTAGTCCTCTGCAGCTTTTTCCATAGACCTCCCGCTAAGCGAGTTTCCTCTTTCTCTATTTATTCACCCCCAAATGCTGCCACATATTCTTAATTAGGTCCATCTGGAAAGCATATGTTCAGCAGGGACTTTGGTCCTACATTAAAGGGCCAAGTTCTCCATGACAGAAAGAGTCCTTAATCTTCGCAGGAAGGCAAATGCTGAAGGGTTGGCCTGTTTGCCCCTTAATATCATACACGGCTGATATAGATGAGTTAGAGGAGTTGGTGACACTTGTTCTCTGATGGGGACAGAACCTTCAAGCTCTCTTGATCAGTAACAATTCTCCTTACTGGTGGACTAGCAATGGCAAAACAAGATCAAATCATACAGAAGTGTTCACCAGCCTTGGAGGTTTTCTGTAAGGGCCCACCAGATTCTTCCAGGCTCAAATATTTGGTATTACTTAGGAGAAATCTATGACTCCTAGAAGACTATGTATTCTTCAGACTTGGTATCTTCCTGGTAAGGATTCAGCAGGAGTGAAAAGAGATGACAACTTAGTATTGGCCAGGACAGGTGGCCATGGCAGACTGACCAGGAACACAAGGCTGTACAGCAGCATCACTGGTATTTCTTTATCTACCAGCCAGAAAGACTGAACTGTGTGTTTTTCTTCTTCTGCGACATTCAGGCTCATGCTACAAAGTGCTGTAGAGTTCAGACCTTGGTACATATGAATACAAGGCTGTAGCAAGACAGACAGAGCTACCTCTCACTCCTGTACCTTGTTTCTGTTTGGAGGTAAGAGAGCAAGCTAGCTAGAAGAGAAGCCACCATGGTCTAGACCATTAAACCTCCTAAACAGATGAACACAGACTTACAGGCTGGGTAGGGATAGTCTGAGTATTGGCTCTGTGCTTCAAACATGATGGCTAGTGGAGTCAAGGAGGCACAAGCTGACACAAGAAGGTAAGGCAGGTGGTGAAGAAATTCATTCAGCTTTGTGAAAATGGACAGCTATAATAACCGAGTTGTGCCTCCCTAGACTGCCCCATACTTGCCGAGACTCACCAGACATCAGTCCTCAGAATCACTTTCATTTATCCACAGTTGACTCTAAGAGAGCAGGAGGAGTGCGAATTGAAGACACCAGTAGGAAACATCATCAGAAGAGGTGGAGGGGACATCTTCTGAGGCAAGGCATTACCAGGAATGAATATCTGGCTTTTTTGACCTTCAACATGTTACAAAGCTTCTCTCTTTGCCTTGGCTTGCCTTGAAAATAAGGTGGAACAAGGAAGGTGTGAGTTTTTATGGGTCAGAGGGAATTCCTTTTATCAAAGTCAGCACTGGACCCATGTAGATATTTTCACTAAAAAAGTGTGCTTTTAAAGATCTACAGGTCCCACTTGGAGAGTTTAGTGGGTGATCCATACATTACAGCTGTAAAATTCATAGCTTGATTTTTCAGCCTTTAATGACATGAGTTGTCCTACACAGCACGGAGGGGCAAAACCCTGGCACTCTACCCATTTTTATCACCTGAAGAACTGGCTGTATGTATGGTTAAGAGCCATTCAGTGTGAGTTAGGGCTGTGAAATCACCTCCCAGAGAAGTCTGGGAGAAGCCTCTTTCTAGCCTGAAGAACTTTCCTTAGATCAGGTAGGAAAGCAGTGAGGGCAGAAACTCCTGAGCCCACCCGCAATCACATTTCCTTGTCCAAGAACATCAGGTTTTTGGGATATAGGCTGAAAAATAAAAACATCCTATAAGGAGACTGTTTAATAAGTTGGGGCAGCCAAGTATGTGAAAACTCCTGTGATCTTCTCAGGCCTTGTTGGGATTGGCAGAGAGGTTTCCGAAGCACATGGAGGTGGTCAGACACTTGAAAAGGACTAAAGTGTCAAGTGCCAGGTGGAAAAAAATATCTGCTAAATGTTATCACAGTATCTCTTCTTGGAGAGGTAAATTTCCATGCACTTGTGACACACTGTATGGCAACTTCGTGTGCTGATTCAGGCCATAAGCAGCCTATCTTTATTCAGTGTATATATGAGCTTCAGGAATGATCTCTGCATCATTTCAATCAGTGCATTGTGGCATCTCATTCCTGAAAATAATTGTGCAGCAGATAAGACCTTTCCTGTGCCTGCATTGACATGATTTTTCTACAAATGTGTACAAGAAAGCCTCTTTGCAGCTTTTGTGGCTTTTTAAAAATAACCACAGGCTCCCTGAGGCTAATGTTGCCTTAGATGAGCTGAGCTAAGCAGAGCAGTGTTCAGCATAGATGTGGTAGTACAGGATTAACCTCATCAATGAGGTAACAGATTCCTCTTCACCTAAGAGTCTCCATGCCCTGCACATCAAAGGCTCCTGTAACTTTGGGTCAATACTGGCACTGTCAGGTAGTTCTGCTCTAAAAGCCCAAGTCCCAGTACATGTACTGAAGAAAAATCTTTGTGGCTTGATCTTACAGTGCTTTTCTTTTCCCTGAAGGCTCTACCTTAACTCAAGCAAGATTTAATTAAGGGAAGTCCTGTGGTCAGTGTACACGAGAAAAATAGCCTCTAATGACTACAGTCTGTAATTAACGGACCTATGAATGTTTGTGAGGTTGTCTAGTAAGTTGGAGTGGTTTTGGTATTGGTGCTGGTGTAGACACACAAACTGTTTCCTCATTTTACTGCAGTCTATATTGGTATGCAGCTCTACCGGCAAAAACACTGTTCAGAGAAAAAAAATTAAACTATAATTAAAGAGCTAAGAATCAGTGATGATGCCTATGAAGAGTCAACTGGAGTAAGTAATGAATCAAGGAATTCAAGAAGCTGGGGAAGTTGCTGGCCTTAATGTGTATGTTATCTCTATGCAGTGTTTTCTAGTTTCATAATCCTGAGCTTTGTGCTAATATTTCTCATGACTTTCTTTTGCAAAGGTGAGGCCATCTTTCTGGGAAGGATTTTGGGCAATATAATTCATCAGATTTTGAACATAAGCAGAAATTGTACAAATTCAACAGTGATTTAATAGTATTCAAGTCGCTTCACACGCCATACCACATTAAGTTTTAAGGTCAGGTTTCTCTGGTTCAGTGTTTAAGAGCACAACACACCTCTCTCAAGATACTTGCACTGTCAGGATGATACATAACTGATCCTGCTCATAGAAGATAAAACTGGCTTTGTGGATCACAGTAAAACTCACAGGCTTGAATGCCATTCTGGTATTCAGAGGCACCGCTGCTGGAGATCCGACCTTACCATGGAAGCCAGCGTTTGCTGTATTCAAAGGGGAAAGTCCATGCTGTCTAGGGCTTAAGACATCTGGCTTGTTGTTGTAAACCTTAAAATTCCAGAGAGTAAAAGCCATTTTCAGGTACTCAATCACAAATCAGATTTGGGGTTATCAGTGTGTACATGTAAGGTTTAGCATTCCTTTTAATCTATGTAAACAGTGCGCTCAAGAGCTGCATGTATTTATGTAGAGATCAAAGAGGTGGCAATGTCTATAGAGAATAAGCAGCAAGAAAAATCATAGGGATGGTAAACGATCAGTTGTGAGAAGGAAAACTTGAAAAACTTAGTTCTAGATACAGCAAATAGGTTGTACTCAGACATGGCTCTGACATGTACACACTGGGCCGGTGCGTCACCCACTGCTTGCAGCCTCCCATTGTAGCCTCTCATTACCGAGTACACTGCGTTAGGTCCTGGGGACACAAAGCAGCTTGGCTTCCAGTTTTTTCCTACCAGCAGCTTCCTGCTTTTCCACCAGCTGCTGCCTGCAGCACCATGCAGAGACAAGTCACATTCCTGCATGCCAGGGCTGGAATCTTTTTCAAGATCAGCTTTAGCCTTCTGTCACAGGAGCATGACCAGCTGTACAGTCTCTCCCCTGAGCTCCCACTTTTGCACTAATGCGTGCTGAAGTCAGTGAGGAATTTCCTCTGGGCCTTGATTCCTTTCTCTGATGGCTTTGTGCTTGTTCTGCTGTGGCCTGAGGGTGTCCAGCAAAGCATCCAGCAACCTTCATGTCCACAGAGATCAACAGGCTCCCCAGCTGGCACAATACTGAAAATTAAGGCAGCAGCACTTGGCTTAGCCCTATATAGTGTTAGGAACAAGGACCAGGTCCAGTGAAACCAACCCCATCCACCTCCATTCTGGCTGTCCACTTGCTGGGTCCATGAGAA
The DNA here is from genome assembly GCF_028554395.1 of Pezoporus wallicus. Taxonomy (NCBI): domain Eukaryota; kingdom Metazoa; phylum Chordata; class Aves; order Psittaciformes; family Psittacidae; genus Pezoporus; species Pezoporus wallicus. Next base: position 595,871 of record NW_026635973.1, read on the forward strand.
GTGTCAAACTGAGAGAATAAACAACTTAGCTGAGGAACAAGAATCTTTGGTTAATGGCTGCTGCTCCCCTTAAACTGAGTCTCTCCTTGCACCCACTTAAGCCAGTGGGGAAGAGTTCTGCTTGCTTTATCACAGTCATTTGTGTCCCTTCTCCATGCTGCTAGAGGTCTTTCCTAGCAGCTCCTTTCACAGAAAGCTGAGGGTGGCAGGACAGTGTGATGAAAAGCTGCTGAAATGTACTTTTTAATGAGAAAATGAAGTGTTTTCCATTGCAGTATGATTACTCTCCTTTTTTCTCAAATTCAGCAAAAAAGAGGAAACAAAAAGAGGAACGTGTTCATTTGTTGTAATTGGAGTTTGTGAAACAAGGTCTTCTTGAGAAAGATACCAAACATTAACTTCACAGAATGCGGACGTTTTGGCATCCAAATATTGTAGCATGTCCAGAATATAATTAGCTCCTGAAGTGGTTTGAACTTGTAAATATGTCTTTAGATCATAAACTGGTCCAGTAGCTATGCTAAGCTTTAAAGCTGACTCTTGGAAAAACAAGGCTTGGAAGGAGAACTCAAGCCACAATAGACATACACTAGGACCTGAGAGAATTTTTCACATACATATGGTTCATCTATTTACATATTTTACTGTAACCTTTTCAAAAGCCTTGTGCCTTGGGCAATGGATGAGATTACTATTAGACCAACATAGGTAATCGGGGATGGTTTGAGCTGTTTAGCTGCCAGTATATATTTCATCCACAATTTAGGCTTTAATTTTCACCAGGCAAGAGGGGAAGAATGAGAAACATCTGCATCTATGCAACCGTCAGAGTACCTTAGATGCATCCCTGAAGTTAAATCTCACAACAGGCAGGCAAGTGAGGCTGGAGAACACGTTCTGTGTTGGGTAAGCTAAGATAGGAAGAGGTGGAATGATTTCCTACAAATGGGCTCAGTGGCAAAAAATGAAAGAAGGACCCAAAAGACAAAAAGGTTATTCCTGCTTCTCTCTTCTGACTTCCCAGATACACTCTCCAGGCATGGGAGAACCAATGCAGATCAAATTCGCTGATCCAGACCATTGCCCAAAACCTAAGTAGTTAAAGTCTGCATAGTGCTTTCAAGCTATAAAGTACACTGTAAGTGCTAAGTATTATTATTACTTTGAATCAAACAAAACCCAAACCTGCTCGAGAGGTTCAAAAATATTTGCTTAACTTTTATGTATTTATTTTAAATTCTGGCTTGACTCTGAACTTCCTGTTGTCTCCAGGGACTGAAAACGCAGATACTCCAATGCCACAAGGTGGCTGTGCTAGCAGTATTTCTGACTTGGCTGGAGACAAGGCGCTCTGGAACACAAGAAAGGCTCCTGTGTGACTTTCCACAGACAGCTTAATCCACCTGAAAAGTGACTGCAGGAAAAGCCCCTGCTAAAGTCAGAGCGTGGGGCTGAGGGGCAGACAGGATGGTGTTATACTTGCCCAGCAGGAGCTGAAATGCTGGAGATAGCTCTTTCCAGAACAGGAAGATGACACTAGGGTTTCAAAAGGCTCTAGATGATTTAGGGACACAGTTACCTTTGATTGATTCCCTGAATTAGGGGGTTTAAGACTCTCATGAAAGCTATGATCAATGACTCCCAGCCAGCCAGCATGCTTTTGGAGAAGGGGTGGGAAGAGTACCGTCTGCATGAGACAACCTCTCCTGAAATTAGTCAAATCATCACAAAGCCTATCTGTTTTCCTCATTTGATAGCAGTCTGTTCGGTTCACTTCTGAGGTTTGCATTGTTGTTTGAAGTCGGATGGAGTCTCTTAACCTCTTAACTGCTTCTGGCCCTACCTGGCAGAACTACACACTACACTGACTTTGGTGGAACGCCAGTAAAATGTTGGCAAAGGAACAGATGGTGTTGGGACCCAACAGAGAAGTGGTTAGCTGCATGTATGTTGTTCAGAGCAGCAGCCTGAAAGCTCATATTGTGAGAAGCACTTTTCACCATGTGTAAAGTCTGACACATATTTCAAAGGAAAGCCTTTAATTACAGCTGGCAGGTCTGCCCCCACGGCTGAGAAGTGACTTAATTTTTGACCCCAGCAGCAGAGGAGTCTGTAAATCAGGCTGCCATTGCAGTACTAATTCACATAAAGTGCTGTGGCTTTATTGCCAGCATAGGACTGCTACGAGGGCTGAGTGTGGCCCACCAAAATGACTGTTGAGCTATGGATTATAAGATAAGTGGTTTAAAACAAGTCACTTTTTGCCTCAGTTTACTTGTTCGCAGAATAGGAGAAACAGTATGTCCATTCTTACAACTGCCTTTGGACCTAGGGATGAAACCCCCTCCCCTAGCTATTATTAATTACAGTATTCTGGGTTGCAACTAGATGGTCTTAAGATCCTTTCTAACCCAAACTATTCTGTGATTCTATGGTTCTATGATGGGCACCACAGACATATCCTAACTGTAAAGCTAGGTCCAGATTTACATTTAGACAGTCTCTGAGTTCAGAAGTGTTTCTAAGGTTTTAGTTCAGCCCTGTGATGTTGCAGCCAGGATTAAAACAAAGTCTACTTCACCCGAAAGATAGGAAGTTTGGAGAAGGATTCGATAGAGGATATCACTGCTTTGGGACAAGGGACAACTGTTTTGCAACAGGTAGTACAGTCCTCCAGCTCTTCTACATGTAGTCCTAACTGCACTGTTGCTCAGAAAAGCATGTTTTCTCTCAGTTTGGTACCTCGCTGCACTTCATATTTAGGCTCTGGCAAATTCAGTAAGAACCAGGCACCTCATGAATAGCACCATGCTAATGAGAACTCAGGCCCCTTTTCTCAGACATAAATGGAAACCCAACTTTGGTATTATTTCACTAAAATAAGCTGAAATAGAGTTATTGGAAACTCAACTCCCTTTTCCCCTTCTTTGGGTTTTGCTTTCTATCTCTGTCTTATTCAGAGCACCGCCTTTTTCCTTCTAACACAATTAGAAGAATGAATGCTGAAAAATGGAACTGATTAATCAAGAAAACGTTCAGTTAGGGGAAAAAAAATGTAAGAAGGAATTAGTTCTGAGAAAACCGCAGGTGCCAGCACCTTTGGAAGTAAGCACTTTTTTAAGATCCCTGGCTAAGGAAACCAGAGAGTTCAGAGATTTTAAACAAGCAATACACAGACTGACAGGCAGCTTGCTAAAACTAGGTTATGGTATGCAAGGGGTCTAGGAGCCCACCCTATCCATGTTCTGGCTTGCCCTGTAATCTGCACAGCTGGGGCAACCAAGCACTGGAGTGCTTCTCTTGCCCTCGTACAGAGTATTTATTTTAGACAAAAGAGGGGATGTAACATAGTAAATACAAGGGGACGAACCTGGCAAGAAGTAAGAACTGGCTGACAGAGAAGGGGAAGAAAAATTTCTCCTAGTGGTCATCGCAGTAGGCCAATATGGTTTTGTTATTACGTCAGGAAGGAAGCAGCAATGCATAGAACAAGACAAACTGTCCAGCTGTAACACTTGGACACCACAGTAATTTTCACCAGTGATTAGATGAGAAAGTGAGCTTTCAAGCTACTGCCAAGTATCTTTCAGATCGTTGTTCCTCCCAGACAAAAAGACCTGCTTTGCAAGAAGCCTGCTGGGTGATTTCACACTCTGACAGTGGTGTACGTATCGTTCTGTGTGCTGCACTAAGTATATACGCACATACTCCTCAGATACAGGTTTCCATAAGTAAGCCTTGTCAGCATTCCACTTAAAATGATGAGTTTGCACAACAAGCACCTTAGCTCACAACTGTGCAGAGCAGGATGGCTAGCTTACACATGTGCTGCTGCAAGATGGATTACAGCACCCATTCACTCTGGGCCCGGTTTGTCTCTTGTCTTTTTGCTCTTCTCAGAACAACCATGCCAATAGGCACCATCTGGTCCTGATGGATTTTAAAAGATGTGTGCAAGGACCTGGGTAGAAAGTGTGATTTGGCTGTTAATGGTAAAGAAGTGCCTAAACCTACAGATAATTTTAAAATCCCTTGGCTGGGAGCACTTTGGGGCAGAAACTTTGCTTTTTTTTTTCCCTTTAAGTGTGGTGCTTCTTAATGACTAGGCCACTTAAATGGTCTCTCAGCAGAAACTAGAGGGCATTCCTCTGTACAGCTTGCATGGATACTATAAGGAGGAGGTGGAGGACACCATCATAGATATTAGTGGTAGATTCTGCACTATGACAGTATGAGAAGAGTGTGAACTTACTTAATTTTGTTAATAACAATCTGTGAGTCCATGTGAGAAAGAAAAAAGTCTTTTCAGTTAAGACAGTCCAGTCCTGCATGGTCCAGTTTTATTACTATAATCACACTTTGACTGAGTTAATTCCATGGTTTCTGAAATGTGCTAATACCCGAATAAATAATCTAAACCAAATCAAACCACTTATACCTTGCTGAAGCTTTCTTGCAGCAGCTGACCCCCCCAAAAATCCCCATTGAAAGATTCCAGTAAAAAAATGCAGCAAAACAAGAAATAAAGGCCAGTATAGACAGCAGCCTTTTAAATCACTGCACCATTACTGTTGAACACCCTAGATAAGGGGTGGGTACTAAAAATAAATCAGACCTCCTTGAATAGCATGTAAATGACTTAGGAGAGAAGCTACATTTAATAATGTGTTTATTATAACAAATTCAGTATGACTTCATGCTAAAAGGTTTTGTGAGTGTAATTCTTCTCTAGCTGGATACTCTGAAGTTTATATAGAGAAGCTGAGTTTTTTGGGCTTGAGCTTTCATCATTCCACAAGCAATTGTAGCTGTGCACTGACACCACTAGGACAATAACAATGATTTAACATGATAGTAATAGCAATATAGTCAAAGCTTCGTCAGAATTTCCATTTTCAACTCTGTTTGTTTAGAAATAATATTTCAACCAGTTAAAACTGCATCAAGCACAAACTTGGCATTTGTGGTCAGCCTGGATGCCTGGATGTAATTACTTTCTTTTAGACAAAAAAAAAGTTACTTGATTTTGTCATTATTTCAAAAGCATTTCATTCTTTGTTGTTGTTGTTGCTGTCATTGTCCAGATGAGAAAAGTTTAATCTTAAACAACATGGTTTTGCAACTGCGCTGTCCATAAAGAAAACAAATTGCTCTTAGCATTAAAAACAGATGAGCAATTTAGGCCTGCATGAGACTGATCCTGTAGCCTGGAGATCAATGGGAGCTTTGCTACCTCCACCACTAGATGCGAGAGCAGCCTTGTGCTGTGGGATATGCGGGAGCTGAGCTCCCAGTGCTCATCCCAATCCATGTGTCACACCCAGGGGATGGGACTGGGAGTACCATTGACAAAACTGCTGGCCAGGAAGGAGGAGGAACTCCACAGCAAGATGATGATTTTGTCTGCACATTGATACTTCACCCTTAAACTCAATGGGCAGTACATCCAGGAGTGGAAAGCATTCCTGCTACTCTTCCTGGCCCTGCCAAAGAAAAGGTAATCCCAAGCACAGGATGCAAGCTTGGAAGTGGCTTGGCTATGGGGTCCAACTCACGGCATTATTCATAAGGGGATAGATTTGAATTCTCAATTGGAATTTGCTGGATTTTTTGAGAAGTTCAGAACTGTCCCAACTTTTTAAGCATATACCTATGATACCTTCCTAGATAGAAAAGACAACAAAACCTTACGTCAAAATGAATCCGAGATTGAGAATATGTACCCATCCATATTCAGAGAATAAAAAAACCCAACATGGTCATATAATTAGCCTAACCCAAGCATTATAAACCCCAGCCAAGGCTGCACTCACAACAAATCCAAATGCGCCAAGGGAAAAAAGGAAGGGCAAAACTACCCAGGCAACATTAATCCTCTCCTGAAAACAACTCAGACTGCTATTTCAGAGTTTATGACCTTAAATAAGAATGAATTGACTTTTAAAACCCTCATTGCCTTTTTAAATTCACCCCCTTTTCCCTTTCTGTGTGCCTGGACTTAAGGGAAAAATTAAGACTCGTCAGGTGCCTTGAAAGTATTTACTACCTCTGAAGCATAGCTTTAGTTTTGATTTACCAGACTTTTAAACGTCAGTTTAGGGGTGATTGCAACAACTGTGTAAGGAAATGTACGAACTTTGAGCTCAGATGACTCATTTTTATGCTTGATTTGTGCTTTAGCAGCAGCATATCAAAGTGTTGATGCTTCTAAATAGAACTGAAATATTTTCTTTTCATAAGGCTGTTTAATATCTAACAAAATGACATAGAAACATGTGGGAAGCTTACCTCATTGATTTTAATGGGAATTTGTTTCCCAAGAAGAATTTGCTGGTCCAGTATTTTCCTAGTTGTGCAAAACCAATTTGCATGGAAAACAGATTGCACTTACTTGGGCTTTTGATGCTGCAGAAAGAGTGAAAAACATATTTTGAGAAGGCCCTTGTTGTATGGCTTGGAAAAGTCAGAAGTCCTTTGCTGCGATGACTGCAGCATTCACAGAGTTGACAGCATGTGCAAATGCAAGCAAGTTTGTCAGACACACAGTAGGACTCATGTTTTAGGAGGAGACAACCCTGCCCATTTCCCACACAGCTGGATAGCCTAAGGCTGCAGGATCACAACTGGGAGGAGCTGGGCATGGATAGGAAGAGCCAAAACATGTTTCCATCCACCTCTGCCCCTGCTTGACCACACAAATCAGACATGAAGCAGGGTGGGTCCTGAGGCATCGAAGGGACCGTTTCTCTCTCTCATTTAAGACCAGCCTGGTGCATGTCTGTTCTACAGTGCTCTAAGACTTGGTACTGGGGATGAAATACTGACAGAAGCTGCTGAAAACTTCTCAGGGTTTCCAAGGCCAAATTTTCGTAAGAAGAGAATATAATTGTTCATCTGCATGACACTGCATAATATTGTGTAATGCTGCTTGGAAATAATCCTCCTCTCGGCTCTGAATGATGTGGCTGCTGATGTGTTTGGTGATAGTCTGTGGACAGCTCTGGCAACAGTCACACTGCTGCTTCTTCTAACCAGCAGGTCAGGCTCCATCCTGCTGATTTCTGTGGACTTACTGCTTCCATCATCTCTCTTTTCCCTCCTGCCTTGCCAGATAGAAATACCACCATGACTGTGTCCCATGCCTACAACGCATCTCACATCTACAGTTTTTCTGGTGCCAACTGACAGCAGTTTTCTCCTCAATTTACTTACTCATCCTTTAGCTGAATAAGGCCTCAGGTCAACATCGAAGCCTGGTGGAAGCAACCTTCCTTGGTCACCAGTGGATCCAATCTCCTCATCATGACACTGACATCACCCCTTGTTGCAAGCTTGAGTTGCATGGGAGCCCTGTGGTTGCTCCTGCCCATTGCACCCCCAATCCAGGCAGTGCCTATGCATACTCAGGACGTCAGCATGGTTCTCTCCATCAGCTTTGAGGACAAGCCCACCATGTAGAACGATGCTCCTACTAACAACACCACTCACAATTTCCAAGGGGTTGTGCTTTTAAGAAACTCTTCCTTTCTTTGTAACATCTTTCATTTCATTTTAGACTGATACTGTTGTCGTAGATGGTGGACTGAAGCAGAAAAGTTAGGTAGAACTTCATAACCTTTGGACTTCTTTCAGATTTCCAAGTTGACGGAAACCCCAGGGGAGTTTTCTGTATTATTTTCATACTTGTGTAGCTGGAAAAATGAAATTCTTCTGAATGAGCAAGATGATGAAAATACTTAGCTCTGACGATGCTGGGAAAACTCTGGGGTTATTTTTGTCTACACGTATAATTTCTGGCCAGAAAAGAAAAAAAAAGTATATGCCTCAAGTGTTCTGAGCATGTGAGTTTCTTATCTTCTATTAGAAAACATAAGCACTGGCAGGAGCAAGCAGACTTTCTTCATTAGGTGCCAGAATATTTAGCATAGGTTCCTCAATATTGGAAAAAGTAGTCAGAAGTAAACCAAGAAAAGTCATTATCTGTTTTGGTTTTTTTTTTTTTCCCCTTTTAATAACGTTTTCAGTAGCACAATGCATTCAAAGCTAGGCACATTCCCCTCAGTGCAATACAGTCTCAAGACATGATTTAGATGGAAAATTTAAGTAAGATTAATGCAATTTATTATCCGCCAGGATATCCCTACAAACCACACTGCTTGGCTGAATTTTTGATTCTCAATCTAATATTTCAGATGAGATTTCCAGACGGGTGTCTTATTCCTCTATTAGTTTAGTGAGGGTGATATAGAGTTTGTAAAACAGGAGAGGTTAAGCTAGTTTTAACACTTGATTAATCATTTAAATTACTTTGTTACTGTTTGAATCCATTGACTTTTGTTTACCAAGCAACTCCCTGAAACCCAAAGCCAACAAAAACGGCAGGCAGCTTTCCAAGTTGTTAATTTATTCAATGAGTTCTTCAAAGGAGTTCTAAAAGGGGAAAAAAGAAGCAAATTTATAGTTGCATTGAAAGGGTAGAGCAATCCTTGCTCATTGCTTGCTAAAAATGTCTAGGTTTTTATGACTCAGAAAAAAAGCCAATATTCAATTATGCTGGTCAGCTCCTGGAGACGTATATTTTTTAAGCAAATCAAACAAGTCCTTAATGGAGCCTGACTGCATGTTCATGCAAATACTGATTGAAATAAAATCAGCTCGTGTGACAAGCCACACTTTTCTCTGCTTTTTATGTGCAACTGTGACTTCATCTGAAGTGAAATTCTGTTTCCTCAAAGGAAAATGTGAGCACTCTCAGCGGGAGCAGGATCAGGCCCATAGGAAGTCAAGTCAAGAGCACAAGGACAAAGCTTTTTCAAAAGCAAGTATGAATGGGTGATTAAAAAGCCCCCTTCAGCTACACAATGTACATGTGTACGGTTTGCAATTGTCCACTGGGGAAAGGGGGGAAAAAAGTCCCAAGCCCTAAATCATGAAAAAAAGGCCAGCTTTCTATTCTGCATATTACAAAGTCTGAGTTTGGTAAATTGATTACAATTTCTTTACAGAGAACTATCAGGAATAAACCACTAAGTCTTAGACATAAATTTGAATTCCAGAGTCTCCAGCTAACCCAGCTCATAAATGAATTCCTAAATGCTGACTGTGCCAGAAGACCCAGCACTGCAAAACCACTTGGCAGAAGCCATTAGTTTCAATGAGATGAACTGCTCTATTTAGCTTTCATTCAAAACTTTACAGAAATGCCAGATTTCCATAAACACAGGTTTCCTTGAATTTCCAGGGCTTTGATTAACTGGTAGATGAGGGTGTCTTACAAATATAGATTTGTATGCAGAGTTCAGCTCAGAAAGCATGAGAGACTGGAAACGGACTATAGGCTTTTCTTTCTTTCTTACTTTCTCTCTTCCTGACCTAACAGAAAGCAGGAAAGCTGCTTTAGAACGTTTTGGAGCTGAGGCTTTAATAATTAATAATTATTCTGTGGTTTAACACTGTTATAGATCATTTTCTTGTCATTTATATCATCATGTGTTAAGCTTTTTATGACAGATTAATATCCTTCAGCTTTTATAGTATGGTTTTAAAGTCTTGCAATGTGTGAAGCAATGAACGACTAAAAGAGAAAGAAATTGAAAAACACCTCCTTGGCTTTTTCTCTTAAAGAAAATATTTGTGAAATCTATTAAAATCGAAGTCTACCCTTTTTGTCAAAGGACAGCATCTTAGTTTCGCTATTTTTTTCTTCTATTTACATGTACTTTTTGTGACCCATCAGTCAATCATGTTGAGACCAGCAATGCTTTTTGATATATTTAAATTTATGGTCAAGCTGGTTAGGTAAGTAGGAGTTTTGGGGTTTCTTTTGTGCATTCTAGGTTTTGGGCCAGGCTATGGACCAGCTCCTTTTATGGATTAGATTAGAAGATCAAGTCTCTCTCTCTGCCCCTCTCATTTTTTCCCTCCACCAGCAACTGTTCCTAAAAAGCACATAACCTCCATACTACTATGCTGATCATCATAAATCTATGAATTAATGGCGTTGCTAGCAAAAGTGCAAGAACTGCACAGATAATAACATGCAACTATGGTTTACTAACCTTAAACCCCCTTAAATCAGTCATAGAACCATAGCAGCCAAGAAAACTATTGTGGTAAAACGCCATGAACTCTAGCTTGCTTTTAACACTAGGAATATTTCCCCTCTTCTCCAGCTTTCCTACAATATCTCTGTTCCCAACCAGAGTTTTTATAATAAAAATTATAGTTTATGTGCATGTTTTTTGGTTAAGCACCGAGAGTCTGATTCAGCATTTCTCCCTTTTTTTCACTTATTTTTAGGGAAGCGCTGGCTGTGTGGGTGCTGAGCCACGGAGGCTGTGTGTGGCCCCGCGGCTTGGCGCGCACACAGTGGAGTCCTGCTACAGCTGGCAAAAACTGCTGGGATTTCAGAGCTGTAAAGCACTACGTTAGGCCTTTGGCATTACCCCACCCTTCCTGAGCGCTGCCTTTGAATAAGCCCATATCCTTCGGCCATCTATGGATAACAGGCTTTCCAGTGCATTCTGTTTGGCCATCAAATGAAAAAGGTTAATTAAGCCTGTACATGCAGAAATAAAAGTAGTCTGAGCTTTTAATTGAGAATTCCCCTCATTTACCATTGGCTTTTCCTATGGGACTTGCTACCAAGAAGCCGAGTTTGGGTATAAGTGATTGATTGACGCACATTGTTGTGTTGACAGAAGTGAATTCAGCCAGCGAGGAGAATAGTGCCACTGGAAAATGTAAGCAAAGCAAGCACAGTGAAATCAATGCAACTCTGAAGGCAAAACTAAAGAGTATTAAATTAACCAAACTATGCGGACAGTGTAAAAACATTGAAGACCTGAAAGGAACTGAGCCCAGCCCTCAGTCTTAGGGATTAACAAATGATGCTGCTGAAAACGAAAGCTGAAATGCAAGGATTTTGGGAACTCCAGAAATGAGTTTGAGGAGTTTGATCTCAAATAGGATGGAAATATAATGTTTATAAAGAACTTAGAGTCATGCCACGTTTTGGGTACAAAATCCATGTCTCAAATATTCAGACTTCAGGATGGGATAAACATCATATTGAGTATAAACTTCAATTTGACTATTTAAATTATATGGTCCTATTTACCAAAGAATAACTGGTGAAACAGGGAAGAAAAGCTAACCCCCAAACCACAAAGATAATTTACTGCTGTTGTACTGTATCTCCTTACAGAAAAATGTAACAGGAAGAAACCACTGGAACATAGTTTAGGTCTGAAGAATGATGTTTCTTGAGTATCTGTAAATCTATGAACATCCTGCTGCTTTGCCTGGCTTCTGTGAGCCCTAAAGCTTCAGCTTTGGTGAAAGGCCACACACAGATCACAGACCTTATAGGAGAAACCTTGATCTCTCACTTGGCATAACGCAGAGGCCATCTGTCTGGGAGATAGTGTCTAAGGCTCAGCAGCCTACCTGGTGTTTCATAAAAGAAACGGGCCATCTTTTCTGCTTCTAAAACACAGTCAAAAGAAGGGTCCTGCTCCAATGGCCAATGGCTGGTATACAGAGCACTCAAACTAGGAGATCTCCAACTGAGAGCTTTCCTCACCTGTGTAAGACAAAAACCTTTGCCTCCTATAGACCATGACAGCAACTTCAGGAAAGATGCTGAGGTTTGTTGGCGGAAGACCTAGAGCATGTAAAGGGAAAGTCTAACCCTGCTCTGAGAGCTGGCTGCATGTTTTTCAGTGGCTGTTTCACTTATACTTCACTGCTGAAGGCATGCTTGTGAGCATTATCAGTCCTTTTAGTTGGCCAAACTACTCTCTGCATCATGGAAGCAATGAGTCTTGAGAAGGTCTTTGGAAGAGTTTGAGAAAAGGAGTAAATTGTGCTCTCTGCTGAGCAGAAACATGTGGGATACTGTCATCGAACTATAGTACATTATCTGTGCCATACACAGGTAGCATAGATGCTACAGAATTCTCCTAGCAGGGATTTTGTGTCTTCCCAGGGTTGGAATGATTATGGGAGGCTACACAAAGCAGAGGGAGTGAAGAATAAGAGAAAGGTGGAATCAGGCAGGTAAAATGCCAAACAAGCCCTTCATTCACTTTGCCTTAAATCTTGTACTGTCCGTGCCCTGCCAGCCGCAGACTCTCCCAAAATTAGGGGTGCCAAACTCTGCAGGTTCAGCACTATGTAGCATCAAAAAAGATGGCAGAGAAAATGACCTGACCAAGCAACCAAGCAAAGAGATACCATGTTGTCTGGTTGACCTACCAAAACTTATCAGTCCCCTCTGACTCCAGGCAGTTTATATGTGGTTTCTTACATGTGCAGAGAGATGCTGGCGATAATAGGTTATTCTTACTGTGAAAGTGCACCAAACCTGGATGTGTTGCACACCTTATGGGCAAGTATGCAAGCATAGAGGCACACACACATACATACAGAGATGCAACCTGTCAGTGTAGTATTTGTACAAGATGGAGTCATGGAATGCATCTCACTGTTTAAGAGAGGGACAGTGATGTTTTCACATGTAAAGCATGCTAAGCAAAAAATCCTTCAGTAAAATTCACACACAGATTGGTGTACTTAGAAAAGGTTCCTAATGAAAAAAAAAGGAAGAAACACATCATTATTAGTTTTCTTGCCCATTTGAGTACATGAGGAATTCTGCCAAGAATCTTTATTTTAGATAACGGACTCCAAGCTCCCATTATCAGTGTGGAGGAATTAATACACTCTGTTCATATTTTTGCAAAGACCAAATGTGGAAAATGCTCAAACCACACCTGTTTTGGTTCTACAGCACATATACTTCTGCTTGTCAGCTCGCTAGCTGATAAAATTAGTTAGGGGATTTCTGATCCTTCTTTTTTTTCTATTGTTTTATTTTCAAGACAGTTACAAGGGCATGTGGTTAGCACACAAGGATGTGAGAGGGAAAGCAGAAACATTTTAAATCTCTCACAACAGTTACACAGGGGAAGATTTGGCTCTAATATTGAATGTTAGCTGGGGTGAGGGTGTCATGGCTGTGCCATGGGCATCGGCAAGGGGATGTGAGGTTGTGCTGTGGAACCAAGTGGGTTTGCTCAATTCTTCTTTGAGGTATTGTGTGATGGGATTCAAACACGGCCCCTGAGACTGTCCATGTTGTAAGGTAGGACATAGGAGAGCTGTTTTGAAGAAAAGGGTCTTGATCAGTTTAATGCTCAGTGGAAGAGACTGTGCGGTTGATGTCAAAGGGTGGCATGTCATTCAGATATGTAAGGGAAACTGATGCACTGAAATACGCAACATCAAGGAGGTGTATTAAATAATCGATTAAATTTTATCTATATTACACTAACATCATAGATTACAAAGCCAGCGTTTCTGCTACAGAAATAATGAACAGAAATAGTCTCAGAAAAATAAATAGTTTTCTTAGTAAAAATTGTTTTTATTTTTGATTTTTTTTTTTCTTTAGGTTGCTATTCTGTTTCTGACAGAAATATTCAGCTCTCTTTTACTTTAGTTTATACTTATAATTCCCACAATATTGATGCAGTTCTCCTATGGGAGGAACCTTTCATAATCTTAAAATCACAAGGGGCCTCTTGCTCTTCTCCCCCAAAAGAAGCTTTTCATTTTGTTTGCATTGTAGTTAACAATGAAAATAATGAAAGCAGCTCATGAATCACAGGTTATGAAAACTGTTAAACAGAGATCTACGTCAAGGTGTTTTGTGAAAGAAGTGTGTTAAACAGGGAAGTCTGCTTACTGTCAAACATTGGAGAGAAACTAGGGAGCATCAGTGCAATGGTATTAGAATGGCAAGGGAGACATAGCTTTGCAGAACGGTTTTCAAATGCTATTAACATTTGATTTTGGGAAGTTCAGATTTAAGGAAGAACAGGTCTGAGGTCAAACCCAAACCAATTTGTGTTCTTTAATGTTTATTCCTCAAACTAGCAGATTTTTTTCCTTTTTTATCTGAGAAACTGAATCCCAGTGTTTTTTCAATATCTTCCCAAAATAGCTGATTTGGAAACATGCAAAGGAGAGTTTGTCATTGTGGGCTAATGAGTTTAGGGCTGGGTGAGTAACGTTGTCTGCAGATATATAACAGACTGTATACACATCTAGCTAGGTCTTTTTCCTGAAAAACAAAGGTTTCTGCAGTTAGCCATTACTCCTGATTAATAATAGAATCATAGAATAGTCAATCAAAAGAGTTTAGAGCACCTCGCCTCCCTGTCCATGCCTATATGATGAAGATGATTGGGTTTTGGTCCCTGATGTTGGTTCTTTACAGCATTAAGCACATTGCATGCACTATTATAATGTGTAATATTTGAAAGCCTGAATGTCATCTAGTAGTAGTCAAAAGCCTGAAAACGTCTGTTACATTTATGCAGTCACTTTTATCAAGTAAATTTATAATCTCACCAGAGGATGAAATCAGATCTGCCCAAGGAGACTGATTGTTACTAAAACAATGTTGACTAGCATTATTTCTTTTCCAGTCCTTTATTTCTTTTTTGATTATATCTTGTGTCAGTTTTATTCCTGGTTCTGCAACTGGAAACCCACAATAACAGTGCTATAACGTTTCACAAATCTGCTCATGGTCAGCTCTCTTGTTGATTCAAGCTGTGAGCATTCAGCTTTCCTAATTTTTTTCTCTTATTTTTTTTTTTTCCCACCAATTAGGCAGAAAACATTTAAGTTATACAAGTAATTTAGGAGTCCTGGTAAGAAATGCATGTGGAATTTAAGCAAGACCCTATGTACTGGCATACAGAGCTGAGTTATGGCAGTATAACAATTTACCACCTACCCCTTGACAAGCTGTCTGTGCTTGATGTCTGTTCACTGTGACTGTGATGGGTCTATCCTGAGGTTAGGGTTACACCACATGAGTAGGATGAGCTCTCAGCTCAAGCATTCAAAGGTAGTTATAGTGCTTTGGCTGAGGAGTGGCAACTTCTTCTGGTGTTGCCATGACATTGTGTTGAATCCTCAACAAGGAGCCACTTACTTATAAAAATGAGACACTGGCTTCTAATTCCCTTAGGTCCATTGAAATTGTATCTACTGTCTCTTTCAATGATCCAGACACACACAGAGCCATATATGCACGCACATGCATATACCCTTGTTTCCACTGACACTCAGGCTGTATAGCACAAACCTCTCTCAGCCTCTTGCACTCAACAGGTATGTCTATAGCCCAGCAAAGCACGCACTACACTGACTGCACAGCCAGATGGTCTCCAGAGCAATTCTGCATATGCACCACATTTATTAGAACTGTGAAATTCACAGTGGTGCTTCTATTTTTTTTCCCTGTTTTCCTTCTTTCCCAGCTATTTATGCAAACAACATTCTGGATAACATGCAGAAAGCTATTCTTTCCTGGCAAAAGCAGGATTTCTTTTTTATATATTATTATTTGTTATTGGTTCAGGAATGCTTTTGCACTTAACACCTCCATGAACTTTTTTTGTGACAGAATGTCTCATCTGGAAGGTCTATTCAGAGGTGGCTGGATGGTGTGCCAAATGCAAGCTCCAAACCCTGTCTTCCCCAGGTGCTAAATTACCTTTCCTGATAGGCTGAGCTAAAGCTGGGGAGGTGTTTGGATTAGGATTGAATGGTACATTCAGATCCTGGCCATTCCCTCTTCCGGACACCCAATAGCCCTGTGAATATTCCAAACTGATAATGTCAGCCTTGAAAGGGAGGTGGTCTGAGAAAACACTTTTCACTGCATTTTTCCTGAACAGAGATCAAATACGGACAAAATAAAGAGCAGAGATCCATGTGGAAAGTCAGGGTTGTGGATGCACTCACCCCACAGCTGCTTGCTGTGTTTGCACTGGCATTTCATAGACAACTTGTTATGACTTCCAAGGGGCACCTCATGGCCCAGGATAGAGAATACAGGGGTCCAGCAATACTCCAGCAGACCATGTTCCTTGGAGAGGATGGGCTGGGAGTAGCTGTGGGTAAGGGGAGATAGGGAAGAGTTAGCCTGCTCTAGCAAATGGTAGAATGGTTGGAGAATGCTTTAGCTTTTCTCTGATTAGAGGACTAAAGGTGGCTGATTTCAGAGAGGGTGTTTTTTGGCCCTCCTTGTCTGAAAAGCATTGCCCCATTAAAGGGGAATTGTGTTGCACTTGACAAGAAAATGCACAACAAAATGATAATTGCAGGGATCTCAACATTTAGTCATCTCTGGTCTGTGGATGCATTAACTTGTCTACACATAAATCATGACCCAATGTATTGTGAGCATCATGATGTGCTCAAGAAAACTGCATCATGGGGCTACACAAATAGACACTGTGGTTGACAGCCAGAGCCCCTTCAGCTTTTTCATGATGGCCAGTTCCAGATGCCTAAGGGAGTGTACCAGCACATGATAGTTGCTCACTACTAAGGCGTGGTTGACCTCAGCCAGGATATTTCTAACTTCACAAGCTCTGGCAGCATCCCGGTGAGGAGACTCAACTTCCTACCCTTTGTATATCAACCCTGCTCTCTGCCTCAGGCCATGCAATCAGTGCTGCTGACCTTACTGTCCCTCTGCTTATCATTGCTGACTAGAGCATGGCACAACCGCTTCAGGACAAACCTTGTGCCATTTACTATGCCCTTAAGCAAGCAAGTCAGGTAGACATCACAAGAACACAGCATGTCTTGGTAGGAAGAGCTGTGATAGTCCTTGAAACAACAGCCCATCACCAGCTACCTGGTGTTTGCCCTAATTCTCTTTGCAAAAAGGAGACTGTTTTGCTTTAATTCTTTGTGGTTTTTCTTCTCTTTTTGTTTCACTAGGGTTTCATGCCCTGATATAGATGTATTTCTCCGGAAAAGCTCCTGTGCATCAGGATTTCTGTTTTCATTTATGACCTAAAGGGAAAACATCTGTTGCTGTTGCTCCCTTACCATTTGTCTTCAGCTTTCCTTGTAACTGTTGTTTTACTTGTGATATCATAGTTCTTTTTGCATCCCCACTATCTTTCTGTACTGTATCTCCCTGTCTCTGTGATAGATCACATGCTGGTGTCAGTATTTTCCAGGACAAACTCTCATTCTTTATTTTTAGGAGGTGTTTAAGCTAATGTCTGTTACTGCTCTTTGGGATTCCAACGTTCTATTCTCTTGTTCCAGAGTCATTTTTCCCATCTGAAATAGTCCCAGAGAGATAATCTGCCTCAAAATTGAATCTTCTATTTATTTTTTCTACAATGGACAATTGCTGAACTTTCTCTGGTTTGGTTTTTAGTTTTTCTTACCTGTATTATTGGTGTCTTGATGCTGTTTGTTGATGGCTGTTGTAGGAAAATACTAAATACAAAACCGAGGCCCATATTCATCTGACACATGCTGCTTCTCCAAGTGTCTTGACACTCTTTCACAAAGCTTATGGAAAGAGGACAACAGAGATCTTAAGTGAGAGAAATTGTCCTCACTTCTCTTTCGACTAAACCACCACCAGATTACATAGTGAGACCATAGCACAACTGTGCTCCTAACTGAGGCAATTTAGGAAAAGGGTTAGAGTTAGATGAGTAGAAGTCAAACCACAGAGGGAAGATATAAGCCTTAACAAGGGTGCCATTGAGGGACCGATCAGCACAATATACCAACAGATTATCTCTTCCATGTTTTATTCCAGTAAGGGAAAAGAGGGGAAATGGCAAAGACAAAAGAACATAAAATCACCAGTGTCACCAGCTTGAGTCAGTCCTATGTTGCCTTCAAATGTCTCTTTTCTTGAAACTAAATTGTGAATTCAGTCCAATTCCTTGACACCTTAACTCCTGCCACCGAGACCTGAAAAAGCCGTATACACTGAAATATTGCCTGGGTGTCAGTGACTGATAAAGACACTGATTTCTTTTCCAAGTATGTTATGAAGGGCTTAATACAATTAAGCTACAATTGCCAGGCACACGTCAGTGTATGACAAAAAATCTGATTCCCATGGAATATGATTGAAGAATAATGTGGGCAGGCATGGTACTCTTTTATTCCAGATAATAAAATATAGGAGTTGGTTTCAGGAGATGCAATGCAACCTTTTTGGATGCCCAGGACTTAGTATAAACAAAAAGACATGTTGTTTGGAATAGGCAATATTGATACCATAGATCTTTGCAAGATCAAAGGTAATGAAAGCAAGATCTTCCAAGACAGCTCATCTGCTGGTCTCTCCATATGCCACATTCCCTTCAGCTATCTCCTGTTCTCTAAAATTAAAAAGGACACTTGTCCTCTTCTGAATACAAGGTGTTTCTATAGGGCTCAATTTACAAACTGTGTTATACCTGTCCTACAAGGGGACTTGTCAAGTGTCTCACTGCATTGGACTTTCACCTCTGGATGAGATGTGGGATAAGATTTGGATTTTAGCTTTGACAATGAGCAAAGGCTTCAATGGAGTTTGAATTCTATTACGCTCAAGTCTCAGTGGCTCTTTTCCTTTGAGATCAACTGCCTTCCAAGGCTGGTCTTTGTGTTGTTTCCATCACTAGAAGCTGCCTGCACTCTGCCAGCTCCCTCTAGTTTTGAATTCCACTCAGGATTTAAAGGAAAGGAGTAGATCTAGGTCTAGAAGTTCTCATGTCAGTTCCTTTATGCCTGCAGTAATGGGAAGGAAAGAATTGCAGATGCTATTGCTAAGAACACAGCCTGTCTCTAATCCTAGTATATAAAATGTGTGCCAGTAGTTCTAAGGATCTCCCACAGCCTTTATACATGGTGTTTTCAGAATTCAAGCGAAAGTTGTGAATGAAAATATCTTTCTGGATATCCTAGATTCTTAGAGAATGGAAAAAAATCCTCATGTAAATCTCTGATAGCCAAGGCTTTCCCCTCTTGCACTTCTGCAAGATTCCATCTGAGTGGTGCAATACAAAATCAAACCACACCAACCAACCAAACAAAAGAATCCCAATTGTATCCAAACAAACCTATGAAGCTCTCTTCAAGGATTTAAAAATCTTTAAATGGTAGAGACACCTGCATCCATTCAAAGAGCCCCAGTTGAGTTAAAGACATAGATTCTGTGTTGCGGAAACTCAAGTCAAGTAGTGAATGATGAAAGAAAAGCTCTTCATTTAATTTCTTGGCTTCTGCAGTCTTATCAGAGTGTTCTGCCCAGCAGAACTAAGCCCTGTGAAAAATGTATATCCCCAAGTTCAAATGTGCAGTGTAAAACAATATCTAAAATAAGTTAATTCCATTGCTTGTTTCTTGAATAATTTTCAGTGCGAGAGATGTTTTTATAATCATGTGTCTATGATCAGAGACTTTTGGATAGACACCAAATCAAAACATCAGCAAAGAAAATGGGGTGATGTGGAAAACTGACTTATTCATTCATAGTCAATAAAGTAAGCATGCAGTAGCTGGATTGTAAATAGCACTGTGGAGGAGATTTATAAGTCTTAACATGGGGAGACAGGTTTATCCCAGTTAAAAGCACATTTTAACTGGAAGAACTCTTCACCATGTTTATAAAATGAGGCCTTGGGTGCAAGATGAAACCTTAGGCCTGTGTGAATTTGAAATGGGCAAAATATGTCATCTGCAACCATGTTTTTCATCTCCAAAGTAGAAATCTAAAATCCATCTGAAAATGTTAAGAACTAAAGATAAAAATTCTAAGAAAATAAAACTAGCCCTCAGCAGGAGTATGTACTGTGCTTAAAACTTCCCTTTGCTCCAGATTGCTGTGTTTATAAATCAAACTTATATGTCCAGTGGGGAAAAGGGAAGTAAAACTGTTTCCAAATGAAGAAAGAACAAGTGATTCATTTATGTTAAAATCATAATTGAAAATACAGAATGTAGGAATGCGCTGGGTTTACTCTTGTTTTTATTTGTAACATTTGCTTTGTTGCAGAAAATATGATCGAGACTGAAAAAGGATACATTTACCACTGTAAATCTTCCAACTATTTGAGAAATAATATACATTGCAGGCTTTCTGCACCCTCTAAAGTAGAGCCTCATCTTTATCAGGGATAAATGCACTTCCTTCGATTTCCTGATAGAAGAGACTATTCCAGAATTTCATTTATTAAACAAAAAATATCTTTATTGACTGTAGTGTATAAACATCTCTGAAGATACCCTAGTGAAATCTAATGAGGTATTTCCCTTTGCAGCATGACAGGGTTCAAATATGTGCATATGTGTAGTAAAGGAAAATAAAATTGACTCTGACAAACACATAACCCATTGAGCTTCTATCTTTGCAACAAATGTGCTCTAAATTCCAATGTGCTTTGACAATCACCATTTATTTCAATGCATCCTCCCCAGACACTTATTCTTATGGGCCAAATCCCTGTCTCATGGAAGTCAGAGGGAGTTTTGCCATCGATATCAGTGTTGGAAAGATTTGATCCTATCTGTGTTTAAAAGCTATCAGATGGATGCAAAATTAAAGGAAATGAATGTATTTACCTCTTGAAGTTCCAAGGACATGGAAAAAGCTTACAAAACCAGTACTTTTAGTTGGAAGCTCTTAACATGTTGACAGAATACCAACTGCCCTTCACAATTTAGCTAGATGCCTCTTCGAGGCCATCATGAGCCATTTAGGAGTGTCAACAGTTGTCTGCCTTCTGGTACACTGAGTCAGATTCATCTTCCTAAACAAAACACAAAGTAATTGTGAGGAAACTGTGATCTTACTTCAGGCAATTCCACAAATTAAACAGCAAAGAAAATCAAAAATGCTCGCTGTGCATTGGTCACATAATCCTGGAGAAGAGTTGCTTTCAAACCAGTGCAGCTGGATACCTGTGAAGACATGAAAAATAGAGAAAAATCAGTTCTTGACTTTTCATACAGAAAAAGGGCTTGAACAGCACTTGAAATGCAGTATTTTACTTTTGATGCCTGTTTCATGGTTCTCATCAAACCTGAAGTGACGGTCTATGTGTCTACTATCACTGAGGCATTAAGACATGTAAAAGGAAAACCATGACAATAAAGGACAAAAGTCTCCCTGTCTCAGAAATTGTGCTAGTGCTTCCAAGCAACATCTTCAGTTGAGGCCTTTGCTATTTTTCTTTCCATTCCAGCTGTTCCTTAAAATGTGGAATCACACTTAAAGCAAGGTGACACCAAGAAGGTTTGTATTGCTCCTCCAGCTGTTGGTTTTATTCTCCACATTTTAACATGGGCAAAGAGAAGACCTTGTGTGGCATAGCTCCAATATGCTTTGTAAATATACTCGTTAGGAGCTGTAAAGCTGGGTAAGGGCTTCTGCTGTAATTTCTGCCGCAGTATTTTCTCACCCAGAAGAATACCGTGCCCCAACACTTATCTCTGACTAGCTGTGTAATTACTACACGCCTGACAACACTTCCCATTTCCTAGAACTGCTTGAATTAACAGTAATTTTCTTTTCATAAAACCAGGAATACAACCAGTAAAACTTTCATTAGGTTGCTACTGCCTACCAGGGGAACATGAGCCTATTGAATGGGAGATCAGGACTACATCAGTTCCTCGCTGGTGCATACAAATTGCTAAAAACTTTTGTGGGTCAATCTGGTTAATCAGACTGCAATTTAATGTGCAGTTCACAAAGAGATGTTAATGTCTGTGCTGTGGATCAGGATGCTCTCGGGAGGTGTGACATTAGAGATGCTTTTTCAGAGAGATAAATAATCAAAAATCCTTCATTTTTTCACATACTTAAGGCTCAGATGAGGAACTGGGTGACAAAGAGATTGCGTGACTTAACCAGGGTCATACAGGAAGAGTGTGTCAGAGCTGGAAGCTGAATGAAAAATTTCCAGCTCCCAGCCAGCTCCTTCATTATTTGATCATCTTCTGCCACAATAAAAAAATTACAGCCATTCCTTACATAATTGCTGGGAATCCTGAAAGATCATTCCAAGTGTACACAGCTAGATTACAAAAATGCAGCTTTTAAAAAGATGTGCACCTTAATCTGTCTTTTCTCGTCCTTGGATTCAAGTGGCTTAGTTGTAAAGGTATTAACACATATCAAAACTCTGCATACAAAAGCATACAAAAACTCTGGAATACTGCCTTTACTATGTTCATATTATCCTCTGTAGAAGGACAGTAATTCCTGTCCTTATAAAATTGTGGTATGCTTTTTATTTATGTCTAGCAACCCTATCAAAATCAATGATTATTTCTCATCTTCTAGCTTAGTAAATAAACCACTCAAAAAGTGAGAGCTTGTGGCACTTCTCTCAGCTTCATAGGTGAAGCAGTTACTGCAGACTCCAACCTTAGCCAGCCCTTATGTTATATGTTACTTTGCATTTCTCCCTTGATGTTGCCACTATTATTTTCATTTTACTTTAACATCATTAGTTATGGTTCTCAAAGATGAATCCATTCCTAATGTACTCGGTGTGGCTACCCTTAACATTTGCCAGTGGTTTCAATCGATTTGAGTAGATACCATACAAACAGAATGGATCTAGTTTGACCTGTGAAACCCAGACTACAGAACTTCATGTACTCGATGAGTAATACTGAAGTTTTAAGTTATCTAAATCTCTTTGGTTTGGTTTGTTTTGGTAACCAAGAAAGCCCTGCAGGGGTACTTTCTAGTCAACTGTCTTACCCTATTGCATTGTTTCTTGCTTTGCCTTTTAGTTTCACAGTTGTCTTTGCAATGAAACAGCAATTAATAAACAATGCACAAAAGCAGAAGAATATCAGTTGAAAAAGGGTCACTAGCAGTAGGACTGTGATATATGATACTCCTGAAAAAAAAGTCAAAGCAATTTGGGGAAAAAATGGTATGATGAATTACAGGAAATAGTAAATTACAGAAAAGTGTATTCTTTGCTACTTTTTCACAAATCCCTTGAAACTATTGTCATGAGATGATGATTAGAAATTTCAGTAACACGGTGGTAGAATCAGTCTGACTCGAGAGACTGTATTTTTGGTTTTGTCTGCAGAACTTCCATCATTGTATGCATGAAAGTGCAAGAAAGTGTATATATATGAATTAACATCAATCCATGCAAACAATGAGTAACCTTATACATTGTCATTTATCTTCAGATAAATTATTTGCAAATTACAAGCCAGATCTGTGGAGCTGCGCCCATTTAGAGATCAAATCTGGCCTCCCATTTTCATTATAAACCACAGTCATAGATAGCTGAATAAAATTGTGTAAATAATTTGCTCTCTTATCATTTCCCTTCAATCTGCAAATATTTCCTTGAGCACAGTTTTATTATATAAGTGCTCTTAGGATCTTGGCCATCCAAGTACAGTTACCAACCAAGATTTATACAGTGTTGTCAATCTAATCTCTCCTAATTTGCTATGCTTTTACCTACTGTTGTGCCCTTTTGTAAATTAGCAGAGGTTTACAGTTCAGTATTTCCTTACTTGATCTACTATGCAGAAATGAACTTAAGTAGGTAGTCCTTAACATGCACTGCTACTAATGTCTTACGTGCAAGACTGCTTTATCTATTTACATGGCATAAACCCCATCTGCTTCCTTCACAGAGGAGCTCCTATAATAAAGGTGTCCTTGCGTGTGGATTCCTTATTTTCCCTCTGTTAATTTCTGTCCACCAGGATTTTATACAGTGCCCACTTAGACTGACACTAGGACACCTATTGACTATACAGGCTTTCTGTCATGCTCCAGGAAAAGAAGGAAGGCATATTGATTTTTTTGGCTTGCTGTTAAGGCACATTTTGCAATGCTGTGGTTTTGGCTGACACTGTGGACTTGGCAGGGGCTTAAACCTGCAAAATTACAATCTAAAAGTTGCCACTTCCCCAGCTCACTGCTGTTCATTGCCCACACCAGAAGTGCTGCTGTGGTTCTCTGACACAGCAGCCGTCAGCCTCCTGAGGCACATTTTTAGCTCCACTGGACCTACCCTTACAGCCTCCAACCCAGTTACACCACATTTAATATGATGGGAGCAAGTGTGTGGTCTGTCACAAACAAAAAGTAATTTTAATGCATTCTCCTTTTGTAAGGGAAGAGATCTCTGGTATTTCTTACAGAATGTTTCCAACTAGCTCCTAGCTTCTCCCAAAACATTTCCCTTCACTGGCTATGCAATTTAATGACTGAGCACATGATAATGTGCCCATTAACATTTCCAAATCGAAGTGACAGTGCTGGGATCCTGGAAAAGGTTTATGGGAATTATACCCTGGATCCCCCATCCCCAGTGAGACATGACCACATAGCTTTCATTTCTACTGCAATCTCACCTCAACTCCATGTGTGCCAGTCATAGGCAATAGTCTCAAGTCCAGCACTTCACTCAAGGCTATGCTTCACTTATAAAGTTATATGAGTTCTCTGATTGCAGCCCCTGCCATGACTAAGGACTCCTATATCAGCTGGGCTTTTAATGCACTGGTGCGCTGGGTCCTAATTTCAAAGCCAGGCAACCAAAGAAATTAGAAATATGGTTTCCAGAAATGCTTCATATTGCTTAAAAATAAAGCTGCTTGCATGCACGTCTAAATAAGGATTAAGGTGGGTTGCTATAGGCACCAAACTTTGGAAATGTTGGCCTAAATGACTTGGATAAGGAGAATTGTTTTTTATGTGAGATGTTAAATAAACCCCTTGAGTTTCAATAAATAAACACAGCTATTTAGGAAGTGGTGACAATGTGCAATCTGCAAAAACGGGAAGCCTAGGAGGTGCTGTGGTAATAATGCAGTTACTTGAAGCACATTTAAGATACAAATATCTCTGTGGTTTTTTATTTGCTTCCACTCTTTGAGTCATTCTGAGAAACTTCACAAAGCTGTGCACATTCCAGTTATGGCTGAAGCGTGATGCACTCCTCACTGTGTACTAAAAACTTTACCCAAGAGAGCTACAGTGTGGGCTGAGAACAGATCTTCTCCAGGCACTGGAAAATGCAGATTTGAAGCTCAATGTAATGGAGAACTCTGTTTCATGTGTATAAAAGAAGAAGAAGAAGAAGAAAGGCAAATATTCTTGGCACGAATAGACAATTAAAAAAAATAGGGAAGTAGCTATGCTCAAGACTGAAGCATTTCTGTCATAACATGTGCTGCTGCAGTCACCAGAATGGGGTGGTGGTGTGGCTTTGTCCCAGCTGAAGAGGGGCTGTTCTGATAGTAATTGAATATTTATTACAAAATTACAAACATAGCCAAATCCCTCAGAGGGTTTACCTGAACTAAAGTCAGTTGGTGAAAAAACAGTTCAAAACAATTTCGCATCCCTTATTTTAAAATCAAGGAATGGATCCAAGTAAATTGGTTTCCCACAGCTAGAGTACGGTAGCACTAGAGAAGAGCTCATTTTGTCCTAGAAGATTCAAAATCAAGAGAAACCCAGACCCAAATACCTTCAAAAAAAGCAAAACAGCAAAACAACAACCACAATTTAATTTACATTGTTTAAAGAGAGATGATTTATTGTTTTTTTTTTTTTTATGCTCTGGATGCGTTGTGGAGCAATTATCTAGTAATCAGGATTCCTAGGTTATGGATCCAGATCTGCAGCTGTTATCTGCAGAGAATCAGCTGCCAAATCCTCCATAATACCGCAGCTTACCCATGCACTGAAAAAAGTAAATACCTATAAATTTACCCAAGAATCTCAAATTAAACATTCAGCACATGTAGAAATGCTCACGATCACTATTAAAAGACAGCGTTTTCTTTGTGGTTTACTGACGTCCACAGGACTATTCAAATTTAGCCAGGGTTTGCATTAGAGATCTGTCCATGCCTGCTCCTGTTCCTGTCAGTTATTCAGGCTTTTTCCAGCTTTCCCAAGAGAAGTTGCTAAACATTTCCAACCAAGTCTGACTCTTCCCTCAGTTTTCTTGGAGCCATCCATCTTCCAGCGAGCTCCATGCTGATAGGTCCCTGAGGTCGTGCACAACCCCAGAAAGAGTCCAAGGCTGCCGTGCAGATAGAGGAATCTGCCTGGGGAAGGCAGGGTGGTGTTATCGCAGGATGGGGGCCTCACAGGTCATTTAAAAGACCAACTTGGGGGGATGAGTTTTTAGTCTGAAAGGAAACGCGCCCTCTTGTAAATGCAGATTAATATCTATGTTTGCAGAAGGAGCTCAATTCCCCAGAATCTCATTGGTAGCAGTGCTACGCATGACACAGTATTTCAGTGAAAACCCATGAAACTTCTTCAGATGACAAAACCCCAAGCCTAATTTGAAATGCTTGCTGGGCCAGGCCCAAAAGCTGAAATAAAGACCTGACCCCTACCACACACACGTGTGACCCATCCCTCTAACTGCTCGTAGAGGAAAAGGTTGGAGGTACTGAGCACGTCAACACTTACCTAGGCTTGGAGAGCAGGGTGCTTTCCCATAATCAGAGGGAAGTGTTGGAATGTATTGTTGCTATGTTTTTTAAGACCGTTTGAAACCGTGGCCCTAAGGAAATGAGGAAATACAGAGGATGAGGTTACATTGTTATTATTATTTCGCCTTTTTGAACACAGGATTATATGGCTAGATTCACATTATATTAGCTTTCTAAACCTTTAAAAACACAGGGTTTGCAGTGCAGGTTTGATGCTTTATTCATTAAGTGAATGTATTTCTGTTTAAAAAATCCTGCCTACCTCACAAGCATTGCTTTTCTGCTCTCTGTGTCTCACATACTCCTTGAAAAACTCTTGTCTAAAAACGTGTGTGCAAACTTTCTGTTTCTTAAATAAAAGATTTACTTTTTGGGCAATAAATCAGTGTTTCCTCCTTTTCTTAATTTTAGACTCGATGCTGACAGCCACTCTCTGACCAAGTTCCCCAACACCCTCACACAATGAGCAGCCGCTGCCTTAAAAACAGGTGGGATCAGTCCCTTCAGACATAGAAGAAGTTGTCCTGTTTTCCAGAGAAGTATTTTCCACACATGAATGTGTTTCCAGGTGCTTCAGGTAAAAGGTAAGAGAGGCAATGTTCATGTTTCCCCTGAGATGTGGAGCCTGATCCTGCACATACCACAACTTGGGTAACTGTCAAGTTGGTTGGTGTCAGTGGAATTGTTCCTGATCTGTCCCAGTATCAGGAAGATCAGAGCTCATTAGTTCACCGATCCCTAAATCCCAACACAAGCAAGGTTACGATATTGCATCCACAAGAAACAATCTGTTTGACATGATAACACTGCATTATCTCAGACCTTTCGGTGTTTCTTTTCCATGCAGATGTTAAATGTTCCTATACTGAATTCTGAAATAGTATCTTCATATATGTATATATATATACATTTAACATTTTGGTGTGATGTACATTATATAGTACATAACAAGAAAGAGATGAAGAATTACCTCACTAATACTAATTAGCCAGTTTTGCAGGGTTTCTCTTCAACTCAACACCAGACTTGGTTGACCTCTTTACATCATTTCATCAAATACTATTGATGTACCTTCAGGTAGCTGCAGAGGTAAATGGAAATGACAAGTGACAAATGAAATCAAATCTTTCCTCTGATGGCAAGCCTAGGAGTTGTTAGAAATGATTCCACTGCCTTCAGATGTACAGGCTTGTGTGGCCAGGGGCCTTGCCCCTTTGGATATCTCTTCCTTTCTCACTGTTGTGTTATCCTCCTGACAGTTGTATTTGCCCTTATTTGATTCTTTTTCTCCCTTTCCCCAGTTGCATCACTAGCAAATTGAAGTTTCCTGATAGCTCATCATCCACCCCAGCAGAAACACAATTTTCCTTCAAAAATCACCCTTTTCTTCTCCCATTTTCATGGATGGGTACAAACTAATTAACTTCTAACTGCCGTCACAGCATTTCCTCAACAGCCCTTGGGCAGCTGCTTTTTGAAAATGCTGTGAATAGGAAAAAAAATCATTAGGATGTTTTCTTCTAGATTGCAAATAATTGCACAGTACTGCACGTCCTGTTCAAAATGCCACGACAAGATACACTCTGCTGAAACACGAACTTTATGCGCAAATCCGTGCTTCTGCCTAGCAGAATTTCCTCTGTAATACATGGGAAATTTCGCAACATCCAGAGGAATCACTTCTCCACTCCGCTGCCCCTTGAATATCTACTAACTAAAGTCCTTAGCTCATCATTTTGAACGGGACAAAAAGGATGGTTGAGCAGCACTGGTGTGAAATGCTCTGCCAGGCACCCTTTACTCTGTGTCACAATGGCCTCTAGTGGATTAGCAGCAACTGACAGAAAGCCCCATCTTCCCCCTGGGGCTTGGCATGGCTGCAGGGCCTGATGCACCCCCATGGGGTACACACGATCTGCTCTCAGATGGTTATAGCGTTAGCCTCTTGCTATATCAATATAGGATAACTGGTTTCATTAAAAAAAAACCCAAAAGGATGAATTCATTTCTAGCAAACAAGCTTATTTGGCTTTGACCTCATACTGGTTTTAACTTCATCTAATGCAACCTTGTTGGTATTGCTTCTTTTTTTGTTAAGAACAATGAGTACAAATTGAAGAGACAATGAAAAATTGAAAGGAGAAAGCATTTTGAGTACACAAAATAGCTTGCACAATGCAGCCTTTTAAAGGTCTAATGTTATGTTTGTGTAATTTATTCTTCCTCCTTCCTAAAATATGTTGCCTTATTGCTGAAGATTTTGTGCTGCTATTTATCTGTGTTACTGCTAATGGCACAGCAGTGAAAGCGTTGCCAGACACAGACATCTTGAACTTTTACCTGTTAATCTCTTTCTCAAGAGTCAGCACAGACTGCTTGTTTAATGGTGGATCATCCATCAGAGGCATACGTGAGCTAAAATGCACGGACGGATACTTCACTCATGGTGCAGTCAGCACCATCCCCACCTCCAGAGAGCTGCCATGAGAGCAAATGAGACTGGACATAAATAAATGAGGTCTTGTCTAATGTAAGTCTGGGAAAAGGATGGCAGCTTTTCAGAAACAAGTCAAGTGAGCAAACCCTTCTTCAGGATCCAACCTGATCAGCTACTGCAGGTAGGAAGGATTTTCTCCCCTCAAAGTGCAGTATGAAATTCCAGTGTATCCCATACATTTAGGTAGAAACTGGACAGAGAAACCCTTGTTTTGCTAAAAATGAATGCTTTACCATTAGCTTCAGTGAAGTCTGGATTTTCCTGCTCTTTGAAAGCATGGATCAGTCTTCTTACAAAATTGCGGTGTGACAGGAAGAGAAATAAGCTTAGGCAGCAACTCCTTTCTTTGGCCAGAAAGTCTCCCAGCTTGCTCTTAAAGGCTTAATGTACAAGTAAAGGTGAGACATGGTCCTCTGAAGAACTGTGTATGGTCCCTACTAAACCACTTATCACAAAGATCAATTCCATGGATCTCCATGGGGAAATCTACCATGAAACTGGAAGAGAGGAAGTAACTACCTCCTTGGGGAACACCTGGAGCTTGGTGGTGTTTATACCTTTCAGGCACACTCAGATGGAGTTCATTCTTGCACAAGGCCTTGTGCATTGTTCGGATTCAGGGAACCGTGTACAGGAAAAGGCAAGCCCTTTAGAAAGAACAGCGTTCATCTCGGCATCAGGAGCACCGAAGAGCAAGCAGTACACCAACAACTACTCCTGTTCCACAGTGGTGGTGATGAGCATGGGGCAGGCAAGATTCCACTGCCTCTCTTCCTTGTCAGTTTCACTGGCTTGTAAAAGGTGATTTTCATTCCCTTGCAACATGCTTGGAAGCTGTAGGAACTAGTATAATCGCTTGTAGATCAAGCAAAGCACTTGATATAGAAACCTCTTACAACAGGTTCAATGATAGTGAACATTTTCATAGATGTAGGTACTTGGAGAACTTGCAATAGCACATATGTTCTTTAGTTCCAAACATCCTGGGAATTGCCAGGAGCACATTATGGCCCTGCTGTGAGTCAGTGTGAGACCAATGTTTGGACTCTGCACAGAAGGCTGCTGTGCAATGCAACTCCTTTAGACACTTCAGATACCTTGCAAATGACAGTTTAACTGCTATTAATTAGTCATCACACTCCCATGTTTGTCTGATTTGCAACTGCAACAAGTTCTGTGCCCTGCTTTACCAAGGAAATAAAACCCCAAAGCCTAATTTTTCTATCAGAGGGCCTCCACAGCAAAAAGATAGAAGAGGAGAAATATAAAACACACAATACAAAGGCAGGCTTGTGTCTTTGCTGAATATTTTCATTGTTTTCCCTGAGGGGCCAGTGGGTTTTTACACACAGCACTAGCACATTTCATTTTGACAACGAGTCAGACTTTCCAAGTCACTACACCTTTCACAACACACTGCAAACTGTCAGTGTGGTAACTTCCTTAAGTTTAATGAAGTTACCTTATGAAATCTCTTGACAGAGCTGTCCAAAAACAAAAACAACCAACCAAAAAAAGGCGTAAGGCTACTCAGAAAATAAGAGGAGTACCCAATGAAACGCGATACAAGCAATCTGGAAAACCTCTGAGGGGAGAAGGAAGAGTTGTGTGGTGACAAATGGTACAAACTCCTGGCTAAGATTAGATTTCTGTGGGCCGGATTTAGATAACGGGCCCAATTTTCCAATGGACTGAATGCCTGCTGGCTCCCAGTATTGGCCCTGCAAGCCACAGGCAGATCATTAAGCTTGCAAAATCCAGGCACTAAGTTTGAGTGTAAATAAAACTCTGGGGCCAATAGCTTCTAAAAGACTCAAAGAACTATTGCCACTTGAAGGCTAAGCTTTTGGAACGTCTTTTTGCAGAGCCAACCTAGAGAACTGTTCCTAAGAACCCATTTTTTACAATCTAAGTCAGTTTTCTTTTTCTTCTTTATGGTGGCCATATGATGAGCTTAGCGATGTAGCTTATCCTTCACTGTACAGCTGAGGGAATTCCAGGATAACAGTCACCAAAATTAAGGCATGTCTGTCAGTGACTAAGAGCAGAGACACCCACTTAGACCAGATTAAAAAAACATCTATAATTTAAGGATTAGCAGGCTAGCAGAGTTGGAAGAATTTCAAGCTCTTTACTGGGCTCAGGAGGAAATCTCTTTTAATATTCTATTTCATTCAGAAGTAGTCACAGATTAGTGGTTTAAGAGGAACAGGTCAATAGTGATGCATGAGACCTCAGGGGAAGGTGAGTACTGTTTGTCCTGAGTGCTGTGGAAAGGAACAGGTATCACATCTTCATCTGTGTTGTCTGAAACCAAAAAGAGTATGTAACAGGAAAGGGTTTTTCTTGTAAGCTTTGTTTTAGCTGGATCGCTGTTAATGTGCAGATGTCTACACTGAGACAATCTCCTGCCTGCTATTCAGAGTCTTCTGGATGATTTCTCTATTATGCTCCATTGCAGTTCTCTTCTGTAGCTTTAGTGTAGAGTATTCCTACACAAAAGATCATCTAGAGAAATCCTAATTTTGATCACTGCAGGGCCGATCCTGTTCCAGATCTCCTGTTGCTTTCAACAGTAGGTCCAAGGCCCTGGTCATTGAGAGTTAGTTGAAAATTTTTGGTAAAAAGGAACTTTAAGACAAACAAACTCAGTCCTAGGAACAGTACTTGAGGTTCCTACTAAGTGAAATACGGGTTTACTTTTCTGGAGGTTTTTGGTTTGTTTTCAGTAATTCGAACAGCAGGATTTAATAGGCTGTGTTTTCTGTTCTTTGATTGTGAATGATTTTACTGAAATAAAATAAAGTCTGTTTTGTTGGGTTTGTTTTTTTTGTTGTTTGTTTTTTTTCTCCCAGAGAAAAAGAAATTAAATTTCCTGAACAGCTCTATAAATGATTGCAGATCCTGATCTGGGCTAGAGAAAAGCCCTTTGGACTAGTCAGACACAGGCTGAGAACTGAGCCTTCTGCCTGATAAAGTCTACTCAGATCCTGGCAGATGGTTTGTGTACTTGGAAATCAAGCTGGTCACACTCCCACACTCCCAAGACTTCATGCACCAACAAGTGAAACCAAGAATACAGTTTCCCTTAAAAATTACTGTCCTTACTCTTAACTTCTCTTACTGTAACAGCCACAAGGAGGAGAAAGAAGAGGTTAACAGATTAGCACGTATCAAAGATGGCTGTTAAGAAAACATCACTGGAGCTGCTGAAGCTAGCAGGAAACCAATTGAATGGGCTGAAGATTACAGAGTTAAAGTCAGGATCAGCAAAGTTGAACTTCCCTGTGCTTAGGAGGCAGAGAATTTATTAAATCTGGGGGAAAGGACACAGAAGAAATTCTTTAAGTTTCTGAGTAAGGTTCAAGCATCACTTTTCAACTCGTTTTTTTAATTGCTTGAATCTGTGCATTTAATTCATATAAAAGAAAAGCTTCAGGTGAAAACTAAGGTGAGACAGCTTTCATATCGGCATATAGCTGATGGCAGGTCTGGTCTTCACCAGCTACCAACTCAGGATTTTTAAGTCCATTTCCAATTTCTAGGCGCACATCTTCCTTTCGATCCTTTTCCACAGCTTGCTGACAACAGCAGCATGAGGACCAAAAACTCCTAGGGGTTAGGGTGAATTCTCTTGGCAAGTAGTCAGTAAGCTGGCTTTGGTGACACCGTTTCTGTGAGCTGCTCTGATATTCTGTGCG
This sequence comes from Pezoporus wallicus, assembly GCF_028554395.1. Taxonomy (NCBI): domain Eukaryota; kingdom Metazoa; phylum Chordata; class Aves; order Psittaciformes; family Psittacidae; genus Pezoporus; species Pezoporus wallicus. The sequence goes on from NW_026635973.1 coordinate 628,412, forward strand.
CAAAAGGAGTCATATTTTTGCTATTGAAGCAGCAATGAAAAGGTTGCCTGTGTACCAGCTGGTTATATTTGAACAATTAAACTCTGTATTTATCTCCTTTACTAAACTCAATCAGACTGAATATGACGTTAAATAAACCCTGATGAAATATTGTCTCATTTGCTAAGAGCTTGTTTTAAGTATAGAAACGGCTTTGTCAAGTGCTCTTTAAACACAGGGCAAAACTCCCATGATGGCAATATTTAAACTAACTTTACATTCCCATTTTTTTAATCAATATCCTTTATTTATTGTGTTTACTCACATGGGAATGACCTCATTTTATAACTTTGATTTTCCATAGAAGATCACTGAATTTGAACCCAATGTCAATGTATGACAGAAAAGTGACATGATCAAGCTGTAACTCAACGTGACACATAATCTTGAGCATAACTGCTGCTGTGCTGACAGTACTGAAAAAGCAAAGGAAAGAGAAAATAGGTGCCCAGGGGACCACTTGTTAGGGTGTGCAAGCTTCCACATCACATGGTACTGAGTCCATAGATACTGCTGTGACTAGAACTGTGTTGAGAATTGTGCTAGGTAGATACTGGAGCAAAATCTGACATTTAAAATACATTTTCTACAGACTAGGTGACGACACCTTCATCTTCCCTAAGATCATTTGTCCTTCCTATTTTGCTTTACTAATCCTTCTATTTTTCTCTCTCATTATCTGCATGAATCCAGTCCATGCCGGTGAAGTCTGGCCAGATGGGTTAATTCAAGAGGACATGAAACTATGTATGACTGTGTTTATTTGTGTGCAAAAGTCTCTGTCCATAAATTAAAACCCTCTCAGAGAAGCATGTGCAGACACACGTGCACTCACACACACTTATGATTTTTCACACCCTGTATAAGAAAATCTCAAGCACTTTACAAATCTTGAAGAGTGCATTGCACTCCCATAAGATGAGTAATGACTGAGAACACATTTGCAGGACCTTAGTTTGGCCTGCATCACACATCACATTTCCATGTCTGCTGTGGGAATTGCCCAGTGGGATTCAAGAAGTTCATTAAGCCCAGTAGCACATCTCATTGCCAGAACATGATCCACTGGCCCTTTTGAAGTACAAAGAAGTGCAAAAAGCAGCAACATTCTATATTAGTTTTTAAAATTCTTCATTGTGTTTCTTTTGTATTTTCCTCCAAACTGAACAGTTTTACACTTCAGCCCTTCCTATTTGGAAGTCTTTCAGTAATCCCTGCTCTGAAGAATGTCTGTATATTCAGCATCAAGTTTATCTTTACTATGATGTGAAGGAAAGATCATATTAACAAAAAATGATTAAGAAGATATTTGTTTGGTATTCAAAGTCAGCATTTATAGGGCATGTTGCAGAATTCCATAAGAGCCATGAACTAAGGGTGTGCAACTTTAGCATTTGGATGTTGTACAAACCAACACTTTTTCAGAATCAATTCGCCAAATATCTGATTAATTACTTTTGAAAGACTGGACCTAAAAGACTGCCTACAGAGTGTCACAGGAAATCTGTAACAGAGCCTGCAAGAGATTCCCAGTCTCTTCTATTCCACTTCTTACTCTTTTGCCAAAGCATATGCAGCTCTGAAAGCCCAGAGACAAACTGTCATTGAATTCTCCCACATGGCAACACTTGATCATGGGCTGGCCTCTTCAGGACAAAATAACGATGGGACATGATGATCCAATATACCTGAGCCCAAAATGGAACCTGCATTGTTGTTTTCTGTGTTTTTTTTGTTTTTTTTTTCCTTTTTTTAAATTAATATTTCTTCTCTCCAGAAAAAGCCTAAATGGAAGCCTAACTTTGTCTAAATACTTCCAGGATAGTTCCATTCCATCAGAGTAGATGGAAAGTTTCTCAAGAAGAGCATGGAGCTAAAGTGACATATTTATGAGGTGAAAAAATCAATGGAGAGACTGTCACAGGGATCTCTGTTTATTAAGTAAGTGTTCTCACGCTTTCATGACACCTGACATTCAGGGCTGTCTCCAGGAAACAACATAAATCCAGAATCATGATGCACTCTTGTCTATTACAAGAAATCAGTTTACCAAGTCTTACATTCAAGATAAACCTTTTTTATTGTTCTTCTTGGATTCAAAATCCCACGGGACTTCAGCAGGTGTTTGTTCCATAAATGTCAGGGACCCCTTTATATTAAATCTGGAAGGAAAGATCATGATAGAACCAAAATAAAGACAAAGTCAAGACAAATCAAGCTAAAATAGACTTACTGGTGAAATGCCAATGTCCTAAGAAAGATTTTAGTGATGTAACCCAGATGTAGGTGCTAATAAGTACACATAAACCAAATTAGATTAGATTTAAGGTGTTTGGCAGCATGAGGGCTTTGAATAGCACAGATGTACTTCCACGTCGTGTTTTGATCTGCTAGACTAAATGATGACGTTTGTTATTGAAAGTAGCTTTAAGGAGCAGTTTTGTAGAACAGTAAAATTTAGATGTAGTTTCTATATGCAGCTTCTACAGCAATATCTTCTCATGCCTGCACGTGTGTGGCCACCACTGACTTTCAGTGAAAGTACCATCTGTATACTTGTGAGGTACCATTTGGTTTAAGCACATCATATTACCTTAGCTAGGGCCATGTGGTGCAAAGTTCTAGGCATCAGGAGAATTGAGGCCATTCAGTATTTTGCAAGAGAGAGTGCTAAAATTGGAAAGTTACTTTTTTCTGCCAAGTGGCAGGTAGTAAATCTGTGTTAGAGAAGAAGTCCTGCTCCCCTTGTGTTCAGAACACTCTGAAATCACCCACACAGTCCTTAGATATGCTACATAAAATACGCATTCATGTTTAGATGCTTCTTTATGCTTGAGTGCAAAGAAAGATAGATACAACCATTTACATGCACTGCAGTGCAGAAGTGTGAGCAAATTCAAACCCCAGAATGTACTCTAATGACCTCATCACTTGATATTACTTGCCCTATTTCTTCATCTTAAAATACTGCAGAACTTCTTTTTCATGTCACTTGCATTGGTGACACGACACGTTGTTGTAAATCAGTTATTTGCCACAACAGCCTCTTGTAATGGTAGGAGCATCAGTTTCCTCACACATTTGTAATTCTACTTTCTAGCTTGTCTCTGCTTGCAGACCCCAAAGAGTAAAATGGCCCTGTGTTCTTGCTACCTAGAAACCTGAAAGTCACTAATGAAGGGTAAAGTCAAGGAGTCAAATGAAGATCTTAATAAGAGAGACCTGTAGGGTAGAGTATATTTCTTTCTAGTGAAGAATACATCCCTGGGAAATAAAAAAGGATTTCAAAGGAGCTTAGTCACTCATAAAGAAAGCGTTCCTTTCTGATGAAAGGTGATCTTTCCAGCAGATGTGTTACAAGGGATGGTGAAGAGACTTCCTGTGTGTATTGCTTAACAGCATTTGGATGTATGTGAATAGGTACAAAACACATTTCAGATTATGATGGTTATATATATTTGGGTAAAACAGATTAATAAATCTCTTGCGTCCGAGTCTGATCTTCCATCAGGTTTACACCAATACTGGAAGAGCTACTGCTAGTTTTCACTGCTGTGGGAAATAACAGAAACACAGTCATATAGCAGTAGCCAGAGGTCTGGGAAAAAAACTCATGGAAATTCTCATACAGTATCTGAATTCATTCTATGGCCTGTATTTCAATTATATTAGCATTCACAGTTGTATTTGGAGTCTTCTTGTTTTACATTACTTTTAATGCCCTACAGTCTGAGACTGAGCTGCAGGGGCTCCAGCTCGGGCCACTGTAGTGGTGTCTGCCATGGGAGCAGGGAACCCAGGAGAACCTCATGGCAACCTATAGGGCTACCTACCCCACCTCTTAGGGTGTTCTCAAGTCTAACTTGCAACCTTGCACTTCAAGAATTTCTCTGAGACTGGACTGTCATTGCTCAGACCCATGAAGAAGGACTGAACCCATATGGTGGGTTCTTTATTATTATATCACTTCCCTTTTGGCTTGGCACATCAGTGTCATAAATTTTTGTCCATCGCTTTTAAAATGGAAAATGTCTGGTAGCTGTATCTGCATTCATACAAATATTCATTTCTAATGTAATCATATTTTCCTATAAATGCATATTGCAGTTTACCAAACTAAGTTTAGTCTCTTCTTCTTCTCTATTAACCAAGTTTCCCTACATGTAAGTTCAGTAGAAATAAGTTCCATGGTACATAGGAACATATTTTTTTTAATATGAGTGCAATTTCTTAAATTATGTTGCAACTCAGTAAGAAGAAAAGATTCTTTAAGGAGAAGATAAAAGCTACTGCATAAAAGATCAATCTGCACAAATGTTTATCATCTGGGATTATCATCTGCTTTTCCTTTTTTTTTTTTAACTTTCAGTGCAAACAGATGTCTCAGGAATCCCCCTTTTTCATAATTTTCAGCAACATGTTATAGATACACTATGTGCAGTGTGCGGAAGAAAAGCAAAATTGACTTTTGGCAGGTTTGGTCTATCAAGTTCATAAACTCTACTGTGTCTGTCTTGTCCAAGATTAGAGACAACCTGCTCCAAGTCCGTTTCCCATTTGCACTTAATTAGGGAGTTCATTTTAGAGGTCCATGAAAAATGGCACAGGATGTTTTCATAAGAACTCTCCTCACAATAAAATTATTTCACAGGCACTTCTCCAATTTTCTCTGGAACAAGGGCAAGAAAAGTGGGGACACAAAATAAAGTTATTGGATACCTTATCTGGAACTATCCAGCCTGTTGTCCACTATCCAAGGAACACATAGTACATTCTGGATCTAAGGAAAGAAGCCAAACATTGCATCTTTTCAGACAGTTTTTCTAACTGTAAAGCTTCATTTTCTTCTAATAACTGGGACAGAGATTTTGAAAATGTTCTGAAAGATAGGAAAGAGTCTGCACAAGTGGTTCCTCAGAATCACACTTACATACATACTTTTTAATTGCTGTGGACAACAAGATGTTCTTGTGGACGTAGTACTTGGATTCATGAGGAAACAGCAGTGAAGGGAGCACTGAACAACAGTAGGGCTGTTTCATGCTCTTTCAGGCTGGTGGCATCACCTGCAGGAGGAAGAACAGTTCAGAAGATGCGCATCAGTCACATCATGAAGTTCCTCAGAGGCACTTTCAGCATGAATTTGCTGTTATGAAGTATCTGAGAAAATGCCCAAGTTAGGCTCCATGCCTGAACTTCTCCAGAATTTTAAAGGTGCATGGATCCTGGATTTCGAGCTAATGTCAGCTCTATTTTATGTTTTCCTGAAGCTTGGCTGAATCTAAACTATTTTGTAGCATATGAAATATCTTCTCGGAAGAAGACATTCCCATCACTTCTTGGTCAGCCAGATTCCAATACACATCTAGTGAGCAGCAAAACCAACAGGGTGTGGGGACTTGAAGTACTTTGAGACGAGCTTGGGGCAAGGAATTAGGCTCATTCATGTTTTACTATAATAAACAATCAGCTGGTTACAGATTCTAGTATATGGAAGTATGATTTCTTGGGCCAGAATCTGGCCAAGTGGGTATGATCTTAATTTATCTGCTGTGGTTCCTGTAACCATGAAGAAACAAAGAATGAGCTGAGAAAAGCCTATAGCCTGTTGGTCAACAAAAACTCATGTGAGTTACTGTTTTCATACATATCATGCTTTGACTATGAATTATGTTTCTATTTGGCATTACAAGAGATATGTTTGACCTGTGCAGAACAATTAATACCTGCTCAGGCAATCTCCATGCTATCCAGATGACTGACTTTTGCTAAATCTGGTGCCTGGCCTCTCTGAAAACACACGCATAACCATACCTGATTTCTTGTTCAAAATCTCACCTACAGTGGGCAGGTCCTGGGAGCTATGGTTCAAATCAGTCCATCAGACAATGACAAAGATGACACCAAAACAGTTGGCTTTGGTTCTGTATTTTAGGTATCTTTTTTCATTGACTGGAGGAAAGGTGCCTTGTTTTCCACACAACAGAATTGCTTTCAAGTAGTGAATCAAAATACTTTTTAACATAATAGTATGGTATGTCAACACCAACAGCCAACTTAGAAAGAAATAGTTGGGTACCCATCTCAACACTCTTTAGGAATGACCTAAAGGTCAGGTTTGCTTTTTAATCTTCTTCTTCTGGAGTGTACAGTGAACATGTTATAAAGACATTTCCTTGACATCTTAGAAGATATTCTTTTTCTAAAGAGCTAGGTTTTGTACCATAAAGGGCATGAATCTCAATTCACCTAGAACCTCATTCTCTCTTTCTTTATGAAGACTCTAGCTTTCTTTATGAAGACTAGCTGAAGCTTCCAGTTTCCTGGAAGCACATGAAATGTAGGAATCAGTGTAACTTGGACCACTGTCTCAGGCTTCTGCCTGACAATAGTTTGCTCTAGGACAGAAACACTACACATACAGAAATTCAGCATCTTGCAAAGACAGACAAATCTCTCGGGAACAAAGGTGGCTTAATGAACTGTGGTCAGAGAAACTTAGTTGGTAGTTCCTTTGTTTTGTTTTGTTTCGTTATTGAATGAAACAGAACATAGTAACTTTACTTACAACAATGAATCAAGGCAGGCCATAACTGTGGTAGGTGCTTCCCTAAATCAGGTTTCATTTACACTTTTGGCTTACTGTCATCCTTCTGAAAAAAGGAAGAAAGATGTAAAGAGTGGTTCAAATCATCTTGCAACGCTATATCACATTTCAGATCATTTGCACTCCCCGTCATGTCAAGCAAACAGACATTTCAAATTGATCAATGCAGTAATTGAAACAGCAAGAAGAACTAGAGGTTATTTTGTAAGCAACAACATTCTTTATGAGACTGAACAGTGATGCCTTAAAATGGGATGTATCCAGGGAAAGCAAGCTTCCTGAAAATGTTGTGGCCATTACTTTAAAATAATATTATTTAGCCTTCATGCTCTATCCCTTGTGGGTTTTCAATTCCCTAGTAAACGTCCTTTCCAACACATCTTTGATCCTGGTCTCAAAAACCTGACATTTTCATTTTGCAAAGACTGGATATACAATGGACTAGTCAAGAATAAGGGCCAGATGCCCCAAATTGGTGCAAATTGGTGCTGCTCTATTGCCCTCCACACTGATTTACAGAAGACAAGATTCTGGCTGAAAGCCTTCCAAAGCCTTGGCTGCTTTGCTTTGCTATTTCATGTAAACACTTCAATTTTAGTCCTGCTTCCTAAGGAAATGGAGTTTATGCAATCCTGTTCCCTGTGTGTGTACACGGGAGTGTCTGTGCGTGTGAGTGTATGAGTGTATGAATATTTGTTTTCCCTTTCCCTTAAATAGTTTTGAATGTGACAGTTATCTCAATAAGACTGTAAAGCAGGAGGTTTAAGAGAGGAAACTCCTGCAGACACCATGCCAGTGTTCTTACTGAGAAAAAGGCTAATAAGCTGATTTCTTGCAGCCTTCAGAAAATTTGCACTGGCAGAGATTGCTTAGACCTGACTTGATTGGTTCTGGTCTTCTTGGATCCACTTGCTCAACTGTTTACTGCATCAAAACGTGAGCATCCAAAGCTTGGATTAACCCCGTTAAACTGGACCAGTGTTTATGAAGAGCTAGGTTAGCCTGGTTTTCTCTATTTGCTTCAGAGCATACAAATGCTAATTATCTCATTGGTTGAAATCCTTAATTCTCACGTGGTATTAATAAGCTTAACATCACTTAAGTTGTTTTCATCCAGCTGTTGAGCCAAACAAATTCAGGCACAGCATTTCCCATGGTTTTATATTCAATTCCACTCATTTTGTTCTGTTCTTGCCAAGGGTCTCAGACAGAGAGATCAGAGGGCAAAGGGAAAATTATAGATGCTAATTCACAAACAACCTCATAAAACTATCCTTCTTAGTCCCGTGAAGAAAGCAGCAAAATAAAATGATGACTGTTTCACTGCTGAATCTTTGTGATAAATGAGGTGATCCTTGGGGGGGAGGTGGGTATATAGAGGTAGCAGGCTTCATTGCTTAATGGAGTGATGTGTTTAGCAAGAGTGAAAGAGAACTGCAAGGAAAGTTATGTGAGAAAAAAGCCTTACCATTTGCCAAACCAAATAAATAAATAAATTATGTTTGTGGTTGGCAAAAACCCACACTGCACCAAACAAACAAAAATGAGCTGTTAGTTAAGCTTTGTTTGATAAATGTGGGACAAGGAAGTTATGACAAAAGACAAAAATGAAAGCCTAAGATACACTTAAATAAAATATGATCTGGAACTGAGCAGTAATCCGCTATTCAAATGATGTATTTATGAGATTAAAAAAGCTGTGGGGAGAAAAGTGATTTTTTTTTTCCCCCACTGAAACCAGAAAAGCAGGTGGTGTTCTTCAGCAATCTTCTTTATTTACTTAATTAGATAGTTTATGTGAAGAAAAGGAAACCCAGAGAGCACCCTGACCCACAGTAGTAGTGGGTGTGCAAGGTAGGCCCTTTCTGTATGAAACAGCAGGTAATGACAAATGAAAACAATGATACTTTCACATCCTGAAGTGGTTTGCTGGATTGGGAATCAGCATCTTACAGAAACACTCTCTGGATCACATGTATTTTTTTAACCTATGGACACCATTAAGTTAAGACTGAAGCACAAATTTGTCCACTCCTGGTGACTGCCTGACAAGAAAATAGGTGGACCGCGGCCAGCTAGCCAGGCTATGATCCCCTCTGTTGTACCTACCTCTCTATTGATTTAAGCAAAACATGACCAGATCTTTCTCTTGCATAGCAGGGCTTGCTGACTGCTCGTGGTGACCTCATCCATGTGTAGGTCTTTTGGCAGACAGTTACAACTTTTTAAAGAGCCAATAAGAGTAGTTTTATGAGGCTGTTTGTGAATTAGTATCATTCTTTTGCCCTTTGCCCTGTGGTCTCCTATTTAGCCTGGGCCCCTTGTCAAGTGTTGGACAAAAGGAGCTCAAGTCAGCATAAAACCCTGGGAAGTGCTGCCTGCCTTTGCTCCTTGCTACAGCTGTATGTCTTCTGCTGGTTGCTTGGTGCAGCTTTGTGGACAGAGCTATGCCTGTTAATACCAAAGATGTAGCAATTCAAAGTGTGATGCTAGTTTATGAGTACTAACCGTCCTGCATCGTTTGACAGGAACATGGACACAGAGGAAAAAGCACTCAGTCTGTTCTGTGTCAGGTGAAATTTAACTGAACTACTCTTTCTGCCCATACGTACTCAATACTTCTATAGAACTTTCATCATTCTCACTGTACAGACAGGGAAATTGAGACAGAGTGGGGTGAAATGACTTGTTCACGCTGATCTGTATGTGTGAAGCTCCTACTTCAGAAAGAAGTTTCAAAATAAAACTGAATGCAAGCAAACTGCAGAACAATTATCCTATACCTCTTTAAAAAATAAAGAAATGCAAGGGGGCAAAGACCCTTAATGTCAGGGTCTTTGCACCAAAATACTCAAGGATGTGAGTTTTTCACACCCCAGAACCTCAGCTCCCCTTAGGTGTAAGGGATGTAGTTACACTGTTGTACTTCACAGACATGTCATGAGTTCAAATATATTAAAATACTTTTTTTTACCCTATATTTGAGACCTAGAGGGAATAATTTCCCTTAGGAAAAAATTAAGAATATTTCTCCAGATTACCCATATTACTTGGAACAGCAAAACTGAACTATAACTTGTTTGATGAACAGGCTTTCTTGCAACATGTCCAATGCTCCCAGGAAGGGGAAGCAAACAGACTTTTTCCTGTTGTGGTGGTCCTTGCAAAGCAAAGGCCATAATAAAATGGATAGCTTGCATAACAAAATATGTTGCATAGCAAAATGGACTCAATTCTGCAGCAAAACTCTTTGATTCTCTGAAAGGTCTGTTTAGATGAGAAGAGATAGGATTTAAGTGAGTTAAAAATACACCAAAGAACACAATCAGTGCAACATTACTCATTTTGATATTAAACGAGATTTATTTGACAGTAAAACCATATGCTCAGTGGTGCTGTCCACAAAATGACAATTCCACTTTGCAACAACTGTTGAAGTTCAAAAATTGTTTTCATTTGGCTTTGGAATAAAAACAAAAAAGCCTTTCAGTTCTTTATGGAATGGAATTGAACTGAAATGGCTGATTTCAGATAAAAAAAATCAGACTTCCCTTTTGTGAGGCCTTTTTTACTTCTAATGGGTTCCCCAAAAGAAGTCAAGAGTAAATGGGGTCAAGTTGTGCCAGGGAAGGTTTAGACTGGATGCTAAGAAACATTTCTTCTTCAGATGGGTGGTCAAGCATTGGAACAGGCTGCCCAGGACATTTGCTGCGTCACCATCCCTGAAAGTATTTAAAAGACATGTAGATGTGGCAAAGGGACATGGTTTAGTGGTGTACTTGGCAGCGCTCCATTAATGGTTAGACTTGATGATGTTTAAATTCCTTTTTTAAACAATTCTATATTCTAAAAGGCAGGGCTTTGGGAAAAGGCAGGAAGACGGCCATGGATAATCTGTAACTTTTCAGAGGCCTATTCAATATGCTTAATGAATATTGAAATTGACGCTTAATGAAGTGTCAGCCTACCAAAAACATTTCCATCAGCACTACTATACAGTTCCTAATACTATTAAGACTTTTTGTATTGATTGGGCATGTCTGTAGTGTACAAGCTGTGTCAAAGATGAGACTGGAGCCTTTTTCTGATGAGAAAAGGGAAGCTGAAGATTTTGGCAACGGGAGAGCTTTGGAAGCACCTGAAGTGAACATGGCAAAAGCTGTGTGCTATTGCTAAAACATCCACCACCGTATGCCTCAGAATGTCATTGCTCACAAACATCAGGATAGTTTCTAAATTCAGTGGATTAGAGGGATGCAGTCTTTTACTCTCTCTGCTAGAAGTTTTCTTTCACATTGATTGTTGGCTAAGAAATATGGCACAAAAATATGTAAATACCAAACCCTAGGGTTTTTTCCATTAAAAATGGTGGAAAAATACTTTCTTTCTCAGAGATACTTGAAAACCTGGATTTTCATCCAAAATACCTCCAAAGGTGAAAGCTTCTGAGGGGAGGGAGGGGAAAAGAGGAAACTTTCAATTAGGAAATGCTGCTGTGGCATCTTGTGGGGATTAGTTGCCTCAGGTATCCATTTGTGTGAATGGTTCACAGTGACTGTCCCCCCTGAGATGCATACTGGAGATGGTATTTAGCTGGGGATTCTAAATCCTGAAGAAGAATGGGGCAGTCAAATTACTATTCCTGTGAGGTACTACAACAGCATTTCTGAATTGAATATAACTGTTGCTGGTTTTAACCAAAATGTTTTGGTTCTGAGGGTTTTCAACTCTTCAATGAAAGGTAAAAAAATCTGACAAAAAGCACACATTGTGACAAAAAAACTGTTACCATACATAACTTCCATTGAAATAGATGTTTGACAGGAATCAGCTTTTTTAACCATCTCTAGCAAAATAGCTATAAACACATCCTAACAGCGCCATAAATTATCAGAAGTAAGGGAGTTAACTAATTCTTGTAGAAGTTACATGTCACCAATGGGACTACAGCTCTTTGGGCTCTCAGAGTTGTCCTTTGCCTGCAGGATCATGCTCTCCTTTCTGCTGCACATAGTCAGACACAGAGAGCCCTGCTTTCCAGTGTACACACTTGCACATGCACTGTATATAACAGCTATATAACCAGAACAGTTTTACATTCTTGGCTCTAACGGTCTCAAAATCAGGCACATACAGTTTATACGAGGTGGCACCAGTGGAAGAGCTCTATTTGCTTTGAACTGAAAGGTAACAGGAGCAGAAGTAGTTGTCAAGAAAGACCCTTCTAGTGATCCTGTGTGTATGTGTGTTGCTACTGTTTTGAGCTTCTCAATAAAGCACATAGACAGAGGAAGATGACTGTATAGCCATCACAATGTGCTCCTTCCTGACACAGAATTCCAGGCATCATTCCTGGGGTGATGCCTGGTTCAAGGGTATTAGACAGAATACACTGCCACCAGTACCTGGGGCAGTCCAGCCCTTGCAGGCACAGAGAAGGTATGAAAACTCAGTTTGGCTGGCGGAGAATGTGTGTGCATGTGTCCTCGTACTGCCTAATAAATATGTTCATCCAATTAAGTGGAACAATGATTCATTAACAAAACAGGTACTAAAAAATACTCATTTAGAACAATCACTGTTACTTCCTCAGCTTTTCACTTCATCACTGCTTGTGAGAGTAAAACCAACAAACTAAATGAAGCCCTTATGGGCACCAGGGACCAATTAATGCCACGTGACTTCCTCCCAGGCTTCCATGAAAATAACTGTATTATAATGGTCTGTGATATTAATATCGACTTTGGGAAAGTTAGGCAGCAGCTCCGTAGGGAAGGATGTAGCATGAGCAAGCACTCTGGAATGTGCAGTATTTGACAGAAGAAAAGTGGCATCTCTCTCTATAGGTTGCATCTCTTCTTGCTATTGAAACACAAAAGTCAGCTGGGAAAATACAAATGCCTGGGGGAACCTGAGAAGTTTCTTTTATAAATAGATACCTTTCCAGTATCTGTTGGAATAAATCTCAGAGCCTCTCTGCTTTCGATATAACAAGTGTCATTCTACAGATTAAGCCTAAGGATTAAATTCTGAGGTGACTTTGGGATCCGGAATTTACACAGCCTCAGAGTTCACTTTTTGGGTTTTAATACCTCACAGCTTAAATAATTTTGAGGATTTTATTTGAATCTCATGGCTGTGTGGAACCCCACCAGATTTTTGCTGTGGAGTATGGAGCTTCCGTAAAGGAGCATCACCTCAGCACATATAACTGCTGCCTAAAGTCCCTACAGCTGACAAAGCTATATGGGGGTTGCTTTACAAGAACTTATTTTTCCTCTTAGGCTGGCCTGGCTGGTTTGCAACACAGTTCTGCTATTTCAAACTGTATCTGCACTGAGACATGCAAGAGGTGGAATTTATTGCTCTCCTTACACTGACGGTGTATAGATAATGGTTAAAAGCCCTAGGCAGGGCCTGTGAGTGCCAGTGGAGCCACTCTGAGGTAAAAGTAGCAATGTCCCCATCCCAGTCTTCCCTTGGGACCTCACACTTCCTCCCATATTTAGACCCTGGCTTATTTACTAGGCACCATGACTGTGCACTAATACCGCAGCGACACCATAGCTTTTTCATGCTGAGCTCTTCTTGCAGTGGAGGTACACACAGAGACCCCCTTGCCCCATTGCCAAGGCTGGACAGTTTAAAGACAAAGGCACTGGGTAAGACTCACTGGCAATCCAAGAGAGCACCATGTAGCAGTGAGATCGATGGTCTGGCAGGGAAAGCATCAGCCTGAGTGATAGCAGCCGTCCAGCCCATATCTCCCCTGCTGAGTCACGTACCTGAGTGTAAGGGATATATAAAATGGTTTAATGTGCATGCCAAGGCACCACATAGAAAGAGTACAAGGAAAGCAAGCAGGAGGAGGGCAAGGTTTAATGTCTTTCACAGTGACCCTGGCCTCAATTTCTGCATCCCCACAGTAGGAATCTCAACTCCAAAGATGCATGTTAGTAAGCAAGCGCAGGCAGGATGAAGGCAGTCTAATAGCTGAGCATGAAGTGGGTTAACTGAAAAAGTGATCTAAATAATATCGCATTTGGAGGAGTGATTTGGGTTAGAGGTTCAGTTCAGCTCAGCGTTGGAAAGTTCAGGTACTGGCTAAACTTTGGATAAACTTTTGACCCCTTTTTCTTGTAGGAGTCAGACTAGAATCATACAAACACAGACTCTCTCATGAGCTTTCCAGTACTGCTTGTTTTTGACTGAGCCAGCAACAGATTTCCTCACGATAGTCCTGTACTTCTGCTTCCAGACTCACCCAGTTTTTCTTTCCTTTTCCAAACCTGAAAAGTTTTTCATTCTATTCCATATAAGATTTGGATGACAGCTGAGGGCAGGTCTGGCTCTATCCTGACTGATTTTTGCATCTCTGGGGGTAACTGTCATATTTGCTGACCTTTTCCCCATCCAGTGTTAAATATTTTCATCAATAACTGGAGAATTAGTCAGTCTGATGATCGTGCTTTCCAAACATTAACTGTTGCTCTCCTCCTTACCAGAAGTGTCCTCACCCCGGGCAGCTCTGCAGTAGCTGACACTTTTGATTCTATCTCTCCAATTTTCTTCATTTGGAGACTCTTCATGCCTTCTGCTCCTTCCTCTGTGTCCCTGAATCCTCTGTTCTCATGACACATGAACAGCACCTCCCACCTATTATATGTGTTTTCCCTCCCCAGGCGCTATCTAAAAAGGGGAAGAGGGAAATATCTTCTGAAAATATCAGCACTTTCTTCAAGCCCACTCAGATCATCTGCTGATTCCTGTCCTGTAGCCCGTGACCTCAGCAGTGTAGGAGTTTCAGTTCTGTTTTCTTCATCGGGCTGATTACATTGTCAGCACTCAAATAGGAATTAATAGCAGTAAAAATAACCGACACTTGGGAGTGAAACCAGCCTTAAGATTGATGGAATCAGCTGGTAGGTGGTAATTAGAACCAGCCAGAAGCTTACTCTTAAAACTTATATGTAAATTTCCTCCATGTTAGAAAACACACATTAAAACTCCCTCCCACAGCGTGCAACTTTCCTTGTTCTTTTTTGTATCCTCACAGTTTGGCAGGTCCTGTGTTGGCCGCAAAAACAAACAAGAGCATCCAACCCTCACCAAATATTGCTTTCCCACATTTCTGGCTCATACAAACTTGAAAAGCACCAGAAATATAATTGAGCCTGAACTTTGGAAATTCTTGAGCCTGTTTTTCAGGCCCAAGAGGTGTAGGAAACATCTGACTGAGCTCTTGAATTCTTTTTCCAAATGGATGTTTCTGTGCTTTCTCTGTCAGCGGGTGCTGCAGTGACTGAGTCTGCATGCTGACATGAGCATCCCTTGCCTGGGTGGGGATTTTAGAGTCAGCGCTCAGCTCAGGGAACCAAGCCCAGCACTGTATTGTGTACCCATCCCTGAAACCAGAGCCCAAATTCATCTGTGTTATAGCAGTATGGAAGTTATTCAGCTATTTCCATTGCATTCAAGCGGTGTTTGCCTTCAGAGTAACCAATGGTGTTCAGCTGCAGAAAGGGGTAAATTTATCAAAGGGGACACCTTTGATGAAGATCAGGCATAACAACTAGAAATACCTTTGATATTGTGCTTCCTAGTAATTTTCCTTCCCTTCCTCCTCTACCTAGATTGTAGTGGGCAAGGCTCTGTGCTGCTGCTATTGTCTGGAGCGAGGAACACATTCAAGTCCTGCAAGCAGGAGCAAGATGTGGGCTCAGGAAACAAGTGTAGCATCTTTGCCATTGCGCAGGGAGCAACATCTTCAGAACAACTTGGTGTTGTGGCTTTGATGGTTTCTTCAGACGCTGTGAGTAGACTGACAAATTGACTTTCAAGTGAAAGGTCATTGAGAAGAATTGCGGATAAAAGCATCTGGATTTACAATTGAAAAGCTACAGAAGTTTAGTTTACAGCTCTACTGGGTTCTGTGCGTAGGAGTTTCTATCATATAATTTGGCAGCTTCTTCTGCCTTCTGATTGGGGTTGTACAAAATAAAAATTCCTTGTGGTTTCTTTATTATTTTTTTTTCTTTTTTAAACACAGAGGAGAGTTGTGGTGTTTTGGCAAGTCTGATACAAAAAAATATTGTACTGGCATTGTCTCATATTGTCTCGTAGGTGACCTCAGGCCTGAACTATACAAGGGCAAAAAATAGGTCTCTGTTGAATACAGTGCACATGTGCTTGAATCAGATTGTAGAGAGAGTGTGAAAAGCAGAGCATACACATGATTCATATAATACCGATGTACAATTAAATGCAATGCCCAGTTCTCATCTCATCCCACTGGTGTAAACAAGGAGCAGCCTTGTGGCATTAAGGCTCACTTTGCTCTGGTGCATGCATTTCCTCTCTGCGTCCCTCTCCCTAAGCCATGCAAAAGGGCATTTGAAAAACAATTAGGTGTCTGAGATTACTTAACATGTCCATATACACTCAACACATGACTCCAGTATGTGGTTGCCTTTCAGAGTGTTTGGGAGAAGACGCTTACGGATCACATTTCTTTTTTTCCTTATCCCCCTTTCAGGAACCAGGACGGGAACACTAATCCTGGAAATCCTTTCCCATAAGGGCAAACACTACACGCAGAAAGGCTCACTCTCTCTGTGTGCCTCCCTGGCACTCCCTCCTCCCTTCCCCTTCTTTGTGGGACATAAAGCTAAACTAAACAGAGATTTGTCCCTATCAATATTGACTTGACTGATTTCCCTTTTCCTGACTTCCCTAATGCTGCTGTAGATTTTCTGTGACATTTGTTTCCGGTAGCAGATTCATACAAATGTTAAATCTAGAAACAGAACATTTCCAAACATCTATTAAAAAGCAAAACAATGTGGTCAAAGAAAATAATGGGGTATGTTTTTCTCCTCAGTTTAATTTCAGCAGCTTCCGGTATTTTCTTTCAACTTCAAAAAGTAGTTTTGCTCCAGAACGTAAGAGTTTCCTTTCATAATAAAACAGACTCAATAGAGCTATTATGTAAAACAGTGCACTAAGCCTTCTTGCACTGTCTTCTTTGCAGGAATTAGTCACCTAATATGGCCCAAAGAAAAGATGCCATCCACAGCTACCTGAAAGCCCAGACTGCAGTCATTAACAGAAGCCTGACAACCTTCAGTTGGGTACCTATGGTGGCCTGAGTCAACTGCACTGATTTTCCTTTTCTCCATCAAAAGGTTGCTTTGTCCTCATGGGAGAAGACAGTGATCTGCCCTGGGTTTCCTTAGAGCTGCTTCTCCTGGTCTTTATGCAACAGGAACAAGTTCTTGGGGCAGAAATCATATTGCTGGATAAGAGCTGTCCCAGTCACATTGGAAACCTCATGGTGTTGCCAAAGGAAGATGGAGTGAGGGAAATCATATTCTCAAAGTGCCTCCACGGAGGGCAGAGGAAATACGGGCAAGGTGATCTGCAACCACTAGAGTAGGGTGGAAGGACCCTGCCTGCTCCCTCTTTGAAAAATATGTGCAATGACCCTTCTCTCCTGCTTTGATGCATCCACATTGCACAATGCGTGTTACATCTGTACTATACCCAGACTAAGCGAGAGGGAAGAACCAATGACAAATTTTGAAGTGTCAGGGAAGAACTAAGCACAAATTATATTTTCCTTTCAGCAGAACATCCCCATTTTGCTAGGGAAAAGTGCAAATATGCCCAGAAATGGAATACTCCCCATTTCAGGAAACTCAGGCTCCAGCGTGCAGGACCTACACTGATAAAGGCAGAAGGGAGAGCACTGAAACTGAAAATCTTTGCATGAGCCTGGAGCCTGCATAAAGAAGACTGATTGTACTTGGGCTGAAAGCTGTACATGGCTTCTGCTGCCGACCTTTACCATAGACACGGTGCTGTAGTCATAGCCTTTGGCTAGCTGCATACTGGCAGCATGAGGGAATGGTCTCTGCTTCCCTGTGGAAGAGATCCACACAGGAGAAAAAGGTTTCCACCATGTGCCCTGCAGATACAGCCCTCAGAGAGAATCTGGTGGTTACTGAGGGCCAATGGCTTTGCTCCACATCATTCTCTCTGCCAACTTATCGTACACAAACACTGGGCTGAGCCCAGGTTTCTAAGGAACGAAACAGATAAATCTTACCTTTCTGCTCTAAACCAGCACTGTTGGGAAATGATGCTGTCAGGCACAGCACATGTAAGAAATCTTGCAGTCCTTGCCAATTACAAATTCATGTGTCCACTGTCAGGATGCAAACAACCTCAAGCACTTTGATCCTTGTAGAATATAATCATAGAATCACAGAATGGTTTGGGTTGGAAGGGGCCTTTAAAGATCATCTAGTCCAAAACCTCTGCAATGAGCAGGGACACCTTCAACTGGATCAGATTGCTCAGAGCCCCATCAAACTTGGCTGTGAATATCTGCAGCTACAACCTCTCTGTGCAACTTGTAAAGACCCCTTTATGCAAGTCACAAGGCATTAATACTTCTCCCCTAAAACAAGTAGCAATGGTTCATTCCCAAACAGATTTCTCTAGGAAGGCAACAAAAATATAGATCTTCTATCTTTTGATAAATCTCTAAGGAAATACCCTCTACCTTTTTAAGGATAACTGATTCTTATTACAGAGAAATATACAGACAGATGCAGATGAGGTGCAGCTATTTTTTCTCCACGCCACAGCTCTGCAGATTTAATTTTAAATCATTGTTACTACACACTGCTATAAGGCTGTGGCCATGCTTTCATCCAAGACCCTGAATATGAATAAAAACTGCAACAAAAAGAATTCTGTGGCCTCGGAACTTGCCCCTCTGGAGACAGGATTTGCAACATCCTGGCAACAGGATTTGGTTGCTGTGGCATTCCACAGCTGCAATGGGACCTGTGCAGGGGAGGAATACATGTTAGCACAGGGGCTGAGTGTCCATCTCCTCTTCCAGCTACTCTCTCTTTCCCGCTGTATTCATACCAAACTTCCCACCCCATCCTAGGGGTGGAGAGTCCTGGGAAACACACATCCCACTCACAGGACAAGGGCCACTGAATGAGATGGGGAAAGCAGAAGAAACTTGACTTTGTGACTCACCTGCAAACTGAACACTTTTTTTCACAGAGAAATAAGTTGGAGTATCACTTAGGTGGACAATTGCTAAGCTTTCTGTTTTAGTTTGATTTCTCCCCCTCCCCCTTTTACTAGTTTTCCTTTAACTCTGCTTTCCAGTGTCACTGAGTTATTATTATCCAGATCCAAATCTCAGTTTCACTGAAGGAGAACGTGTATTAAAATACCAGATTTACCAGAAACCATCTGCAACTTGCAAGCCCATTGTATTACTATTATATGAGCAAGCCATTGTAAATTCTTTTAAGTCTGTAACTTATTTCACGTTAACACACTGTGTGTTTTACAACACCATTTCAAAGTTTATGGCCTTTTTTCTTTAGCCGCTTGTTCCAATTGCATCTTATATTTCATCAAATATGGTAAAGAAAGCATGAGAATAAATTGATGCTCCATATGAACCCCCCTATAAAGGGGTGTTGCCAAATTGCTGTAAAATGATTTTCCTTTTTAGCCTTTCAGAATTGTTAGTAGGTTTCTCAGGCCAAATTCTACAGGGAAACGTTATGACCATTTAAGGCCTCCAAACTTTATGCTTCAGTACAAAAGGCCTAAGGGCGAGGATTTAAAATGGATGAAGTGGAGAAATTTGCACTTCCTTAAGAAAACACAGAGCATTTCCTTCCGCGTGTCAGAAATGAAACCAGAAAATACAAGCTAATTTGTCAGGAAATTTTCCTTCTATAATTCCTTCTTCAGCCCTTCCCTCCAGCTCCCAACACAGCCCCACAAGCCTTATTTTCTCCCCCTCCTTGTCATCTTTATGGCTGAAAGTCCCAGCTCCAGGAACCATGATGGACGACACTCTGCTCTTCATCTCGCGCACAAGAGCTCTGCTGTAATGTCTCCTCGTGTTCACAGCTTGCTCCTGCCACCCTCTTCCCTGCTCACCTCCCTCATGCCTGCAGACAATCCTTCAGGAGATAAGTACCGCCCGGGGATACCGGCTCAGCTGTGAATGACTGTTCGTCATTTGGCTCTAATTGGACGCTGGTGTAAAGTGAAAAAAGCACTTGTCATATTTATGAGTTACTGTGAGTTAATAATATGCTGGGATCCATTAGTTAAAGCACATTTGCTGCAAACATGTGGCTTCAGCTTTTTGTTTTTCATTCAAGCAACTTTTCTGCAGATGAAATGCTGCTGCCCCTTTTCTCCCAGGAGCTCAGTGAGCCTCAGGGAGTTACAGCATCAATTATTCTTCTCCTCATATGTGGAACAAAAAGTTAAAGGAGCATCCCAGCCAGAGAAGCTGGAGTTATTACCCAAAATAATAATAAAAGAATATCAAAACATCCAGAAATCAAAAGCTGCAGCCAGCTGAACAAATGTAGTCAAAATTGAAAACACTAAAAGTCTGCAGAAGATTCTCTTGCAAATAAAATGGGCTCTGCTCTCTGTATTTTTAGTAATCTTCTGTCCTGCCTGAGCCAATTCTTTTTCTGTTAAAGCCTGTCTGCTGGAGTCAATTTTCTTTGACTATGTATTGAACGATAAATTCATTAGTGCCTTGCAGGTGGATTTGTCTGAATTCAGAGCCTCCAGAAAGGACTAAAATGACAAGCAAAAATAGAGCATGAACAGAAACTTTTCATACTCTTGCCTCTGAAATGGTGCTGCATTTATGCATAATAAAAATCAAGATGTTCATCTTTCTTTCTCTCCTCCTCTGCAATATTTTTTCAGTGCTGCAGATGTCAAGAGCAGAGTTTACCCTTCCCTTGATGCCATCTTTTTTTTCCCCTCCTGTTTCATCACAGCTGCATGGACTCCAGCCAACTCAAACTGTACCTTCGCACTTCACTGCTTAGGACTTTGCTGCACTTTCAATTCAACAAGACTTCTTAACGTAGATAACTGACCAGGAAGACTGAAACTTCAAACTGGTAACACCAGCACTTCACACTTCACTTCTTGATCATTAGTAAGGCTGATTTCTCTAAAATCAGCACAGCAAACTTTATAAAAACACAATCACTCTCATTACCTGTGGCTTAATTTACAATGCCTTGTTTGGAGGAACAGAGCAAGATCCACCTGCTCTTTAATTTGAATGTATTTTGCCAACCATTCCTAGAAAACATTTATGGAACATTTTACATATCGTTGCTGATTTGTTCATAATAAGGCTCTTTTATTTTATAACCTTGAATTAAGAAAAAAGCTTCTCCACTGCTGACTCAGCCTCCAGAGCTGCACTTTATATATGTCAAAAAACATATATAAATTTATAAGGTGAACAATGGTTGTATTTAAGTACTGATTTAGTAATCATGAACTTTGCTGGCAGTATCCTTTGGAAACTAAATCCATAAATTTTATTAGTATTAAATATTTCTAATGGGAGTTGACAAATACTTGAACTGAGTTGCTTTTTCTCTGCACTTGGCAAAAGGAAAGGGACAAAAATTCTTGTTACACAATGAGAAATGCATTAATACTAAACCCCATTCATCTCAATTTTGTACAAATATAATTTAAGACCTTTTATAACCATTGGTGAAATTACAATGTGCTGTGGGGAAGTTGCAAAAATTTTATGAGAGTAATAAAATTGTCATTGTAATACCATTATAGGGTGCAGGGACAATATAGATATTTGAATTACCTATTGTCCTTATGCCAGGTTGAAAAAGCTACATGCAGGAATTACAGCATGTAATGGAGACAACTGTTGAAACAAACCAGAGCAATGAAATCCAGGTCCGCTTTAGCTGGCCTAAGACAAATCCTCATTAGAAACCCGGCCTCAGAATAGTCTTCCCACTTGTGTCAACAACAATGAAATTTAAACGGGTGGGCTGTTTTATATTTGTGTCAACGGTAGCACAAAGACCAATTAATTAGCAAAGATGATGTGTAATAAAATAGGGATGCATCCAACAAAACTGATGTTTTTAGCTTCTGTGACATATTTCCTCAGGTTTGCAGGCAAGGTAATCATGGTGGTCCTCCTTGTTCATGGCCAAAAATCTTCTCAGGTAGCTCATGGTAAACCCATGAAATCTTACCTGGGATTAAAATGGTGTTAACTTTCTAGAGGTGAAAAGTCCTTTCACTGAAAAATAGTGTTGCTGGGCTATATCCAGGGAAAGAGCATTGCTTTCTCCCTGCCTGTCCAAGAGACGAACAAAAGCAAAAAGGAGAAGGGAACACAAGAGAGGCAATTGCAGCCTTGTACGTTAGCAACATTTCACTGGCTGTGTTCTAGAGAGTAATAAAAGAATTGAAATAGTTCAAGCATTTGCCCTTGGCTGAGGGACTCGTAATTATACACTACAGACTCCACTCCCTTGGAACAACTGTCTTTGATTCCTATCTCTTCTTTTATTGCAGCTGAAATGCAAAACTCCTGATGAAACCATTACATTTCCATGTGAAATTCACAGCTATAAGGGGAAACCTCTGCAAAGTTGCCAGACTTGTGAAGGGGGGGCAGAAACATATGGGCAAAGGTTGTAAAGTTCCCTTCCAAGTTTCAAAGGTCCAACCACTTGGGGCAGCCTGCTCTGGAGTTTGGGGTTTATTTTCTCCTCTTTTCAGTAAACATTTCAGAATGGGAATAAGAAAGTTTTATTTCTTGTTTATTAAGAGTTACATATTGTGAACCCCTGCAGCTCAGCTGATTGCTCTCCTTAAAATCACTGTTTAGTCCTCACATGGATTATGAGATCCCTGGCAAAGTCTCCCAGTAAACATTTCCAAACACCCACAGACTCAGTGAGACCTACTCTGCTTTTAATACCCCTTAATGTTTGTGTCCTAACTTCAGATGATACCCTCCCACAGGTGAGAAAGACTCATAAACCTTTCTAGGGCCCTCAAAGCAACAACTGGAGCTTGCTCTGTCTGCCTAACTCTTCCTTGGAGGAGGAGGGCAGGGATCGGAGATGCCAGCCGGTGCTCACCTCCTCTTTCTAAGCAGGAATCCACATTCAGGCATCTGCTCTGAAATCCCCAGCAGGGTGCACAGCAAGCGGGAATCCCTGAAAGCAGGTCCTGGTCAATGAGCATCCCGTTTTGGGTCCTCCTTTAGTGGCTTCTGAAAATGCAAGTTGAGATAGTGCTGCTGCCTCTGCTGCGCCCAACCTGGACCACTGCCCATGAGGAAAGCCACTGCTTCACTGGCACAGACAAAACATCAAAGGGGTCCCCCCCTGCCCATTCACGCACACTTGATACTTTACTGAAAGAAACTTCAGAGAACGCTTTTCAGTGCTCAGACAGCCTAAGCCTGCCCCCTCAGCTAGGGAAACTGTTCAGCAGCCTGAGCTTCCCGTCATGCTCATTCCCATGTTTCACACGTTGCCAAGAGGCAAGAAGGTATTTCCCTACACTGCAACCTTTTATTTTCTGTTCTTTTTTACTCTGGCTAATATGTCTTCTTGGTAACCACAGTATAATAAATTTCATAGAGCATGACCGGCATACTTAGTTCATATTATTCATTTGCAGTCATTTATTTTTTCCAGCTCCTCTTCCCCTCCTGGTCCCCTCTCCCCGGCGCTCACTCTGTTGAATGATAATAATACACACAGAGTGCCGGCTGGCTGAGAAGGACTTAAAAACAACAAGTAAGAGGATCTTTCTGTGCTCACACCTGTTTTAAGATTTGTTATCCTTAAAAAGGAAAGCTGTAGGGATTCACTCTCTTTCTTCCTTGTAGACCCCGGTGGAATATACCATTAAACCACAGGGAGGAGAGAAAGCCTTCAGTGCACTTAAATATACTTATGTCAAATCCATCTCATTCTTCCTGCCTTCTTTCCTCAATCTAGCCACCGTTCCCAAGGGCTGGAGAACATTACAACCCATTCACTTTATATGAATGGGCACAGACAGACTTTTTCACCATTCCGATATGTCTACATTTGCAGGCATATCCTGTAGGCCAACTGAAACAGCCTTAATTTCAATTTACTGTCTCCCTGAGGAACATGCCATTCTCCTGAAAGTGGAAAAAACCCCTCAATGGCCATTCCCTGCCCCACCCCCCCACCCCCCCCTTCCCTCCACCTCAAGTCAGGATCTGAACTGGAGGGAAAATTTCTCCCAAGATTAATGGACTGCAGTTCTGATGCTTATAACAGGGCACATGATCTTTATTAAACAAGTAATGAACAACTTTCACTAAAGCACTGCACTTGGAAGGTGCTCAGTGTTACTTTACACGACTCATCTAAATCCTTTTCCAAGTCCCTGTAGAATGGTGTTATATTAAGAGAAAGAACTCATTTCTCAGTGGTCATTTAACTCTGCCTTGTTTTTCAGTGGTGCTATCAGTAATGACAAAACCAACACTAACAAAAAAGCAGCCAAGGTCCCCATTTACTGACTTCAGATGCATAAAAGTGAGATGCTCCCACCTTCTAAGACAAGTATTAGAGGCTAACTCTCAGGGCAACAAACCATAAACAAAACAGATAGCAAATAAAGATTCAATGAATAGTGGGAGTATGGAAAAACACCAGTATTGCTTGCCAGCCCTTTGTGGTCACAGCTTTGATTTAGAGCAAACCAGCATGTAGAAATTTGGATTTAGGAGAGGGATATGTGTTTCTATATAGAAACACCAATGGCTTATTGTCATTCAGGCTCTGCTGGTGCCTACTATTGCAGGATTTTACTGGGCCTTTGGTAATTGTTTGGAAAAACTGCCAACATAGAAGTCAATGTGTAGTATTGCTGCAGTGCATAGATCTACAAGGTTATATTTAGCCATTTATCATGTAATAGCCACAATACAAACCCAGTTATATCTCCCAGTGCTGCAAATACCATGATATTCCAACAGGCTTCTTAAGAAAGTATCAGACACTAGAGCGTACGGCCAAACAGTGATTCATGTTATTACACTGAAACAGTTTTAGCTTTGCTGATGTATTGCTGAATACTTAATGTTTTCTGTGTAGTCTCTTTTGGGAGGATGATAGTTCATAATTGATGGGCCTGGCCTAAGTTATCCAAGTGGCCTGACGCTGCATATTTGTTCACAGAATTACTGCACTTAAGGCAGCTCTTTCTGGTGTGCTTGCATTTAAGTTGTCCAGTTATCAGAAGGCATGGGTGGGCATAAAGGGGAAATCTTCTGGTCAAAAGAAGTCAAGGCGATTTGGGCTGCGCCAGAACTGTCATCTCAGCTTCCCACAGATAATCACAATGACAATAACCACCTCTGTTTTGGAGGCTGAAGATGTCCTTTTTTTCTGTTGTAGGCAAAAGTTTTATTTATTTTAGCTACATTGCAGTTAAAAATAGCAGCAAACCAAGAAGTGGTTAGAGCAAAGGCACAGAAGAATCGGCCTCAATGGAGAAATGAGTTTTGCTTCCCACAGTTACAAACAGCCTCTGCTTAGTAAATTGGATGTCTTTTCAAGATTGCAAACGACTCCAGAAAAAACAAAGTCCCAAATGCAACTTGAAGGCCAGAGTTACTTCTGCTGTATGTGGCCGTGACTAAAGTAGGGAAGACAGCAGTCTCACACAGCATTTTCTCCCTTGAAAATGCCCATCTTTAGATCTGTGGGTTGTCCCATTACCATGAGATGGAAATGGTAAATCTTTCCAGGGAGTATCCAGGGAAATTCTTAGACATATCCATATTCAGGATATGGCACAAGGCTGTCTCTTAACCAAGTTAATACATACTTTACAGCAAGCCATGAAAAGCCTTTGGAACCATTACTCTAAAGGTTTGTTCTGGTCATTGCTTCTGCATTAGCATTACACCATAGTTCCCTTGCAATCACGGATGCTTGCATAAAAGAAACATTATGCTGAGACTAATGCTTTTCATGCTTAGGAAATCTTTTTCTTATTAGTAGCAGGCAAGGAGGAGAATACCTCTCTCCCGTTTTCCGCTGACTGTACAAGTGTCCTAAATTGTGGGGGTTTTAAGAGAAATAGAGTGAGAGAAAGGCTAAAGCCTGATCTGCAATCTGCCTGAGACAACCTTCAATGCTCTTTTTGCTCAGTTTGAGTTTGTTGAGGGGTGGAAGCACTGGGGGCTGAACCTTAGAATTGCACAAGGAATGCCAGCATATCTCACAGCTATGTTTGGTGACCGAGCTCAGAGCTGCCTTTTGCAGCCTTCTGCTGCTGGAACAAGGTGGTGTCGGGCTCCTGCAGAGGTGTGTACTGAACATGTGAGTATAGCTATTTAACCTCACAGCCAGACTCCCAACGGTGGGTAAAGCGTTTGTGGTTATTAATTGACACAGATTTTACACTAATTGGCTTGATTCTTTTTCAAACACCAAGGACAAAACCTGTTAAACCTCAATTAGAATGCAGGAAGGAAGGTGCAGATGACCTGGAGTAATTACAGGGCAGTGGCTGACAGGACACTATATTTGGCCTGTATTTTCAGCCAGAGCAGGTGATTTTGAAACCAAACCTCCAGCTGGGCGGCACATTTGTTCCACAGAGGCTGTCCAGGGTGGCCCGTTCCCACTGATAGCCCTCTGCGGTTTGTTGCACATGGACATGACATGAAGCTGTTGGAGCAAGTCCAGAGAAGGGCCATGAGGATGATCAGGGGACTGGAGCACCTCCTGTATGAAGACAGGCTGAGAGAGTTGGGGCTGTTCAGCCTGGAGAAGAGAAGGCTGTGTGGAGACCTCATAGCAGCCTTCCAGTATCTGAAGGAGAGCTATAGGGATGCTGGGGAGGGACTCTTCATTAGGGACTGTAGTGATAGGACAAGGGGTAACGGGTTAAAACTTAAACAGGGGAAGTTTAGATTGGATATAAGGAAGAGGTTCTTTACTGTTAGGGTGGTGAGGCACTGGAATGGGCTGCCCAAGGAAGATGGCAGTGTTCAAGACCAGGTTGGACAGAGCCTTGATCTAGTGGAAGGCATCCCTACCCATGGTAGAGGGCTGGAACTAGATGATCTGTAAGGTTGTTTCCAACCCAAACCGTTCTATGATTCATGAAGCAAATATGTATACCTTGAAAAAACAGGCAAGCTCTTGTGTCTTACATTGCAGCTCCTGACATGGTAGACGACTGGGAATAATGTACACTGTGACACCCTAACCCAATGCTTTCAGGTGGCTCTGTTGCAAGCCTGGATAGCCGTTTTCCATATTATCCCATTTCACTTTCCAAAAAGTGAAACCTAGGGTAAGGGATGAACTTGCTCAAGTTCACCTGGCAAAGCACAAGTTATAGAGTACGTCTTGTATACTGCCTGGTCTCTACAGCCAATGCAAACATATTCATGCACATTTAAAGAGAAAGGATCCTGTGAGCAGAGCTGCACCTACAGACTTTTCTTAAACATACACTCAAAGAAGAAATCATTTTCAGAGAGGAAACCATGCACCTGGAAAACGTACTCAGTTTTAATGTATATTAATGTTTTGTAAAAACAAAACAAAGCCTGGAACTTGATAATTTGCCTAAAAATAAAGACCATTTTGTTTCTAGTGTTATACCAGAATTAAATTATTCAGCACATGTTTGACATTCCTGAGCAGAAGTGTTTCGAATCTGATGTACAGACATTAAATTAGGTAAGGCAACATGGTGCAGTGGATGGAAGGGAGGAGAAAACAGGGGGTAAAGGTGAGCATGCAAAGAATGTCACCAACACTGGCTCCTGAATGAAAGCTGAAAGACCCAGGTATTGGAGGGCAGATGGAAAATACAGGAATGCAGTTCCATCTGTGGATAACTGTTTCTTTTCATGGCTCTCACCGCCTGACCTCTTTTTCCCATCAGCTCCTCAGTGACGGGATGGAGGTGAATTACTCTGGATGGGTGAGTCTCGACAGAGCAAACACAGCTGCTGGCAGAGAGAGCTGCTTGGAGACACAACATGGAGAAAGCAGGAGGCTTTTCTACACCAGCCCTGAAAAAGGTACTTCTCCTTTTCTCTCTCAAAGGCTTCGTTACTGTCCCACTGCAGTCAATGATTATTTCCTTCTTAAGTAGGAGGATTGAGCTTCTGGAGAGCAATGGCTCCTGACCTGGTTTCTTCTCCTGTTATATTAGGCACTAAGCCTGAAAAGCTTCTCTTCTGCAGGCTTAAATGTAGCTGACTTGTATTCCCTTCAGAACAATCTTCCCAGCCCTTATATTTCTCCCCCATCAGGTGGTTCAGACAAAGAAACAGCTTGCGTTATGCTCAGCATTGCTGAGGTGAAAGTAGTCTGCTCTACCGAAAAGGTGGGTTAGGGGCAGGGGCTCAAATTCAGTCTCTCATGGAGATAGAAAGATGGAAGACCCTTCTAGGAAACTGAGGCTGCATTGCTTTGCCTTTTACAAGAATAAGGGTGGGCTTCTGCTGTACATCTAGAGTGTCCTTTTAGGCTTTTTTCAAGTCTCCCATGTTTGTTCCAGCAGTTGAGTTATATGCATATTTTGCTATGCACATAATACATAGCTTGGCAAGCAAAAGATAGGAAGGGTAAGTGATGGTATGTTTACCTTAGCTCATGGGGATGCTTTAGTGGTTTAACCTTCAAATGTGGTACGCCTAACTTTTCTCTAACCACAGGTCCATGTCCCAGCTGGGCTGACTCAGCCTTTATCTTCCTCAAGATAAATTCAGTCCCATTCACTTCACAGTGGGTGGGTGTTTCAGAAGAAGTTTTAAAAACGAGAGTTTTGTCTGGTCTGGGTGGACCCTAATGATCTCTTAGCACTTTTCATGAGAAAAAACATTGGTTATGGGCCAGAATCCCCATTCTTCGCTGCCGCAGTGCGCTGCGAGTGCAAAGAAAAGGCTCTATGGTGCTGAAAGCACACACACGAATGCTGTGGTGTTGAAGCAAACGTGGTGCTGTAAGTCAAGCCTTCTGAACCCCTTGGGCATACTGGGTATGCCCTAAAAGAGCTGGGATTTGAACTCTCTGGCTGGCTACAAAGTATTGTACAGCCCACTGAAGTAACATCGGGTAACAAGTGCTTTTCCCTATCTAGGAAATTTAATCCTACTGTGGAACAGGGAACAAAAACATTCAAACATTTGCATACAAAGCAGAAGACAAGGAGCAGAAGATCTGTTATTAAGGCATTGCACAGGCGTGAGAGAGGGTGACATGTCAGAGCTCACTCTGAGCATATGGGAAAAAAGGATGTCTCTTGTTCTGTGAGTGACTACGGATATATATTCCATAAATCTGGGAGTGACTTCAGATAAAAATGACCCTAAGAAACCTTTCCAAGTACACCTCTATCAAGATAAGTGTATTTCTGCAAAGTAATTCTTTAGGCAAATCACCATTTAAAAAAACCCAAACCAGCCCCCAAGACCTCGATTAGATCTACTTTTCTGACAGCATAGGCACAGAAATGCTGCAATTAACACAACATCAGGTTCTTTTCATCACCTGCAAAGGTAGCAGCCCTTGTCCATATGCCACAGGCTCAGGCAAGCAAGTTAAAGTAAAACAACTCCACACAGTTTTGTCAGAGCTCAAATCATTTCTGAAACCAGTTAAAAAGAAAACAGGTTTTCAGTTGCATTTTTCCCTCAGTACATCCTTCAAGGCTTGAATGTCTCTGCTCTTCCAGGGCTGGAGGCACCACGACGGTCTAGGAGAGACTAATGGCTTTGTATTTCTGGCCAAAGAGGAAGGAATGGAAAGATCGTGAAAGATGACCAGTTTGCCTGAGATCTCTATCTGTTTTGCAGGCACAGGTGGTTTGGTTTAGCATCTGAAAGGTTGGATCATGAAGCAAACCAAAAGCAACTTCCAACCTCTAGGGAGGAGCCCATAATTAGTACAAAGAATGGACAGTGCTGGCAGGTCATATGGGCCTTGTGGAGTTATATTTCCAGAAGAAGGCATTTGTTAGTGTAGTCAGTACACTTCTGATAAGGCAAGCACATTTCAAGCATTTAGGCTTAAACAAACGCACTGATTGATGTGCTGTAGGTGGAACATAACTTTGCAACATACTGAATCTCTTAAAGTGTTTTCTATTCTAGCAGGCAGATCTGTGCAAAACGTTGTAAAAGGAAATGCCATGAAAATGTTGGAGATGATTTGGATGCATTGTAATAAAAGCTTAAAATGAACAGTATTGTCCAGTCAGTATCAGGGAATTTTCTCCTTGGCTTCGACGTGGCCTATTATAGGGGTGACCCAAATAAGATTTCTTTCAGCATTCCCTGGTGTGGTAAGGGGATTGAAAAGTATTACTTGCATGTGAAGTGAGTTGAGAGTGTGCACAAAAGCACTACAGAAGTGCTAACTAGTATTATCAGCTGTGAATAGATAGCCTTATTATCAGCAGACACTCTTCAACAGTCCCACTCTTGTGTGTATCTGCAGCCAACAGTGATCTCATTTTTTACAGCAGCAGCCAAAGCAATAGGTTGGGTTCCTTAATATTAAAATGCATTAGGGTTTAGTAAGCAACTGTGTAACATTTTTATTTTAGGAGGGACAAGGATCAGTACACAGTTAAGTAAACATGTAAACATGTAGTATTGCTAGGTTCTGTTGTCCAAGTCTATTTTATACTCCGAAGATCTTAGCAATATAACTATTTTAGTTTAGATAATGCTTCTTTAGATAAAAAGTGAGAATGAAACCAATAAACTTATTCTTACTTTAACTTCAGGGTCCAACTGAACCATTCACATTCTCACCTGCACTCTGGGAGCTGGCAGAAGTCTGGTATAACTTTACAATGGCTATATTTATCTCACCCATATCTGGCTTAACAATTCCAGGACTGACATATTCCAGACACAACTGCAAGTAGAAGTATACGTATGCATACATAAGAAAGCATGAGACTTGGAAACCTTGACTTAAATCAAGGGGATAAAGTGAGGAGGAAGAGGAGCTGCTGGCAGCAGTGTGTACCTTGGCTCAGCAATGAGAATCCCCTTTTGTGTCAGGCAGACTACACAACAGTAACAGCTGGCAGAGTACCTTTAGTTCAGGCAACCTGTGTTCCCTAACAGGAAGGCCTCCTCATGTTATGATGTTCTTGGAAACCCTGTCTGCAGAATAACATCAGTCCTCATTCCTTGGAGTCCTCATTTCAGGAAAAGCCAAAAGCACCAGAAAAAGAGAGCCTAAAATTTTTTAGCAGCTCTGTAGAGTGAAGGAGATGAAGAAAACCCCAGAAATGAACCCCCCTCAAGCTTCAGGATATTTGAAATTCGAACTTGAATGCTGTCCTAAGCAATGCAGCAATGTCTTGGATCATAAAAAGAAACCTCACTTTGAGTGTTGTCCCTGTAACCTTAGTCAGCTGGCTCTTGAAGTCAATAAGTGGATTAAACCTTAATTGAGGAGGAGCTTTTGAGAGGTCACAATCATCCATAAAGGAGCTGAGCAGTGAGCGCAGCCCTTCTTTGGTGGTGTCTCTTGTTAAATGCATGTGACTTGAGCCATGAACACTGGTCCTCCTGTAGTAACTGCCACAGAATGTTTCAACTCCCTTTTAAACTTTGTATTATAGGAAATACCATGTTATTTGACCTTCTGTTTTGTCACCCAGAAAAGCCAGGTTTAGAAAAAAACAAACCAGGTACAAGAAGAAAATGCAAGAGGAAAGGCTGCACTTGTGCTTTGAGAAAGTGAACAAAATCAAGTACGTTCAGGAGCCTTCAAGGCATAAACTGATATAATCAGAGATATTCTCCTGGAAATAAGCTACCAAGCTGGCAGGAGGCTTCTGAAATGGACACAGCTCCCTTAGAACAATCCTATAACTTGCAATGCACCTCTTGCCTTCACCTTACAGTACAAGAGGCTGGAGCCTTTTTCTTATTTACTGTGGCAGGATCTTCAATTGGTACAAAAAAGCCAAAAGCACAGAGCTGTGCTGCTTCACAGCAGAGAAGGCTCTGGTCTATTAACAACAGTAAAGATGAGGTGAAAATCCAGTCTAAATGGATGTGATGTAACAATCAAAAAAGGCAGATCTTCAGTTTGCCTTAACCACCATACCTCTACTGACTCAGTGTTTAAAGTCCTTTTCCAGTGTGCTTCCAATTCACAATATCCAACTATCTAAAACCCTTTTGCACAATCACTGCTTCTCAGTGAGATGAGGTTTCTGTCCTGCTGATGGGTAGGTAAACTGAGGCATGAACTGGCAGGGCAGGAGATTTGGAATTGCCGTGGTGGTCAGTGGCTGACTTGTGTAGAAAGCTAGACAAGCTGGCTGGATTACTAACTTTTGTCTTTTTAATACTGGGTAATTTTAATGAAAAGGAAAAACAGCAGCAAGCTAGGCTTAAATGAAGAATTATTGATTTGGTCTCAGAACATATTTAAATATTTTATTGCACAGATGGAGCCCCTACAACTTTCTTTCCCTTCATCTCATAAAAGCCTTCTTTTACAAGGATACTTGCTGCCCCTTGGGAGGGCTGGATCCTGTTTCCTCTCCATTTATGTGTGTTTCTTGGGGGGAGGGTTAGGCTCAGGTAAGGAGAATCGATTACTCGAGTGCAGGACAAAGCAGCTTTCCCTTATGCAGGGGCTGAGACTGCTGCCTTTGCTGTTCTCCCACCTACCACCCTCAGGGCATGGCTGTCCGAGGGATGTTTGTGTGGCTGCAGATCTCCCTCCTGCCCGTATGATGCCATCTGTATCCCAGGGGAACCCGTTGCCACCTTCCAGAGGGGTCTTGTTTAAAAATAGACTTGTTAAAAGTCCTGCACCCAAGACTCATCTCTCTTGGGCATTCTAACTCAGCGTAGCTGCGTTTCTGTCCCACCTAAAGGAAGGGTAGGAGACTGCAGGGGAAGTTACCTTTTTATTTATACTAAGGTTTTCCCAGTAGTGATTGCTCAGCCTTTTGCAAACTGAGAGGTCTACGAAAAAGCAGAGTGCGAAAGAACCCTCTTTCCCTCATCGAATGAGAATTTTTAATGTTTTCCATGAAAACAGCTCACAGCCTGAAATGGATGGGCTCCACAGAGTAGGACACACGGCGAGCGATAAGCTCTAGTTGGCTTGTGTAAGACAGTGAATTTGGAAAGCTCTCCCCCTAGCTTCTAGATAAGAGGTTTCCTCTCGGAGGCAGTGACAAACACCAACCAGCCAAATTGCAGCTTTCTGCCTAGCAGCACATCGCTTATAATGACAAGCAGCAGACGGAAACTCTTCCAGCAGTCATCATGACCGACATGGAATGAAAAGTCTGGACAGAAGTCATTTAAATAAGAAAAATAAAAACCAAGTAGAACCATTTAAAGGATCTCAAAACCCCACAGACCAACAGAATTGCCTTATGATTTACCTGATTTGTAAAAATTGGATTTCTGCAGCTCTGCAGCCCCATAACAGATGTTCATAAAGTACTGACAAGTGACTTGCTGAGAGCACAATCCAGCAGGAACAGAAAGACAACCTCACCAGAAAAAAAAAGGCCATCTCAGCAGCCACCAGCAAATTCTGTTTGATGAGGATACAAATTATTAGCCCATGTTCTGCATTCCAGAGAGTAAGGATAGCTTTTCCTTGCTCTCTAATTCTTCCTTCCTTTTTGGAAAGTAAAGTAGGATGTGTATTGAAGAAGAGGAGTACCTTTCTTCAGTGTTACTTCGTTGCATATTTCTTGCATAGGATCTTGATCTCATGATTACGCATATTTCAGGCTAGCTTAATCCATTCTGGGTTCCCTTGCACATTATGGCCCCGCTATACAGCCTGAGATTGTCCTACTTAAGAAGCAATTAGTTAAATGACAAAAGTAGTCCAGGTATGCTTGATCTTTCTGGGCACAGGAGGAAGACTAGAAGTTATCCAAAAGTCTCTCACAACGTTATTTTATGTACCACAGTGTTTGTCAGAAAGTCCTTGCTAATAAACAGGACACTTTTGGTGTCTCTGCCATTCAAAATGACTAAGCATGGGTGGAAGAAAGGGTAGAGCAGCCTCCCACTGATAGCATTAGATGCCTAAGTGTGCAGTGCTGCGAGGCATGGGGTAGGAAGAAGTGGATAAGCTTCCACACTTTGTGGTCAAAGTAAGTGACGGAAAACAAGCAAGACCATTTAACTTATGTTTAAACTTGACTGCATTAGAAAGTCACTTTTTGATTAAATACCTCCCAGCCTTGAGAACAGGACAGATACACCCAGGCTAACTTCATTTCATTTTAGCTCCCAAATTATGCCTTCATTTTCACACCAGCATAATTTCTTTCTTGTGATGGTTGAGATCTGGCCATCAGGTCCATAAGCCCCCAGCAAAGTTCTGCCTTTGCACACGGACAGGATCTCTGGTGAAAGGGACTACTCATGCTGGCTGTCCGCATGAACTGAATATAACTAGGGCTTAGTTAGTGACAGAAGAATTAGTCTGAGTCCACTCAAACAGATAAGAAAAGAGGGTTTAGAAATGTCTGGACATTCCCAACAGGCTTTACCCAGAAGTGTATCAGAGTTTGGTTTGGAGTAACAGCTACAAGTCACTGAAAAATGACTTTCTCCCCCCAGATAATTTATAGCATATCCAGGAGTGACCTGTCGTCATGATCTCTGCCTTGAAAGCAAAACAAAAGCAAACAATAAAGAGTTTTGCATGGATTTATGCTGAGTTCCAGCCCTTAATTAAGCTGTCCGGGGCTGCTGAGTAACTGTTCTGCTCTCAGGGATGATGGCATCAATCCAGAGGAAGCCCACTCAAGTGAAAAGTGCAGGTCCAAACGAGAATGGGAGAGACTATTTCTTGAGCTAGGAGAAGACTCCCAATAACCACCTTGCTCATGGAGAGTTATGGACATTTTGGACTCAGCTGGGCTGAATCTGGCACAGTTATTTGTTCTCAATACTAATATTTTGCCTTCAGAAAAGTTGAAAGCCATCTATACAGGTCTATTTTCGGGTCCCATATTACTTGTGCTGCACGGAGCAATGCATCAGAGCAGAGCCACCTTAACAAAGAGCTAGTTTATTGAGAGGAAGAGCTTTACACAACCTCCAATTCAACCAGTATGAGGAAGATAAACATCAAAGACAAGCCCCAGTATAGCCCAAGAGCAGTGGATGAATTCAGCTCTCTGATTGCTCTGCATGCTTCAGATGGCAGCACAGAGCTAAGCAGAGGTACTGGTTAAGTACAAGATGTTATTGGTTTGAGAGATCTGCCTTTCAGACAGCTTGCACTTGCTTGTGTGATGTCTATGTGCATCCTATATGAAGTTCAAAGGCTTTTTCTGGGGAAAACCATTAGCCCTGTATTTCTGGGACTGTGGTAGGACAGGCTGCATCCTAGACGCTGAACCTGTGTCTAACCTCCTCATATCAGCAAGAGTTAATACTGTTTTCCCCCGTGCCGGGCAGTGATTGACAGTGCTCAGACTGCCTCACTGGGGCACCTGCAGATAACCACCTGAGATAGATCAGCACAGGAAACTGTTTCCACACAGCGTGAACGTGCAGGTGGTGAGCAGTGGAAGGAGCATGATTGTTATCCCTTTTCTAGCTAACTGTTCTGGGCCCCCTGCATGACGTCTGCATAGCTGAAATGTCACCACTCAGCCAGATGTTGAAGTCACATCTATCTAAATCCGGTTGGATATATGGAAAGTATTGTCTATTTTGAAGCGCATAAATCAAGGGGCATTTCTGTGATTAAGGGATTATTACTAAATGGTGCAGCTTCTATTAATAGATCCCTATTAATGCTGCAGGTGTGAGTAGTAACTGCTCTTTGAAGCATTACTTAATCACCCCCTTTGCAAATCCCCGTAATCTAGCTCTCATAAAAATACATGGATTATTGATTGAGAGGACCTCTGGGATCCCTAAAATGAGGCTCAGCTCAGATGCCTGTGCAGTGCAGGAGACACACTACAGATCGCTCCCTGGAATGTCTGCCAGGTGTTTGCAGTTTCATGCATAGTGTGTCTTGGATATAATAAAAGAGGTGGGGGTGGAGGGGAGGTCATTCCCATCCAGGAAGACCAGGCTCAAGTAGAGGAAGGAGGAGAATGAGGACCATTAGTAATAGCTGAAGAGAGGTTGAAGGTGCAAAGGTTACAGGGTGGGCTACTTGTCCCTCTCTGGGAAACTTGGAAGAGTGAAAATAGAGAGCAAGCAGATCAAATATATGTTATCCTCAAAATTGATGCATAGCATGCAGTCAGGTCTTCAGCATGCTTGTAAAGCACACAAGCAATTGGGACAAGCCTTTAGAAATGTGCTGGGTACAAGGGTAGATAGGAAGGTAAATTAATCTTTACGAAACACATGAAGATCCCTAAATAGAAGATGATTCTCCACAGCCCAGTGTTAATATTTAGGATTACATCTGCAAAGCTTAATGCTGATGAGAATTGAGCAGATGAAGCTAAAATACAACAATCCTCCCCACTTAGGAGATCTTTGTGGTTGAGCTCTACGTGGTTCAGATCTGCAAAAGGATTTCAGGGCCACTTAAGGGAGCTTGGACAGAATGGTGTTCCTTAAAGGTGTGCTAAAGCCATGCTGCGTGGGCATCTGAGATACTTCAGATGTAAAGCAATGCTATCTGCAGAATAATAAGAAAGCCAGTAAGAAATGGACCCCGCAGAGCCCCATGCCCACAAGACCACCCTGCTTCCTGAGCTGTTCATGTAGCACTGGCTTGGGACCTCTGCACCATAACCACTGAGCAGCCTTGCAGAGAGACCCTTGAAATCAAATCACCCTCTTCAAAAAGGACTGGGAGGTGAAGAAAATTTCTTAAGAAGAAAGGACAAGAAGAAAAACCAATCCCTTACAGAACTGCTTGAAAAAGCATCATTTTCCAGGGTGCCACCATCTGTTCTGTGTTATGGGGAATAACCTTGATGTTATTACATTACAGGCTTATTAATATATGCTAGTGTGTTAAATCTCAACCAAATGTAACAAGCAGAAGAGAGACACGTAATATCACTGATGGCTGGAACAACAAACGCGGTTCAGTAAAGTGCTTCTATGAGGGTGCAGGACTTCTTAAGGTGCTCAAAGGCAAGCAAATTCCCAGCAGCTCTGCTGAATGGGCTCATTTTCTTCAGCTACAGCTCCAAAGTAAAGTTCTTCTACTCCAATTCTCCAGCCTTTCACAGGAAAGGGGTATTAGGGCTTGAAACCTTGTGCATCGCTGAACTGCAGCTGGTTCAGCAGACTGGTGCCCTATTGGCAGCATAAGGCACTTTGTGGCTTTTGTCTTTCAAGAGGACCAGTCTGAATAAATAAATACTCTCCAGAAGGCAAGGAGCGTTGCTGCTATGCTCAGCACCTATATCAGGTATCTGTACCTGAAGGGGAATGGAAAAGACATGAAAATGCTTTCATGCTGTGCCTTAATATAATTCTCAGGAGAGTTCAACTCTTCATTTATATTATAGTGCACTAGGAAAATAGATGCAGAGCATGTATCTGTTGTTCTAATGCTTCTGCTTTTCCTTTTCAGTCCTGATGTGGGATTTTTTCTCCTGTTCCCTTTCCACTTTTGCCTTGAACCTTGGAAGATGAACAGCTAGGCTTTCTCATCTAACTTTCTCAAGTCATCTTGGAGCACTTAGAGGTTTTTTCCTTCACATCCTAATTAAGGGTATATCAGTGTCCCGTTGGGACTGAAGCAGTTAACGAACACCATCCGGCAGGTCACTTATAAACTATTTGCCCTGAGATTGAGGGCAAACTCTGGTGAATTCCCAAGGAAAGAATCAAATGAACCTGTTAATGAGCAGAGCATTAGGAGGAAGAAAAAAATAAGACAGGATCTGAAGTCTTAAGGAAATGTAGGAAATAAAGGTTTGTTTATCTAATGGTTTTACTGGTGTCAAGGCACAGGACTCCCCCTTCATTTTAAAGCAGTTGCAAACAAAAGATTCAGTTGCAGATAAGCTTTGGGACTTGGGCTTTTCATGAAACAATTGTAAACATTCCTCAAAGATGGAGAGGAAGAGGGACATGTAGCACATTCACTTCAAATAAAACCCGGCAGCAAGGTTTTCTTACATTATCATCATTATCTGGAGCACCAAGATGAGTTTTAGTTCACACCTTTGCCTGTTTAAACCCCCTATATAGTAAATCAGCTTATCTGTCCCTAGAAAATTTAGTTTAGGGTGTTTACTGCAATTGTCAAAAACCACCACCATAACCTGAAGAGGTGCTGGAACATGGCCAGCCTGTAAGAAATCTCACAAGAGCCTGGTTTGGTGAAATTTTCATAGATGATCCATAGAAAATCACCAGTAGCAGTTTGCCTGTCAATGAAATGACTCAAGGAGCAGAAAACACCACTCCCCCCCAAAAAATTCACTTGCTGTCTAAGAGCAACCAGACTGGGGTTTGTGCCTATGTCTGTGATCAAACTTAGCTTTCACTCTAAGTAGGTTTAGAATGGGGTTGGTTTCTTAAACTTAGAATTCCCTTTATTTTCGTTTTTTGTATTAAGGTCTGACATATAGGCCAACTAAAACCTGTACTGCAATAACACAAAATGGGTCCAAACCTAGAAAATATTTGACCTGAATACAGCTGCATGATAAATGGTCTTTCAGAAGAGAATGAAAATACAGCTGCTTAAAATATAATCACTTTAAAAAAAAACAAACAGCAAAACAACCAAAACCGAAAACAAATTTCTCCTAAAATATAGGAGAAATGATTAAGAAACCCAAAACTTATCAAAGCTTGTATTGCAGGTAAAGGGAAGCATCCTACATTGTTGTAACATCCCTTTCTGTTTATCTGCAGAAAACATGTGACAGTACCTCCACTGGCACTCTGTGCCTCTTTCTTAGGACTAGACCAAAAGCACCACATACTGGGTTTTTCGGTCTGAAGCAGCAGTGCAGATGGGAAGACCGACTGGGCTTCAGAAGCTTTGCAGCAAGGCAGAAAGAAAGGATACAAATGAGATTTTTTACTTCATCTAAGTTCTTCTAACACAGAACCAGGGAAACTTTCTTTGATCCCTCACAACTATCACACGGCACTGGTGCTAGAAAATACATCTTGACTTTTATAAAGCTATAGCATGACCCGTAAAACCCCTTGTTTGTTATTTTTGCCAAAACCAGAAGGTCCCCAGGGTAAAAGTATCAAAGAAAGGCAGAGAGGTTCCTGGAATAGCTCTCTATGATTTGAAACAAATGAGTATCTAAACTGTACAACTGCTAATGCTGGATTGACAGCCTCTTAGAGCCAGAGCATCCTATAAGTTTTCAGTTTAGCTCTTATATTTTCCTTCAGGTGGATGGCCTTCAGGTTCTCTTGTCCTTTGAAACGTACTGTCCATACCCTCCTCCTCAAAACAGCTCTCTGCATCACCTGTGTTGTCCATCAGTGGAGGGCTGACAAACACTGGAGTCTCACTACTCATTCCTGCCACCCTGGGGGAGTGTTGGTGAAAAAGAGGGAAATATGAAAGAGGAAGGCTCCATAATTACTGTTCGCTGCTAGGCAGAGAGGAACGGGTGCACTCCATAAGGATCAAGCAGAGGGCTGTAAACTTGGCACACCTGCAGTGTCTTGGCAAGTAAAGGAGAAAGACTACTGACTTCTACTTCTGGGAGTTTGTGCTGTTCCATGAGAAGTGGAATTAATAGAAGTGGGGGGCTATCTCTTCATGATAACCCAAGATATGCATCCATGCAAGACTGTGGTTGAGCAGTCCCTTCTGCATGCTCCAACCATGGCAACCTCCACAAATCCAGGCAGCTTCACTGATTACCAGGGTCATTTCACAGGCAGCATCTTTACAAGCTGGTATTTGTCCTATTTCTTTCCCTGCCCACTGACATCAATAGGATATTTTCCACTTGCTTCTCTGAAGCCAAGGCTTTTTTTTTGAAGCAGAGAAGAGATACTTTGGTGTGGGACACTTTAACAAGAACACTAAACATGTTGATGGATGAGGACGGCTAGCCAGCAACCAAGAGAAGGGAAACTTTGATGAAATGCAGGAAAATATTAAGAAGCACTGTAATAGGTTCCTAATGTCCACTGGCTCCCTCTTTTCAAGGCCTTACCTAAAATATAGGCAATACAACACTGATGTCCATGTATTGACTTTGGAAGAGATGAGTGATCCTCACTGGAGTCTCCAACTCTATAGCCAGGGGATCTAAAATATCTAGATATTTTTGTCTCCTTACCTCCCCGACTAACCCATGCCTCCAGTTTTTGAGCCAGAATACCATGCTCAGCTCAAACATAAGTCAACTGTCCCTGCAGAGAAGTCAGTAGAGGTTTCTAGCCATTAATCGCAACTGAATTGCTCCATAACTCCTTACAACACTTGCAGGGCTATGTGAGTTGCAACACCAAAGTAGGAGAACTAGCCAACTGGCCCCAGCCAAGGCTACTCTGGCTCCTTCACCTCAGTCACCAACCCAGGAAAATTGGTTTCTACCACAGATATAGTATCTGCTGTGCATAAGCTGCCCCCACAATTTGATATGCTACAGTGGAGGTTCAAGAGGATTTTCACTTCCTCCTGTTGTCCTGTTCCTGTATGTTTATTTCACCAACAGCTTAAGACATCAAGGAAACTTTCAAAGCAACTTTCTCTATTTCACAATGTCTTGGTAAATCAAACATGTAGACAGAAAATCTAATAAAAAATACTATAAGGAGTTTTAATCAGAATAGTATATTGAAATGTAGATAGTAAAACTGCTGTAACTAAGTGCAGATGCTAAAGGAACTATAAACCCGCAGTCAGCATGGTTTGCTATGTTACTGTGTTAGAGCAGAGACTGACTATAGTTTTACTATTTGACTTAATAAACTGGCATTTTTTATCATTATATAATGCACCAAGCTGCTTTAGTTTTACTATAATAAATACAATTCAACCGTAGCTTAAAGAGAGTTGCTGCTTTCCTTTGCTTCTATAACACACACAGTGAAGCTGGAAGAAGTGTTTTAGTAACAGTGCCCTTCCTTTCGCATCACACACCTGTGTCTGAATGTGTGATCTCTGCATTCATTTTGCTTGCGGTTTCCTTAGAATCAGAAACCATCTTCAGTGATTTTTGCAGCACAAGGATTTGAGATAGAGACAAGTGGCAATGTTTGGATTCCAATTTCAGACAGACACAGAGATTTCTGCATTTGAAATATGAATATTCTGCACAATATTCATCCTGAAGTTTCTATATGAGAGCTTGCTGGGTAGTGGTCATTTGGTCTATGTGGAAAGCACCATGCTGAAGGACAGAAGAATGGGCTGTAAGGAAAAGGATGCCTATTTTTCCTTATGGTCTTACATTTATACTCTCAGATTAGCTTTTTCCCTCTGCACTCACTTCCTCTCCCTTTACATACCCACCCAGAGAACAACAGTGTGATGTTCTCTGGGAACTGTGTGCTGGTGCCAGACTGAGAGCCATAGAAACCACAGAAGCAGAAAAGTATGTAGATCTTGCTTTTCTTCCCCGAGAGGCTGGGATGACACAGCTCCAGCACGGACAGGGAGAAAGCAAGTTACCAAAAAAATAATAAATCCACATTATTCATCAGACTAATGGTAAATGACAGTGATTTTCTCCATGTGTCATTGTTAATTGTATTCTTACTGCTTTACGTGTTTACATCTCAGCAGTCAGCCCCTGCAGCCAAGGTATATTATGGCAAAACCCAGGCCTGGGACACTCATTCAGGCTGGTGTATTAACGTAAGCATTTGAAGGATTCACTTTTATTGTACACATGCACATGTGTACTGAAGTTGCAGGCTTTAGTATTGTGCATATGTGAGATCTCCCTGTTCTCCAGCAACAATTCACAGTGGCTGCTTCTGGTTCAGGAGCACTATGGGCACAACATGCCCTTAGTCACAGCTGCCCTGAGCCATGCCCTCCATAGCACGGGAGATGGCCTGCTTGAGTTTCTTGCCCACGCAGAACACAGCAAGGAAATTCTAGCACAAACAGGCAGAAATCCAGGCATGCCTTTAATTCAGACCTTGTGCACTCTTCCAAAGGCATTTGGAGACAAGCTGAGGATTGACTTGCCTCTTTTCCTCAGCACATTTCTATGAAGGTCTCACTGCCAAATTTTCTCACTGGCCAAAACCCTGAAGACATCAAATTCCTCCTTTTTCTGGTTGCCTTTGCTGGGAGCTTATTTTAAAAAGAAAAATTGTATACATGGTAAGTGTGATTTATTGTGAGTGGAAGGATGGCCAGAGGAGATTAACTTTGGTTTGAAGAAAGGCAATTGACCCGAGCCATTGTCAGTGCCATTGTGAGAAAGCTCTAGTCCAAACCAGATCTCTGCCACAGAAACCAGGTGCAGCCATTGACCAAATGGAAGCAAAGAATCCAAAACATCTTGGAGTTTTGGACAGAGGTAAATTCAAATCCAAATATCAAGCTCCTGTAATTAAGGAAGCTAAAACACTGCAACAATCATTCCTCTCACTCTTTTCAGCTGAAATGTTTTGGGGAAATCAATAATTGGACCAAAATCTGTAAATTTAACTTTGCATCTTATGTCAGCTGTGAGATCTGGACTTCGAATCTTTAAAATCAGCAAATGAATCCTGAGGCTTTGGGTGTCAGGTCACCAAGCCAGGCTGACTACTGAGAAGCACAACACCAGCAGCATCAGAAACAAACCAGGCACTAAACATTTCGCCATATTCACTTGATCTTCATCAGTGTTCCTTCCTTCTTCAGTCATCTTCCCCTTCCAGCCCAGGAAAAACTGGCATCTATTTTAGGTGTCCTGCCACTATCACTGAGATGCAATCTCTGCTAAACAAACAATTTCCAATGCATCGCCAACTAAACCCTGGGCTGACCTTTGACTTCATCATCTGAAATATGACCATAAAAATAATGAGCCTGTAAACTGCTTTTGGCAATTATGCCGCTGCTGGAATGAAAGGACGTTGTCATTAGCATGTAGCTTATGAACCCCAGCTTGCTGGTCCTGGCAGGCAGCCAGCCTGGGAAACTGAGCCGGCCTTAAAGCTGACACAGGTTCAATGGGATAATTAGGCAGCTTTTTTGTTTGAGTTTGTTGATATAAATGTGGTAGAGATTAGCCTTTTCCCCCCTCAGCTCTGGGTAATGGTCAGGGCTAACAGGTGTCAGGCTAATGGTGCTGCGGGAAATTAATACTTGGTTTCCTGGTACCTTCCTTTGTTGTTTTTCCCTGCAGAGGAATTCCTCCAAATCTTCCAGCACTTTGCAAGTGCCTTCCCTCCCGCCTTCTTTTCCCCCTTCTTATTTAGCTTTGCCCAAAACGCTTTATCAAGAAGAGCACGCTGCCAAGTTGCATACAAAAAAGCTAGAAGTGCTGCCTGGAAAATGAATTACCATCAAATTGGTCAATCAGCCTTGCATTTATTAGGGCAAGGAATAAAACCACAATTCCAAAATAGCAATGGGCCAGATCTCTTTTTTTGAAGTTAGGGGGAAATCTCCAGAGACATGAGCCAAAGGAGAATAAAGGACACCCAGAACGTCGCGCAGCTCTGAACAAACTACAGTACCACTTATAAAAGTGTTGAGGTCACTTCAACATCTGGTTATCTTAAGCAACTTGGGACAGGGTTCTTGGCGATCAGGGTGAATTGAAAATGCCAGATCACCTAACAGCTCTCTGTAAGTCCTTAAAGTAGAGTCTATCTGTGCTTAATGTCAAAGTAAGAGAGACAGCAAGAGAAATTGTGAGCTTGCTTTGTGCACACTGTAGCTAGCTGATAGCCTGTGCAGAAAGCAAGCTTTCATACTCATTTTACTCATACACGCTGCCTTTTACTTCAAGGATTACCAAAGCACGGTAAAGAAGGCTAGGTCCTACACGAAAATCAGTTCACCTATCCCCCAAAATCCCCTGCTTCTGGGGAAAGACCTGCTTACTAGTGCATCAAACACACGTGGCAGCTTAGCTGGGAGGGGAAAAACCCTTATGAAAGGCTATATTTGTAGTAATATGTCATTGTTAATTCAGGACATGGTGGCAGGTAGCCTTTCAATTAAAAGAAAGCACAGCAAGGCGGGAGGGGGGGGGGGGCTTGAACCCCTGTTCTGCTAAGGATGAGCAGAGACCCACCAGCACATGCCACATTGCTGAGCCCTGACACCCCTCACCTGCATTCATCCCTGCCTCCTTCAGGGCCTCCAAAGGCTGCAGCACCATCTGCTGAAACACATGGTGGTCTCAGCAATCATGTAGGTTTTCCCTCCCTTTCTTTCCCTATGCTTTTTCTTCTTCCCTGTTAGTATTCCCTTTCCCCAAGACCTACCACTTGTTTTCCCAGTCTCCCACCCTACCCTCTGGATCCACACTCTGCACCTGCTTTCTGGGATGCACAAGCCAATTGATTTCCTCCTTCCCTTCTCATTGCACCAATCTAATTCTTTCCTGCCCCATGCTGTGTCTCATCACTGCTATGTTTCAAAGCGAAACCAGTCTTTCAGTCAACTCCTAGAGACAAAGGTCCTACTTTTTTTCCTTACTCCACACACCCAATGTCAGGCCTATGGCTACTTCAGAGACCTCCTCTGCATTTACCCTTGGTTTCACACCAGCAAAAGATGATAAAGATGCTACAGGGACACCTTCCCTCTCAGCCTCTTCCTTTAGCAGAGGAGATTACCTTCCTAATGCTGCTGCTCCCTGATTTACAGGAGCAGCAGAGGTACTCTTGAAAACTGGAGAGGATTTCTGCAGTCCAGCTTCAGTTTTGGCTGCCTGCAGCAGTGAGAGAAGATGCTCATCCTTTACAAAGAGTGAATAAGTCAGTTGGAACAGATTACTACCGGCTGTGGTAAGTTCTCCACTGGCTGGAGTCTCTAACTAAAAAGCAAATACATTACTGATAAGATATGCCCTACCTTGAAAACAATTTATTGGGCTAAAGGCCAGAATCACT
The DNA here is from genome assembly GCF_028554395.1 of Pezoporus wallicus. Classification (NCBI taxonomy): domain Eukaryota; kingdom Metazoa; phylum Chordata; class Aves; order Psittaciformes; family Psittacidae; genus Pezoporus; species Pezoporus wallicus. The sequence continues at coordinate 672,952 of NW_026635973.1, forward strand.
GGATGGAATCTATGGCTTTTGTAATAAAATAGATCAGAGTAAGTAATCACAAGGGTTTACTGCAGCCTAAAAGTCTATTAATATGTTCTAGGAAACAGCAATGAAAACATACTGTGTCTACAAAGTTCTGCTGAGTGCAAGAGGTATAGTTTGAGTGTATGTGTTTGTGTACCATAGCAATATTTGAGCTATACTTCAGCTTTGGGTGGGTGTTCCTCATCACCTGAATATGAAAGATTAAAAGAAATCAAACCAACCAACCAAAAAATTAATCTCCCTTTTGTAGATTGCCAAAGACTGCAAAATAGAGGCTATAGATATTATGACACACCCTTCCCTTAGCTTTTCTTACTATGATATAAATTATCATGTGATATATATGCTAGAAAAGTCAAAGGGAGAAGAGTGCTAGCAAAGACTGACAGCAAAAGATGAAACAGCTTGCCCTATATAGGTAAAACCATCAGAAACCCCCAAACACACACAGCAAGACAAACAACATTGATTCCATGAGAAACTTTGATTAAATTAAAATCCCTGCAAAGAAGAGCTTCTGTTTTCTTTTACTGCTGAAGAAGTGGTTCAGCTTTCAAGGCAGAAACCTAATTTATTGACTAAAAAGAATGCGATGCCAAGACTTATGCATGATAAACCTCTCCTTCAGACATAGGCCTGTGGTCAAGTACTGCTCTAGAATCCAGAGCAGCTGCTTTAATGCCTGGGTTGGTCCAAACTGTTGTTGGGTTTTGGGAAGGAGTGAATAGAGCTGCAACAGCTTTGCTTTGGTGTAGAGGTACCAGCACTGTTCTGCTTCACAGTAAGCAGTGTTTGCATGGAGATGAGGCAGTGACGTGCCAGCCCTGTCACATATGGAGTTAAGATGTGCTGTCAAACTGTGTCAAGAAGCCAGTATTTATTTGTGTGGCAGTAGTGTTCAGACAGCAACCTGCATATGAGCCAGGACTAAGGCAGCACCTGCAGCATCCCAGACCCTCCACTCTGCAGGCTTCCCAATCTAAGGCAGCAAGAGGAGTGAGAAGAAATAAACAAGGAAAATACTTTTGCCAAAGGATATGCAGAAAAGTCAAGCATCAGTGGGGAAAAAAATCAAAATAGAAAAGACAAATGACTGAGCAAATAGGATACGAGATTTTCCACTGATTCCTAGAGGGTAACAAGAGAAGCACATTGGCAGGGCAGCGCTTCCAGCATCAAAGCAGATGAGTGGATGAATTAAGGCAGTAGCCTGGCAATAGCACACAGACACTGTTTGATACCTGGCTGCAATATTGAAGATCCTGACAAACTGCCAGCACTGCAGGTGCAGGCTGAGACTTTGCACCATGACATTAACTCACACATAATTGTGACTCACAAAGTCTTCCCATAAGAGGAATATTTCTTGCCACAATTCAGTGTATTCTTCATGTGCCGCACATGAACCCTTTGCTTAAATCAGTGTCCTGATCTTAATAAGCATGACCTTGAATTACTACCTTCAATAAGGCCCTTGAGTGCTTTAGTACCTAGTGTATAATATTGAAAGTCCAAGCAAACAGAGAGAGGCATGCAACACAGTCACTTGCAGAAAATGACAATCTAGGGTCTCCAAAAAATAAAGAGGGGAGGTGAGAGAGTATAAGCCCCAAATAAGCATTTAAACTCTCATTTCTACTAATTGAAGATGGAAATAAAGCTTAGGTTTGCATTAAAAAGTGGATTCCAGATGGGAGGCTGAGGATGGGGGTGAGGATGGAAGAGGGGGGAATAAAAACATTCAGACCCAAAATTCAAAACACCACTGAAATGTGGAATATGGAAATGGGAGAGGTCAAAGAGGATTCAGGTCTTGCCCTGGAAAAGTTTGTTGGCACAGACAGAAAGAAAGAAAACAAGAGGAAAAAAGGGGACTGTTTGCTGTTTCTCCTAAAACAGTGTCTTTAAGAGACCATTTAGAAACAGTATGGGGAAGCGTGGGATAGGATTTCACAGATTTTGGCAGCTGTCTTTTGCCTTCTTTCTCCATGCACACTGACAGCAGATTTCTCTCTAAAAGTATTGGCTAATTCCACAGGGAATAAGGATGTCTCAGAAGGAAAATATTTCTGTTGAATTCCCATTTGCACCAGTTCTGCACTAAGGTACATGCAGTTGGCTTAACTGGCATCAAACCTCATCTGTACTGATCTTAACAACAACAAAAAAAAATCCAAACAAGAAACAGCCTTCAAAATCCTTTCTGTCTTCCCTGACCCAGTTCTGGTTCTGAATATGCTAGAAGATGCAGTCGCTTAAGTAAGGATACAAGACATCTTCCTAGTGGGCCATTATATCCCATTAAAAACTGCCTCTCTCTAAGGTGCCACACAACCCACTGGATTTTTCCTTTGCACTGCACCAGAAAGAGTGAGTACTTTTCCTTGTTTTACAGAAATCTCTTTAGGGCAGTCACGAGTGAATAGTCCACTTTGAGGAAGGGTTAAAAATATTACCAGATGAGCTCCCATGTGGGCAACAGTTGAGAAAAATCTATTACAGGATTCTGAATACAGGATATGCAATATCAGTAAATTAACCATCCCACGAAGAATTCCATGTTATTGCAAGGCCTTTCAACATGCACGTCAATCAGGAAAAGACAGAGAATCAAGAAAAGAAGCAATAATTGCTGCTGAGATTGAGGTGGGGCTAATGATGACTAATGCATTTGTTATGGAACAGTCTTCGATTAATTCCCTTGGGGAGGCAGTAAATCTTGTTATCTAATCTCACACACACGTCCCTAACCTGCACTTACTTTCAGAAAGTATGCTAGGCGCTTTCAATGCATAGAGGAAGCCAAAATGTGTATGGTTTTCTGTGGGAATGGCAGTTAAGGTATTTCTGTTGGAGGACAGTAGAAATTCTGAAGGGTGAGAAGGAAACTCATATACAATTATATTGCACAAATGTGCCCAGGAGTCTGAAATGGCATGAGTTTGGAATGGGACCTCATCTCACAGTCGCATCAAGTCAGGATGAGTTGCTTTTCTCCTTGAAGCAAACCTGAGAGAGCAGATTTTCAACTATACCAAGAATAAAGACAAACTATTTTCTATAGAAAATTCTAACAGCAGTTTACAGCATGATCACAAACAAAAAAAGAAACACTTATCATAATTCTTTGAAAGGAAAGTACGGTTTGTGCAGAATATTCCCTGAAGAGATCTTGGAAATTGTTGCAGTTAATTTGATAATATATTGCCCAATAATAGTTTCCTCTTCCCTCGTGTTCCCTTAAGTTGCAATGATTCATGATGAATTCATACTACATGATGAAGTCATCCAAGAATCTCTGAATAACAATTAAAAATGTTGATACTGTGTATTGTTCTGGCTCAAACACAAAAGGGACCTAATAAGATAAAACTAAATACTTCAATATTTCATAAGCACTGTTCTCCGCAACAAAAAGCATATACAGGTGAAAAATATGGAAGCCACAAGGGGAAAAGGTTGTAAAAAATAAGACATAGAAGATAAAATATTTGCATTATGGAGAAATTGCCTTTTATTTCAGCTGCATATATTAATATTTGAAAGGTAATATATACAGCTTTTGGCATTTAGTCTTTATCTTATATGAGATTTTAGTTGAACAAGACCAAGAAACTCGCTGAACGCTGTTACTGATATATGACAGGTTTGAGCAGACCTGGGAAAATCAAACACAAACTTCACCAAAACGATGAAAACTTATTACCGTTGCTTACATTATGGATAATATACAGCTGTTTATAATTAGATAGATACTAAAACCATACCAGAAGCCTGAATAGTTATTAGCTCTGATTTTGTTTATTCCTGATGTGTGATTTTTCCCACGAGGAGGATTTTGGTTAGCTGGAAAGTATCTACCCTGTAGAGTTGCCCTTGTGGAAGTCCATCTGCATTTGGGCTCCTTAGTTCTAGTCCCACCCCAAATAAATGTGCAATTGCCTTGATGTTGGCATGTGCTGAACACCAGAAAGAGTCAAGCACTGGCAGGTCCTATATTGTCAGACTTCAGCCATTTGGCTTTGAGATTTAGGCTTCTCTTGCTTATATTTAGACACCCAGGGAAACCTCCACCGTATTTCTCTCTTCCCTCCTTCTTCAGTGAACTTCTAGGATAGAGAGCCAAGAAGGATGAAAGCAGCTTTGGAGGCCAAGCACCCACCCATGGTTCATCCTATACAGGCATTTAGGATCCAACTCTTCACCCAGATCAGCTCCACAAGGCTTTTGCTCCAGATCGGTGTTCCAACTGTTCCTAACATTTGGAAGGGGCAGTGTTTTGGACTTCGCTTTGCCATTCTGTTCTTACTGCCTTTTGTTTTACTAATAACAAAGGTCTTTACCATATACTCAAGCATAAGCAGAATATCTGTGTATGTGAGAGAAGGGATCTAAACATTCCCAGACTACCAAGGATAAGAAGGTTTATAAAATAACACATACAGACTGGAAAAACAAAATTCAAATGCCTTGAAACATAAGAAAGAATCATGGACACAAAGTCTTATTTCCACATTTCACAGTACAGCATGAAATACAGGGGCACACCTCCCTTGCTTTTCTTCATTAAGACTGGTCAAAACCTGTGCTTAAAAGACCCTCAGTATTTAATGTAGAAATGAGATACTCATTAAATGCTTGTGCTTTAAAACCTCACTCTGTAAAGGGAATTCAATCTGGTTCTCTTTAGATCCTCAAGTTAAAGGGCCTTATGGTGGGTTTCTCATAAGCAACCTCTAACTATTTCAGCTTGCTGAAAGTATAATGTGGAAAAAAGCACATTTATTTGAAAAACAAATCTTGAAAGTTCAGCCATTAGCCTCAATGCCAATAAAATCTTCTGGTTCAGTCTGGAGTCTCTCAGGGGTAAATGTACAGGTGCTAAGTGCTGAGCAGCTGCAGCAAGTGATGAATTTAGGGAATGGTATGAAGTTTAAAAACCAAGATGACCAAATGAGATACATTTTACAATCAAAGCCCAAGCTTATGTTAAAAATTAGAATGCCTTTATAGATGCATTTGTTTTTCCCCTGAGCCTTCTAAAATCAGTATGGCAGCTAACGCAGAGTTAACAGTGAAAGTACTGAGTACTTCTGGCAAGTTCTGGCTCAGTGAAAAGCTGAAGCATAAAACATTTGTGGATTATTATTATTTTTAATGTGTGTGGTAGAATGAAAGGCACAAGACTGACTCTTATACCCTACTCATTTACATAAAGGCCTCCTCATTCTACTCAGACAGCCCCCAAGAAGCTATGCAGTGAGTGTAAACGAAACTTGCACATGTTTCTAAGTGCTTTTGCCTTGCCAGAACAGTATAAAGGAGCCTTAATGTTACTTACATTCTTATCCTGTGAATAAGAAACCATTGGATTCAATTAAGTGTGTCTATGCTGGTGCAGTGTTACAACAAAGTGACGTAGAAATCCCATTTCTTGACTTGAAAATTTGTGGCTGTAAACATTACCTTACCACAATTTAGGATCCAACTAGCGAGTCAGTCCATCCATCCCGGCATGTGAGAGAGCTCCACATGGAGCTCAGCGGGTGCCTGCATGGGCACTCAGAGCCCCTCTCACCACTGCACTGACCTGCATAAGAGGGGCTGCTTCTTCTGAACTTATGCCACTTAAAATGAGCAAAGGCTCCTCAGCAGTTGAGTTACGCAGGTTCTTAAACTGAAGCCATAATGCAGGGCCTTGGCTTTAAGCAGGACAGCACAATATGTTCAGGAGGGCAGGGAGCCCTGCTACAGCACCAGGCGGAGTAGGAGCGAATCCTGTACTTGGATGTGCTGTGAGAATGGGGAACAGCTCAAGAGCAAACCATGGTGCTTTGTTACATAATCAAGCTGAGAAAGAGACAGAGATGTCTCTTGAGTTGGCAGAGCAACTTTTGTTTGTCTGTCTGTTAAATAAATCCTCCCAGTAGCACAAATAGGAAACCTTAGACCTTTTTCTCTATTTAAATACCTGCCTCTGTTACCTACATGTCAGGATCGCCCTGAAATTTCCTTCACAAGCCGTGTGTGGCCCCTGGCAATACAGCAGCCCTGTGCAATTGATGGAAGAGTTCCTATGGCTTTCCAGAGAAGCAGGAACCAGCCAGTAAAAACCATGTATTAAAAACGTCAGTCTTCTCTTAAATATGATCAATCTAAATGTACGTATTGGACCAACTACTTTCTTACAAGAAAAATTAAACATCTCATTTAATGAATTAGTGATTTTCTCTTCCATCATTAAGTCATTTCTAGAAAGAAAATAAAATACTCCAAGTCCAACTGTATATTTATCATGTTTAGTGCAAAATAAATCCCATACCAGTTCTTCTGTCCTAGGCTTCCCAAAACCTTGTACATGCTTTATAAACACTATTAATCATGCAGAACCTGTCAGCAGTGTTAGCAGAGCACATAATGTATTTGGAACATTTGCAGCGTAACAGCTTTGAATGTAAAGGTCACCATCTCCACATTAACTCCATCAAAAAAATTGGGTAATTTTCCTTTAAAAACACACAAAACAGTTTCTCCCGGAGATCCCATGCGGCAGCTGATTCTGACATCTGTGAAAGAAAGCATCAAGCTGCACGTATACCATCAAAAAGCTGCATGGAAGATCAAAAGGAATGGATTTGCCTATGTTAGCTCCCAAATAGAAGAATGTCAAACCCAGGAGCTACATCAATGCATCCAAGTCAAGCCCATGCAGGTAAAGCATTTTTGCAGGAATGATACAGCCCTTGTCCGTCACTAGGTGGGATCCAGCTGGTCCGCAGAGCGCCTGCAGAGCTGCTGTAGCTGAATAAAGCCCCCTTCCTTCCTCCTTTTCCTTCTGCCGGGAGTGCCTGTGGCTGTTCTCCCCTGGGCATGGGAGCGAAGGCTGACCTCCTCTGAAGGCATGCCAGCTCTACTAATCAACGAGTGCGGAAGCTGTCAGCGATTCTTCCTCACCTCTCCCACAGCCCCTTTGGCTCTGTCTGTCCCACAACCCAAGGCTGCACCTCACCCTTGTGCTTCTCTCTACAGAACCTCACCTCTGACTAAGCTGATAGGCAGCAACAGGCACGCAGCTTCTCTTATAAATGAAATAGTAAGGCATAGATGATGAAAAGAAGGGATTATCTGCCTCCTCCATCCTTGCTAGCCATCAGGCACTCACACAGAAATAATTAATTCTGAAAATCAGCTCTCTGGTCACAGTGGGTGTCCCATTCACCTTTTATCACACCTTTGGATGCATTTCAATGGAGCCTTGGGTGACATGATCTAGTGTGTGGTGTCCCTGCCCATGGCAGGGGGGTTGGAACTGGATGATCTTAAGGTCCTTTCCAACCCTAATCATTCTGTGATTCTATTATTCTATGTTAGAACAAGGTCTGTGTCTCATCCCAGGTATTACGTACAAGTGAAAGGTCCTTGAGACTTCAAAAACCAAGTCCAAACCATTAATGTGCTGGGGATTTCCATAGTTTAGGCAGCAATACTAGTTCCTAGCAACAAAATCTGACTCCAAATATACTACATTGATGGGTCTAAAAGGTGTCTCTCAAAGGTTACCTTTAGGATTTGAATTTCACATCAATCTGCCTCTAACATGCCATGGGTCTGATTTGAAGGTAAAAGGGATTTAAATTTTAAACAAGCCCTTAGACACAACCATGCTCTCACAGTAGCACAGATTTATGGCCTCTTCAGTGTCTTCCAGCCTCTGCTACTCAGCTGGAGGCACCCCAGGAGAAGCCATAGCACAGCACCCAACACAGGGAAAAGATCAGATTGAGGGCAGAAAGGAGTCAAAAATCTCTGTGAGGAGGGTGGTGTGCTGAGGTGAGATGCATCCTTGGTCTGTTCTGGGGCTCCCTGAGCTCCAGCTCCTAGTGCTCAGTGTTCAGCCCTAGCTCATAGTTTTGTAAGATAAAAACTGGAAGTTCAATGAATACGCAAGATTTATGTCTTTTGGTTGAAGATTCTTGCATATGAGAAATATAGGATGAAATTGCATCATACATCCTCCATTTTTGGCTTTAAATAAATAAGTAGAAGCCCTAGTAGTAGACTATTAGACCTTACATGTAACTTCAAGAAGCAGATATGTTTTCCTCCCCATGAATCAACAGAACGTTATTAGCAAAATGAAAAAAAAATAACAAAAAAACCAAACAAAAAAAAAAAACAAAAACAAAAAAACCCAAACAAAATCAGCCATAACAACCAAAAAGCTGTTTGCCATGTATAAACAAATTTCAAAAAAGGATTTGCAGGCGGGATGCCACAAAAGACCATTAGACAGGATGAATGTTATCACAAGGAAAGAAACACGGGCACTTTTATCTACCAGCTAAGACCAGTGTTGCAAACACCAAAATCCATCCAAATAAAACAAACTGGGAACCAACAGGGGCTTCTCCATATTGCACACCTCTACTTGTCAGAAGATATGACTGCTTTATGAAGTTATCTGTATAAGTTATGTTATTTCGTGTAGTCAACAGTCAATGTAATAAGCAGATTCCAGCCAGTAAGTCAGCTCTGAATTTCCCCACATTTGTTATCCTGGATTCTGGAAGACAACTTTTGCCATTTGGGGAATGCTCTAAGAATGGTTTCCAAATGCTGGGTGCGTCAAGTGGCAGTGTGAACCCCAGGTATCTCCTTCACAAGCATTAAGACTTCTTCCTTTAGCTTTAAAATAAAGCCTTTCATGATTACTTGTGAGAGAACACACCAATGTACAATGCACACCCCTTGGAGCCAAGTTCACGTGTGTGCTACTATCGGTTAGAACCATGGAGAAATATATCTTCCACTGTTTGTATTCTGAACTGAGAGTTTTCAGCACAGGGAACATAAACATGTCTGAATGAGCTGATGTTAGAGAAGAGAGTCAAAACAACCAGCCACGATCAGCACTACTGATAGAATCTTCACAGAATTATAACAAAAATTACTTAAATATGGCCAAATGGTGGACTGGAAAATTCATCAAGTCTTTTGTACCCAAGGAAATAACCAGAAATAGATTCTTTCATCAGCACTGAATTCTCATCCAAAGGCAAGCTGGTGTTTGTGAACTTCCTAGTGTCCTCATCCCTAGAGAAGGTCACTGTGTCCTCCTCAGCACTGCAAATCTTTCCCTTCCAAGCAACGGGCCAGGCCAAGTTGCTCTCATGTTGGCCTTACATGGCGTGGTGGGAGAAAAACTGCTTTAGTTCACAGCCGTTTGATTCATTGCTATCACTTTTAATGAGTGCCAATAGCTTAACTTTTGCAAAGGAAATACCTGCCTAATGCAACTGGACTTTGGCCACCAACTTGTTTTCAAATAGCATTGGCTTGCTTTGACCATTAAGCCAAATCCAAATCACAGACAGAAGGAGGGATAAGGCTCTGCATTTTACTGTTCATCCCTTGTACATCAGGGACCACTTTTAAGCCATAACACTACCTACAAAGGGAACCAGACAGGGAAACAAGCACATGGTCCAGCACACTGGGAAGGAGGTAGCAAGA